>NC_090443.1:797276146-797901146 GCF_031143425.1 Pleurodeles waltl | reverse complement strand
CATTGCATTTTACCATGGCAATTTCAAGAGGTAACTGAATTGCATGTAACAAATGCTTAATTTGTTCACCATTTTTCACAGGAGAACCAGGAGAGGTCATGAACCCTCTCTGTGACCACAATTCGCCAAAATCATGTACAATTCCAAATCCATATCTGCTGTCAGTATAGATAGTGACTCTCAGATTTTCAGCTGCGTGGCATGCCTTGGTAAGGGCAATTAGTTCTGCCACTTGTGCGGAATACACTCTCTCGAGCCAGGAAGCTTCAATGATACCAGCTATGGTACATACAGCGTAACCTGCTCTCAGCATTCCGATTGAGTCTCTCAAACAGGATCCATCAACAAACATAATGCAGTCATTTTCTTTTAACTGTGTATCTTGAATATCAGGTCGGGGCTTGGTACATAGTTCTGTTACCTCAAGACAATCATGCTCCACTTCCTCTTCATTATTAATCTCGGTACTCTCAGCAGGAAGTAGGGTTGCCGGGTTTAATACAGTACATCGCTTCAGTGAAACATTAGGTGACCCCAGTATAATTGTCTCATATCTGGTAAGTCGGGCATTTGTCATGTGCTGAGTTTTGGTTCGAGTCAACAAAATTTTAACTGAATGCGGAACCATTACTGTTAGGGGATATCCCATCACTATGTCTACACACTGGGTGAGGCTTTGACCAACTGCTGCAACTGCGCACAAATAACCCGGTAAGGCTGCTGCGACGGGGTCCAAGGTAGCTGAAAAATATGCTACAGGGCGATTTGCACCTCCATGGACCTGTGTTAAGACAGACAAAGAACAAGCATCACGTTCATGACAAAACAGTAGAAAAGGCTTCGTGTAATCAGGCATACCCAAAGCTGGCGCCCTGCACATGCACTCTCTCAACTCCATGAATGACTCAAGCTCTTCTTTTGATAAGGCTATGGTATACGGTTCATCCTTAATCTCTTTACCTGTCAGCCTTATCAATGGTTTTGAGATAATTGAGAAGTTGGGTATCCACTGGCGACAGTAACCCACCATTCCCAAAAACATCCTGACATCTCTCTTTGTCGTCGGGGGGTTCATCTGCAAAATGGCTGTTATCCTTTCCTTTGATATTCTCCTGGACCCTCTTTCAATCAAATGTCCTAAGTACTTCACCTCTTTCTGACAGTATTGCAGCTTCTTTGGTGACACTTTATGTCCATTCTTTCCCAAATGGTTCAGTAAGGCGATTGTGTCATACCTAAGTCATCTTTTGTCCTGGACGCAATCAGCAAGTCATCAATGTACTGCACTAGAGTCGAATTGAAAGGCAGTACTAAGGATTCTAATTCCTTTTTCAATATCTGATTGAAGATGGACGGTGATTCAGAAAACCCTTGAGGAATTCTGCACCAACTGTACACCTTGTCCAGGAATTTGAAACTGAATAAAAAGTGGCTGTCCTCATGAAGAGGTATTGAAAAGAAAGCTTGTGATAAGTCTACAACGGTGAACCATTCAGCATCACACAGGACCTGAAACATAATCACTGCTGGATTGGGCACTATGGGGCAACACTTCACCACAATCTCATTTATTTTTCTCAAATCCTGCACAATTCGAACTTTCCCACAAGGCTTTTTCAAACCCATTATCGGTGAATTGCACGGGCTGCTCAATACTTCCTTCAGGACTCCTTGCTTTACAAAGTCTGCGATTATTTGCGACACCTGGATAAGAACATCTTGTGCCATGTGATATTGTGGCACCTGGGGAAACACTGCATTTGGTTTCACTTGTACCTTAACTGGTTCCACTCCTTTTATCAGTCCCACTTCTTTTCCTGTCAAATCCCACACTTTCTCTGTCACTGTTCCCTGTAACTCGGCAGGTAAGTCAATCACTGTAAGCATCGGGAACAATGTAATCAAAGGGTAATCTTCATTCACGGTTTCTGTCTCTGACTCTAAGAACTGACCATCATCTCGTTCATCATCACTGTTTGTCTGCACCTCAATTCCATCATTGGAACAGGTAATCGAACATTTTGTCTTGCACAGTAAGTCCCAGTAGGGATACTGGACTTGAATTGCATACTACAAACTTATGCAGTCCCTGGAAGTTGCCAATCTCAACTTGCACTGGATCTGTAATTGGATTTGTCAGGTACTGGTTTGCTACTCCGACCACCCTTATGGTACGCCCTGAAAGTGGCAATTTCAGAACCTCTGCACTTCTGACCGTGGAGCGAGTAGCTCCAGTGTCAACCAAGAATGAAACCTTGTGACCCATTACCTTTCCTTCTACATAGGGTCCCCTCTAATCTACCTCTAAGGACGCTGCAAACCTGCACTCTTTACTATCTGAACTGTCATCCGACCATTCCTCATTCATTCCATCGTCACCACACAATGGGAATTGCTGTACTGTATGATTTTGGCTCATTACTTGACCTGTGACCTGCTGAGGAAGCATCTCCTGTTGCTGTCCCATTGGAGCCATTAGTAGTTGCATTTGCTGTCTAGGTACCATGGGAACCTGCTGTTGTACTTGCTGCATTTGTGCTGGGTGAACACGCGGCATTTGCATTTGCTGCATGGGCTGTAGCCCCTGCATCTGAGCCATGTTATTTTGGAAGTTCGGATTTTGATCTCTCAATTTTGGACCTCTCACATTTTGCAATGTACCGACATTAGTGCTTTGTTGAACGACACCATCCTGCACCACATTTGGGCATTCCCGCTTCCAATGCCCCACGCCCCCGCACGCGTGACATGGTGACATCCTTTTCATCCCTTGTGCGTCATTTTGAACCACAACAGTATTCAAGTCTGGACCGTGATTCACAAAACCTCGACCTCAACCTCTCATTTGTGCCTGAAACACACCATTCCCTTGCGGTTGCTGCTGTATCATCTGTTGAACTCCATTTCCCTGGATTCCAGCCTGCGCTGCTCTTATCTGCATCACCATCACTGTCTCCTTCAACTTTTTCTGCTTTAGCTCAATCTCATCACTACAGTATTTTGCATACTGCAACACTTTATCAATCGGCTTCGCTTGCCAACAAATCAAATGATTCTTAATCATCTGGCTAACCTCTGGTCTCAGCCCTTCAACAAATCTGAACACAAGATGGTTCCTGTCTTTCGGCTCAATGGTCCCAGTTCTACTGTAATGTTTGAAGGACTTCAAAAACCTCTCATAGTAAGCATGTATTGATTCCTTAACCTCCTGTGAGGTCCAGTCGATTTTCTGCCAATCAGTCACCTTCGGCGACACTTTCTGCTTCAAAAATTCAATCACTTTATGATAGTACTTCATCACCTCCTCAGCGGGTGCTCCGGTCACCTTATCCCTTGCCGGCTCCTTTGTCGGCCAGTCTACCCCTCCCTTGCACTCGAGCCATAAGTCGGGCGGAACAATGATCTCAAACAAGGTATTCAAGTCTTCCCAGAGACACTTCACAAGCTTCACAAACCTATCTGTTTGTTGGTACCACTCGATCGGTTACTCCCTCAATCGGGGATAATCATTTATAAAAGATAGGATGTCTCCTCTGGACCACGGTACATGAATTAAAACCCCACCAGCTGTCTCTCTCATTGGTAGCATTTTTACTGATTCCGTATCTGGTGTAGTTTTGGCTTTACTCGATCCCGGACTGTCACCTTTCTCCTTGTCTCTTTTCTTTGCCCATCTGCCTTCCCACTTTTCTAACGCTCCCCAGATTTGCGAACTTTGCAATATTTCCTTTAAATACGCTTTCATTCCGGCAGACCTCATATGCTCTAAGTCTTTTGAATCAAAGTCTAACCTGTAACTTCTTTTCAAATGTTTAGTATTCTCAATATCAATATTGTACTTGTCTGCCAGGTTCGTTAATTTCTGATGTACCTTGCCTACTTCTTTAGTAATCTTAGGGCACAGGTATCTCAACTCTGCTCTGTGTATGACTCTAGTCTGTTCACCCCCATTGTTCCTTCCACTAATTCAGCAGCTTCCACGCCCAGTCTTACAAAGTTCAGATAATCATTTTTCTCTGACCTTTCCGGTTCTACTGTCGTTACTGTAGTCTTTTGCGTAGTAAAGGTCTTCTCTAACCACTCATTCAACTGTTGTACCGTAAAACCTTGCAATGAGATGTTCCCTGCATGCATCATTGGTGACTGTCAAGCCTTCGTACTTGTTGTTTGTGGGGTTAATATCCCTAGCCCTGCCTGCCTCATTGCTCCCAATGGTGTTTCAACTGGGCTAAGGTCTATCAAAGACCTCAGGTTCTCAACCGCTTGCTCTCCCGGGGACATTAACTGGGGGGTTCCTAAGGACCCTCCTCTTAGCACATCTTGGGTCATTACTCCCTGATCACATACACCAGGCTTACCTTGTGCATATAATGGCACCGGCGGACCAACAGTAATTGGTAACGATATTGCAGCTGGTGTCTGACCCGGTCCCAAACCTCGTGGAGCAGCGACTCCAAAGGTCTGGCCTTCTGAAGCCGGGGCAGGTATTAACGGAGGTCCAGCTGCTGGGTTATATCCTGGTATCAGTTGTGGCTGTGGCTGGGGCAGTAACTGTGGAGTTGACTCAATCTGCATTAACCTTGATTTTGTATATATCGGGTCCGGCTGCACTATCAGGTTTGTAGTAGTCTCTAGTACTGGGGTGTCTGGGTAGATTCTCTGTATCTGCAGTGGAGGTTGCAACTGTATCTCCATGTCTGGTGCAGTGGGTACACTGACACCATTCTGTATCGAACCCGTATCACTAGTCTGTGCTGTATCAGTAACTCCCTTCTCCTGCGTCTGGTTCCCAGAAACCGCACTAGTGCTCGGAACATTGTCGCTTACCGCATAAGGTGGTGGGCGATCATGTAATATCCGATCCAGAAATTCTTTGTTATCTGAATCTTCCTCTTCTTCCCAAGCTCTTTTAGTGTCTTTAGGCTTACTAGAGTCTTTGTCTGTTTTGCATGTGGCTTTCTTTCCCAGTGCCTCATCGCCCTGTGTTATTGCTGGGAACAATTTTAATCCGTCAACTATTCCTCGTCTCCACATTTTACTCTCGTTGTCACATCTAGCCTCAGCCAAAGTCTTTTCTGCCCTTTTTATTCTCCTTTGGAATTTTTCTTGCCGCTGTTTAATGGCCATTAAATCCCAAATTGCTAAAGCCTCATACTGTGCTGGCCTCGGAGGTGGTTTCTGTACACTTAACATCCATCTTAGATTTTCTAGAACTCTCGTGTTGAATGTCCCATGTTCTGGGAACGCCAAACATCCCTCTTTTTCTGTCAATTTGCGCCACTGTTTCATCCATAAACAAGGCGTGACGCCTTTTTCCTCCATGACTATATAAGCTGGAGTTCCCTCAGGCGGTGTAGGCTCCCCTTCACTCACCATAATGTATGTGTCTCCCTTCAGAGCACTCTTAAAAGCTTTGACAAAATTCATCTTTACGTCTTTTCTCTTGTTTGTATTTGATCTGAAAGTGACTTTGATTCCCAGGACACTCTTCACCCACCTTTTTCAACCTATTGCCTCTCACGGACGGCAGCCAATCCGTGCACGACCCCTCTCGACAACTGACCTATCTCAGCGCGGCACCACTGACGTCACACTCACACACTGCAGCTGACAAAGTCTTGCGGCTTGTCCGCCCCTCACTGAATTCACATCAAACTAATGCAAAAAGCACTGCGAGCACCTTTAACAACAACAACACAAATCTGCCAGTTTACTACAGGAAGGGTATCACATCTGCTTCAGAACTTTATAGAGATTTCACTTGAAGCCTCGGCTGCTACTCTCCCCTTCTCAGTTCCCACACCCGCAAGCAGAATTCGACCCACGAATCCTACTCTCGACTTGTCAATGGTTTGTCCTAGTGCACTTTAGAACTTGCCAAATCTCCATTGAAGGTTTCACACATACAATTTGACTCAGACTCGACTTGTCAACCACGCCCGATTGACCTAATTAAACCGCACAAATTACAACATAAACCCAAGTGTCTCCTACACTTGTCAATATACTCTGGAGTCTTAGACCACGACGGGTCCGTACATGAACAACCAACCACGTGGATAATTTTGAGCACAAAGCGCCACACTCATTTGAAGTACGCCGACTTCCCTACTCTCATACTACGGAGTACGCCCACTCCTACTAAAACAACACTTACCTGGCCTAGATACACACAAACTTCACAAATCACCTGCAAATGCATAAGCTAAGCAAGCGCAAATCCTACACCACACATGCTAGGACACCGAGAACATTCCCAACTCACTTAGGCAGGCTCCGAGATCCCGGGAAAGTCATGGTAAATTTAGAAACACATCATACCTCCAATTTGCATTATCTCAGAAAAACAATTTAAACAATGATTCTCCGTCCTAGGGCCCCAAAGGGCCAAACCGTCGCTCTGCTACCAGAACTGTTAACGCGTCCCTTTATGATAATTTATTACACATCAGGACTCATTTTAGGCCAATGAATCTTTTGACCCAGTTGAGAGACACCTTAGGACGAGATAGCTAATCAATATGTCGATCAATACGTCTATGATGTCATCAATATTTATCACAACAATATATTTCACTTTAGTCAAAGTCATTAATCAATTCAAGCATATACCATGACCTTTCAGTCATGAATAACCACACTGGTTTAGTAGAAGTTTATAAGTTTTATTCCCTATTGATTACAATCTACTAGCAGGTGCGTCAATCTCAAAACCAAGAAACATAATAGCATAGTCATGATATGGCAACTTTGATAAGATTTCATTAGAGCCAGAATTACAAACATCAGAACATAACACGGCGTGAACATAGATCAATTTTAGCAAAGTATCAGTAATGCGTCAGTTCAACAAAGCATAGATTCAGTCGTTTGTCTATTTGCGTCGGTTTAATGAACACCTGTCCTAACCACTGATTGGCATTTGCATGTTGGGCTTCATGCAAAACAACTTAGAACACTAATTTGGAAAACATCTAACTAAGGTCTCTGTCAAAAGTAAGCTGATGGTACCTAGAAAGGAAAAGCAAACAGACAAATCACAATTGCATTGTCATAATTACCCTCCAAAGATTAGGTCAGCACACAGGTTCAGTCTTCGTCTTCAGGACATCAGTCAATCGCCATCTGTCAGAACTCAGTTCTGGGGCAAAAGGGCACTTCCCTCATATGGAGGTAAAGTGTAAAAATTGACAATTCTAAGGGCAAGGATGGTTTTAAGTAAACCAACAAGTCACCAAACAGAGTGACAAAGTTTCTGGATAAAATCAATAGCATTCCCTACCTAATTTTTCCTGACTCCCCGTGACATGGGTTTTTATCCCCTATTCGTTGTACATTCCCCCAAAATTCTATTGGTCATCTGTTATACCCCACTATCTTTAACCTATCAGAATGAACATTAGGTAACCTAACTCTTCACCCCATATTATTTTACAAGTCTTTGATTGGTCTTCTTAATTGACGTCTTCAGAGGTGGCACGTCCAGTATGATTTCATCCTTCTGTAATTCTTTGCACATCTTTGGTCAGCAGTTCCATTGTCTTCACTGGTTTGAATGACCTTGTACATTACATTAATCTACACTGTTTCATTTTAATTTTAACATTTATTCTGCAAACGAGAGAAAAAACTGTGAGAACGGATCTAACATGGTTACATTCGTCTTCTAGTTTGGAGGAAAAAAATAATAATAATAAGGTCGTGTCCTTTTATGAGTCAGCACACTGCAAGATAGAAAAATACATTTAATATGAGAACCAAGCAGCTAAACTTCGGCTCATGCTAACTTAAGGCCTATGAGGATTTCAGTACAGGTTCAATAACGCAAACGTTAGTATAAACTTATTTAAACATAATATAAACATTTTGAACATCATTATTAGTTCACATATACATTGGTGGCCACTCCCCGTGGTCACAATTTAGGTGCACGTTTTAAGCAAAATTACTATTACAGTTTCTATGCAGCATTAGCACACATTAGTTAATGAACATTTATATTAATATAGATTATATAAGCTACGCTCTCTCAACTGTGTAAAAGGAGCAGAACGTGCGTTGCAAACGGTAGCACTGAGTGAGTTGGCAGGCCTGCAGTTCATAGCATGCACTACGCAATAATCATGTGCTGCATGAAAAAAAAACTACACAAACACAACACCTTGAAAAAAATCAAGTGTTCTCAGGGAGCAGTAGATGACGTCAAACCGGGAAATGTTAACAGGGAATACATTGCTGGCAAGGAACACCTTAAGGGTGTTTACAGTCGCTGAGAAATCAGTCTTTTGCCGGTAAAGTTAATGACACCAATAAAGAACCCATAGGGACCTGTTTCAAAGTCGGGTTAATTGGTGTCGGTAGGACCCACCCCATTTAAAGCCCTGTCCAATCTCATCCTACAGAATCCTGTGTCATTTAGGGAACTCCACTGTGGTTCATGCCTACAAAAATAAGTGTAAGACCTATCATGAAAACAAAATATCGCTTTGACCTCCTATCACTGTTCATTCAGTGACCGAATAACCAAGCCATCGCCATGCGCTGCTTTACTTGGAAGACAAGAAACAGCAGTTTCCAAGGAAATAATTGTGACCCACCCACCCACCAGAGAACTGTGCGAAAGAAAACCCAAGTATACGTTTCTGTGACTTAAAGCCCGTTTCCGGAAAGTGTCGCCACGGTTATCTTTACGATTTTTTTTACCACAGTGATAGGTTGGTACCTCCCAAAAGAAAGAAAAGAGGACGGGTTTTGGAATCACTTTAGTGTCCTTATAAAAGCTGGTGCGCGCTGATCAGCGTTCCCGCACCTCACAACCTAAGCTAAGCTCGTCATACGACTATTTCTGTCTGAGTGAGACGCTGCTCTCCGAGACGGGGCGGAGCTGGGAGTGAGCTCTCCGTGATGAGCCAATTCTGCATGAAGAAGGAGGAGCCCCGAAGGGAGCCGATGAGCAGCCGATGCACGAAATTCCGTGGGATACCCGGTCTTCAGCCTGCTTCTCTTTTTCCCCGTGTTCTGTTTTTTTCTGCCTTCCCTGCTGTTACCGTGCCCAGGTTAAGCATCTTTTCTTCCACCTGTGCCCTTCTTTTTTCTCCGGGTCTCCGTTTCTCTTCTCCATCTGGCTTCCGCGGTACTCGTTTCCAAGCGGGAGGTGTACAGTCGGGCGCTGAATGCGCTGGGCACCGGGAATTACATGGCGAGATGAGATTTGACTCAACGGGTAAGTCAAACGGGGTTATAAACGCTAACGGTTAATTACTGCATTGGTGCGTAAGTGCCACGGACACGCGTGTGGGCGGCTGTTCTGAACCAGCAGGTGTGAGAGCCGGTAGCGCATTCTCGCCCGCCGTACACCTGCTTCTAACTCCATATGTGTGGCTAATAGTAGAATTGAATTCCAGTGATGCATTACTGCTCCAGACACCCCAGCGTGTGGTTTTATTTAACCAGCAGGTACGAGGGCTTGCAGCATATTCCTGCCACGCACCTGCGCCCAACTCCGTATGTGTAGCTGTTGGCACAGTTGCATTGATGCGTTATTGCCACGGAAACCCCGGTGGGTGGCTCTCCTTCACCGTGCTGAGTATTAGCAATGATGATTCCAAAACTGCATAGGAAATAAACCGCTACTTAAAGGGTTCTTCAAGCCTTTTATTAATGGTTAATAACATCTGGCACCAAGGTGTTTCAATCGTTTCACGCAGTAAGAACGTACTAACCTGTACACATGACTATATTTTAACAGAGCAGGTTATAGATACAATGTTCCTGATGTGTTTATAAGCGAAAACGAATCTTAATGTTTTGTACATCACTAACGGGCGCGAGAGCGCTCTGGGATGCTCTGAGCTGCCCGGACAGGATGCCCCCTGTGCATCCTGGCAAACTATGAAGATGAGCTGTGTTTATGAAAGTGCAGCGCGTTTTTTAACCTTTCACCTCTTTCCCTTACTGTCGCCTTTTCTTATTTACGCATCTGTAGAGACCCTCCAATTATTTACAGATACTGAATATGCTCCTTCCTTTGTACCATCGTTTTAGTATTTTCCCTTCGAAAACCTCACATTTCTGTAGTATAAAACTAACCTATTGTGATTTGCACAGTACACACTTGAGTTACACTTTCTCAAAATGGAGGCATTCTTTTACTGATGACAAGCCCTACTTCTTTGAGGGGAGTGCAGTATTTCGCCAATATTGGACAACAGATTAACCGAAGGCACTTTCTGTCGGGTGTTATTACCCACGTTAGTTGTACTCGATTTCTCTGTGCCACAAGGATCAAGGGCCACGATGGCCTATCAGCGATTCATCACCTGATCTGAAATTTCCTCACGACACAATCGTTTTTATTCTACATTTTAATTTCTATATATTCTTAAGATACCTGTCTAATAAGGATCAATGACGTGACGAGTTTCCCTATCGGCTGTGAAAGAATTAAGTGTGCGTTTTCCACACCCCAAGGCCCACAACCTGTGGCTAACTTACTTCTTTGCTCTATCTGAGCATGGCCCAGCAGCGGATACCTTCTTTCTACTGCTGCCAAAGCGATCTATACTTTTGTGTCCGATCTATATTTTTGACTACAGCAAACGTCCTTCCTAGTATGACATTTACCCTACTAAGGGCACATCATTTCTTTTTTTTTCTCTGGTTTGATTCACGATATCCACAGTTATCCTAAGTAAAGCCACTAAAACCCGCTCTTGTATTGTGATATTCATTGCATAACTGGTCCATGAACTCGATTGAACGCTTGCTGTTCCAGCTGTGACCCCCAGTCAAAAAGCCAAGAGCGCACATTGACGTACAGTCTAAAACTGTGCAGAAGCAAAACAGCCATAATGAGAAATAGCTACAATGAAGGACCCAGTGGTAGCTAGGATACGTATAATTGCTCCACACATCCTGCCAATGAAATCCTTTGAAAATGGACAAGTGACCACTACATGTAAAGAGCTCCTTTTGATAGTAACTAGAACCTTTATTGAGGTTCCACATTCTGGCCTCAGTTTTTATATAGGAGTGCACAGTTCACAGTACAATGAGAATAGTGTTGACTCTGACTGTCCCACTGCAATCCCCATCGACCTACCATTTCCAAAACCCATGGATTGACTTCTGACTTTTGTATTTTAGCCAGAAACAGGAACATGTCCACACACTTATTATTTGACCTGACATTAAGGACTCTGGTTCACTCACAATTAAACAACTTTTTTGTATTTGTATTGCACTTTTTTTTTTTTTTTTTTTAAATTAAATTGCCTACACCTCTCGAACCCAGTACCTTGGTACTGCTCTGTCTGACAGCATATGTGACGCCGCAGGGACCTGCTGCGGTCGGATTGACGGTCCGCGTTTCGGGTGGCTGGTCCCACTGAGGGCCACTTTTTTGGGCCGCAACTTGTTTTCTCAACAGTGGCGTGGCTCGGGAGTCCTCTCTTAGGCTCTGGGTCGCATCGCGTTCGCTTACAGTCCCTGTAATTTTTCTTACATGCTTGCAGGACTTTTTTTTTTCTCTTTTTCTTTTCTTTTTTCTTTTGCTTCTTGTGGCCATATTTTCTACTTCCCAGGTGTCTGTGTTTCCTTCCCTGCATGCATTGCACTACCTTTTCTACAATGGCAATTTTTCCATTCACCTGTATGTGGCTTTCCCAATCCAAGATGGTACCTTTAGTTCTTCCTACATGTCACTTACTGTTTGTCAGTATATAAACACAGAAGGTCTTCTTTTCCTTGCGTTGCAAACACTTCCGTCCTGGTGGTGCACCTCGCTTCTGCTTCCCGTGGTTTTGGACCTATCCTGTTTTTTGCCTGCAGTTTTGTTGTTCCTGATTCTTTATTCTTGTCAGCTTTTTTTTTTTTATCAGGACTTCCTGTAATCTAAGGTTTTTTTTTCTTCCCAATTTTGTTTTTTTTTGCTCTGGGACTCCTTCTGGAGGTTATGGCCTGCTGGCCGTTGTATTGTCAGCAGCACCGTGGTACTGGAAAGGGTCCCCCCCCTTACTTTGGTCAATCCAGAACAAGCAAGAAACAAGGAGGTGCCTGAGACTGGCAGACTGCAGCGGTAAGAAACGTGCAAACCGTGACCGCATATTCAAGGGCCTGAGCGTCCACTATAAAGAAGCATGGACAGAATGAGGTCTCTTACAAGTGCCATCAGACTTTGAAGATTGGCGATACAGTCCTCGGTGATGCGTAAGGAACCCGTAGGATCTGCTGAGGACCAAGACCTAGGCACCTTTTCAATAAACCTCTCCCCTTCATAGGCTGTTGGCACACTTGGGCTTTTGGACTGCTTTTCCCCATGAAGCAAGTGGAAAAATTTTTTATGACTGGCCAATGTGCCTTTAAGTCCCACTTGTCTCTCTAGAATAAGAGCATTTCTAATCCTGGTCACTTTCTTATCCAGAATTTGGTGCAGTTCTTCTAGTTCTGATTTTCACAAAACTATCATTGTGCTGTTCATGGTTTCCGACCCTTTTAGGAGGATTTAAATAAAACAACTGGAACTATCTCAACAGATTGCCTGGTAAATAATATATTATAAATGAGTTCACCTATCTAATTTTGTTAGCAGCTTTACAACATAAGCCTTTATCTCTTGAAGAAGTTTCATCAGTGTTCAGAATAGCAGCAGTCATTTTTCTGATGTTAAATTCTATAGGATCACAACCACTTCTTGCTAGATTATAGATGTCAGGAGAGCTGTAGTTCAAAGGGACAGTTGAAAATAGAGACCCTTATTCTGTAGTAATCATGTAATTTCTGAATTGTGGATAGTGCATGGCCACAAACAATGGGCCGTTCCTCACATCCAGATTCTTTTTCAGTAGGAAGCCCTAGATCAATGTTATTGAGCTTTTTAGTTAGTCCATCCACATCAAGCCAGGCCTGTTTCCAGTACAAAATTTGTAAATCATTCTTCTGATTAGAATTTGATTTTATTCACATTTAACCTGTCA
Source organism: Pleurodeles waltl (assembly GCF_031143425.1). Lineage (NCBI taxonomy): Eukaryota > Metazoa > Chordata > Amphibia > Caudata > Salamandridae > Pleurodeles > Pleurodeles waltl. The sequence continues at coordinate 797,888,172 of NC_090443.1, read as the reverse complement.
ATGATGAAGGATATAATTATTTGTGGTGGAGCAGTTATGGGGTGTTTTTTATTTTGTGGCCTGGTTTGTGTCAATTACCTATTTTTATGGTGGTTATATAAATGTTCATGCTTTTGTGCTCTCTTCGATGTGTCTCAGGCCTATATTGTGGATAGATTATCTGACCCATTGTCTGCATAGTACACATGAGTTGCTGACCAGATACTTCTGCTTCCTCTGGATCTTGTAATAACACATCAGTATCATCTCTGTACCCACATATGTTTGTGTGAACAGGTGCCACGATTGGTTCAGTAGTAGGTTGGAGGATTTGAAAAAGAAGGAGAAAATATCAACAGAAGGGCAATACTTGAATAAGAACTCTTGGAGAATATGAAATTCTTTTGTTGAAATTATTTTTGGTATGTGTATCAATTATGATGAAATGTTTCAATTTGTTATACAGTTCTCTGAATAGGGCAAAACATGCACCTTCCATGTGGGGAATCAGCAATAACTAGTTCATTGGTGTTCGGTGTTGAGGGTCATCAGGTTAGTATGCTTAGATAGTAACATGGGTGAAAATAGGTGTTAGCGTGTCAATCCTTATTTGGTCTTTTAATGTAAATAGATAAGGAGTCGCATTATAGGTTGATGAACCTTTTGTCTACGCTTAGAGTGATTCTGTCAGGGAGACCAGATCCTCGGGGCCTGCGCATGTTCCCAACATGTCCACCACCAGAAGGCTCCAAAGCTCCGATAGAAATACCACAGAGCCTGAGAGAGTCCAAGTGGGGGAAAAGGGGATTAGGTAGGGAGCAGCTGGGAAGGAGACGTGTAGGAAGCAAGAGGTTAAACAACACAATGTCAAGATATAATCACATTGACTTTCAATAGACTATGGTTCTAAGAGTTCTTATACTGTAATCATGGATAACTTAAGAAATGACTATATCTGGACCTCAAGAAATCTAGGTACCTGGAAAAAATCAAGAATGGGTTAATACAATGTTTCATTTGAGCTTTTCATGAAATATCACATACTGTCTAGAATACAAGAACCTTCTAGAATAATGTTTCAGAACAAACATTGCATTTTTACATGAGGACAAAGGCTATCTGAAACATTCCCTGGAAATAATCGGAATTGTACTAGGGACTTAATATGCACAAAGAATATCGCACTTTGAATTAAGCATCTTCACTGAAAATCCAAAAGCTTGAAATAAATGTGTGCACCTCAACAAACACAACACACCAAAGTTTTCAATGCCATGAAATGATCACGCACACTTTCGAACTAAGAGCCAAACGCTTTATGCCAGGGTTGAATTGCACACACTGTTGCCGATTTAAACAAGAACATGTAAATGCCATGAAATGATCGCACACACTGTTGCCGATCTGAATGCCAAGGTTTACAAGAGAGAAATGAATCGCACACTCTGCTGATTCAACCAAGAATATGCAAATGTCATGAAATGATCGCGAACACTGTTGCCGATCTGATCTCAAGGTTTACATGCTGGGAATGAATCGCGCACACTGCCGATTCGAACAAGAATATGTAAATGCCATGAAATGATCACGCACACTGTTGCCGTTCTGAATGTCAAGGTTTACATGCTGGGAATGAATCGCACACACTGCAGATTCGAACAAGAATATGCAAATGCCATGAAGCGATCGCGCACTCTGAAAGTTTCACAAGTAGGCCCAAAACTCGAAAGTCTTTGAGAACGGGGTCGGGGGCCCAGCCCTACCTCCGCCTTACCGCCCTGCTCAAGGATCACCAATATAATAAGGGGCAGGCCTGGAACATCAAGGTAGGCCTCTGGAACAGAAGCTCAGGAAGTTGCTGCTGCTCTGCACTGCGACCTCTGAATAGTGAGCATGTGGAGCTGGGCTGGCTCCCTTATATAGAGTCTGGCCCAGCCCACAAACACCCAGTCATGCTGCAGGGAAAGCTTCTAGAAGGTCCTAGAAAGGGACCACACCCTAACACACTCAGTAAGCCTGCAGCAATACCTTGCAAATGAACAGTTATTGCAAACATCAGTAATAGTGTTTTTCAAGGTTAAACTCTGCAATGCAAAAGGTTAACATACTGCATATAAACACAATGCATGAATTATGCTCTTGCATGAAGACTGGATTTTTGCATTTTTGTTGCCCATAGAGCGCAAACTGTCCTGGTGTTGACAGTACTCCCCTCTCCCAAACGCACTCTAGGGCCTGGTTTGCCTGGGTTAAGACAATGAAAACGTCTCACTAGATGTGGAGCATGAATGCCAGATGCGGAAACCCATGAGTTGCTTTCAGGACCGTAACCTTTCCAAGAGATCAGATACCACAGGTTACGACCTCTAAGTTTGGAATCCACCACCTGTTTAACTTCGTATTCCAATTCCCCCTGTACTAGAACTAGAGCTGGTTGGGAGCGTACCTTCTGGACTGCTTTTTTTTGGGAGGGAAGTATGGAACACTGGATGAATACGTGTGACTGGGGCAACTGCAGTTTATAGGTCACTGGATTAATTTGCTGGAGGACAGTGAAAGGACCTATGAATTTGGGATTAAACATGTGCTTTTTCTTGAAGTCAATATGTCTTGTAGAAAGCCACACTTTATCACCTGGTTCATACTGAGGTCCTTCATAATGTTTCTTGTCGTAGTGCTTTTTGTATTTTTGTTTAGATTTTTCTAGATGCTGTTGAATCAGTTTCTGGGTTTGGTAGAGTTGTTGAATGGTTTCCGACACCGCTGGTGTAAGAGAACTTTCTTGAGGAATCGTGATGGGCAAAGTGTCAGGATGGTAGCCAAACAAGCCAAATAAGGGTGTGATACCAGTGGAGGTTTGAAACGAGTTATTGTAGGCTAGTTTAGCTAACCAGAGCATTGATGTCCAGGAATGAAGTCCTTTCTCAGCATAAGCACGTAGGTATTGTTTCAGTGTCTGATTCAGTCTCTCAGTTTGGCCATCTGTTTGAGGATGATGGCTAGTAGATAGTGTGAATGTAATTTGAAGCGTTTTGCACCATGTTTTCCAGAAGTTGGAGGCAAATTGCGATCCTCGATCGGAGAGAATCATTCTCGGCAGCCCGTGATAACGGACCACTCTATTCAGTAGGATGGTTGCCAGTTCACTGGAGGTGGGCAATTTCTTACAGGCAATGAAATGTCCATATTTTGTGAGACTATCTACCACCACAAGGATTACTGAGTGCTGTTGAACAACTGGTAGACCTGTAATGAAGTCTAACGAGATGTATTCCCAAGGTCGACGTGGAGTTGGGAGCGGATGCAGCAAACCTTTCGGTTTTGAATTACTTGTCTTGATGCAAGCACAGACTTCGCAGTTAGTGACCATTGTTTTAACATATTTTGTCAGAGCAGGCCACCAAAAGTAGCGTTGGATTAATTCAAGAGTTTTAGGAGTGCCTGGGTGACCTGCCGTAGGTATAACATGCAACCAATGAAATACTAACTTGCGAAGCTTGGTAGTGGGCACGAACAAACGTGCGTCATGGAAAGGTAGTCCTTGCTTGATTGATCTTTTAGGATCTGCTTGAGCCCATGCCTGCCATTTCTCAATGGTGAAGGAATTACGGATGTCTTCAAAGAAGGCTTCGGTCCTTATGATGCAGAGGACCTTGTCTGGAGCAATGATAGCTCTGGAAGGCTAGATTGTAGGTAACGTGGTAGACTCTTGGCGGGACAAGACGTCTGCTTTGCGAATATCTTTACCAGGACAAAAAGTTACCACAAAATCGAACTCGGCAAAAAACAGCATCCAGCGTAATTGCCGAGGAGTCAAAAGTCTAGCTGAACTCATGAACTGGAGATTGCAATGATCACTATATACTGTGATAGTGCACCTGGCACCTAACAAATGATGTCTCCCCTCATTAAAGGCATCACGGATTGCCAGAAGCTCTTTCTCAGCAATGACATAGTTCTGTTCGGCTTCGTTCAGTTTTCGAGACATGTAAGCTACAGGATGAAGTTGGCCAGTGTCTTTACTTCGTTGTGACAAGACTGTACCAGTTGCCACATCTGAGGCATCTGCTTCAACTATGAATGTACGATCCACACCATGGTGAGTCAAGACTGGGGCAGTGGAAAAAGCTTATTTCAAAGTTGAAAATGCTCTGTCAGCTTCTGGAGACCACACACATTTTTCTTTCTTTCTCAATAACTTGGTGATTGGCGCCACTGTCTGAGAGAAATGGTTTATAAACCTGCGATAAAAGTTTGCAAAACCCAGGAAGCACTGTACATCTCGAACAATCTTTGGAGTGGGCCATTCAGATACAGCTTGTACTTTCTTTTCTGCCATGACCATACCTTGAGGGGTAAGGATAACCCCTAAAAACTCAACTGTGGTAACATGAAACTCACACTTGGTTAGTTTGCAATATAAATGATGCTTTCGAAGAGCTGTGAGAATCTTCTTGACATGTTCGGTTTCATTGTCAGAGTAGATCAAAATATCATCGATATAGACTATTGCAAATATGTCTAGATACTCTCTACGGACGTCGTTCAGGAAAAATTTAAATGCTGCTGGAGCATTTCACAGTCCAAAGGGCATGATGGTGTAGTCAAAGAGACCATATCTTGTCTTGAACACAGTTTTCCATTCGTCACCTTCTCTCATTCTGACTAAATGGTAAGCACCTCGTAGATCGAGCTTAGTGTTAAATTTAGCTTTTTTCACTTGATCCAACAAGTCAGGAATCGGAGGCAAGGGGTATTTGTTCTTGACAGTGACCTTGTTCAAACCCCTATCCTATAGTCAATACAGATTTGAAGGTCCCCATTAGCCTTGGAGACAAAAAACAAAGGAGAGGCTGCAGGAGTCTTCGAAGGGCGGGTTAAGCCATTCTCTAAGAATTGATCTAGGTACTTTCTTAAGTGTTGATTTTCATTTTCTGACAAGGCGTACACACAACAGCTAGGGAGTATCGCACCTGGAGTAAGATCAATTACTAAATATGACCTCCCTGCTCCTTTCAGATCAGCAGCTGCCACTTCAACAGTGTATGAGGGCAGCCCTAATGTTAGCCTATGAAGGGAGCAGGCCTCTCAGTAGTGTGAAAACGAATTTAGGAGTTTTACACTACCAGGACATATAACTACACAGGTACATGTCCTGCCTTTTACCTACACAGCACCCTGCCCTAGGGGTTACCTAGGGCACACCTTAAGGGTGACTTATATGTAGAAAAAGGGGAGTTCTAGGCTTGGCAAGTACTTTTAAATGCCAAGTCGAGGTGGCAGTGAAACTGCACACACAGGCCTTGCAATGGCAGGCCTGAGACAAGGAAAAAGGGGCTACTTAAGTGGGTGGCACAACCAGTGCTGCAGGCCCACTAGTAGCATTTAATTTACCAGCCCTATGCACATAAAGTGCACCTTACTAGGGACTTATAAGTAAATTAATAGTCCAATCAGGTAGGATTCCAGGTTACCATGTTTTAAGGGAGAGAGCATATGCACTTTAGCACTGGTTAGCAGTGGTAAAGTGCGCAGAGTCTATAAACCAGCAAAAACAGTGTCCAAAAAAATGGAGGGAGGCAGGCAAAAAGTTAGGGGTGACTACCCTAAGGCTGTCAGGTCTAACATGTGTCCCCCCCCAGCTGAAAGTGGGGAGAGCTACCCGACCTCCTGGGAGCTCTCATCGCTAAGGCGGAAGTACCTGGAGAGACCATCAGCATTGGCGTGGTCAACCCCTGGGCGATGTTCCACCGTAAAGTCCATCCCCTGTAGGGAAATGGACCACCTCAAGAGTTTTGGATTCTCACCCCTCATCTGCATGAGCCATCTGAGGGGCCTGTGGTCTGTCTGAACCAGGAAGTGAGTCCCAAACAGGTAGGGTCTTAGCTTCTTCAGTGCCCAGACCACAGCAAAAGCTTCTCGTTCAATAGCACTCCACCTCTGTTCCCGTGGTAATAGCCTTCTGCTAATAAAGACTACCGGTTGATCTCTGCCCTCCTCATTCAGCTGTGCTAGGACTGCCCCTATGCCATGCTCTGAAGCGTCTGTCTGCACGATAAATTCCTGGGAGTAGTCAGGGGCCATGAGTACGGGGGCCGTGCACATGGCTTCCTTCAGGGCGTCAAAGGCTTTCTGACAAGCCTCTGTCCAATTCACCAACTTAGGTTGCTTCTTGGAAGTGAGTTCTGTCAAGGGTGTTACAATGGTACCATAGCCCTTGACAAATCGGCGGTAGTATCCTGTGAGGCCTAGAAAGGCTCTCACCTCCGTCTGTGTTCAGGGTGGTTGCCAGGCCTTGATAGTTTCAATCTTGGCCTGGAGTGGCTGCACCTTGCCACCACCCACTAGGTGTCCTAAGTACACCACGGAACCCTGCCCAATCTGGCACTTACTGGCCTTGATGGTCAGGCCTGCCTGTTGCAGGGCCTGAAGCACCTCCTTGAGGTGAAGCAGGTGTTCCTCCCAGCTGGAACTATAGACAGCTATGTCATCCAGGTAGGCTGCACAGAAGGCATCCTTGCCAGCTAGGACCCCGTTAACCAACCGTTGGAAGGTAGCGGGGGCATTTTTCAACCCAAACGGCATTACCCGGAACTGGTAATGGCCATCCGGGGTTGAAAATGCGGATCTTTCCTTGGCCCCCTCAGTTAGGCCGATCTGCCAGTACCCTGAAGTAAGATCAAACGTACTCAGGAACTTGGCAGCGCCTAGCCTGTCCACGAGCTCATCAGCTCGGGGGATGGGGTGAGCATCAGTCCGTGTGACTGAGTTGAGACCCCGGTAGTCCACACAGAACCGGAGTTCTGGCTTCGCACCTGGGGCAGTAGCCTTAGGGACCAATACTACTGGGCTGGCCCAGGGACTACTGGATTTCTCAATGACCCCTAGAGTCAACATCTTGGAGACCTCCTCCTTGATGCTGGCCTTCACCTTATCCGACAACCTGTAAATTTTGTTTTTCACAGGGAGACTGTCACCGGTGTCAATATCATGAACACAGAGGTGGGTCAGCCCAGGAGTAAGGGAGAACAGGGGAGAGAACTGCTCCAACAGCTCATAACAGTCTCCTTTCTGAGTTAGAGTCAGGGAGTCAGACAGAATGACCCCGCTTACTGACCCATCACCTTCTTGGGCAGAGAGGAGGTCGGGGAGAGGTTCACTCTCCTCTTCCGTTCCTTCATCTGTGACCAGAAGCATGTTGATCTCCGACCTCTCAAAATGAGCTTTTAGTCGGTTCACATGGAGCACCCTTAGGGGATTCCTAGGGGTTTTGAGGTCCACTAGGTAAGTGGCCTCCCCTTTCCGCTCCTTTATTTCAAATGGGCCAGACCAGCGGTCCTGGAGAGCTCTGGGCTCTACTGGCTCCATTACCCACACTTTGTCTCCAGGTTGAAACTCTACCAGGGTGGCCTTCTGGTCATACCATTGTTTCATCACCTCTTGACTGGCCTCAAGGTTATCTTGGGCTTCTTTCCAGAAGCGGGTCATCTGGTTGCGGAGAGCCAACATATAGCTGACCACATCCTGAGGGGGTGTCTTTGGAGCTTTCTCCAATCCCTCCTGGACAATGCTTAAGGGTCCCCTGACAGGGTACCCATAGAGAAGTTCAAAGGGACTGAACCCTACCCCTCTCTGGGGAACCTCTCTATAAGCAAAGAGAAGGCATGGTAAGAGGACGTCCCACTTACGCCTCATGGCCTCAGGGAGGCCACCAATCATGCCTTTCAAGGTCTTGTTGAATCTCTCCACAAGACCATTCGTCTGGGGGTGATAGGGTGTGGTGAACTTGTAAGTTACACCACACGCATCCCACAGAGACTTCATGTATGCAGACATGAAGTTAGTGCCTCTGTCAGACACTATTTCCTTGGGGAATCCCACACGGGTAAATATCCCCATCAGGGTTCTGGCCACCACCGGTGCAGTTACTGTCCTGAGAGGGATTGCCTCTGGGTAACGGGTGGCATGGTCCACCAAAACCAGGATGAACCTGTTGCCTAAGGCAGTTTTGGGGTCCAAGGGACCAACAATGTCGATGCCCACCCTTTCAAAGGGGGTGGCAACGACAGGAAGTGGAATCAGGGGGGTTTTAACCCTTTTTCCTGCTTTACCACTGGCCTGGCAGGTAGGACAGGATCTGCAGAACTTGTCTGAGTGTGTCCTCATTTTGGGCCAATAAAAGTGGGTGACAAGCCTGTTAAAGGTCTTGCCCTGCCCCAAATGTCCTGCCAGGGGAATGTCGTGAGCCAGGCCCAGTAGGAAGGTTCGGTAACATTGGGGGACCACCAGCACACGTGCTGCCCCAAAGCCCGGAACCTTAGGCTCACTGTAGAGGAGATCATTCTCCCAATATAGGTGGTGATCGCCAGAGGCGTCGCCGGCTGCCTGGTTTGAGGCTTGTTTCCTCAAACCTTCTAGAGTGGGACATTCTTTCTGCGCCTTGCAGAATTCCTCCCTGGTGGGTCCACCCTCAACTTGCCAGCCAGCAAGCTCAGGTAAGTCACCTAGGGCGGCAATGTCTTCCCCAGTTGGCTCGGAAGCCTCCTCCTCAGGAGCCCCGTCAGCCACTGTGGGAACAGCTGGGGCCGGTTTCCCGCACCCCTGGTCCCTCCTCCTGGCAGCTCTCTGGGCCATCGTTCCAGGCTCCAGATGCCCTTGACTTCCCTCTCGGTCAGCAATGGACCGTGTGGTCATGCAGACCCACTCAGGTAACCCTAACATCTCCAGGTGAGACCTGAGCTCCACCTCTTTCCAAGCAGTGTGCTCAAGGTCATTGCCTAACAGACAATCTACAGGCATGGCAGGACTCACAGCTACTTTCAGAGTACCAGAGACCCCCCCCACTCAAAGGGAACCAGAGCCACCGGTAGGTGACTCTCGCGATTGTCAGCTACTCTGACCTGGTGGAATGTATTAGGTATTATCTGCTCTGCTGACACCAGCTGACTCTTGATAGTAGTCATACTGGCTCCTGTGTCACGCAGAGCCTCCACCCATCACTGGTGACCCACTGCCGGTACTTGGAAGTATTTCTGGGCATGTGGGCCTTGGGCACGATTTCTCCTTCTCCCAGGGACACTAGGGAAATCTCTACCTGCTCCCCAAAGCTAGTTGGGTCCATCTCCCCCCCGAGTGCTACACTAGTCAATCCAGGTGCCTGTCCGGTAGTGGACGGTGCCCTCTTGGGGCACTGTGGATCGCCTTTGTAGTGACCATATTGGTAACACTCCATGCATTTGGGGCTAGATTTTCCTGACTTGTCAAATGTCCCTGGCTTTTTCCCAAATTTGGAAAAGGAAGGGTTGCCACCCCCTCCCTGGGAATTCTTTTGGGGGCCTTTAGAGAGTTCCTTATCTGTAAGTTTATCTCCCCCCTCTTTCTTCTGTTGGGAACCCTGACCACCTTTGTGGGAGTCCCCCCCCAGGTACCTTTTTGGACACTCTGGTGCTAACCCAGAGGTCCGCCTCCTCAGCAAGCTTCCTGGGATCAGTCAGCTTACTATCCACTAGGTGCTGGCGCAAATCTGTATAAGTAACATTAAGCATATGCTCTCTCAGGATCAAGTCATATAAACCTTTATAATCTGCTACTTTGTTGCCCCGCACCCATCCATTCAGTGCCTTACTAGAGAAATCAAAGAAATCTACCCATGTTTGTGTGGTTTGTTTGGTGCTGTCCCTGAACCTCCCTCCCCAATGGCGGCACATAACCCCACATAGCTACCCCCCATTGCCCTTCAGGAACCTCATGAGCCCTTAGTGCAACTTCATAAGCAGCTAACCATTTATCTATGTCATCTCCCACCACAAAACTGGGCACCACATTTTTGGGTATACGAACCTTCTTTTCTCCAGCAGGTCCTGTCTGTATGCTGCCACCATTATTGCTGGATTCAGACTGTCTTGCCTTGATCTCCAGCTCCTTGAGACTCAGTTCATGAGCCAACAATAGTTTCTTTTCAGCCAAAGCTCTTTCAGCTTCCACTTGTTTGGCTGCTCTTTCAGCTTCTGCTTGTTTGGCTGCCCTTTCAGCTTTTGCTTGAATCTGTTTGGCTGTTCTTTCAGCTTCAATCTGTTTGGCTGCTCTTTCAGCCTCAGCTTGTTTGGCTTCTCTTTCTGCCCTCCTCTCCTCCTGTTGCGCCTCAATTTTCAGTTTTGCCATTTGCAATTGGAACTCCCTTTCCTCTGCGGTCAGGCTTTGCATGGAGACACTGCTCCCTGGTCTGGAAGGGTGCACAATTGCAGTGGTAACACCATCCATAGATAGTGAAAATCCTTCTGAGGGGCCATTTTCTGGCTCCTCTTCCTCATCATCCTCTAAATGGGATTCTGCCCAGGCCCTCAGCGCCACTTGAAAGTCCTCCTTTCTGGAGGCCCCTTGGGTGGGTACCCTTAATGCCCTGCAGAATCCTCTTAGTTGTTTGACCGTGTATGTATCCAACTGGACTAGGTCAAAGTCCCCTGTCTGAGACCCAGTCAGAGACATGTTGAGTGAGGATTTAGTTTTTGAAAATTGTCAGGAAAAAAACGGATTTTCAAAAAGAGATAAAAACCAAGTTGACCTTCAACTGTGGGTAGGTAGTGAAATACTTAGCTACTGTATGTCACTGCACAAATACAAGTCCTATCCTCACCGCTGATCACCAATGTTAGAAATGGGGTTTTTGGTTGGCAGTCAGGTTACCCTCTGTCCAAGCAAAAGCCCTCACTCTAGTCAGGGTAAGTCACACACTATCCAAGATTATCCTGTGCTCACCCTCTGGTAGCTTGGCATGAGCAATCAGGCTTAACTTAGAAGGCAATGTGTAAAGTATTTGTGCAATAAATCATACAATACCACCATATAGCACCACAAAAATACACCACACAGTGTTTAGAAAAATATAGAATATTTATCAGGATAATTGTAGGTCAAAAAGAATAAAGTTGCAATGGAAAATTGTAGAAATATCACAGGAAAGTGATATAAAGTGTCTTAAGTCTTTAGAATGCAATAAAGTGTCTTTCAAGCACAAAGTACCTGGTTTCTGGTGGAAAATCTCCTCAGAGGGCCACAGGAAGAGAGATGCGTGGAAAAAGGGTGTGTGCGTCGATTTCTCCTCAGCACACACAGACTTGCGTCGTTCTTTTCCACGCGGGGAAGTCGGGCGTCGTTTTCCGGCGCGCAGACAGTCTCTTTTCGTGGATCGCGGGGATTACCAGATGTCCCGGGTCTGTGCGTGGATTCTCCTGCTTGTTTTCCGGCTGCGCGTCGTTCTGCGGGGCTGCGCGTCGAAGTTTCGATCTCACGGTAGGCGTCGCGTCGATTTCCCCTTGGAAGTCGGGCGACGTTGTCCTTGCGAGGCCGTGCGTCGGAAGTTTGGTCTCACGGCAGGCGTCGCGTCGATTTCTCCTTGGAAGTCGGGCGGCGTTGTCCTTGCGAGTCCGTGCGTCAAAGTTCCGCGCTCACGGAAGGCGTCGCGTCGATTTCTCCTGGAAAGTCGGGCGGCGTTGTCCTTGCGAGGTTGTGCGTCGAAGTCTCGATCGTCCCGAGGGCGTCGCGTCGATCAGCGTCGGTGTGCGGCGTTTTTCTCGCCGCGAAACAAGCTGTGCGTCGAAATTTTCGGCGCACGGAGCGTCCAAGTGAAAGGAAGAAGTCTTTTTGGTCCTGAGACTTCAAGGAACAGGAGGCAAGCTCTATCCAAGCCCTTGGAGAGCACTTTCACAGCCAGACAAGAGTTCAGCAAGGCAGCAGGGCAACAGCAAGACAGCAGTCCTTTGTAGAAAGCAGACAGGTGAGTCCTTTGAGCAGCCAGGCAGTTCTTCTTGGCAGGATGTAGTTTCTGGTTCAGGTTTCTTCTCCAGCAAGTGTCTGATGAGGTAGGGCAGAGGCCCTGTTTTATACCCAAATGTGCCTTTGAAGTGGGGGAGACTTCAAAGAGTGGCTAAGAAGTGCACCAGGTCCCCTTTCAGTTTACTCCTGTCTGCCAGGGTCCCAGTAGTGGGTGTGGCAGTCCTTTGTGTGAGAGCAGACCCTCCACCCTCCCAGCCCAGGAAGACCCATTCAAAATGCAGATGTATGCAAGTGAGGCTGAGTACCCTGTGTTTGGGGTGTGTCTGAGTGAATGCACAAGGAGCTGTCAACCAAGCCCAGCCAGACGTGGATTGTAAGGCACAGAAGGATTTAAGTGCAAAGAAATGCTCACTTTCTAAAAGTGGTATTTCTAGAATAGTAATATTAAATCCAACTTCACCAGTCAGTAGGACTTGGTATTACCATTCTGGCCATACTAAATATGACCTCCCTGCTCCTTTCAGATCAGCAGCTGCCACTTCAACAGTGTATGAGGGCAGCCCTAATGTTAGCCTATGAAGGGAGCAGGCCTCTCAGTAGTGTGAAAACGAATTTAGGAGTTTTACACTACCAGGACATATAACTACACAGGTACATGTCCTGCCTTTTACCTACACAGCACCCTGCCCTAGGGGTTACCTAGGGCACACCTTAAGGGTGACTTATATGTAGAAAAAAGGGAGTTCTAGGCTTGGCAAGTACTTTTAAATGCCAAGTCGAGGTGGCAGTGAAACTGCACACACAGGCCTTGCAATGGCAGGCCTGAGACAAGGAAAAAGGGGCTACTTAAGTGGGTGGCACAACCAGTGCTGCAGGCCCACTAGTAGCATTTAATTTACCAGCCCTATGCACATAAAGTGCACCTTACTAGGGACTTATAAGTAAATTAATAGTCCAATCAGGTAGGATTCCAGGTTACCATGTTTTAAGGGAGAGAGCATATGCTCTTTAGCACTGGTTAGCAGTGGTAAAGTGCGCAGAGTCTATAAACCAGCAAAAACAGTGTCCAAAAAAATGGAGGGAGGCAGGCAAAAAGTTAGGGGTGACTACCCTAAGGCTGTCAGGTCTAACATAAGGTCTATGAGGAGGCAAGGTTTCTGCTTCCCTTTCATCAAACACATCTTCATAGGATGAATACTGCCTGGGCAACTTTACTTCTTTCTCCGCTGCAGTGGCTATGTGAGAGTTGCAATTTTTGGCGACTCGAGACGTCTGGAGACATTTCTCATTACATAAGGCGGAAGATAACACGACTTTCCGTTCTGCCCAGTTAATCTCAGGATTGTGATGAGTTAACCATGGTAAGCCAAGGATAGTTCCATACTGAGGAGCATGGATGACTTCGAAGATGAGCTTCTCTTCATGTTTGGTTCATTGATCTCCCCCATCACAGATCACCGACAAGAAGACAGTCTGAAGAGTTACTGGGCCTCCAGTCAAGAGTTTTCCGTCTACTGTTTGTATTATCTCTAGAGTCTTTTTCTTGGTGCATGGGATCCCCCATGCACAAACCAATTGGGCATCAACAAAGTTCCCGGTAGCCCCAGAATCTACGAGGGCGTTCTTGAAATAGTTATTTTTCTTTACTTGAACTTTAATGCCCAGCTTGAGATGCCTAGACTGTGAAGGGTCCACGGTGACACCTAAGAGCAACCCTTCTTTACATCTTGGGTGGTCTAGTTTTCCTTCTCGACTTGTACATTGGCTGCAATTTTCTGGACAGGACCTCGTTTGCTCTTTGGCGAAGTGACCCTTGCGCCCGCAACAAAGACATTGTCTGTTCTTTCTAGGTAGGTCCTTTTCGTCTTTGGTCAAAGGTCTCCTGATAGTTCCGATTTCCATGGGTTCCGGAGTTCTCTCTTTTTGAGTTCTTGATTCTCTATGATCGTGAACATGCCAGGAATATTTCTCAGTCTTTTTGCGTGTTCCCCTTCGTTCTGCAAGACGATGATGTAGTCTCAAAACAAGGTTTATTAGATCCTGACAATCTGTAGGCTGCAGATCTAGCTGGGCAAGAATGTCCTTTAACTCATCCTTGAGTCCTTTGTAAAACAAGGCCGCTTGCTTTTCTTCAGGCCAGGATGTCTCTGCTACCAGCCGTTTAAAACTAGCTAAGTAGGAAACTAGATCTTGGTAACCTTGTCGCAAGTCTAATAGTTCACGATCTGGCGTAAATGTCACTGTTCTTCGATCAAACACTCGTTCAAACTCACAGACAACATTTCTCCAATTCTAAAGCAGGGGACTGTCTTTATGCACAAGAGGGATTGCCCAGGTGGTTGCGTCCCCAGTCAGGTAAGATAACAAGAAGGCTACCCTGGATTGGGCATCAGGGAAAGTGTTTGGTCGGCAGGTAAAATGTAATTCCACTTGAACCAAGAAAAATTGCGCTTTCAGGGGATCGCCTGAAAAACGTTCTGGAGGAGCCAGGGAGATAGCTGAGGGAACGTTGAGGGAAATGTTCGTAGGAGGATTACCTCCAGAAGCCTGAGAAGGAGGACCAGGCCAAGACACACCCAAAGGACTTTGGGGGTCATTCTGACCCCGACCCTTCCATGAGGATGCCGGCTCCGAATGGAGCCGGCGGAGTGGAAGGGGTGCGACGGGTGCAGTTGCACCCGTCGCGATTTTCAGTGTCTGCATGGCAGACACTGAAAATCTTGGTGGGGCCCTGTTACGGGGGCCCCTGCAGTGCCCATGCCATTGGCATGGGCACTGCAGGGGCCCCACGACACCCCATACCGCCATCCTGTGCCTGGCAGCCAAAACCGACAGGAACAGGATGGCGGTATGGGGGTCGGAATCCCCACGCCGCCATGGAGGATTCCCCAGGGCAGCGGAAAACCGGCGGTACACCGCCGGTTTTCCGTTTATGACTGCGGCTGTACCGCCGCGGTCAGAATGCCCAAGGGAGCACCGCCAGCCTGTTGGCGGTGCTCCTGCGGTCGTTGGCCCTGGCGGATTTTACCGCCAGGGTCAGAATGACCCCCTTTGTTTCTTCTTTTCTACCCTTTCCTGCAACTGACTCACTCTCTCAGCTAAGCTGGCTGCTATATCCTTTGATGACACTACCTCTGCTTGGAGCTGCGTGATAACTTTGACTAGCTCATCCGATGTGGCCATGCTGAGAACACACGCAAACCAGGAGGATATTAAATTTGTTGGCTCGCTATTCTGTCAGGGAGATCAGATCCTCGGGGCCTGCGCAAGTTCCCAACATGTCCACCACCAGATAGCTCCAAAGCTCCGATAGAAATACCACAGAGCCTGAGAGAGTCCAAGTGGGGGAAAAGGGGATTAGGTAGGGAACAGTTGGGAAGTAAACCTGTAGGAAGCAAGAGGTTAAACAACACAATGTCAAGATATAATCACATTGACCTTCAATAGACTATGGTTCTAAGAGGTCTTATACTGTAATCCTGGATAACCTAAGAAATGACTATTTCTGGACCTCAAGAAATCTAGGTACCTGGAAAAAATCAAGAATGGGTTAATACAATGTTTCATATGAGCTTTTCATGAAATATCACATACTGTCTAGAATACAAGAACCTTCTAGAATAATGTTTCAGAACAAACATTGCATTTTTACATGAGGACAAAGGCTATCTGAAACATTCCCTGGAAACAATAGGAATTGTACTAGGGACTTAATATGCACAAAGAATGTCGTACTTTGAATTAAGCATCTTCACAGAAAATCGAAAAGCTCGGGATAAATGTGTGCACCTCAACAAACACAACACACCAAAGTTTTCAATGCCATGAAATTATCACGCACACTGTCGAACTAAGAGCCAAACGCTTTATGCTAAGGTTGAATTGTGCACACTGTTGCCAATTCAAACAAGAACATGTAAATGCCATGAAATGATCGCGCACACTGTTGCCGATCTGAATGGCAAGGTTTACATGCTGGGAATGAATTGCGCACTCTGCCAATTCGAACAAGAATATGCAAATGCCATGAAACGATCGTGCACTTTGAAAGTTTCACAAGTAGGCCCAAAACTAGAAAGTCTTTGAGAACGGGGTCGGAGGCCCAGCCCGACTTCCGCCTTACCGCCCTGCTCAAGGATCACCAATATAATAATGGGCAGGCCTGGAACATCAAGGTAGTGCTCCGGAACAGGAGCTCAGGAAGTTTCTGCTGCTCTGCACCGGGACCTGTGAATAATGAGCACGTGGAGCTGGGCTGGCTTCCTTATATAGAGTCTGGCCCAGCCCACAAACCACACCCAGTCATGCTGCAGGGAAAGCTTCTAGAAGGTCCTAGAAAGGGACCACACCCTAACACACTCCGTAAGCCTGCAGCAGTACCTTGCCAATGAACAGTTATTGCAAACATCATTAATAGTGTTTTTCAAGGTTAAACTCTGCAATGCAAAAAGTTAACATACTGCATATAAACACAATGCATGAATTATGCTCTTGCATAAAGACTGGGTTTTTGCATTTTTGTCGCCTGTAGAGCGCGCACTGTCCTGATGTTGACAGATTCCATCATAAGTCACTAAACTCCATGCACATACATCAACAACTATATCTCAGAGCTCAATAATCTTCACTCACCATGACCTATTTGGTCATGAATAACCACACCTTTTAGTAAAAGTTGTTTCCCTGTGTTAACAATGCTCATATCACATAAATTAGCCTCAAAAGCTTGTGATAGACATACACAAACAACACCAGTTGACCAAATCTTCTAAAGAATCTCAATTCAGCTAGGGCATTGGCTATTAAACATTATAAAATCACAGTACAAACCAATAGCAAGAATAGTTGCACATTGGAAATGAGATACATCTAGATTCAGCAAATTAAACCATATCAGCTTCTTTTGTATTAACAAATTAGCATTTTCAGTGTCTCCTTAACTACCTTCTGATTAGAATAGCATGTTTGGGCTTCATGCAAAACAATTTGGTCAAAGTTAATTTGGAAAACCTCTAACTATGGCTCTAAACGTAGCGGTTGGTACCTAGGAACAAACCACAAGGACAATAGCATTTTGTTATACCTCTCCTCAATATGGATTGCCAAGCTGTGAGCCCTTTCACAAGTTGGACATCCTTCTGGTCTTCTTCAGTTAAAGGACAATAAAAGGGAATGGCTCAGACACAGGGGTCTCTAAGCAATCTGAACCATTTAAGCAGCAATCTCTAAGGGCAGCATCAAATTATTAAGCCCTTAAGCTTCAAAGTTAAAGTTAAGCACTAATCATCAGGAACTACTCAGCTCCTAAAACAAAATAGAATGAGCACGCTTCTCCTCTGTGCAGTCGGACTGTGTTTAGATCTCCTAAAGAACTTCACACATAGTAATTGGTCAGAAAGTCGTACTTTTACAGTCAATCCAATCAGAAGAAAACCTCAAATCATCCTGTTCTCATCTTCCGACTCTTCCGGTAACTTTTTGCCTCCTCCTGTTGCCTCCTGGGAACATCGCAGTCTGACGCATCACATTTACATTTGTATTGTTTCGAGGACAGCATCATTCTACGAGCAGTTTCTCATGAGAAACTTAGACATTTGCTAAAGCTTGGTCAACTCAGTGCTAACAACAAATATGTTCTATTTTCTTAGCATACACTCCCATGATTTTATTCAAACCATGCAGTTTACCATGAGGCTGTGCAAACTAGGCCCAAATCTCACTAACTTAAGGCCTTCGGTTAATGAGTGAATACATGACATGAAATCATTAATATAACATATCACTGCAAAAGGCTCTACTCATGTACTCTGAATAAACAATAGTATGCATTTACTAAAAAACATTATGTATTGTATGGCGGCCACTCAAGTGGGCACATTTTCATGTCACACATTTTTTTCATTAGTTTAATTCTATGCATATCCATAACTCGTAATACATAAAATCAACAATAAATTCAGCGTTCACATAGACGCAAAGCGGTACCAAATTGGGCATATCCGCTGTTTACCAGTACCAGAATGAACATTACAGCAACAGGAGGAGCATCAACGTTTCTAATCCCTAGATGCCAATAGCAGAAAGACCTGTTGAGAGATGTGCCACATGTTGCCTTCAGTTGTAAAACTCTGGCTCTGAATTCAGTCTTTCCACTATGGTAAAAGACAGGAATCAAATGTTTGAGTTAATCGAAAGTCTGTTTCACTGAACCCTTTATGAGATCACAATGAGACCTTGGAAGAAATGTCTTATTTCTGTTGCAAACTATTTTATAAATTCCAGTTTTCAAACTGAACAGTTACAATGTGGTAAGAAACATTGAGGGTTTTATCAAGAGAGCTAAAGTAACGTGAATCCCAAAGTGTGATATATAAACAAGCATTTTTTATTTTTTATTTTGGATTTCTAAATTTTTAATGTATTCACTCAGAAATGCACCTCTTAAGCCCTCATTACAAGTTGCCCTGAGCAGTATCTAGAGGGTGTTGAGGGGATGGCTTATGAGCACACTCAGAGTAGCCCACTGTTTCTGGATACTACATTATAGGTTCTGCATATACTGCTCAATAATTATAGGCCCGGAAACACCCTACCTTGGTCTAGGTTAGACGCTGAATGGGCTCTAGGCATTTGTGGTTCTTGCCCCATCCAAGCCTTCTACTGCTCAACAGGGGCAGCTGTAAATAAATGCTGTCCACGGACCATGGGAGCGCCCCTGAACCTTCAATAGACACTGTGCCCCTTCAGGCTCTATGCAACAACATTCCCTCTGCTAAAAGTTAACACATGCTTATAGCTGGTAGTAAATTTAAGCAGAAAAAGGCCCAGTAAAGGGCCTTTAACCAAAAACATCTGTGGAAAAAGGTCTGCTAAAATCAGTTCTGCAGAATATTCTCCATTCTGGGCTCTTTAGCTCACAATGGCTGGATTTTGGTCCAGGGTTTCCAGTCTGAATAGGAGATTCTGTCCCTGGTGTCGCCACACCAAAACGTTTTTTACTACTTATCATATTTAACCAGTTTTTCTGTCCAATACCCATAATTTATATCATTAAAGTTGTCTTTCTTTCATGTTTTTGTTATAGATTTTATAGGTACGGACCTAAATCAAGAAGTGGTTAACTTGCCTGACGTAGATAGTGTGCACCCTTTGCCCATCTCTCATTAGCCAACTGATTAAGGGTTTTAGACCCCCCCACGGGCACGTATTGAGTATTTCAGGACAGATTAATTAAGAATAAAGAAAATGCAGTCAAATCTATTTAAGGTGTGGTGAAAGTCATGGCCGATGCCTTTTCCATTGATCTAGGTAGCTGGTTTGAGTTCAGTTATAACTGCAAACTGAATGGTACAGTAAGTAGCGTATAAGAACCACACTTTTGTGAAGGGTTGGGGCTTACATAAAGGATGCAGAGACTTTAGTCGGGCCTAAGCTTAAAGATGCAGTAGTCTGTTAAACAGTCTATGAATGGTTTATTCTATACTTTGAGGTGAATTGTTCTTGGGGGGGGGGGGAACCAATGTGGGCTTATTTTGTAATCATGGTATATGGGCAACCCCCCAATCCCAGCTGTTTTATATTTTTTTTATAATTATTAATAAGCAGCAATTTTGTATCCTAACTAGGGTGTAAAACAGTAAAATGCTTTAGACGGACCATGCTTTGGGGGTGCATTATCTTAATAGTTCCTAACATCAGGGATTCATATCTTGAGCAAGAATGCTTAGCCTCAGCTTTTTGCTCCAGCAAACACATCCTTATGTAGAATAGTAACACAATTTGCATGGCTGCATAATCAATACGTTTTAAAAGAAACAATCATGTCACTTGTGCTACAGTTGGCAAAATTGTCTCTCACTATTTAATTGAATTGCTTTTGTTGTCCCAGACATGGCGCTAGTCTCAAGGCACCTAAAGGGTAAATTGAGACAATTGGCAATACATTTGCGAAATGGCAAATAGATTGGTAATGTCGAACCTTTTCTCAAAGTGCAGTAATGGCATTCCCAGACTTGTGTAAAAAGTTGAGTCCTGCACAAAATTTCCATTTACCATTTTAAAAAGTTGTGATGCTGGTGAATCCTTGGATACTAGATTGATTAACAATGTTTTTGTCTTCTTTCAAATGATGTATTCCTCCTGGGTTCCTGGGCAATCATAACCCCTATAATAAAGAAAACGGCAGCTGTTTATTAGGATTTGCTAATAATTCAAGTGAGTGGCCTGTAAGTTGACTAGTTGTTCTTGATCAATTTGTCTTTGTTTGGGAAAAATATTATATCTCTGTGTTTGATCCTTGAATGTTTCTTGACACGTTTTTCACGATACAATTTCTATACCACATGAATGGTGGTGATTATTGTTGCTGAGGCATTATTTGTGGTTACTTGATTTAGTTGTTACTGTTTTTTCTCAAAAGTAAGTCTGTAACAGTGCTTTCTAAATCTGTGGTAGGGTCATGGCATTAATGTTTGGAGCAAAAACAATTAATCAGGCTGCCCGGAGATCATATTCACAGTTTTGACACATTTGAATTAAGAGACCCCCTGAAATGATGCCTTGAGTTTTTAAATAATAAATGTCTCAACTGTTAAATTTTGTAAAAGCCAGCTGTTACAGCACACATCATAAATCAAAGTG
This sequence comes from Pleurodeles waltl, assembly GCF_031143425.1. NCBI lineage: Eukaryota > Metazoa > Chordata > Amphibia > Caudata > Salamandridae > Pleurodeles > Pleurodeles waltl. The sequence goes on along the minus strand of NC_090443.1, from coordinate 797,867,781 downwards.
TTGCTGTAATTCGTTTCTCAAACCTTTTGCGGCATACATCTACAAGTACACAACAGACTCAACTAGTGTATGTGTATACACAGTGTTTCAACATGACGAGTCATTATTAATTGGACGTTTTAATTCTAGAAGAGTTCCTTCACTAAATTGATTTATGATAGTGGAGATTCTAAACCTACTTTTTGCTTGAGAATAAAAGTAACATGTTTGGTCAGAAGTTGCATGATGGAGACAGTTACTAGAGGCGTTTTAAGGAATTTAGTAAAACCTTTGGAGATTGTGGGAGTCAATACAGAGCTGGTCATTTTGGACATGAATTACAAAATGGCTCCATGTTGCCATGTCCAAACATCATTCAGTGCCCTTTGGCTGTAACATAGTTTGTGATATCAAGGTTTGTTCTGGTGTAATTGCTGGAATCGGTCAGGAGGTACGCCACTTTGCTTTTTCAGCCCTATTGGTTCATAACAACTTTGACATCTGCGTTATCAGCAGGGTTTCTGATGAACCTTAGTGGAAGTGTTGATCTTTTTTGCTCAGGCTGCCCAGTATGTATATGCTGTTTGATGATTCATATTAAGGGTTTTTTCTCTAAAGCCCTCACTTGTAATTTGGAGCCCGGTTCTGGCTGATCAAGTAAGAACTTGGGTTGAGACAGTAACCATAAGGGTTTATGGCTCCATTTGCTTATGGTCGCTAAAAGTGATGCTGATTGCCAGGAATTGGCATTCTTTTAATGTATTCAAATGGCTGGACAACTTTCTGTTTTATTTATCCATATTTTATTGGCATCACAAATATAAAACCATCAACAAGAATCAAAGGAAAATATTACAAAATCCTGTTCCTTCATAGAGCCTGCAGGTTCTTGTCACCAGAATATGAATAATAAATAACTAAAAAGTTTGCATCCTGAACTGTTTTTAGTGGTTTTTCTAAGCGTTTGCTGAAAAAATGTTTTCTGACCTTTTGAAATTACTTGCATCAGCATTCTATACAAGACTTTTGTGCGGTGAGAATACCTTTAAAGAAGTTAATTAAATCCTTTATTGGTTGGCTGGGATCCCCCATAATTAATAATTGAGATTTCAGCCCTGACCTTGTCTGCCACTTGTAAAAAGTACCAAGAGACCTGATTATTGTGCGAAATCTGTGGCTTGAAAGACCTGTATCCTTTTGTATCATATGTGTAGTTTTTTGGAAAAAGTTGAAAACCTACCCATACCATTATGTTCATTTTGTCCTCCTCCATTTTGCAAAGGTTCTTTTTAAAAGGTTTTGTGGAAGGCTGAGTAATACTTTAGTAAAGCCTAACATTTGTGTGTTCTTCTTATGGGAAAATACGTTTCATATGCAAAACTGCACCCAAACTGTTTATTACCTCGAGTTTTTAATAACCCAGTTGCAGTTGTTTCTTATTTTGATCTGAGTAGATCAAAGCACTCGCAACAAAATTAATAATTTTCCTTTTTGGTCGACTGTCATGATTATTTCTTCATTAATTCTGCTAATTCACCACCATGTTACACCTGTGCTTTATAAGCTGAATAGGGCTGATTTCCCCACCCAACACACACCCATACACACTTACACTTTAGCTGGCAGTGAATAGCCTTTTATGCTGAGGGTTTCTTCATTTTGATTGTCTTGACTGTGTGTGGAGATTAATGCATCTAAGCAAGTATAATGGATCAGCGTTGAGCTTAGTAATTGTCAAATTCATCCATAGTTACTCTCATTCGTCGATGTATCTGAATACAGTGCAACTAACAAAGCATGTGAGGTAGTGATACAATACTTCTGTCCGGAAGTTGCTGCAGTGTTATTGAGGCTTGTCTTTAAGCTGCTGTTAGTGTATCATAGATGCATCCAAATGACTTGTCTTCTGTGTTGTACGTGGGCTTAATGTTTGGGACTGGCAGTACAGCCACAGCAGACGTGAGTGCTGCTTGGAGGAGGAGGTGGACAGTATGAGGAAATATGTGCTACCTATCCCTAATCACCCCCCCTTTCCTCCCAGACATCTACTACACTGCTTACCCATACCCTCTCCTAGAGAGCTACTCCTCTTTAAGCTTATTTCAGTGAGGCATCCAGGGCAGTTTTACACATGAGTCATGGGATGATTCGTGATTATGCCCTACTGTTTCACGTAAAACGACATATTAGTCTACCATCCCAGCAGATTTCTTCTTTACCAGCCCAATTATAAATTGATGCTTTAGCTTATGGGTAAATGCATGGACCGACTTTCCCTTAAAAGCAGGTTCCCAACACTAAACCACACTTCTTTCTTTTCATAAGAAACTTAATATTAATCTCATTTAAGGCTCTTTGTAAACCATAGTGTGTTCTGCAATAGCAGCAATAATCCTTTTAAGTATTTATTTTGAACTTGAGGAATATGTGCTTGAAAGCCATGTTTCTTTTTCTTCTTAGTTTATGTGGCCACTAATCCTTAGAGACACCACAGATTGCAGATTGGTGGTGTGTCGGGTCAGTGTTTTGGTGATCCCTCACAGAGGATGCCCTAAAATGGTCTCCACACCCTGTAATTTTAGGAGTAGTGCCAGTGCTTAGTTTGTTAAAGAATAAATGCCAGTGCCCAAAGCTCCGCCCAGAAACTTGCAGGTGGTGCTTTTAAAGTCGGCGCGCTGAGTATCAAGGCTGCAGGTCTTGAATCGACCTCATGGCTCTTTAATCTACTACCAGAAAAACACACACACTCTCACGCACACTCTCACGCACACTCTCACGCACACTCTCACACATGTTCCAGATTTTCCCTTTGTGACTATTTTTACCTTACTCTAACTCCTCCTTTCCTTCGTGGTTTTTTTTTCCCCTCTTGCCCTGGTCAATGATTGATTGGAAAAAAATTAGTGTTGTTCCCTAAAAATGAGTGCAGGTGGCCCCCACTGGTACCCACCTGCTCCGATTAAGCCTAAGCATTAAGTTGTCCACCCTTTATCTCATAGCCCGTTTCTTAGTTTGTGGTGACTTATTATTGTGTTTGAGGCCCCTACTGGCACTCAATAATGTTGATTACTAGCCTCCTTATGTAACTCAAGTTCTGAGGCCTGGGGCAGATGGGGTCTCTTTTGTGTTTATTCTTTTAGAATGAATGTAACATTTGTGAATAGTGTAGGCAGTCAACGGTGCTGTAACTCATGGACATTAAATCAAATGTCTACTGTAAATGCTTCACAGGCACTACAAGTGCACCGGTCATCCCTATAGTCACCTGTAGCAGTTGTTAAACTATTGTTGTAATAATGACATTTGGATGAACAAGATACACCTTTTCCACTATGTCAGCTTTTTCTATTTTTGTTTTAAGACCTATCATGGAAATTAACATAGGCTCCCACCAGATGAGCCCCCAGGAAAATGAACCTGCCCTCTGTAAGTGATAGAGGCCTCTGCATGGGATTCTGGCTAGAGGAGGGAAACTGTTATCCAACCTGGTTGGCTGGAATGTTGAACTGTGAGATGCACTCAACACTGATTGGCAATGGGCATCACTTGACTGCCTGGCTTTTGCGTTCTATGATGGAGCGGTCATCCAACTTACACATTATGGCTTTGAGATGGGCATACGTGGACCTTGATGCTGTAGTGCATCTGAGTGTGTTGCTAGCGTGCTGCTTGCTTCTCCCTCGCAAGGGTTGAGCCTAAACGCTCTACTGAATCGCTGCTTGCCCACCTTACTGGTGTGGAAATCCCCCACCATCCCAAAGAGAACCAACGTGCTGAAAACAGTCTTGAAGCCCATTTACTCACCATGTCCTTGAAAACAGCTTCGTGAACTTTTACTATGTCAGTTGAAATCTTTATTAGAGACTAAAGTTGACTGCCTTAGAGATTGATGATCACACATGGAGGTAAGACGATTGGTGACTGCCCAGAGACCACACTTGCCACAAATACAAAAGCAAAAACTGATGACCTGCTACTAACTCTTTCTCCTAAAGAAAGTGAAACCGTTTCTTCCAGAATGCGATTTTCAGAACTGCTGTACAGGGCCTCATTCTCTCTCATCTGGATGGACAAACGCTATTGGCTCGCCATACCAGCATGCAGCTGCATAATTTACAACCTCATCTTGGCCAGCATCCCCCGCTTATCTTGTAGACAAGCTCACCGTCTGTGGTGGTTCTTGGCAGATCCTCAGCCAGGACACCATCGACTGCAGACCAAGAAGTGTACAATGGAAAAAAAACAAGGCAGGAGATCTTTTTAGTCTATGCACCTAGGATTTCGAAGCATCATCCCGTATCCATCAGGGTCGTACCAGTGCTTCTTCAGTTTAGGAAAGGGTTTAAGACATACTGCTTTAAAGAACGCTACATCATAATGCATTAACTGTTGACAAACCAGCTACTTCTCTAATCACTAGTTCTCTTTGTGCTTGTTTTTGACCATGTAAAGCACTCATCTGCCTTTTAGACACAGTCCAAATCGCTGGCCTTTGAGTTTCTATTGCTTTTGTCTGCTGTTTGTTTTGTTTAGATGGTTGCACATCTGTGTTATAAACCTTAAATAGCACTGACTTGCTACAAACGAATTGTTTTGGCCACAAATTTCTATCTTATCCAAAACTCGCCAATGATCATTGCCTGGAAGAACAACCATTTGCCAACCTTATGCTTTCCTCCTACCATTCAGTATTGCAGTGTTGTTTCTATGACACTTCAATCAAAGTGGGTTCTGATCTTTGCATTCATTTGAACACAGTTCTCAGCTCTGCAGAATTTGGTACTGTGTTTAGTCAGGATCCTGGGTTTCACTGGAGTATTGTCGTCATTGTATTTCTTACAGAGAGTATTGATTGCTTTTGAGATTACCGTTCTCATTGTGAGATCACCAGTTGTCATCATATCACTTTAATATTTGTATAATATATCTTTCAAAAGATATATGCATCTCTATTAAGATAATATTGGTGTTGTTTTATCACAGTACTGGACATTGCATCTTTAGTGCAATTGTGACACTTGTGTACTGTACCTAGACTCGCCCTACACCACTTCCCTTGACCTAGGCTTTGACTACTCTTCCATTTCTACCAAGAGTATCAAGGAGGCTTAATCAAGGCAATTTTCCACTGCAGATGTACTACCTGGAGCACTCATTTCTAGGGATCTATAGCACTTTTGATGTTCTTGGTGGTGCCTGCTGCAGTTCTGTTTCGAAAAAGATTGAGCCTGACAGTATTCTTAACCATGAACCTGTCTGTAGTGTGCCAAATGGCTCATATCATCAAATGCTTCTTAGAATAAAGATGTGTGTCTTTTAAATATCAGTTGGAGTTTGTAAATTATGCCTTTTGATCATAAAACTGTCAAAATGTATACTTTCCTAACTGAATGCATTGTTTCGAAATAAATGCCTCTGTTGTGGTGTAATGGTGAGCATTTTCAAAACTAACATAGCTCTAAAATACTAAGTTTAGCAATGTCAACTTAAGCCCTGTGACTTTAATTAGGAAATATATCATCATGTAATCCAAAGAAAAAGTAAATCCAAGTAATGTGTTTAATAAATACTTCCTCATTTTTTTCATCATAATGTGAAATAACGTTCTTAACTACATTGATTTCCTATGTTGATCATAGTACTTCTATTATAATGAGTTACTGGAACATTTCTATTTTGCACCCCCCTGAGTTTTCTGCATAAATATGGATTTGCCAAATTTGCCACAAAATCCATCATCTGTTGCATATTCTGCAGGTTTTAACCAAAATAAATTTTTCTTTGTAGCTTAAATCTACAAAAGTTACTAAAAAGTCAGCGACATGTGATGCAACGGTTGAACACCCTTTGCAAGTGATTACCTGCTGCATTTCTTTTGCTTATTGCTGTGTTTTGGGTTTAAACTGGTACTGGTGAGGTGAAACATTTGACCAGACATGTTAGCATGTGTAAAGTGGCAAAATACTAAAGTAAAGCTATCACAAATTGTCCTACATTACGCCATATAATTTGCCTTTTACCTAGCAACATAATTTACTCAACCCTGTTGGTCCTCCTCTGCTGCATGTTTCCAGTGGCCATGAATACAACACAAAATTAAAACATATACTGACCACTAAAGCTAAATGCTGCAGTAAATCCACCCTTGCTGTAAAATGGTTCTATGCTTTTAGTACAACTACAATTTCTTATGCTTACCAGTACATCAACCCCTCCATGAACTCTGTTTTTAATCTAATGCGAACTCTTAGCATAAATTAAATTTGAATTAACATTATTAAAGTCTGAATTACATGTTTGTATTATTAAATGCTTCATCTAACCTTAAAATTAAATATAAAATAATATACACATATTTTACTCTATTTATAAGAATAAATTAAATGATATTATTTTAACACAGTACTACCCGTAACCATAAATGGAACTAAGTCCCACAACCCAGTGCTGATTTCAAAGTACCCAACTCAGGGGGCTGTAAGAAGTGACTCTCTAGACACTCAGTGGGTTGAGTTGCCTTTGCTATTTTTTACCTTAATCACTTTGTTGTTCTTCTGTTAACAATGTATCATCCACAAGAATGCAGTTGATCCTTGCTTGCAACAATGTTATAGCCACCTGGATAAAATGTGGTCACTCAGTTGTGCACCAAGCACAAACATAATTTGCGATGTTTCATTTTTAGGAGGTATTCAAAACCCTCATCTCAGAAATAGTTGTTTATCTCTGTGCGCCATGCACATCCTCTGCTGAACTTGTTCCAATCTGCTGCACCTATAATGGTGGGAAGTCATCATCAGAGTTGGACTCTGACTCTATGTCGATATCATGCAGACCCTTCCTCATTGCGCTATTGTGCGGTATGGCACACGTGGCTTTGATCTTGCAGCATGTATCTGGTCTGTACAGTAATGCCTTGCTGATTATGTGTAGGCAGCAGAAGCAGGACTTCAGGATCACAGAGGTCCTCTTCATGAATCTGTGCATTGTCATATGTGCCCTGTTGTACTGTTGATTACTCCTTGTGTGTGGAGTTGGGTATGGTGTAAGGATCCAGGGACTTGAGGCATATGCACTGTCACCTTAAGGGCATGAGAAGTGCACTGTTAGGTCACATGACACACACCATCCTGACCACTGTATACATTGGATCTGCGATTCTTCTACCTAGTAGGAAGCCATTGCCGAATTCACCCCGTGCCAGTTGAGTATGTATTCCACTCTGGCGGAACATGAATGAGTTGTGGATGTAAATTAGGAATCTGGCCACAATGTCCGTTATGATACAGGAAGCATCACACCCTACCTGCACATTGAGTGAATGTCAGCTTTTCCTGTTCCTGTAAATGAATTGTTGCAATGTTTAGGGGGGTATTGGGAAATGGTATTCAGTGGTTGATGTTGCTCACCATGATGTCCACAAACCTGCAAAAGAATCTGGACTGCGCTCTTTGTGCCCCCTCCTCCCCCCCCCGCCACCACCACTGCTATGACCCTCAGGTAACTGCCAGAGGCTAAGAGGTGTAGGCAATACAACAGCGACACATGTGGTGGGATTGCGTTGCTTCTGAGTGTTTGGGCCTGTAGCTGAGGTTGTAACTCAGCAATTAAATCAAGTACCACCTGACTACTAAGTCTATCCCTCTCATGAATCTCCTCCTCTGTCCAAACAGGGTGACCCTTGCCCTAAAAATCCTCTCCTATCTCCTCCTCCTTAACTGCCTCACTGCCAAAATCATCATCTTCTTTGCCAGAACGTATAGTGCAGCCATTGTAAAAGAACCTGATGCATGTTTAGGTGACCTTTTAGGGTTAAGCACGTAAGCGCTCTAGAGCCCGTTGTAATCTCTCTGTGGGCTTTTAACCACGCCCCCTTTTGCTATTCATTCTTTGTTGTGTTTGTCTTAAATGCTTCATTTTTATTGGTGCATTTTTTGAAATCTCCCTCCTTTGTGTGCTGAGTTCCCTCCCCTGCCATATTAATTAAGTGAACATTCCTGAACATTTCTGTTGGCCATCACACTACGTCACGCTTCCTCCTGTTGCAGCATGTGATGTCACTCTTACGGTTTTGGTTTGCCTTACATCCAAGCCGTGATCCTTTCTAGATATTCAGACAGGGAGCTAATAATTCTCACGGTCATGGCGGCAGTGGTGCTTTGAATCAACTGTTTTACACTTCATTTTCAATTCATGTGGCAAGAAAAGTCCAGTGAGGAATTTACAATGCCAATTGCTCTAACTCGAGCAAATGCGAGACCCGTGGCTTTGCAAATGTTTGTTATAGTTTGCACCTGGTTGCCACCAGGTCTGAATCAGTGGTGATCACATTTCCAAAATGGCCATTTTACGACTATTCGCAATTAAGAAATCATTTGTATGTGCAGTTAAGGATTCATAATTAGCAAATCTCTATTTCCAAAGTGTGATTTTCTACTAGGTAAAAATCTAATTTTGCACCACCACAAATGCATTTCGTACATCCCAAAAGGGCATTTTATATTTCCCAGTTGCGATTCGCACAGTTAGGAAATGCAAAATGCCTTCGTTCATATGGCCTCTAATCTCTTACTTCAAAATGAGAGAAGCCCCATTCCCATTCTTTTCAGTTTCCACCTCTGCTGTTCCTGAAAGAACTCTGTTAGAAATGGGGTTTTTGGTTGGCAGTCAGGTTGCCCTCTGTCCAAGCAAGAACCCTCACTCTAGTCAGGGTAAGTCACACACAATCCAAAATCAGCCTGTGCTCACCCTCCGGTAGCTTGGCACGAGCAGTCAGGCTTAACTTAGAAGGCAATGTGTAAAGCATTTGTGCAATAAATCATACAACACCATAGCATGAAACCACAAAAATACACCACACAGTGTTTAGAAAAATATATGATATTTATCTGGGTATCTTCAGGTCAAAACGATCAAAGTTGCAATACGAATTTGTAAAGATATCACTGAAAAGTGATAGAGAGTGTCTTAATTCTTTTAGAAAGTAAACAAAGTCTCTTTCAAACACAAAGTACCTGGTTTCTGGTGGAAAATCTCCTCAGAGGGCCACAAAGGAAGAGATGCATGGAAAAAGGGTGTGTGCGTCGATTTCTCCCCAGCACACACGGACTTGCGTCGTTATTTTCCACGCGGGGAAGTCGAGCGTCGTTTTCCGGCGCGCGGACAGTCTCTTTCTGTGGGTCGCGGGGATTACCAGATGTCCCGGGTCTGTGCGTGGATTTTCCTGCTTGTTTTCCGGCTGCGCGTCGTTCTGCGGGGCTGTGCGTTGAAGTTTCGATCTCACGGCAGGCGTCGCGTCGATTTCTCCTGCGGAGTCGGGCGGCGTTGTCCTTGCGAGGCCGTGCATCAAAGTTTCGGTCGTCCCGAAGGCGTCGCGTTGATCAGCGTCGGTGTGCAGCGTTTTTCTTGCCGCGGAACAAGCTGTGCGGCGAAAAGTTCGGCGCACGGAGCGTCCAAGAGGAAGAGTGAAGTCTTTTTGGTCCTGAGACTTCAGGGAACAGGAGGCAAGCTCTATCCAAGCCCTTGGAGAGCACTTTTACAGCCAGGCAAGAGTTCAGCAAGGCAGCAGGCCAACAGCAAGGCAGCAGTCCTTTGTAGAAAAGCAGACAGGTGAGTCCTTTGAGCAGCCAGGCAGTTCTTCTTGGCAGGATGTAGTTTCTGGTTCAGGTTTCTTCTCCAGCAAGTGTCTGATGAGGTAGGGCAGAGGCCCTGTTTTATACCCAAATGTGCCTTTGAAGTGGGGGAGACTTCAAAGAGTGGCTAAGAAGTGCACCAGGTCCTCTTTCAGTTCAGTCCTGTCTGCCAGGGTCCCAGTAGGGGGTGTGGCAGCCCTTTGTGTGAGAGCAGGCCCTCCACCCTCCCAGCCCAGGAAGACCCATTCAAAATGCAGATGTATGCAAGTGAGGCTGAGTACCCTGTGTTTGGGGTGTGTCTGAGTGAATGCACAAGGAGCTGTCAACCAAGCCCAGCCAGACGTGGATTGTAAGGCACAGAAGGATTTAAGTGCAAAGAAATGCTCACTTTCTAAAAGTGGCATTTCTAGAATAGTAATATTACATCCGACTTCACCAGTCAGCAGGATTTTGTATTACCATTCTGGCCATACTAAATATGACCTTCCTGCTCCTTTCAGATCAGCAGCTGCCACTTCAACAGTGTATGAGGGCAGCCCCAATGTTAGCCTATGAAGGGAGCAGGCCTCACAGTAGTGTAAAAACGAATTCAGGGGTTTTACACTACCAGGACATATAACTACACAGGTACATGTCCTGCCTTTTACCTACACAGCACCCTGCTCTAGGGGTTACCTAGGGCACACATGAAGGGTGACTTATATGTAGAAAAAGGGGAGTTCTAGGCTTGGCAAGTACTTTTAAATGCCAAGTCGAGGTGGCAGTGAAACTGCACACACAGGCCTTGCAATGGCAGGCCTGAGACAAGGAAAAGGGGCTACTTAAGTGGGTGGCACAACCAGTGCTGCTGGCCCACTAGTAGCATTTAATTTACCAGCCCTATGCACATAAAGTGCACCTTACTAGGGACTTATAAGTAAATTAATAGTCCAATCAGGTATGATTCAAGGTTACCATGTTTTAAGGGAGAGAGCATATGCACTTTAGCACTGGTTAGCAGTGGTAAAGTGCGCAGAGTCTAAAAACCAGCAAAAATGAGGTCAGAAAAGGAGGAAGGCAAAACGTTTGGGGATGACCCTGTCAAAAAGCCAGGTCCAACAAACTCCAATTCCTTCCTTTTCACATAATTAAAAAAAAGGAATCCCTGTTCTTTCCACCTCCCTTCCTGAAATGTATGTATCTGTTTCTCTGTGGCCTTTGGCACTTTTTCTAGGCTTGTCAATTTTTTTTTTTTCCTTCAACATATTGAAGAGCAGATGGGGTTTTGGAGGGAGTAGGCCATGAGCATATCATTACCTAAAGAGCCATAGAGAGTGGGAGTCCATTGGGAGGGAGTATGGCTTAGTGGCAGTCCCTGGATGAAAAACTGTGGAGTTTCTTTTGAGTGGGCATGTCCAGGAAGAGTAGTGGGATTTAGAGCCCTGGTCCCTTGAGCATCCTTTTCCCCACCTCGCCAAAATACACTAATGAAGGCTTTTGAAGCAGTGTCCAGAAGTAGATGCCAAACTCCTAAGGGTTTATATAGAAATGCGGTGACCTGTAGATAAACTGGAAATGTACTTTACGTATGGGTTTTCAATTCCTTTTCTTTTCACCTCGTGAGATCAGCTCTTCGCCGAGTGAAGAGACATGAAATCGTGTGACACTCGATAGCACTGTGATTTGGCAGACCTTCTTATTTCCTATTTTTTACTCTTTTCCATTGCTTTTGCACTCCCTTAGTTTATGGGAGGTGCTCTTCTCCTGTGGCAGTGTTGCCGTTCCCCATGGTGTTCTCTGTATGACATAACGTACATGATGCCACTCATGAGAGAATGTGAGCTATATAAATGAATGAGGGTCTTCCCAGAGATCATCCTGACTGTTTTTTCGCCTTATGGTAAACAAAGTACCTTTTAAGCCACAGTGTCTAGTTTATCATACATCCTCTGTATTGCTTTGTTTTTAAAACCATATACCTTACGTACTGTTTCTGCAGAACAGCCCACAATTCAGAAATGCATTATATTTATAAACCTTGTTTGCTCCAGTAACTAACTATAACTGTAATTGCGATAGGTGAGAAACTACTCCTTTAAATAGATGAGTTTGACAGCAGCGCTTTAATGAATTGTTGTCTAGTAGACCAAGAAAAATGGTACCATTGCAGTCTTCCAATGAGTCACCAAATGGAAAGTTGTCAAAAAGGAGCTTGCATTCATTTAGCACCTGTAGCATAGGGGAGGTACTGGCAATGTCTAACTGCAAGGATAAAGGTTTCCAGATGGATTCAGATGATATTTCTGCCTGTGTTTTAAAATATTTGCCTAGAAAGATCCTTACAGTGTTTATCTGAGTGAATGAGGAGCTTGAAGTTCATGGGTAATCATGATAGATGACGAGTCACATTTTGTGTCACTGCCACATTGACTATGCAGGAAGAACACTCATTTTCACTGTTGCACAAACTAAGATGTATACTCATCAGATGGATGGATTTGGCATGTTGTATTTTTACAAAGTGATTTGCCAGCACCCCAGAAAGGGAGTCCAGTGCCACCAGCCAAACCAAATGTAAATGAGAAGCGAGAATAGAAGTAATAGCAAACCAGAAACGAATGTTCTCTATCCCTAGTTCACTAATGACATGTTTTTGTTTTTTCCATATAATCAATTCAAATGTCCTCCAATATATTTAGCTTTTCAATGTGGTCTTTTGCCTTTTGTATTTAATAATATTGAAGTGCGTTTGCCATACATACCAATACTCTGCTCTTATGGACTCTCCATTCGTGCACTTCAGGCATCGTTTAGCCTTAATAAGGGATTCAGCATTGTCCTGCATACTGCATTTATGTGTTACTTTAACAGTATATTTCTGTCACTGCTCTAGCTATTCAATTGTAAAACTTTCTTTGTGTGTTTTTTGGGTCTCACATTTTGGAAAACATACTTTCCAAACTGTTCAGAATGGTCACATGTTATAATCAAGGTTTGGTTGTGCGAAGAAAGCATATGTTTCTTTCTACTTTTATTTGTTCTTTGATAGCCTCAGAGTATAAGTTCCCACTGGGGATCAGAACATATGTCTACTTTGCTTGTATGATTACATGGATTTTGCACCTTTCTGGTTTGGTGAGACTGTAGTCCAAATGTTAGTGACGAAGAAAACACATGTATGCTTCCGACGCGAAACTCGCCACCTCCGCACACAACCCATCCCACGTCGACAGTGGAACAAAATCCCCAAAGAACAGCTTCTCTCCACTCTCATCGACAACCAACCCACCTTCTCCGCCGACCCCAACGACGCAGCCCTCAGCCACACGAACTGGATCACCAACTGCGCAGACAACCTCGCTCCCCTCAGACGCCTTCCAAGACAGTCCAACACCAAAAAACCTCTCTGGTTCTCTGACACCCTTAAGGAATCAAAGAAAACTTGTCGCACCCTCGAGAAAGCCTGGCGTAAGGACCACACCGCAGACAACATGACTGCCCTCAAGAACGCTACCCGCGAACACCATCACCTGATCCGCGCCGCCAAAAGGAATTTCTTCACAGACAGACTGGACAAAAACAGCCACAACAGCAGAGAACTCTTCAACATCGTAAAAGAACTCTCCAACGCCATCACGCCCTCACAAGACCTTTGCAACTCCCTCGCCACCTTCTTCCATCGTAAGATCACCCACCTACACGACAGCTTCGGACTCCAGACCCAGCCGACCACCACAGAACCCACAACCCCAGCCATCACCCTCAACGCCTGGACCCACATCAACACAGAAGAGACCAAAGCCACCATGAACTCCATCCACTCCGGTGCCCCCTCGTACCCCTGCCCACACTTCATCTTCAATAAAGCCGACGACATCATAGCCCCGCACCTCCAGACCATCATCAACACCTCGTTTTCGTCTGCTACCTTCCCCGAGAGCTGGAAACACGCTGAAGTCAACGCCCTACTGAAGAAACCTACGGCTGACCCAAGCGACCTGAAGAACTTCCGCCCCATCTCGCTCCTCCCCTTCCCTGCCAAAGTCATAGAGAAGACCGTCAACAAGCAGCTTGCCAACTTCCTTGAAGACAACAACCTTCTCGACCCCTCTCAATCCGGATTCCGAGCCAACCACAGCACAGAAACCTCGCTCATCTCAGTCACAGACGACATCAGAACCCTGATGGACAACGGAGAAACAGTCACCCTCATCCTCCTCGACCTCTCGGCTGCCTTCGACACAGTCTGTCACCGCACCCTAATAACCCGCCTCCGCTCCACTGGGATCCAAGGCCAGGCCCTGGACTGGATCACCTCCTTCCTCTCCAATCGCTCCCAAAGAGTCTACCTCCCACCTTTTCGCTCAGACCCCACTGAGATCATTTGCGGCGTCCCACAAGGCTCCTCGCTCAGCCCGACACTCTTCAATGTCTACATGAGCCCCCTCGCCGACATCGTACGCAAACACAGCAGCATCATCATCACCTCCTACGCCGACGACACTCAACTGATACTTTCCCTCACCAAGGACACCACCAGCGCCAAGACCAACCTGCAAGATGGAATGAAAGACGTCGCTGATTGGATGAAACTCAACCGTCTGAAACTGAACTCAGACAAAACGGAAGTCCTCATCCTCGGTAACACCCCGACCGCATGGGACGACTCCTGGTGGCCCACGGCCCTTGGCACCGCACCGACCCCCTCAGACCACGCACACAACCTCGGCTTCATCTTGGACCCACTTCTCACCATGACCAAACAAGTCCACGTCGTATCACCCTCCTGCTTCCTCACCCTCCGCATGCTCCGAAAGATCTTCAGTTGGATCCCCGCCGACACCAAAAAGACCGTGACCCACGCCCTCGTCACGAGCCGCCTGGACTACGGCAACAACCTATACGCAGGAACCACCGCTAAACTCCAGAAACGTCTGCAACGAATTCAAAACGCCTCCGCCCGCCTCATCCTCAACATACCCCGCAACAGCCACATCTCCGCACACCTGAGACACCTGCACTGGCTTCCCTTCAGCCAAAGGATCACCTTCCGTCTCCTCACCCACGCACACAAAGCCCTCCAACAAGGGACCAGAATACCTCAACCGTCGCCTCAGCTTCTACGCTCCCACCCGTCTTCTCCGCTCCACCAGCCTCGCTCTCGCCGCCATCCCTCGCATCCGCCGCTCCACGGCGGGTGAGAGGTCCTTCTCCTACCTGGCGGCCAAGACTTGGAACACCCTCCCCACCATCCTCAGGACCACTCCGCATTCCGGAGACTACTCAAGACCTGGCTCTTCGAGCAGCAGTAACCCCTTCCCCCTAGCGCCTTGAGACCCGCACGGGTGAGTAGCGCGCTTTATAAATGTTAATGATTTGATTTGTTTTATGCTGCCCTGCTATTGTTATGGAATTGCTCGGATTTTCGCATTTCTGTTGTTGGACAACCGTATAAGACTAGCTAGCTATGCAGTGTAGAGAACAATATGTATTCATCAGACTCTTGTACGGAAGTTAGTCTTACATTGCTTCTTGTTGTTTTTCATGATGAGTATAGGAACTTGAGTAAGAGGGTTTGGATTGGTCTTGGATATCTATATTTAGAAAACGATGTAGGAAGAAAATGGCCTCTTTAGACTATTTGAAGACATTGTATTCTGCTCATCAAATTCTGCCTAGGTTTTCTGCTTTTTGATCACCTAGTTTTTTACCTTTTTACGTCCTCCCACGTGTTGACTGGCCGGCGGTAAACTGACACTAAATGGATGCCACTTAAAATAAGGCCACTGTGACCCAGCTAGGGTAGGGGGCAATTACCTAGTTACATGTTAACACACTTGTGAGAATCCTGACACGCACAGCTTGGTAACAGCACACATGTAGCCCAGGCACAGAAGGGACTCTGCAGGATAAGATATTGACCTATAGTAGGCCTCATAATATTAGTGTACACTCATGGGTAAAGTCAGTGTGGTTTACTGCCTTTTCTGCAGTGGCACCCATTATACACCTATGGGAAAGATTACCTTAGGGTGCAGGTTGGCTTCACTTTGGACCAGTGACCATATTGAACTGAGGTGGAATCTGTATGCCAAACCCAAATATGAGAGTTCCAAGAAAATATCTGTACATGTTATGAGTGATCCAGGGTTGTCATATTACTTTGACTCGGCTCAGGATCAGAGCCAAGGCCTTTTGTCACCCTGCTGTGCCAAGTTAGGTACATTTCTCTCCAGCAACAGGAACAAAGGCCTTCCCACACAAAGGGACCAGTTAAGAGTGATTCTCTCAGCTCCTGAGCAGGAAACGGACAGGAATCAAAGCTCTGCATCAATCAATCAGCTGCCACACAGTACCAGGGATGGGCCAGCCTAAGCCAGCTCAAAAAAAGCAGTAGTCCAAACCTCTGGAGCCAACACAGGAGGAAGCTCCCCTTGAAGATTTGGTGAGCGGCCCTGACAGTGATGTCAGCCAGGGGCGGAGCTGAGGCCCCAAGAGGAGATTTGACTAGTGACTCATGGGTGACACCATTTTGAATTGTCCCAGCAGACTGTGCAGGAGGGTTGGGGCAGGGGTGGAGATGTGACATGGTGCCCTAGCATTAGCCAGGGGTGCCTGGCTTCTGGAAACTTCTATCCCCACTTAAAAGGTTTTGCGCTAGAGGAAGAGCTTTTTTTCGCTGGACACTTTTACAGGAAGTGACATCTGGCAGGAGGAACACTCTGACATCCATTGGGACCAAGGACTCTGACTACAGTTAGGCTCCTGGTCAGTGGGGCTCTCCCCAGGACCAAGAAAACTGGTCCCTTTACACCCCCTGAGAACTAGTTGGGGAAACACCGGACTTCTGCACCAAGGAGGAGAGAAGCTCCGGAGGAGAAAGGCTGGTGCAGGGAGCCAACGGATTCATCTCCCTCCAAAGTTTGCTGCCTAGGAGGCCGGAGGAAAGGACTCCAAGTGGCTCAGGCTTGCCACTAGGAGCAAAATGAGCCCAAAGGCGTGCAAAATAACCCAACAGGGCCCGAGATCAGCCAGAGAAAGATTTAACTTTTGGCCCCCACCAGAATATTCAGAGCGTGTGGACCTCTGGTGC
Source organism: Pleurodeles waltl (assembly GCF_031143425.1). Lineage (NCBI taxonomy): Eukaryota > Metazoa > Chordata > Amphibia > Caudata > Salamandridae > Pleurodeles > Pleurodeles waltl. The sequence goes on along the minus strand of NC_090443.1, from coordinate 797,851,098 downwards.
CAGCTGTCAAAACTTTGGGGTGGGCAAGGGGGTTGCCGCAAGGAGTAACTTGTACATTTTTCCTGGGGAGGGGACATGCAAGAGGACCCCTCCCCAGAGCTAAGGGTGCCTGGGGACCTCCACTTCCCAGGCTAGATTTCACCATTTGGGGCTCAGGAACCCCAACTTCGGGCTTCCTCGCTACCAAAACAAGAGCTGGAGTTGTATTGTGCTTACTCGGAGAAGATGGAGGGTCCTGGGCCCTGGGGTCTACGAGTCCAGGGGAAGCACAGCGGTACCCCTACCCTAGCTGTGGTGTGCCTGCCCCGCTCCCTGTGTCCGGGGGGGTTGCGGGTGGCCACCACAAGAAGGAGCATGCTGCCCACTGGGGCAGGCCAGGATAGAGAACTGCTGGCTTCTGCGGCAACACAGAGGAGTGCTGCCTGCACAGGTTGCCTTGTGCTGCCCCCAACAAAAAGCATGTGAGGCTGTGTGGCACAGCAAGGTGAAGTGCCAAAGCTGCTAATAAAATATTTACACTCCCAGAGGAACACCCCATAATGCCCTGCAGGGGCTTTTTTGCTGCTTATGGAGGCTCCAGGATGGTGGGGCCACCACCAACAACATAAAAGAAGGACTTTGGGAACCTGAAAAAGTACTAATCCTATGTCTGTGCGGGTCTACAAAAGAATGAGCACCCAGAGAGTTGCTTTCATTTTAAATTACTCTTAAGGCTTGAGCATGTGCTCTACAGCAGGGAGTGTAACACTGTCTAGGGGATAAGTCCATGGTTGCAGTTATTGTGGCCTGAAGGTATCTAATAAAAAAAAGGTACATATTGTACAGCGCCCTCTAGGTGCTAAGCCTATGGTTGCATATTATGCGATCAGAATGTGATGCCCCCTAGGGGTTGTTTTTATGATTGCATTTCATGGTATGAAAGTTTATAAAAAGCACACAGCCACATGGGATGTTCATTTTTAAATTCTTTTTTGATCTAGTATTGACAGGTTCTTTGGGGCTTATTGGGGAGCGCTATAGTGCCCCTGAAGTTCCAGAGCCCTTCTTTTATGTTTTAACTTCAAACTAGATGTTCATCAACTTGTAGTGATGATGATGTGAATGCTACATCAATGGCTGCAAACAAAAGTAATCTTGTGGCTCTGAAAGCAGTTCTCCGCTCCCTGGCCAGGCTTGACTCTGACACTAGGTACAACAGACTCCTTCCGCCCTCTGAGATCTACAAAGGTTCCTTCTGGAGCCAAGCATCACTTTTAACATGACGTGCCTAATCTTCAAACCCCCCCCACCCCCACCAAAAACATCTAGAATATCATTTTGACTCCCTGAAAGTCTATGGTGGATCTAGAAGCCAGTTTGGCTTAAGTAAAACATTAAAATACGATTGTGCTCATATTCAGTCATAGTACACTGAGAGCCGGCTTCTAAAAATCTTTGCTGAACGATCTCACATGTAGGGAAACTTTGCTACAGCTTTCAAAGAAGCCTGAAACACGTCTCATACTTTGAAGAGCAGTGGTTTCCAAAGGTGGTTTGGAGCCTGTGGGATCAGTGAAGTCTGATACAAATTTGTAAAACATCCTTATTATTAGCTTTTTCAATTGAAATTGAATAATAAGTTCAGCCTGCTAGTTTCAGGTTCGTATGATAAGCCCTCAGAGCTGCTTGGTATTTGCTTTTATTGGAGTCATCATATTGTTTTTCCCAAAGAGGTTCTAACCTTTTGCATTTATGTGACAGACTTGCTAGATACTGGGGATATAGGTAAGTTTTTGTTTCTAGCACATGACAACATTTAAATTAACTGTATAACTATTTCAGAATATATCAGAATGAGGAACAGAAATGAACACATTTTTTTGTTATGTCTGAAGTGTGTGGGAAACAAATACTTTAATATGATCAAAACAATCATTACACTAGGTGAGGCAATTTACACACATTTTTGTTTGTGCACTATATAGTTTTATTAGTAAAACTGTATGTCAGTGTAAATATAGTGGTCATTTTAATTTAAAATGTGTTGCCTGTAATAGCGGAGCACTACCATACCATACATACTTAGCTTTATGCCACCTCACTCTACTCCGTACCACTCTACTTTACATCACTCCACTCTTTGCCACTGCAGTTTCCACCACTCCACTCAGCGCCACCGCACTCTGCCACTTCACGCTTCTCTACTGTACCCTGTACCACTCTACTCTGTCAGTGCATTCTTCACCACCACACTATACAGCACTCCAGTCTAGGCCACACCAGTCTACTCTGCACAACTTCACTCTGTGCCACTGTACTCCTACGCCATTCTGTCACTGCACTCTATGCCACTGCACTTTACTCTGTAACACTACTGTATGTCCCTACACTCTACACCAATGCACTGTATGCCACTCTAATCTACTCTGCACTACTGCACTGTATGCCACTGCACTCTACACTTTACACCATTGCACTCTGTCACTCTCTGGAACTGCACTCTATGCTGAACCACTCCATTCTATGCCACTTCGCTCTGCTCTGAAAGAATCTACTTTACACCAGTGTACTCCACACTACTTCTCCACTCTATGCCACTATACTCCTAGTGTAAGGAAATACCTCTTTGGCATGGTTACCCCCTGACTTTTTGCCTTTTGCTGATGCCAGTTATGCTTGAAAGTGTGCTGGGACCTTGCTAACCAGGCCCCAGCACCTGGTTCTTTCCCTAAACTGTACCTTTGCTTCCACAATTGGCACAGCCCTGGCACTCAGATAAGTCCCTTGAAAATGGTACCCCTGGTACCACGGGCCCTGATGCCAGGGAAGGCCTCTAAGGGCTGCAGCATGTCTTATGCCACCTTGGGGACCCCTCACTCAGCACATGCACACTGCCTCACAGCTTGTATGTGCTGGTGGGGAGAAAATGACTACGTCGACATGGCACTCCCCTCAGAGTGCCACGCCAACCTCACACTGCCTGTGGCATAGGTAAGTCACCCCTCTAGCAGGCCTTATAGCCCTAAGGCAGGGTGCACTATACCACAGGTTAGGGCATATGTGCAGGAGCACTATGCCCCTACATTGTCTAAGCAAAACCTTAGACATTGTAAGTGCGGGGTAGCCATAAAGAGTATATGGTCTGGGAGTGTGTCACACAAACTCCACAGTTCCATAATGGCTACTCTGAAATCTGGGAAGTTTGGTATCAAACTTCTCAGCACAAAAAATGCACACTGATACCAGTGTGGAATTTATTGTAAAATACACCCAGAGGGCATCTTAGAGATGCCCCCTGTATACCAGTCCGACTCCTAGTGCTAGGCTGACCAGTTTCTGCCAGCCTGCCACAACCAGACAAGTTGCTGGCCACATGGGGAGAGTGCCTTTGTCACTCTGTGGCCAGGAACAAAGCCTGCACTGGGTGGAGGTGCTTCTCACCTCCCCCTGCAGGAACTGTAACACCTCCGTCTTTTCCATATGTGTCTTTTGCTCACAGTAAGAGCTTGATGCAGAAAAATAAGCGCCTGCCCTCAAAAATAAGTGCCGTGCTCAGCACCTGAAACAACAAGCACAAATTAAGCACTGTGCCATTCTACTGTGAGCTACTCCGCTCTATGCTACTTCACTCTATGCCACTGCACTCTGCCAATGCACTCTACAACACTCTACTCTACTGTGCATCACTCTATGCTACTCTGCACCACTCTATGCCACTTCGCTGTATAGCGCTCGACTCTACTTTGCACTCTGCTCCACTGTACTTTTTGCCTCTTGACTCTACCCTCTGCATCACTCTACTCTGCACCATTCCACTCTGCCACTCTACTCTACCCCACTCTAGCCTGTGTCACTCTAGTCTGTGCCTCTCCACGTCACTGTACTCCACTAGGCACTACTCTAATATATGCCACCGCATTCTATAACGCTGCCTTGTATACCTTTGATTTCAATGCCACTGCACCCTATGCCACTATACTCTGTAACACTTTACAACAGTGCACTGTACACCAGTCCACTCTACTCTAACCCTCCAGGGAATGCCACTCTATGAGACTCCACAGTATGCAACTCCAGTACATGACACTCTGCCACTCCACTCCACAACACTCTTTTCTTCGCTATTCCACTCTACGACACTCCACGCGACTCTCCTGTACGCCACTAACTTTTAGCCATGCTGAACAGGAGCCACGCTGGTGTACAACATGGCTAAAACACATTATCAGTGCCAATAGCTCTTGCATATATGAGACTTATTGGATTTGGCAATGCTTGTTATGATGCTCTCACTGCCCCTTTTCTATGTACCCCCTACTTGTTCCTTCTGTGTTTTTCATTTCCTTTAATACGATATTCATTTTGCCTTCTTCTGGTTTGTCGACTAATTTTGCCTGTTCAAAGCTACGCTATTTTTAACATACGTCTCAATTTGTGGCTATGTGCAAAGCATGCTGACACCTCCCTGTTAATGCGCTAAATAAAAATATAAATGAAGGTTGAGAAACCCTGCTCCCTGAAGGGCATTCCTTCAGAACTACAGATCATCAGTGAAGCCGAAATGGTCGCTCTTCCCACTATCTGTAGTAAAGGCTGTTTAACCCTTGGGGTTCATTAAGTTGCCTACTTTACTCTGGCACGCCTCCGTCCTACTTTAGTACAGTCCTTTGCCCGCATCGGCACCCTTTCTCCCCAAAGCAGAACCTGTCCGATCACCTGCATTCCTATAATTGCGGTGTTCCTCTCAGCCAGGCACCTCACAGCGAGGGTACGCTGCATCAGCTCGGGACATGGAGAATTTGTTTTGTATGTTTGTGTTTTTTTTTTTTTTTTATGATTAGGGCAAGATTTAAGTGAGTCCAATGTTTGTTCTCTTTATAGTGCAGCGCATGTGTTTCATCTCCTGCAAGGTGGAAAGTAAAAATAAATGATATGACAGTATTAAATCATTTTAGAGTATTTTTTCATGAAAATCTGACGCTTTGGCACAGTGTTTCTTTAGTGCTGTAGTTGGGGAATGGCTAATTTGCGGCGTGAGCCTTCTTTTCAGTGTTCAAATTTAGATCTGGTTTCTATTTGCATCTGCATGTTTATGTATGGGTCTGTGGTATGCAGATTTCAATAAGGCAATCAGTACATTTGGGAACAGTGTGCTGCAGCATTTATGAGCCACTGCTAATTAGCACTGTGTACACGTCTGACAAATGTTGCTACGCATGTGCAATTTTAGTTGATATTTTATTGTGCATGTGTGAATTACACCATCCTTTTCTTCTTGTTTATAAAAAAAAAAAGTCCTTCCCATCTAATTTAATAGATAACATCTTCTAAGTTTTAGTTCTCCGCCTTCTCTTAGGAGAATCGAACGGTATTGGTGTGACTCATAGAGCTCTTGCAGGGCTTCTCTGCTTCTCCTTTAAGGCAAATGATTCTGTTTTTTAGTGTTTTCGCGACCTCTCAAGACGTGTAGGAAGTTTCGTATGTTAATTGGTGCTGTTACCCGGACGTGTGCAGACAGTGTGCCTAAGAAGATGTGTATGGAACTACTGTAAACTGAGTCTGCTCTTGATACAGAACTGCATGGGGAAAGAGGTGAACGAGGAGAGGAAGGGTTGTACCCTTTCTAGTGCCGTGCACAGAAAATTGCCTTTGATAGCTTTACTTCTAGACTGCTGATGATGGCGACTGGTTGACGTGCACGTGAAGTAAGGGAACTCGGATGTGATTCTGGGGTTACCTGCACTACTTGTTACTGCTCAGCATTAACGGAAGTTCCTTCCAAGATGACCAGTGTCATTGCAGCCTCCATGGCCAGGGGCTCATTTAAATCACAAGTGCAGGATAGGAGGGTCTTGGTGCGGGCATGTTTGTCCTTAGCTCAGGTCCTTCGTGATTCTCATGCACATAGGATGTAATGTATGAAAGCTATATAGTATATTGAAGCATTTTTCAACCCTCTTTAGACAAGAATATTGTTGTTCGTGTTTTTTTGTTTTTTTTTAATTGCAGTTTCTTTATCATATAAAGATGAACCTCGACGTGGTCTATCCATTGCACTGATCTCACCAGTGACGTTATTTTGTGATATGTGCCAAAAGCTGTCCTAGTGCACCTGCAGTGCAAATGTGTGTGCATTCACTGTTTTACTGCTGGCCCGTGAAGCGGTTCAACGACACCAAAGTTCTTCTGATTTAAGATGTGACTCTTTCTGGATGCATCCAGGTTTTATATTCATTCGCGGTCACAGAATAGATAGATGCAATTTGGAGCTGGCAAAGGACCGTAACAATATATTTACTTTAGAAACCTCAGAATTATATTCCGCTTTAGCTGCACTACTTCTGCTCAACAGCCAAGGATTTCCAAATCCAGAATGTTTCTTAGCCTCATTGGCATCAGTCATTCATTGAGATTCCTTCGAAGAAAATGTTTATAAAGTGTTGGAGTTTGAATGCTCCTCAGTTGAGCAAGAAAGATGGGTCACTTGGGCTTCTAAAATAACACTCCAACGGAATGAGGCGAGGTTGGATGAGTGGACAATATGCAAACAAAAGACGGAGGCTTTGATTTTGAGTCGAAACAGCTGGAAACTAAACAGATAAAGAGAAGGGGGAGTCAAAGGGTGTATGGCTGACATTGCCGCCCACCACAACCAAGATATGCTCTAGGGTAAACCAAACTATGCCTAGTTTGAGATCCTATGTGGACAACGGCAAAGATCCCCGTCAGTATTTGTCCTAGAAGGAAACCCACACAGAACTCCGCATGAAGGTGGCTAAAAACGACTTATAAAGTGTTGTGCAAGCAGTCTCATTTTGAGCCATCAGCGTAACAATGATGCAGATTTTCATACATGTTGACATTCACAGAAGCCACACCATGCGTACGGTCCTAGATGCAAACCTTTTACAAATTCCACCATAAGATACACAAGAAAATAATGTTCCTTAAAAAAAAATGGTTTATTTGAAATTTGTATTTTTTTTTTTATGTGTAAACGTTTAAGCGATTAGGCTATTTTGAAAACGTAAGAATAAGCAGGCAACTTGAAAAGGAAAGAACAAGACATTAGTGCCCTCTACATAGAATACGCATTTTGGCATCATACACTGATACACATTGTATGTGATATGTTATTTCGAGTTGTGAGGCACAGCTAATCACCTTTGAGGTAATCCAGCTGCTAAATCGGAGTGTAGGCCTTATGTAGCTCCTAGTCAAACAACCTAATCTTTACCTTCCTTCCTTCGAAAGATAAGAAGGGATGGAGAATGTCCTTATGTGTTACAGGAGATCGTTCTAGGACCTGATGGAGATGTAGGAGAAAAACCAAACACTGGGGCAGGTTTTGTGGATGTGTGGAATGTGTGTGTTCTCCGGAAATCTGTGTGCTGTGTCCTGCTAAAGTTAGTTTACATGATTGCAGATCCAGTAAGTCAACCCTCAACTCAGTTAGCCTGCCAAAATTCACTCACAGTAGTAGTTTTTTTTTCAATGCACATTTTAGAGTAGAGCTTCTCAACTGGTTCTTGGCGGTACAAGACCCAGAAAAGGTCTGAAAGAGTTGTACATAGAAATCAGCTGCACGAATACCGTTAGCTTCAGTTGATTTTATGTGCAAAGTGTTCATTACTGTTACATCATGAAGCTCTCCGCTGTTGTAGTTTTTAATTAAAATCAAAGATCGAATGTAAAAAAAAAATGCTTATTACTGTTAACAATTCCTGAATCGGTCACTTCCGAAACCATTGATGCTTGGATCTTTTTGGAGCTATTTTCAATAAAAAATGTGACATTTTATATCTATGGTTCACTTTTTGCCATTGTATTCAATATTTCTTTCTCTTTGTTTCTTATTCAGTTTGGGATTTTATTGGCTTGTATTTTGACCTAATTACTTTTTTGATACTGAATAAATACTCTAAACATTGACCTACTTTAGGTCTGTCTACTCTGTACCATTTACAAAAACCGAAAGGGAGAAGTAGGTGTAGGGCTGGGTCTGTACTCCTTATAGCCTATGTAACATTACAAAAGAGGACCAGCTAAAAACTTCCACAGGATGGACAGGAAAAAGGATTTTCCTGTTAGAAAACCCTCACCCACCATGAACATGTAGACTAGGAAGTCAGGTACTTTACATCCCCCTCTTCTGCAGCCCCTTTTTAATCATACCGCCTCCAAGAGATTTATTAAATCATTGGAATTACTAGGAGACAGGTATTTTTAATTCACCCAAGACCTCACCACTCCTATCCCTTCTGTGATTCACATTGACAAGACTACATCAGTGCTCCCATGTATACCATAGGTCGTAGCTTGCTGCGCTCTGTAGCGTAAGGGGAAGAAACCCAATGATGAAACAGGTTACCAAAGGGTAACCCTGGTGAGTGAGGGTTTTCCTAACAGAAAAATCATTTTTTTGTTAATCCTGTGGTAGTCCTTTTGGCTGGGCCTCTTTTGTAATGTTATGCTCTGTACCATATCAACCACAGTGTTGAGCTCAGTTTAATTTAGTGATTTTGAATGTTCACTCTGAGTTTTGAGTATTCTTGACGTAAAATAATTTTGAGAGGTTTGTATTTTTATTTAAGGTTGTATATACTCCTGTTTATGCTATATGCATATTTGGCGTATGCCATTTTGTTACCCCGAATAATAATGTGGGACCCTTTCCCTGTCTGCCATGAAGATATGACTCATATTTTCACCAGCTGGAATGATGGCCACTGTTGGACCTGGCCCTTTTACAGGGTCATTCCCCAGACTTTCTGCTTTTTGCCTCCTTACTTTTCTGATCTTTGTTGGCTGACATTTTGACTCTGAGCACTTTTTCACTGCTAACCAGTGCTAAAGTGCATGTGCTCTCCCTTACAAAATTGGTATGATTAGATTATACCTAATTGGCATATTTAATTTACCTATAAGTCCCTTGTAAAGTGGTATCCCTATACCCAGGGCCTGGAAATTAAATGCTACTAGTGGGCCTGCAGCGCTGCTTGTGCCACCCACTGAAGTAGCCTGTCAAACCTATCTAAGGCCTGCTAGCGCAGAGCCTGTGTGCGCAGTTTTCTGCCACAGGGACCTGGCATCTAAATTTACTTGCCAGGCCCAGAACTCCCCTTTTACTACATGTACGTCACCCCTAAGGTATGCCCTAGCTAGCCCTTTGGGCAGGGTGCCATGTATGTAGAAGGCAGGACATGTGCCATGTTGCGTGGCCTGTCCTGGTAGTGACAAACAGCCTAACTGGGTGTCTCACTGCTGTGAGTGCTGCCTCCTCATAGGATTGCATTAGAAATGCCCTGCCTTATGTGTAAGGGGTATTGTCTGATTTATGAGGGGTAGAGTAGGCATGATTGGTATGGTTGTGATAGTGGTGAGAAATGCTGCTTACTGGTGTAGGTGTATTTTTTATTACTATCACAGAAATGCCACTTCTAGAAAGTGCGCATTTATCTGTGCTTATGACTTGGGTGTTTTGCAGCTTGCCTCCAATCCACGTCTGGTCAGACTGACAGTTGGGGCTTTGTGCATACTTCTCAGACAGCCTGAACACAGGGAGGGTGGAGGTGTCACAGAGATGCATCTACATATTGTAAAGCCTTCCTGGGCTGAGAGAAGGGAGAGGTGGGGCACACCTGAATTTGTAAAGGCTGTGCCCTGGCCTCACACAATAGGGTCGTTAACCCCCCACAGATGTTTGGAGCCTGTGCTGAAAGGAGAGAGGGGGCACTCCCAGAACCAGTTGTAACTGGCTGGAACCCCCTCTCCCTACCCTTGTAAAACACACTGTAAACCCAGTATAAGTACAGGGGAATTTTCCCCACATTTGAACATTCTTGGAACTTGAAACTGGACACAGAACGCCGATGAATGGACTCACCAGGAAACCACCTTGGACTGCTGCTGCTGTGCTGACCTTTGATCTGCCTGGTCACTAGGAGGAACTGCCACAATCTGCACCCCTTGTGCTGGCCTGTAGCTGGGCCCACCAGCCCTGTGCTGCTTCTTGCTTTGCTGTTCCCAGGGGCAGGGTGCTGTGGCCCCTGACCCCTGCCACGATCTCTACAGCTTTTGCCTTAGCGCTGGGAGAGCTCTCTTTGGTGCCCAGGTGCACTTCAAGGCACCTTCTTTGTCTGCAGAAGATCACCGCCGCAGCCTGGGCTGCAAATTGCCTTAGCGCTTTGTAAAGCGCTTTATTTGGAGCCGTTGCGCTTTCAAAAGCGCTTCTTTGCTGTCAAATCACCGCCGCGACCCGGGCTTTACACTTTTCCTTTAACGCAGGGTCCACGCTGTGTCTTGTGCCCCCGGGGCACGTAAACAAGGGAACAGGAGCAAGCGTGCTTCTCTCGGTGCCCCCGAGGCACATCCCGCTTCTGGGAGCGCCCCTGGGCACCAGCCACCTCCAGTTTCTTTAAGAAGCCTCCCGACGGCCTGGGAGCATCTTCTTACACTCACGCACCACATCGGGTGCGGGCGAGTGTCTCCTCGGGCCCCCGGAGGGGTCCGAGCTTCACACCACATCGAGGCAGGACTCTGGGAAGGGGCAGGGAGCGCCCCCCACTTCCCCGGTCTCTGCGCTAGGAGCGGGACGCTCCTTTTCTTGGCAGTTTTTGGTTGTCCCCGGACAGGGACGGGAAACCTCAACAGAGGCCCCCATAATTGCTTGTTGGGTCGCGCCCGGCCACCACCCTGCGGTCAGGGTGTGAGGAGGCCGAGACAGGCCCCCACCAAGAAGGTAGGCTCCCGAAGGGGCCCGTTCACCATGAGGAGAGGGTGCCCAACCGCCCCTCTCCCCCCAAAAGCACTGCATGGCCCCTGTTTTGCGCACAGGAGCACCAGGGGCCCACTAAGCTCATCTTCTAGGCACTAGGAGTGCCTCTACTATGGAAAACAGGTACTTTTTAGGGAATCTAGGCTCTAGGAGCCTAGTAAAGACTTTTGGATGTTTTAGATTTCCTACCTGTTTCTTGCCCCTATATATGTGCTAATGTTCCTTTTTATGGGCATGTCTAGCTGATAATTATTTATATGACTTGTGAGATATTCTCTAATGTTCCTTTTATGGGTATTTAGGAATTGTTCATGACAAGTGCATATAATTCTTATTGTAATTCCCGACTACTGCTTATTTTGCAGAATCCTGAGTACTTCCGTGTTCTAATGGGACAACTGCGTATTCTTGCAGAGTATTAGTAACTTGTGTAACATTCTGACAACTTCTAAGGTAGCAGGGTATTACTTACTTGTAATGTTGGTTTAATTATGTTTTGTGCAATCCAGATTATTTTTACATAGTTCAGTGTTGTGTTTACTTTGTGGTATACATTTTGCGTCACATGTGTTGTGTGTGTTGTGCAAACGCTTTACACATTGCCTCTGGGATAGGCCTGACTGCTCGTGCCAAGCTACCAAGGGGGTGAGCAGGGGTTAACTTGGACGTGTAACTCCCTTGCCCTGACTCGAGTGGGTAGGTTCTGCCTGGCTGAGGTGCATACCCTAGCCCAGTGTTGTCCAACCTTTTTATTGCCGCGGACCGGTAAATGTTTGATAATTTTTCCGTGGCCCGCTTGTCCCATTGTGTGACAAGCGGGCCACGGAAAAATTATCAAACATTTACTGCCCGCCACAGTGGGGCAGCCTGGTGCCGATTGATCCACGGACCGGCACTGGTCCGCGGCCTGGGGGTTGGGGAACACTGCCCTAGCCAACCAGAAACCCCATTTCTAACATTGTTTGTCAGCGGTGAGGATAGGACTTGCGCTTGCACAGTACCTTGTGACTCATTTTTGCACCACAAATTGCACTTAGACCATTACATGTTTTAATTCTCTTTTCTTAAATTATTCTCCTGTTCTCTCAAGCTAGTCATTTTAATTTTTACTCCTGTGTTGTATACTAGCACTTTGGACTCTTGTGTTTACGCTAGTGTTGTGCTCTTAACAAAATGAAGTCTACCTTTTACATGGATGAGTTGTATTACACTCTAGAAGAGTTAAAGGGATTTTGCAGGGAGAGAGGTATACCTTTTTATAGAGGCTGAAGCCCATTTAGGGATCCTCAGAAGAGCCCTTCAATTTTGAAGAGGCAGACTACATAGCACAAAAAGAGGCCCAAGAGAGGGATGGTTCGGAATGAAACCCTAGAGAGACCCACAAGAGTAGTGAGGACTCTGAGGAGGAGGGTCCCCAGTCCACACCCCAGGGGGATAGTGACCCCGAGGAGTTAGACACTGAGGGATAAGATGACTGGCCAGGGCCGCCAGTAGAGAGAGAGGACCCCATAGATAAGGAGTCCCTTACTGGGTCCTTGCCAAGCAGCAGTGCCACCTCCCATTCCCTGTCACCTGAGGAGCTCAGAGATAGGAGGGAAGAGAGAGACCTGAGGCTACAGCTAGCCAGGCTGGCTGTAGAAGACAGACAGGCTGAGATTGAAAAAGCCTTAGTCCAGGAGAGGATGGCAGAGGCTGAAAGGGCCTTTGCCAGAGAAAGGCTCGCTCTAGAGCGCAGTCTTACAAATCTGGAGTCACCAGTAATGCAGGTGGAGTCCAGTGGTGGCAGCATTTGTAGTGTTAGGCACAATCCTTACCTACCCACAGATTTGGTACCTGGGTTCAAGGAGGGGGATGACATACGTCAGTGGCTTAGGGAGTATGAGGAAGCTCTAGTTGCACGCAGGATTCCCGAGAAAGATTGGGGAACTGTCCTAGAGAACTATATTCCTGAGGTGGAAAGGGATGTCCTACTGGCCCCAGAAGTGAGCGACAGGCAGGGGTATCCACACATCAGAAAGGCCCTGATAGAGAAGTATGGTCTCACCCCTGAAGACTACAGGTTGAGGTTCAGAGGCAGCAAAAAGCGGTCTCACCAGTCTTGGGAGGATTTCTTGGGGACTTGTTGCAAAGCACTAAAAGGATGGGTGGGGGTAGCAGAGCAACCACTTATGAAGGGCTGTTTAGTCTCATTCTAATAGAACACATGTTCCGTTGCTGTTTTTCAGAGCTACGCCAACACCTGTCTTACTGTGAGTTCTCTGACCCCAGGGAGCTTGCAAAGGAGGCTGACCTCTGGCTTAGTGCTAGGGGAACTGGTCAGACATCAAGGGCTGTCTTAGGTTCACCCCTGGAAGGGGTGGGAGAGGTTCTGGGTACACCAGGCCAAGTTTTCAGCAGGGAGGGAGTAGGATTGTTAAGGACCTATCCTCTTACGTATGCCTTAGAGGGCTCCTTATCGGTGCATCAAGGCGAGAATTAAACCGACCCGACAACGTTCTGAGCGGGAAGGGTGCAGGATCCACAGGGACCTGTCCTCCTCCGCAGGTCTTGGAAGGTACCCAAGAGGGGCCCCAAGGCGGGAGGGTAGTTGTTACCAAAGGCCGATCCTGTAAAAGGGATTCCCTAGAGTCTGAAGAAGAAGGGGGGACACCTGGGAACAGGGTTGCTCCAACTCTGGAGATCAGCAGCACCACCCTGCAGAGGTGGGTGCGGATGCTTCCTTTTGAGAGTTTGAGGGAGGGCACTCCCCTGACTCCTGTCCAGCCCAAGGGTATCGTCCCTAGGTTGGAAGACCACATCATGGGCAACCCCCTAGATCTGGGAATAGACTGCTGTAACCAGCATCTCTACTGATGCATTCCCTAGGGATTCAGTTCCTACAAGGGGGGGGTTTGTGGGAGGGCACTCCTCTGACCCCTGTCCAGCAAAAGGGTAATGTCCCTAGGCTGGAGGATGCAGTCCCCAGGGATTCAGTTCCTGTAAGGGAAAGTTTGAGGGAGGACACTCCCCTAACTCATGACCAGCCCAAGGGTACCGTCCCTAGGTTGGAAAACCAGGTCCAGGGTAGCTCCCTTGACCTGGAGGAGGAGTAGGCTGTCCCCAGTCTCTCTCTACCATTTCTTCTGGGGGTATCACTCCTGATGGGAGGGTGCAGAACTCTAGAAGGAGGGGCAGGAGGAGGAAAGGCTCTTTCCTGACCCCGGCTCAGCCCGAGGGGAAGGACCCTGGGTTGGGAGACCAGTTACAGGGGGGCTCCTCTGATCTGGTGGGTGAGCTGACCAGGCCGACTGTAACCAGCGCCCTGGCAGGTCTGGATTCTGGGGGTACAACTCCTCGGAGGAGGAGGCGGAACCCTAGGAGGAGGGGCAGGAGGAGAGACTCTCCCCTGGACCCTATTCAGGCTATGGGACCAGTCCCTAGGCTAGAAGACCAGTGGCAGGGGGTAACTCCTGAACTGGTGGGAAGGAGAGTGGAAACAGGATGCTATGCACCTGGGGCTCCCGCCCCCCACTCTGAGAGGTTTCAGAGACCAGAGGCCCCGGGCTGGCCTGGGATCTGGCTCTGGCCACAGACAACTAGGACGCCTCCATGGGTTAGCTTAGATTGTCTTGGGAGCATAGACAGAGGAATTCAACTGGGTTCAGATTGGCGTAGAACTGGATCATGCCCCTGCAGTTGCGGGCCAGGGTCCTGGTTCTATCGCCCTAAACAGGGAAGTCCATCAAGGTATTGATTGTTCTCCCCTGGCTTTGGGCTGATAGGGGGTCATGTTGGACCTGGCCCTTTTACAGGGTCATTCCCAAGACTTTTTGCTTTTTGCCTCCTTACTTTTCTGACGTTTTGACTGAGCACTTTTTCACTGCTAACCAGTGCTAAAGTGCATGTGCTCTCCCTTACAAAATTGATATGATTGAATTATACCTAATTGGCATATTTAATTTACCTATAAGTCCCTTGTAAAGTGGTATCCCTATACCCAGGGCCTGGAAATTAAATGCTACTAGCGGGCCTGCAGTGCTGCTTGCGTCACCCACTGAAGTAGCCTGTCAAACCCATCTAAGGCCTGCTAGCGCAGAGCCTGTTTGCACAGTTTTCTGCCACAGGGACCTGGCATCTACATTTACTTGCCAGGCCCAGAACTCCCCTTTTACTACATGTAAGTCACCCCTAAGGTACGCACTAGCTAGCCCTTTGGGCAGGGTGCCATGTATGTAGAAGGCAGGACACGTGCCATGTTGCATGGCCTGCCCTGGTAATGACAAACAGCCTAACTTGGTGTCTCACTGCTGCTAG
This sequence comes from Pleurodeles waltl, assembly GCF_031143425.1. Taxonomy (NCBI): domain Eukaryota; kingdom Metazoa; phylum Chordata; class Amphibia; order Caudata; family Salamandridae; genus Pleurodeles; species Pleurodeles waltl. The sequence continues at coordinate 797,836,049 of NC_090443.1, read as the reverse complement.
TGCTGCCTCCTCAAAGGATTGCATTAGACATGCCCTGCCTTATGTGTAAGGGGTATTGTCTGATTTATGAGGGGTAGAGTAGGCATGTTTGGTATGGTTGTGATAGTGGTGAGAAATGCTGCTTACTGGTGTTGGTGTATTTTTTTATTACTATTACAGAAATGCCACTTCTAGAAAGTGTGCATTTATCTGTGCTTATGACTTTGGTGTTTTGCAGCTTGCCTCCAATCCACTTCTGGTCAGACTGACAGTTGGGGCTTTGTGCATACTTCTCAGACAGCCTGAACAAAGGGAGGGTGGAGGTGTCACAGAGATGCATCTACATATCGTAAAGCCTTCCTGGGCTGAGAGAAGGGAGAGGCGGGGGCACACCTGAATTTGTAAAGGCTGAGCCCTGGCCTCACACAATAGGGTCGTTAACCCCTCACTGATGTTTGGAGCCTGTGCTGAAAGGGGAGAGGGGGCACTCCCAGAACCAGTTGTAACTGGCTGGAACCTCCTCTCCCTACCATTGCAAAACACATTGTACACCCAGTATAAGTACAGGGGAATTTTCCTAACAATTTGAACATTCTTGGAACTTGAAACTGGACACAGAACGCTGATGAATGGACTCGCCAGGAAACCACCTTGGACTGCTGCTGCTGTGCCGACCTGTGACCTGCCTGGTCACTAGGAGGAACTGCCACCATCTGCACCCCTTGTGCTGGCCTGTAGCTGGGCCCACCAGCCCTGTGCTTCTTCATGCTTTGTTGTTCCAAGGGGCAGGGTGCTGTGGCCCCTGACCCTTGCCACGATCTCTACATCTTTTGCCTTAGCGCTGGGAGAGCTCTCTTTGGTGCCCAGGTGCACTTCAAGGCACCTTCTTTGTCTGCAGAAGATCACCACCGCAGCCCGGGCTGCAGATTGCCTTAGCGCTTTGTAAAGCGCTTTATTTGGAGCCCTGGTGCTTTCAAAAGTGCTTCTTTGCCGTCAAATCACTGCCGCGACCCCAACTTTTCCTTTAGCGTGGGGTCCGTGCTTTGGCTTGTGCCCCCTGGGAACGTAAACAAGGGAACAGGAGCAAGCGTGTTCCTCTTGGCGCCCCCGGGGCATGTCCCGTTTCTGGGAGCGCCCCGGGGCACCAGCCGCCTCCAGTTTCTTTAAGAAGCCTCCCGGCGGCCCGGGAACAGCTTCTTACACTCGTGCACCACATTGGGTGCGGGCGAGTGTCTCCTCGGGCCCCCGGAGGGGTCAGAGCTTCACACCACATCAAGGCAGGATTCTGGGAAGGCGCAGGGAACGCCCCCCTTCCCCGGTCTCTGCGCTAGGAGCGGGAAGCTCCTTTTCTTGGCAGTTTTTGGTTGTCCCCGGACAGGGATGGGAAACCTCAAAGGAGGCCCCCATAATTGCTTGTTGTGTCGCGCCCAACCCCCACCCTGCGGACAGGGTGTGAGGAGGCCGAGGCAAGCCCCCACCAAGAACGTAGGCCCCAGAGGGGCCCGTTCACCACGAGGAGAGGGTGCAGACGTCCCCTTTCCCACCAAAAGCACAGCGTGGCCCCTGTTTTGCGCACAGGAGCGCTGGGGGCCCACTAAACTCATCTTTTAGGCACTAGGAGTACCTCTACTATGGAAAACAGGTACATTTGAGGGAATCTAGGCTCTAGGAGCCTAGTATAGACTTTTGGATGTTTTAGATTTCCTACCTGTTTCCTGCCCCTACATATATGTGCTAATGTTCCTTTTTATGGGCATGTCTAGGTGATATGTATTTAAATGACTTGTGAGATATTCTCTAATGTTCCTTTTATGGGTATTTAGGAATTGTTCATGACAAGTGCATATAATTCTTATTGTAATTCCTGACTACTGCTAATGTTGCAGAATCCTGAGTACTTAAGTGTTCTAATGTGACAACTGTGTATTCTTGCAGATTATTAGTAACTTGTGTAACATTCTGACAACTGATAAGGTAGCAGGGTATTACTTACGTGTAATGTTGGTCTAATTATGTTTTGTGCAATACAGGTTATTTTTACATAGCTCAGTGTTGTTTTTACTTTGTGGTATACATTTTGCGACACATGTGTTGTGTGTTGTGCAAACGCTTTACACATTGCCTCTGGGATAGGCCTGAATGCTCGTGCCAAGCTACCAAGGGGGTGAGCAGGGGTTATCTTGGACGTGTAACTCCCTTGCCCTGACCAGAGTGGGTAGGTTCTGCCTGGCTGAGGTGCATACCCTTGATAACGCATCCCTTTATGATAATTTATTACACATCAAGACTCATTTTAGGCCAATGGATCTTTTGACCCAGTTGAGAGACACCTTAGGACGAGATTGACATATTGATTAGCTATCAGTACGTCAATGTCATCAATATTTATCGCAACAATACATATCACTTTAGTCAAAGACATTAATCAATTTCAAGGCACTACCATGACCTTGCAGCCATGAATAACCACACCAGTTTAGCAGGATTTTATGAGTTTTATTCCCTATTGATTACAGATCTAAGAGCAGATGCGTTAATCTCAACACCAAGAAACATAATAGCATAGTCACGATATGGCAACTTTGATAAGATTTCATTAAGGCGAGCATCACAAACATCAGAATATAACACGGCGTGAACATAGATCAATTTAGCAGAGTGTCAATAACGCGTCAGTTCAACAAAGCATTGATTCGGTCGTTTGTCTATTTGCGTCAGTTTAGTGAACACCTGTCCTAACCACTGAATAGCATTAGCATGTTGGGCTTCATGCAAAACAATTTAGAACACCAATTTGGAAAACATCTAACTATGGTCTCTGCCAAAAGTAAGTAGTTGGTACCTAGAAAGGAAAAGCAAACAGACAAATTACAAATGCATTGTCATAATTACCATCCAAGGTTTAGGTCAGCACACAGGTTCAGTCTTCGTCTTCAGGACATCAGTCTAATCGCCATCAGTCAGGACTCCGTTCCGGGGAAAAAAGGGCACTTCCCTCGTAAGGAGGTCAAGTGTAAAAATTGACAAATCTAAGGGTGAGGATGGTTATAAGTAAACCAACAAGTCACCAAACAGAGTGACAGAGTTTTTAGATCAAATCAATAGCATTCCCTAACCCACTTAGATGGCTCCCTGTGTCATGGGTTTTTATCCCTTTTTCGTTGTCCACTCCCCCAAAATTCTATTGGACATTTGTTATACCCCACTATCTTTAACCTATCAGAAAACACATTAGGTCACCTAACTCTTCACCCCATATTATTTTACAAGTCTTTGATTGGTTCCCTTATTCGATGTCTTCAGAGGTGGCACGTCCGGTATGATTGAATCTTTCTGAAATTCTTTGCACATCTTTTGGTAGGAAGCTCCATTGTCTTCACCGGTTTAAATGACCTTGTACATTACATTAATCTACACTGTTTCATTTTGTTTTAACATTATTCTACAAGCAATGAAAAAATTCATGGAAACGGATCTAGCATGGTTACATTCGTCTTCTAGTTTGAAGAAAAATAATAAATAAAGGTCGTGTCCTTTGTGAGTCAGCACACTGCAAGATAGGAAAAATATATTTAATGTGAGAGCCAAGCAGCTAAGCTTCGACTCATGCTAACTTAAGGCCTATAAGGATTTCAGCACAAATTCAATAATGCAATCATTAATAATTAGTATAAACTTATTTGATATAATAGTAATACATAAACATTTTAGTCATCATTATTAGTCCACGTATACATTGGTGGCCACTCCCCGTGGTCACATTTCAGGTGCACGTTTAAGCAAAATTACTACTACAGTTTCTATGCAGCATTGTCACACATTAATTCATAAACATTCATGTTAATATAGATTATATAAACTACGCTCTCTCACCCTAGCCAACCAGAAACCCCATTTCTAACAGCCATTCACTCACAATTGGGCCTGAGGCCCAATCTGATGTAGGTACTGTGGTTCTTCTTCGAGGCAGACCACCACAAATAACTCCTATGCTCTCCTATTCTGACAGAATTAGACTCTTAATCAGTACCGACTCTGAAAAATAATTACACCCTTTATTGGCAGATATCCCATACATTGGTAAGATGGGCACACATTTGGAAGTTATTCCACAACTGCAAATCAATTTATCTATAAAATGTTTTCAGAATTATCTTCTCATTTATTATCTACATAAGGAATTAATATCAAAGTGAAAATGTTATCCAAGGAAAGTCCTTGGTGCGCAGTTTACGGGCACTTCATGCACGCTCACGTGAAAGGCCCTTGAAGGAGGCCTGAATCACTCTTTCTTGTATTCAATCCATACCCTCATAACTTCATTATATGTCTTGTGAAATGTGCAGTAGAGTTCAGCATTTTCACCTTAGTAGGGGCCAGCATAGAGTCCTTGTTGACTAATCTATCAAGACTGAGAGCAGTCACTGGCGGTACTTTAACCTCAGAGGAGAAAATCAACACTGCTGCAGTTTTGTGTGTATTGGGAATATAATAACTCACTTCCATAACTATCAGCCACTACAATACGTTTACCTTCACTTCCATCAGTCCTTTATACCTGTTTTGGTAGCTTGTAGTCTTATTTGTGGGCGCAATACAGGTCACAAATGATAGTGGCCCCCTGTCCAGACACATCCACAGCCTCTTTAGTTCTCTCCAGCAACCAAAAGCTCTGGTTGTTTCCTTCTACAGGGATCTTAATGGCCGTTAATGCTGGTTGCATTCAATCCACCAATCTCCCTTTTCACTCCTCATCTACACTTTCTCGTGGTTGTGCAACACAGCAAAAGGGATAGGTGAACATTTCGGATGAAATTCTACAAGTAAAATGTGCCCGTTTTTTTCTGCCTCTTTCTCTGTGGGAGGTAGAAAAAAGCCAAAAGCCTTGTGACGGGCCAGGCAATCTGTTGAGCTTGAGGCTAACTGCATTAATAAAAATACAGTGCATGAACCCATGACAGTGCACTTGAAATCAATTCTCCCAGAAGGAAAGTCTGTGCTGCACCTGCCTGCAGCGTCCTCGTGATGCTCTAGCAGTCAAGCAACACACAAGTTCCCCTGCTGGGAAAATTGCTTACAAGATCACTGCCATGGACTGGTCAGTGTAATTAACTTATTATAATTACTATTAATGTAACACAGGAATTCCTTATTCACTGCGTTCCCCACGGTGCAAAATGTGGATTTGTTTTTATATGCATTACACCTTTTTATGCATTCGTGGGCGGTCAGTTGAAACAATGTGAGCATGATTCACTAAGTTAAATTTAAACTTGTGTTACCTTTAGGGCTATCCTATCTTTTTCCGCAGTAGTAAAGATGCTACAATTTGTTACATTAATTTGTGAATAGCGAAGAAAATGTAATTCTTAAGCATTAGTTCAAGCGGAATTGCAGTTTCACTTCTGCTTACTGGATTGAAAAACAATGATTTTCCCACCCTTCTGAGGAACTGTGCTTGTTCCCATAAGTACCCATTGACACTGATACGTTCTCATTAGACTTGTACAAGTTACATTGCAGAGCAAGACGCCGTGTGCATTGTGAAGCAAGTTTAATTTCAAAAGATGTCTGCAAATGAACAGTAACTGTGTAATTTCAATTTACTTGCCTTGATTCCTAATTATGCATTCATACAGCCATCCAATGACTTTCTACTAGAAAAATGCGCTAGTCTGTGTGAAACGTGTTTCTGGGTGAGTTCCTTATGGGCAATTCCACAACAGCTGCTTAAAAATAAGTTTCACTTATATGTGTCTCTACATGTTTACCATAAATGTCCACTCATAATATAATTGGATGTGAATTGTTTGTTTTTAAAGCGCATACCATGTGAAAGTTAGGTCATCATATAAAACCTTTCTCTGTTGTTTGGTTTACGGATTTTCAAAACATAAAATAGCGTACGAGGCCTCAAAGGCAGTCCAGTAGCCCTCCCTATATTGTTAATCACGGGAATTGTATGTTAAAACGTTTCCTTATTCGTTTACTTAATCTCATACCCAAAATAAACTATCACTGATTCAGCTTTTGTATGGCGTCTTCTGCACCCCGTGCATCAGCACTTCATTACATGTAAATAAATGCTTCTTATTCATACGTAACTGAAGGTACAGTACTTTGGCTGTAGTTCAGCTTGTTGGTCTTCCAGTGGCAAAACTGCTCAATACAAAGAAGTTACAGAAGTTACCTGAGTTATAGTTAATGAACTGGAGGTTAAAGAGTATAAAGAGAAAGGTCTGAAATACCTGAAATGTGGATGTTGTCTAGTTTTACCTTCACCACTGTTAAATTAACATGGCTGTCTGCAAGGAGTAAGAATACTTTTTAGGTACCGAAGAAAAAATGAATAAAAAAGTGGATTTATCTGGCTCTATATGTATACTAAACCTTAGTATTATACAAAGCCTTAAATCTTTAGTCCTGTCCGCAAGCGGTTTGTAGTGTTAGCACAGTTATCCAATGGGATCTAGTGGCAGATTGAAATAACCCCTGGTAAGTAGCTTTTCTACTTGGATTGGGATCAAAGTGTCTTCAATTTCATCTAGTATTGTGCAAAGTTTCGAACAATGAAAATAAATATGTCACAGTTGTGGGTATCCCATTGATGTCGGTTTTCAAAATGTACAAGCTCCCTTCATGATCATGGATTTTTTTTATTTGATTGTTCTGTCCGCTTGGATGTTTGAGCCACAAGATTTTCTTGAACAGCAACTATGTGCTACCTGGCCAAACCATTCTCCTTTCAGCTTCATTGAATCTTTTTCTGGTAGGTGCATTTCTTGCAGAAAATGTACGTCTCGTTTGAGTTGTTTGTGCTTTTTATTGCATTGCTCAAACTATTTACATTCAGTGGCATATGCTGCACTGAATTTTACTTTTTTTGTAAATAATCATTGGAGTTCAGAAGTAGAGGCTAATCGATCAGGCCTTATTTAGTAATTAGGATTAAGACGAAGTATGTACAGAAGTAATGAAGTTGACAAGAAATTTAGTAATAATGTATCAGACGAATAAGCTAAAGGTGAAATAGGTGATTCCAATAATTAATCAATTGTAATAAGTCAAACATTTAATCTAAGATACAAGTGTTAAATATATTAAAGTATGTACATTTACTCTAGTTCGGCTGAATTACTACTCCATATGAGTAGATAGTTTACAATACTTGTGAATTGTAAGCACTAAAATAAAATAAACTCCACAATAAATGAACCAAATTAATTTAGACTGCAGAAAGCAGCAGCCTGAATGAATTATGTGACCTGCAGTCTAAATGTGCATGTCTCTACAAAACCTGAAAGTAAGGTATGTATATCTACATTTTTGCAGTAGGTCAGTGATTCACAACCTCTTGGGGTCCATGACACCTACTTAGATGGCCAGGACTGCTTAGAAAAAATATAAGTTGATTATGTAAAAAAAATAGTAAATGAGTTGTGTGTGAGTGTATATATATATTCACTTCAAAAACAAAGGTTACAGGGATGTTATAGTTAGCCTCACATTTTTTAAACATACAAACCATAAAAATTCACCTTTTGTAATGAGTTTTTTTTCATTACTATATGCTAATCCGTGCACAGCGGGGGTTGACTACAGGGCCTTCAGCCAACCTATAACCACCCGAGCTTGCGCCACCCACGGCGTCTGGCTGTGTGCAGTGGGGGTTGGCCGCAGGGCCTGGTCTGCGGCCAGGCCCTGCTGCCAATCCCCCATAACCATCCAACCCTGAACAAGTGAGAGATTGAGAGAGAGACAGAGACATTTAGAAAAGGTTTTGACAGAGAGAAATTGCGAGAGAACAGCGTTGATGAGTGATATACTTAAAATGAGATATTTCTGGACAAATTGAAAGAAAAATAGTTTTTGTCAGTTAAAAAGACCACCTTTCAGTATGTACCTTAAATATTTGTAGTTGAAAAGAATCTAAAGCAGGAAATGACCAGACTCTCCTAGACTGGAACCCTTAACCTTCAGCATGCATGTCTGAGACCTTAACCAATAGGCTAGAGGTGATTCCTTACTGTGCAGTGTCCAGCTATGACATTCAACCCAAACGTTTTGAGGTAGGAGAAGCTTCAATGTTCCATCACTTTGAATGTTTAACAGTCAAAACACTAGAAAATAAACAGACACAGTATGAGATACTAGGATTTGAACCTTCAAACTACTGACAGTCCAAGAACTTTGTCATTAGGCCAGAAGTGACCCTGGTCTGCTGTCCATCAAAATGTAAGTATAACATTTGCACCAAACGTCTTGTTAATTTGACACTCTGAAGTCATTGCATGGAGTGGCCATTGCAATTTCAATCTCTCTCTCTCTCTTCCATCTCATTGTGGCATGGAAGTGAGAGAGCGAGAGTGTGACAGGACCGCAGGCGGAGCTTCAAGGCTCCCATGGTCCCAACCAGTTCCCGGAGTCCTTCAGGATCTGGCGTTGCTCCTGCAAGCAGGTAGCTGATTTAAATGCAGGAGCAAGGTTGTCATCTTTGACAGCTTGCGCTTGCAGAAAGCGGAGTGTTTGATCTGACTTGATGGGAGCTGTAAAATCTCCCGCAAAGTGAGAGCAAACAGCTATGTCCCAGCGGTGGGCACCCTAGGACATAGCATGAGCCGGATCCTGGTTTGAAGTGTTGGCAGCCAATCCGAGCTCTGCAGCGCTCTGCATTAGATCTTCTTATTTGCAAAGTCGTCGGGGGGGATCCGCAGCCCTAGATAAACAAAGTTATTTTCCCTTCAATATAGCAAAAAGTACTGAGCGGATTTACACCAAATAACCAAAAGCACAATCTGTGGAACAAAATCTAGCTTTCTGCTGTAGGAGGCTGGCCTGGCTTATAGTGGGTACCTGATGGTACTTACACCTTGTGCCAGGTCCAGTTATCCCTTAGTAGTAGTGTTCTAGCAACTTAGGCTGATAGTTAGCTATAGCAGAGCAGCTTAGGCTGAAGTAGGAGACATGCAAAGGTCCTACTATACTACTTATATCATATAGCACTATATCATAAGAAAGACAATACTCAGTTACTAAAAATAAAGGTACTTTATTTTTAGTGACAATGTGCCAAACATATCTCAGAGAATATACTCCCTTAGGAGGTAAGTAAAATACACAAAATATACACACAAACCCAAATCAGGTAAGTAAACAGTTAGAAAACTAGTGCAAACACTGTAGAATACAATAGGATGTAATAGGCCTAGGGGCAACACAAACCATATACTCCAAAAGTGGAATGCGAACCACAAATGAACCCCAGACTTAGTGTAGTATGTAGAGGGTTGCTGGGAGTGTAAGAAAACACTAAGGGTGTCCAAGATACCCCAACCCAAGACCCTGAAAAGTAGGAGTAAAGTTACCCTACTACCCCAGAAACACAGTAAAGTCGTGATAGGGGATTCTGCAAAGGCAACAACTGACTGCAAAGCACTGAAGACGGATTCCTGGACCTGAGGACCTGTAAAGGAAGGGGATCAAGTCTAAGAGTCACGCAAGTGTCCAGGGGGGCAGGAGCCCACTAAACCCCGGATGAAGGTGCAAAAGGGCTGCCTCCAGGTGGAAGAAGCTGAAGATTCTGCAACAACGGAAGGTGCCAGGAACTTCTCCTTTGCACAGAAGATGTCCAATGGCTTGCTTGAGGATGCAGAGTTGTTTCCACGCAGAAAGACCGCAAACAAGCCTTTCTAGCTGCAAGAGTCACGGTTAAAGAAAATGGATGCTGCTCGGGCCCAGGAAGGACGAGGAGGTAGCGCCTTGGAGGAGGAAACTGAGGGGGTGCTCAGCAGCACAGATCGCCCACGCAGAAGCAGGCAGCACCTGTAGAAGTACTTAAACAGGCGTTAAAGAAATCTGAGCACGGCGGTAGTCTCAACACTAAAAAAGAGGGTCCCACGAAGCCGGTGCTCAACTCGGCGAGTTGAGCAATGCAGGACGAATTGCTGGGGACCTGGGCTATGCTGTGCATGAAGGATTCCTTGCAAAAGTGCACATAAGCCCTAGCAGCTAGAGTTCACGCAGTACACAGGATTACTGTCTGGCGTGGGGAGGCAAGGACTTATCTCCACCAAATTTGGACAGAAGGACCTCTGGACTGTCAGGGTCACTTGGATCCAGCTCCTGTGTTCCAGGGACCACACTTGTCAAGATGAGAGTGGGCCCAGAGGACCGGTAATGCAGAGGTTTTGGTGCCTGTGTTAGCAGGGGGAAGAGTCCGTCGACCCACGGGAGATTTCCCCTTGGCTTCCAGTGCAGGGTGAAGGCAGACAGCCCTCAGAGCATGCACCACCAGGAAACAGTCGAGAAAGCCAGCAGGATAAGGCGCTACAATGTTGCTGGTAGTCGTCTTGCTACTTTGTTGCGGTTTTGCAGGTGTCCTGGAGCAGTCAGCAGTCGATCCTTGGCAGAAGTCGAAGAGAGAGATGCAGAGGAACTATGGTGAGCTCTTGTATTCGTTATCTGAAGAGAAACCCACAGGAGAGACCCTAAATATCCCTCAGAGGAGGATTGACTACCTAACCAAGTAAGAACCTATCAGGAGGGGTCTCTGACGTCACCTGCTGGCACTGGCCACTCAGAGGCCTCCATTGTGCCCTCACACCTCTGCATTCAGGATGGCGGAGGTCTGGGACACACTAGAGGAGCTCTGGGCACCACCCCTGGGGTGGTGATGGACAGGGTAGTGGTCACTCCCCATTCCTTTGTCCAGTTTTGTGCCAGAGCAGAGTCTGGTGTAGACTGGTTTATGGAAGGAGGGCAACATCTGTGCACTTCAAAGCATTGCCAGGAGAGGCTACTCCTTGCAGGCCCTTAACACCTATTTCCAAAGGGAGAGGGTGTAACACCCTCTCTCAGAGGAAATTCTTTGTTCTGCTTTCCTGGGACTGGGCTGCCCAGACCCCAGGAGGGCAGAAACTTGTCTGAGGGTTGGCAGCAGCAGTAGCTGCAGTGAAAACCCCAGAGAGCTAGTTTGCCAGTACCCAGGTCCATCATGGAGCCCTGGGGATGCATGGGATTGGCACCCCAATACCAGATTTGGCATGGGGGGACAATTCCATGATCTTAGACATGTTACATGGCCATATTTGGAGTTACCATTGTGAAGCTACATATAGGTATTGACCTATATGTAGTGCACGCATGTAATGGTGTCCCTGCACTCATAAAGTCCGGGGAAATTGCCCTGAACAATGTGGGGGCACCTTGGCTAGTGCCAGGGTGCCCTCACACTAAGTAACTTTGCACCTAACCATCACCAAGTGAGGGTTAGACATATAGGTGACTTATAAGTTACTTCAGTGCAGTGTAAAATGGCTGTGAAATAACGTGGACGTTATTTCACTCACGCTGCAGTGGCAGTCCTGTGTAAGAATTGTCTGAGCTCCCTATGGGTGTCAAAAAGAAATGCTGCAGCCCATTGGGATCTTTTGGAGCCCCAATACCCTGGGTACCTAGTTACCATATACTAGGGAATTATAAGGGTGTTCCACTGTGCCAATTAGAATTGGTGAAAATGGTCACTAGCCAGCAGTGACAATTTAAAAGACAAAGAGAGAATAAGCACTGAGGTTCTGGTTAGCAGAGCCTCAGTGACACAGTTAAGCACCACACAGGGAACACATATAGGCCACAAACTATGAGCACTGGGGCCCTGGGTAGCAGGATCCCAGTGACACAGGCAAAAACAAACTGACACACAAGTAAAAATGGGGGTAACATGCCAGGCAAGATGGTACTTTCCTACATCTGCCACATCTTGTGTAATTCCGTCCAGCAATTTGGGCTGTAGACTTGTTCAAAACTCCTTTTGGAATTAACATGGGAAACTTTTTTTTGACCCCCCCACCTTTTTCTTGTCCCCTGCTTGATGGATCACCCGGAAACTTCCCATATGCAACAAGAATCACCAGCACACTTGTTTTTGGAAAATTTTGTGAAGATTCGTCGTTTGGTGCCAAAGATATAGGCAAGTCAAATGTTTTTTTTGTTTTTGTTTTTTTGTTTTCTTTTTTTTTTAACATTACCTACCTCCAGTAGGTAATGTATATCTCCCCATAACACAATGTGCCAAACCTGTAAAGGTCATGCGCAAGACTCTCTTGATGTTTTGCAAAGATCAGTCGTTGAACTATGAAGCAATGAAGATACAGTACAGTGGACCCACTAGTGCCCATTTGTCATTAAGTGGAGCTCTGTGCTGTCACTTTTTCGAACATAGTCTGGGAGAACTGTATTCACTTGCATTTGCTCAGGTCATGTTATTTGTTAATCATAGTCGTATTTGGTTCATTGACCATGTTTTGCCCACTTGGGTTGGGCTGTTTGATTAACGGCCACATCATGGGGCCCAGGATTAACTGGCATAGTTGCCAATTGTGCTGATGGGTACATTATAATATAGTACTGTGGTTCACTGAATGTCACATAGCTGCACTTAATTCTTTAGTACTCGCAACAGCAAGTTTGACCTTTACCATTACCATTCTTGGCTGTCGGCATGTTTACCACTCAATAATCATGACAAGTCCAGACAGACATAATACATAGGGTGATGCAGTAACATATCATCAAACGTGACCTTGGCTAGCCCACTTGGACCCACAAAGCAATGTCCTCTCCATGAATACTTCTTACTTAGCTGGGATTACAGCAGTCCTAAGTAATACACCCAATATGGCAGTTTAATCATGCCACCACGTTTTCCGACAGCCAGCACATTTTTCTTCCAGTTGCTGTGACACTTGCACCCGGCAGGAACAATTTTTTGATGCTGGCTGTGACTCGAGATTAGCCCCTATTTTGGTCAGTATTACATGCATGGGCATACCCGGCCATGACAATTGTTCACACTCCTGAGGGCTTTATTACAGGGCTGTCACTGTACAATTACCACATTTAGGGTTTATTTTTATAACATTATGCACAAATGTAACTTGTTCTTTGGTTTATGTTTAACCCCTTCGCTGCCAGGCCTTTTCCCCTCCTGTACCGAGCCTTTTTTGGCTATTTGGGGCAGTTCGCGCTTAGGCCCTCATAACTTTTTGTTCACATAAGCTACCCACGCCAAATTTGCGTCCTTTTTTCCCAACATCCTAGGGATTCTAGAGGTACCCATACTTTGTGGGTTTTTGAAAAAAATGGGGAAAAAGGGCTGCAGAAGGCGGCTCGTGCTTTTTTCCCTGAAAATGGCATCAACAAAGGGTTTGCGGTGGCAAGATCACCATCTTCCCAGCTTTCAGGAAGAGGCAGACCTGAATTGAAAAACCCAATTTTTCAATACAATTTTGACATTTTACTGGGACATACCCCATTTTAAAAAAAAATTGTGCTTTAAGTCTCCTTCCATTTAGTGACCGAAATGGGTGAGAAACCAATGCTGGATCCTAGAAAGCTAAACATTTCTGAAAAGTAGACAAAAATCTGAATTCAGCAAGGGGTCATTTGTGTAGATCCTATAAGTGTTTCCTAGAGAAAATAACAGCTGAAATAAAAACAATATTGAAATTGAGGTAAAAAAACCAGCAATTTTTCTCCACGTTTTACTCTCTAACTTTTTCCTGCGATGTCAGATTTTTTAAAGCAATATACCGTTACGTCCGCTGGACTCTTCTGGTTGCGGGGATATATAGGGCTTGTAGGTTCATCAAGAACCGTAGGTACCCAGAGCCAATAAATGAGCTGCACCTTGCAGTGGGTTTTTATTCTATACCGGGTATACAGCAATTCATTTGCTGAAATGTAAGAAGTGAAAAATAGGTATCAAGAAAACCTCTGTTTTTCCAAAATGGCCACAAGATAAGGTGTTGAGAAGCAGTGGTTATTTGCACATCTCTGAATTCTGGGGTGCCCATACTAGCATGTGAATTACAGGGCATTTCTCAAATAGACGTTCTTTTTAGGGTTGAGCCTGCTTTGCATGCGCTCGCGCATGCGTATAGCAGGGAGACTCTTTTGTATTTAGAAAAGGGCTCCGAGCCCTGTCAACTTCACGTCAGTGTTTTTTATTGGTTCGTGGGCTTCCCTAATTAAATCGGCTTGCTTTCATTAGTCGAAGGCACGCATACGTCATGCCTTTTCCGGTGGCTAGCCCTCCTCGAGCGCAGCGACCAAGTACAGAAAACATGCGAGGCTCGCTGTTTTCCATCGGGCTCGTGGACTTTTTTTAAAAACTAATTTACGAGCCCGATCTCGCTTGGCAGAAGTCGAGTGCTTTACCTACTTTATTTCACTTTTTCGGGTTACGTGCATAAATGCACTTTTGCCCGATAGGTGAAAAGTCGGGTTAGGAGTTTACAACGCGATCGGCTCTAACACGAGCAAACGCAAGACCCGATGCATTGTAAATGCTTGTTTTACACACGGTCTTACATTTGGAAGATAAAAATGTAGAGAAAGGCAAGGGGCAATAGCACTTGTTTTGCTATTCTGTGTTCCCCCCCGTCTACCTCACTTGCGTGGATAGGCCTAGCATCTGCGACAGGAAATGCCCCAAAACACAACATGGACACATCACATTTTCACATAGTGCCTAGCTGTGGATTTTGGCCTGTAGCTCAGCCGGCACCTAGGGAAACCTACCAAACCTGTGCTTTTTTTAAAAACTAGAGACGTAGGAGAATCCAAGATGGGGTGACTTGTGGGGCTCTGACCAGGTTCTGTTACCCAGAATCCGTTGCAAACCTAAAAATTTGGCTAAAAAAAACACGTTTTCCTCACATTTTGGTGACAGAAAGTTCTGGAATCAGAGAGGAGCCACAAATTTCCTTCCACCCAGAGTTCCCCCAAGTCTCCTGATAAAAATGATACCGCACTTGTGTGGGTAGGCCTAGCGCCCGCGACCGTAAACGCCTCAAAAGACAACATGGACACATCACATTTTTTTAAAGAAAACAGAGGTGTTTTTTGCAAAGTGCCTACCTGTAGATTTTGGCCTCTAGCTCAGCCGGCACCTAGGGAAACCTACCAAACCTGTGCATTTTTGAAAACTAGAGACCTAGGGGAATCCAAGATGGGGTGACTTGTGGGGCTGTTACCCAGAATCCTTTGCAAACCTCAACATTTGGCCAAAAAAAACACATGTTCCTCACATTTCTGTGGCAGAAAGCTCTGGAATCTGAGAGGAGCCTCAAACTTCCTTCCACCCAGCGTTCCCCCAAGTCTCTAGATAAAAATGGTGCCTCACTTGTGTGGGTGGGCCTACTGCCCGCGAAAGGAAATGCCCCAAAACACTATCTGGACACATCAAAATTATCAAACACAAAACTACCTGTTTTTGCAGGCGGGCACCTGCATTTTTGGTCCTGGGCTCAGCAGCCTTCTAGGGAAACCTACCAAACCCAGACATGTCTGAAAACTAGACACCCGAGGGAGTCCAGTGAGGGGTGACTTGCGTGGATCTCCCAATGTTTTCTTGCCCAGAATCTTCAGCAAACCGCAAAATTAGCTAAAAAAATGACATTTTCCCCACATTTCTGTGTGGGATCACCGCACTGGGACACATTTCATACCACCCAATGTTCCCCTCAGTCTCCCGGTAAAAATGATACCTCAGTTGTGTAGGAGGGCCAAGTGCTTGTGAAAGGGAAGAACCAAAAAATGTCGATATTGAGGGGGGGACAAAGGGGGTCCAAAAGGGCAGTTTGCAAAAAAAAATTGTTTAGGCTGACAAGTGCAGCAGAATTTTTATCGGTATAGATGAGACAATGCTGGGTGGTAGGAAATGTGTGGATTCCTGCAGATTCCAGAAGGTTCCATCACAAAAACGTGGGAAAAATGTGTGATTGCCAGCAAAGTTGGAGGTTTACAGGGGATTGTGGGTACAAACATGGTACGGGGTGCATGTGAAACACACCACCCTGGAATCACCCAGATGTTTAGTTTTCAGATGTGTCTAGGTCTTGTGGATTTTTCTACATGGCAGTGTCCCAAAGTCCATAAAGTGCAGCCCTCACCATTCCAAGTGGGCCGATTTTGAGAGTAAGCCAAGCTCTCATGGCCCAAATGTAAAACTAAAACCCAAAATAATCAAACGTCTTCTTGCTTGCTGTGGGATAAGATGGTTTAGAGTGCAGGGAAGAGCTGAAAGACTGTTACCCCCTTCAGTTGAGGTGGGGGCGTAACCAGGCTCATACTGGTTGGTAGCCACCACCCCAATATTTTTTTTTTTTTAAATTCCCTGGCATCTAGTGGACTTTCTGGCGCCTAGAGGCTTCTGCCCCCCCCCCCCTCTCTCTCCCCCGAGGGCAGATCGGCCTAATAATAGGCCAATCTGCCCTCGGGTGGGGCAGAAATCGCCTAAAATATATTTTGCCACCCCGCCCCCCTGCACCCCACCCCCCCAGGGGAGCGACCTTTTCCTAATGGGTCGCTCCCCATCTCTTTAAAAAAAAAAAAAAAAAACACACAAAAATAAAATTTGCCCTGGTGCCTAGAGGTTTCTGGCCCCTCCCCCCCCCCCCTCCGGGGGCAGATCGGCCTAATAATAGGGGGGGGGGGGCAGAAATGGCTTAAAGTAAATTGTAACGAGCACTGTGCCGCAGGACGTAACCATTACGTCCAGGGCACAGAAGGGGTTAATATGCAACAAACAATTCTTGTATGTACTTGCATTTATGGGAAAATCTGTGTATAATGACTCTTGCAATGTTTTTGGCATGACAAAATGGCACTCAATTTTGACAGCACTATAATGGCAATGTGTTAATTGACCTGTTTTCTACGTTCAATGTTGCTATTTCACTATGGAGGGTTTTCACACTTATGTTATCTGTGATAAAGGCCTGGCTTGGCCGAAACGTGTCGAGAGAGCCTATCATTAATAAATGGATCTTTGCAAAACCTCAGGAGAGTCTGAGTGTGTCCTTTACTGGTTTGACACGTTGTGTTGCGAAGTTATGGCAGTCAAGCCGTGCTCAGACTGCTGCATGCATCACCTTGGACATCCGGAAATCTGTTGAAACTTCATGTTTTTTTAATATATATATATATTATACATATAATGTTAAAATGCTCTGTATATGCGAAAGAATTTGACATTGGATACTAACAATGAAGTTGGTATCCTTCTCTTGTTATGTAGAGCAGAATAAGTACATGGTCTTATTTTATGCACTGGCATACACCAACAAAAAAGAGCATGTATTTGAAGCAAAAAAAAAATATATATATATATAGGCATCCAGCATATCGATTTATTTTTTAGAAAGAAAACTACATTTTAAAACACTCCATACTTCTGAATAAAATTTCCTTGCATATGCTTTTGATTTTGAAATATATACAATATTTCAAAAATTGATTGAGGTGCATTTGTTTTGTATTTTTATGTATTGTTTTGTGGTTAAAATCTTAGAAATTGCTGTGGCTGTTATCCCCCACTTCCAGTAGTGATTCAGTGAGGTCCACAAGAAACAAAAAATTTTGAGGATGAGATAATCGAGGTGATACCCATCTATTATGTCGTAACTTATCCGTAATATGAGATGAGTGACAATCTGTTGACCTCTTTCTTCTATAACAAAAAGTAGGTTGTTTGACCTGTTTCACTTTAACTCTGTCTACTTCAATAGCCAACCTCTGTGATTGTATTGCTTGATGATTGTCTTTGGGGTGGCAGATGTTTTACCATGATCATTGTGATTATAGATACTTGTAGTTGACGTGACCCCCAAAAAACTGTGATGAGATTTTTGACAAGTCTAAGTGCACTTTTGAGTTTTGTTGGATGTATGGATACCCCAGAGTTTTGTAAAGTCAATAGCATAAATAAACCGCTTATTGTTTCCATGTATCCAGTTACAGAGTGCTAACAAAAAGTTGAAGGCCCTGTTTCTAACTCAGGTGCTAGTTTGGTGTGCCACCCAGTGATTTGTTGTACTGTGGTAGTTGATGGGTGCGCACTCTAAATTGTGCTTGTTTTGGCTGTTCGATGATATGCAGGCCCAGTTGTCTATTTTACAGATTCTGCGCACCACCCATCCTCTGTAATCTTATTTTGATACTTTGTTTTTACAGAACAATAAATGTGCTTGTGTAAAGAAGGGGCATGTATTTTAGAACATTTGGTTTATTTGCTATTAATTAAATCAATGAGAGATTGCATTGAACTTTTAACGTTTTTATAGCACCTTGTTTTGTGTTAGGAAAAAGCAAACATATAGAGAAGAGAGCCAGTATTTTATACCTCTTTGTATTGTTCCAGGATGGATAATTTTGTGAGGCATAAAGATCCTCCTCCCCACCAAGGTAGCCCAGGTGTCCAAAAGACGATTACTCCAACGAAGAGGCCCGAGGATGAATGTAAGTGTATTTGGTGAATTGATTTGTTTTGAAGTGCAAAGTATCAGATTGCCTTGTTGTGTCATGCTTGTTGGGCATGCATTCTGAACAGGATATTGAAATACATTAAAAGTGCATTTAAGATGGATAGTCATGGGTACTCTCTGAAAAGAGATTATATAGAAACTGAGGAACAAAATATTCCTTGGGTGGCATGTTAAGAGAAGTGCGAGAGCAAATTGTAGTACAATATTTGCCTTATAATTCCCTTAGCTGAAAATAAGTTATCATCTTCAATTTGCCATAATCTGATAGATCTATTTTAGATTTTTGATTTTACTTAATCACAGTGAAATGTGATAATTTTGCATTCTGTGTTAAGGAGTCCATAATAAGTGTTGAGTTTTAAAACGTGAATGTTTTTAGTAGGGGGCTCGGTCTTGAATAGAAATAAAGACTATTGCATGACAAATTTCATTTGTGAGTTTTTTTTTTTTCTTTTAGGATTCGTTTAATGGCAGAGGAAATGTAATCTTGCTGAATGTAACAAAAAATGAATACCGGCATCAAAAAGTAATTGAACAAAACGTTTGAGTGAAGGGACAGTGCATATTACGTCCATTTGTGTAACTTGCTCAAGAAGTCCATAAAATGTCAAAATGAAAAATTATTTTTACTGACTTGTATACCATGTTAACAATAAGGGATGACTATTGTATCAATTTTTCAAGATTCTGGAACAATAGTTGATTTAGGTGGATATTTTGATTTCCTGACCGTAAAGATGTGTTCTGATTTTGCACGATGCAAAAAAAATTATATAGCCTTATATCCCACTGTAGCGGCTGAATCGACTGTAAAAGGCCCACTTCAGCATTAAGGGCCCGAGCCGAAGGAGAGGGCCTTTAACAAGGGAGCAGGCCTTTAATGGCCAGTATAGCCCGCTGCAGTGGGGTTTAATGCTATTAGAACATTCCACCACTAGAGTGCAGAATGTTCCAATTACTAAAACAAAGGCGTCACAGAGCCCTAGGGGGATTAAAATCCCTTGGGCTCCGTGAGGTCTTTGTTCAGAGCAACAGGCAAACATTGGAAGGTTGATGCTTAGGGCTTCTACCAGCCATTAGAAGCCCAGAATACTCCATTGTCTTCAATGGAGCTCTCAACATTCAAATATGTTTAATAAAACAATATTTTTTGCGGCTGTTTCCAGTGCTACATTGTTTGCCATCGAAACAGTTTGATACTTTCAGGGTGCTTTGTATGATCAATTCACTACTTTAGAAGTGCATGCAGTTACTTCAAAGACTGTGTTAATAGGAACTTTAATCACTTAACTCATCCATTCCTGTCTATTCTGAAAAATTATCAGGGAAAGAATGGCCACAAATATATTGCAAACAGAAGTGTCTGGGGTTGCTAGAATAGCATTACATTAATTTAGTTGCTTTTAATATGCGCTAATCTACTTTGGCTGCAATTTGGAAACTGTAGTAATTTTCTATGTCTTAAAGATTTGAGATGTAAACCTCAACTTGACACTACATATGGCAAACAATAGGTGCATAGATAAGACAGAATTTGTAAGAGGTTCAGCATGATACCTAATTTTACATTGTAGCCCTAAGCCCTGTGTATTGAAAGTCGTAGGGTACCCACAAAGAAACAAAATGAAGATATTACAAATCCCCTTAGATTTTTTTTCTCCCTTTTTTAAAGCTCACTTTTGATTGTGTGCCTTTCCATGGTTGTGTGCTGGAAGTATTCTGATCATGTACTCTTGTGTGCCTTTCCATGGTTGCATGTTGGAAGTATTCTGATCATGTATTCTAATCAAGTACTCTTGAGTCATAACATATTCCATAAGCAAGGCTTGATATCCGCTTAGAATTCATTGCACAGCATACTCTCGTACCAGTCATGATGTCAGTCCCGGTGAGCTGAGACCATATATAATCCAGTATATGTTTTAAGGCCTTTATAAATGCATGCACACTGTGCTACTGATTTTGCATAGTTAAGATTGCACTTCCTTTATATATACATAAATAAATAAAAATAAACAAAAGTTTTGTTCGAGCAGTAGGGTGTCTGAAACCCCAACATTGCAGGAATGGAAGAGAGGAATAAAGTTTTACATGGCAGCCAAGAAGGTCACGTACAAGACCAGGGGGTTTCTGCACACATTTCACAAGATTTGTTGGGGGGGTGGTGGGGGGGAGGTCAGTTAAGGCGCTATGGCATCCACCTCTCATCAGGAATGGTGACTCCCTTGAGGTAGAAGACATTTTGAATTATATCTGGGGGGCTTTGCTGTAATAATCGCTGTGATTTCTACTCTCCTTAAAAATGTCATATTATGTCCTCTAATATTTGAACAAGTGGGTGTGTGCTTGCCTCTTTCACAGTTTATTATGTACTGCTGGATGCATGTTTGCGCCTTTATGCACTGTTAACTGCATTAGCTATGAAACAAAGAAAACCAAATAAAGACATTTTTATAAAAGTTTTGTTTGAGCAGAGCTATGAGGTAGTTGTTCATTTTCAGCTTTCTGAGCTTCTTCCTTCCAGAGTAAAATGAAATATTTCCTAGCTATCATCAAGGAAAGTTTTAATTCCATTAAGGACACACAGGCGTATATTATGCTGTTATTTTCTTCCATTTATTGCTCAGCAGCCCATCAACTTCAAACAACTATAACGATGCAAGGGACTACAAAATCCTATGAGTCAGAGCAAGTTCAGAAGTATATCAATCTGGCAGCTTGTGCACCTCCTAAAACCATCTTCAAGGAAAAGCACTTCCTTCTTCATGCAGAAGTCTCCAGAACCTGAGACTATTCATAGGAAATCCTATTTCTGATTGCCACTTGCAAGAGTAAATTCAAGTTACCAAAATTCGCAAAACTAGTGATCAAACTCCCCAGCACACTTCCAAATATAACCAGCATGAGAAGAAATCATCTGATTGCCTTTGGATGGGATAATCTTCACTTTTGTGTCCTTAATAGAATTGAAACCTTCCTTCACAATAGCTAGGAAGTTTGTTTATTCTAGGCCAGGACTGGAGGCTTCAGATTATGACTGTTTAAAGCTTACTCACCACCATAGTTGCCATATCCATAATGGGTTTAATGTGAAACATTTTAAAGGTGGAGTCTGATGAACAGTCTACCGCACTGAAGATCTCCAACCAGCCTCCCACCTTCAAGGCTTTTGAAGCCATCACTTCTCTGGCAGAACGTGCCGCCAAAGCAGTAGTGTCAATGACCTCTTCTGGCATCACCCAAAAATATCACCTGGAAATTGTGGGGAAAGAAACTGGCTCAAAGGGGTATTTTTCAGTGAAAGTGATAACTGCCGGGAACCTGCAGTATGACCTGTTTCATGAGGGTTGGATGGTCTGGAAAGGACTTGTATTGAACTAACCCCAAGCTGGGCTTGGTGCCTTGAGACACTGTAAAGGTAACATCTTCAGGCAGAAAAACCTTATAGGACGCAGCTAAAGCTCTAACATTTGAGACTAATTTGTAAGAAATCAAACATAAAACCATTTCTAACATACCTAAAAGTTTCTTTCAAGACAGATACATGATATCTGCCCATAATTCAAAAAGGCGCTACATCAAATTGGCACTGTGGGAGGTTGGAGAGGCATAGCCCTCTCAATATCTTACAAATCTGGAGGTGTTCTTCCACCAAGATCCCATGTCATTGCTCATGGCTGGCCGAAATTTCAGACCTAAGTGTATTGATGGTATGATAGGCCAGGCTCTTCTGAGAGAGGTCTGACAAAAATCTAAAACCTGCACTAAATCCATCCCCAGGGATCCAGATTCCTTCACAAACACCAACTGGTCCATCTGCGCCAAACCGAGCCCTACTATTTATAAGTGAAATCAGCACCTGGACTCCTGATGAGCTCTGAAACCTGCTCCGAAAGGCCCAGGAGACCCCAGCATCCCTGGTAATCTTCCAAGCCATGAGAAGGAGAAAGCCATCCAGAATGTGTTGGTTGTCCATGTTGTTGTTTAACATGGACTAACTCATGGGAGAGAATCCATAGAAAGTTACAGAAGAACTGGAAACCACACCTGAGCTCTCCAATTCAGAGTTATCAGATTCAAGGATGCCTTCTGGTGCCTGACCTGTGCTGAGAGCCAGGTATCTTCAAAAAGGGCAAGATAGCGTTTCCCTGAGTCCAACTCCAATCCTGGATGAAAGCATCCGTTGTCATTGCCAGAGCATCAGGCCTTCAACTAAAAAAGTGGGGAAGCTGATGATTCAGGCGGAGTGCACATTGCAAGGACCCCACTGGTCCATTATTATTCTGAAGTGTCATATCCAGCTTCCAAGCACTGAAATCACTTAAATGTCTGGAACTCCACTATGCAATGTATGTTTTTTTTGCAAGATACTCTGCCCTGATCGCTATCCTCCTGTCCAAACAAAAGTGCCAGAAATATTTTGCCAGCTCTGAAAGAGCCTTTGCCCTCGTTCCACCAAGATGTTTGATTTAACAGATTGCCGACACATTACCCATCTTCGGGGGATTGAACACAACATCTTGTCTCTCAAAAGTGCTTGTACTGCGAAGGCCCCAGCAAGATGCTCTAAGCAGTTGATGTGCAACTCTTGGTCCTGATCCTACCACAGCCTTCTTGTTGTGATCTCTTTCCTCAAGCTTCCCTGCTGGCGCATGACTCCATAAACATGCCCTGAACCGAGTTAAAGATGGCCCTGCCTTTCCAGGCTATCATGCGGTTCAGCCATCATTACATCTACCACTTTGCCTCTGCAGGTAGTCTGACCAGGGCTCATTAGGACAGTCCCTTTTTATAGATGGGCTCACTGTAATGAGCCGCAACTCCTTCTGCATCAGCGACCACTTCCTGTGAGGAAGTTTGAGAACCTGTTGAATTCAATCTGTGACAAAGCCCAGAAAACAAATTAACTGAGAAGGAATTAACTCTCATTTCTGTTCATTGATAATGAAACACATGGACTGAAGGAGGGATCGAAATCCAAATGCTATGGAAAAATAGACTGATCCTGATGAAGAATCAGAATGTCGTCCATATAAATGACTAGTCTGATGCTTCCAGAGTTCAGAAGCTCAAGCACAGCTTGCATGATCTGGGTAAAACACCAAGGAGCTCATAAGAATCCAAAAGGAAGAGGAACAAATCTGAACATCCCAGGCAAACTTTAGGTACTTGTGTTGAAGGGTGAAAAATCAGGATGTAAAATAATGTGTCCTGGAGGTCCAGACTCACCATCCAATGGTTTGGCTGAAGAATATCCCGCAAAAGATGGCGGCCCACCATATTGAATTGGAAATACAATAATCAATAGCTCTCGTAGATTGATCACCAGCTGTTATATATTGGTCACCAGCCGCATGCTCTGGTCTTTCTTTTCAAAGAAATTGCAGAGGAGCCCGCAGGAGTGCAGCATCATAGGAGTGATTGCCCCTTTGTCAAGGAGGGAACCTACCTTCTGGGAGATGAGAATACTGTCAGCCACTGAATGGCCTAATGAACTAGGTCAACAAGCCTGAACCGGGTCCAATAAAATTATGCACCAGTTTGCAACACCCACTCGTCTCCCTTCACCTTCCTCTAAACCTGTAGAAATAGACCAAGTCGACCTCCAACGTTTGGTGGGGATGGAGGATTATTCCTTACCTGACTATCTCCAGGGGCGTTAGTTGCTCCAAAAAAACTCCCTATGCCTCCATGGATCTCGCCCTCGGTTGGGTGAAAAAAACACCAACTCTCTTCCGGTCTTGATACTGGCACTGCTATTGTTGGCCGCCTGGGATTCTCTAGGAGACAGCAAAAGTGATGGCTGGAAGTGCCCCCCCTGCCGGCCACTCCAAAAACATGTTTGTTGAACTCTCATTTTAAGTACTGTTTGACCTCGTCCAAAGATAAGAAGGTAACGACATAATTGCACAGCTTCTTCATAAACAGGTCCCCAAAGAGGGCTCTTTGGCCACTTTTCCCACTTCCGAGTTATTTAGCTGCCCTAACTTGTGGATGATCTTATTGAGGGAGCATCTTCCCTTTAACGATAGAGCACAATTCCCATTCCCAGGAAAGCATATGGCCCTCTGTACCCAGCCCAACAAAACCTCAGATTGCCTATGTCTTCGACTTCTTCAGCCACATCCAGTATTTTAGTTAAAGGACCAAGTATATCCAGTAATTTATCCTGACAGGCATTCAAGGAGCAGTCTATCCCCTTCTTGGGGCCCTTCTCAAATGTGTTTATAAAAGTGGCCATTTTGCCATCAGTTTCAAGTGAGAGGGCGACTTTTCCATTGAGGCATGGGCAAGCACATTCCGCCCTAAGGCAGCCTCCATTCCCCTTGTCCAAAGCTTTCCTATATCTACTGGCCACATACTGAGCCACTCTAGGGCCCAGGACCCAGGCAGCCGAACGTGGGTGATAAATACCATTCATGTACAACATGCTTTTGATTGCATGAACCCCTAAAGCCCTGTTAGTTTTGGGGTTATCCAACCTTGGAAAGTTTGGGACTGCTTTCTGGTCTCCAGGGTCTGCTAGTCCCTGGCTAGCTATCTGAGTCGTTATCTTGGCCCAGGTCTCCTAACCCTTCCCCATTATCTCTGTCCCCACAAAGGAGTAGGCGTTTGGTCATCAATGAGGGCGTGCCCAGGTGGACTAAGATCATTGGAATTCAGTGGGGTGTATACCCCATGTTTTAGGAATGATTCCCTGAGCTGCCACTTATAGGACAGACACCTGAGAGCGGGGTTACTACCCGGTGAAATTCCCACACAGCGGCATAAAGCCAAAGTACAAGGCATCACATACCCAAATGCAATATTACATTACACCACTATGTCCCAAGATATTCAATAAAACACTCAAGAAAACCAAATCAAGCGAAAACGCATATATTTGCCTGCTGAACAGAGAAGAAAGGGGAAGTTATTTTCCTTGAAGATGATTTTATGAGATGTCCGAGCTGCCTGATAGGTGGATGTTTGAACCTCCTTGGATGCAAGGGTTTGTAGTCCTTCACATTGTCACTGTTGTTTTAAGCTGACTGGCTGCTCAGCTATAAAT
This sequence comes from Pleurodeles waltl, assembly GCF_031143425.1. Lineage (NCBI taxonomy): Eukaryota > Metazoa > Chordata > Amphibia > Caudata > Salamandridae > Pleurodeles > Pleurodeles waltl. The sequence goes on along the minus strand of NC_090443.1, from coordinate 797,810,693 downwards.
GTAAGAAAGTAAAAGCATACTCTGAAGACTTTGATTCTAACATAAAATCTCCTGTTATTTCTGAAGAGAGCAGTATAGATTTTAGCAGAAAGATAGAGAAGTGCCTCTGGCTCCCCTTCACCATATCTTGTTTCTTTTAACATAGGGACATATATAAATTGTATTGTGAACTCCAGAAGCACTTGGGAGACGTGTAGTAGGGGCTGACAAATGTCAAACTCTTTGATGAAAATTCCATAGTAAAACGTGGTAAGGCCTTCCTTTTGGTTAACTTTGAAAACGTGTTTTTAACCAAAGTAAAAGCATTTTACCTCTTTCCTTAACCTAGAAGGCAATGTTGGCATCTTGGAGCAGAGTTTGAGCTGCTCATGAGTGCTAGTGGTTGACTGGAGAGTGAGATTGAAGTTGGGGAGGGGACTTTGCCACAATGTATCACTGCTGCTATCCACTGTTAGTGAAACTATTGGTGACTAAAAGTGGACTACATTTTTTTGTGAATGGCCTTTATGGATGTGTGTCTGTGTGGCTTCTTCTGCGTACTTTGAGCTGGGCTTGAGGGTAGAAAATCGAAAGCAGCAATTAAGTGGTTAGGCCAATCTCTCTCACTTGATTGGTGGAAGAACAGGTTTTGTGTGTCAGAGGAGGTGAAGTCCAGGATGTTACCCTTGATGTATATTAGGAGAGTAATATTATGAATAATATTATCATTCCTTAGGAGGTGTCTGCGGAAGGTGTCTTTCATAGCCTTGGTACAAATATGACTTAACTTGTGGGAGTCATTGAGGAAGATGTTGCTGGTGTGGGTGGTGGTAGCTGTTGGATCTTTTGGGGGATGAAGGTTCATTTGCTGCAGGATGCTGGTAGATGAGGTGAAATGCGAAGGTCTGTGCTTCTGACAAAGGGAAGTGGCAGAGGAGTTTGAAGTAACAATGTAAGATAGATGGCAGAGTACATGGTCAACAAGTAAGTGTATTCTTATGTTTCCTCATTCTCTTTGGTAGAGAAAAAGAATATGCCCTTTGTGTAATACTCCGATGTACCCCAGGATGAGTATTGTTGGTCCCTCATCTATTATACACTGTATACATGTGTTTTATTATGGCTGCTTCCTTATGAAATTCACTTGTGTCTGAAATGAGATCCCTGTATTTCAGTTTCTATATTTTCTCACTTTCCAAGAAAGAGCTTCGGAAATTAACAGGCTAATATTGTCTGAAGAATTTCTAAACTGTTTCTAATGATAGTGGCTATTGCCGCTTTTCTACTCTGTAACATGAGGATTTCAAGAGGTTCCCTCAGAGTACATTTGTTGTTCAACACCAGTCTTCATACAATAATTGGTAAATATCATTATTATTAGACACTTGTGAGCATCTGTGTCGCGCATAGTGCAAAACCCTTTGAATAGATTTGCATAAAACGTAGTTGAAGTGAATGGCCAGATCTAACTTGTGATCCTTTCTTTCCTGAAAATCTGTGTAGTGGTTTTTGTGGAAAGAAAATGGGGACCAATGAAATAGGCTGAGATATTTGAAACAAAATCACAATTAATTTTTTCTTCATCTTGAAACTGCGTTTTTTCCATTGTGGAAACTAATATCCCATGTGTCATTGGGGGTTGAGCTGGGAGCAGAGACATGATGTATTTAGGTGTGATATTTGTTAAAATTAGAAATCCCAATTTTTAAACATTGCATAAGAACAATAAGTCGAGGATGAGTATATCAATAATAGAAAATGGTGCATGGTTTATTGGGCTACAGATATTGGATTGCCTAATGTGGAAAAACTGTGATTGGCTTTTAACTACAGGGCATCTGCTTTGGAAGGAGTTCACTACCTGTGCCATAAGATCATGCACAATGGCTTCTTTGGCCACATGCACTGGGTGTAGTTTATTGCTGATTGGTATGGTCTGAGAGGCCGGCCCATATTGAAGGCAGCCCTGAACAATGGGTCCTGGTGCTATGTGTTTATTTTTCTCAGGAGAGCTGGGTAAGACAAATGAAAAGGAAGCACAAGGACATGGAGTATAAAAAAAAGAAAGAAATTTGAGACAATGAATAGAAGAAAGACAGACACCCTACCCTCCTACCCCTTTCCCCCCAGTGATTGTTCTATGCTCTCACCCACCAACAGACATTAGTAGACATGTTTTACCACCAAATTCATCATGCCCTGACATAGCAGTACATCATATTGGTCTTTTCACTCTTGTCTTGGATGTTTTGCATATTCAATGCTGCATGGCTGCACCATTCATTTATTAAGATATTGAACCATCAATGGGCAAAATCCTGTTCAGGGAGCATGCTTATGGAAGTTTCCACTAAGAGTTTTATTGTTTGTTTGTATTCATGGTTACGCTCTTAAAACTTTTTTCCTCCTTTCTCTTGGGTATCCTAATATACTCACATTCCGGGTAGGCTACCTTTACCGAGTTAATGATAAAAGGAGGAGGGGCTCAGATCACAACATATTACATTGCTAGATAATGAGGCTCTAAAAAAGAAACAAGTGCATTTTAGCCGAAAAAGTAGTTGTTGCATATAATGAGGCTTAGACTCATCTTGTGTTGTAGTATCTTGCTTAACAAGCTGCTAATAACCTCTCTCTAACCCCTTAGCACACTCTGTTCATCCCGGATGGGCTGCCCAGATCAGCTGAGTGAACAAAGACCCTGCTTTGCATCCCTTGTGGAATGTACTAGCCTAAAGGTTACACTGCAGATCGGGAAATTGCCGAACAAAGTGATATAATGGCAAGCCCCAGAACAGAGAACAAGATTTGCATGGAGAGAAGGGTGAAGCGGAAACATGGGGGCGGCTGACAAAACCTAAGAAGTTTCCAGAAGTGACACATTGCAAATGCTATGAACTGATAGCCTTTGTTCTATGAAGGCTGTTTCTGCTTTAATATGTTTGGCACTTTCCAGTCCTTTCTAGACTCTCCATTGTGTTCTCCGAAATGTCTCTCTGCTATCCTTTGGCCCCCATTAACCCATCTTTCTGATGGCCTGTCTCTCCGCTATCCTTTCGTGAATCAATATGGCATTTGCTGTCAGATGCTCTGTAACAGTGTATAAAATAAACAGCCTGCTGCAAGCAGGCAGAAACCTTCTTGACCACTGTTTGTATATATTCTCCCAGTTTCCTCTACCCTCCTTTGTTGACAAATATAGATGTCCGCTGCCTGGTGTTATCTCCAGGATTTGACTCAGTTATCTCTTTTTCAGTATGGACAGATTATATGCAAACAAGAGCCCCACTTCTTTGAATGTGAAGGGGCATCCCTACAACCAAGAATTCATTGTGGTGAAGGGATGCAGAGAGTGGGAGAATGGGCTGGTTTAGGGACCAAAGAAAAGACCCATCCATTTCTACTATGCAGGTCTACACCCTGTGTACTGCTATAAGTAGACATATATGAGAGTTTCAAGCTTATGATGAGGGGTTCACATTTGGGGGATATGTGAAGGAGCCAGCATTTCGTAATTGAGGAAATCAAAACAGCGGGAGGCTGAGCAGCAAGCTTTTGCTACCAGAAATGGTGCCAGCTTGATGGGCGTATGTTCTCTTGTTTGTGGAAATGTGTGGACTGTCACAACTGAGGTAAAACAAATGCAGTAGGATAAAAAAACAGTTACACATCAGGAAGCTTAAAGCTTTAATGTGCTCCACTGAGCCTAAGGGTTTCTCAAGGTCAGAATGTCCATGTTTTCACACGGATAGAGGCTGTCATTGTTTTCTGCAACTTAACAAATCGATGGCTGACTTTCACAAAGAGGGTAAGTTTTGACACTCCACCTTCTTCCATCACCACCCTGAATGGAAACAATGGACCTGGCCATACCTTTAGATGCTCATACTTTGCCTTGAAAGTCTTAAAAATGCTTGTCCTTTCTGTCATTTTCTAATGTCCCTCTGTAAAGGAAATCCAGTGGATAATATCAGAATGCTACTGACCATTAGAAACCAAGTATACACTTCAGGATTACAATCCTAATAAGAACTGTTAATTGTGGTATTTCGTCTGCTAATAGGAAAGGAAAATGAAAAACACTGGACCAGAAGAAAAATAAGTTCAAGTGTTCAGATAGAAAACAATTGATACAGTCATTTAAATGGAAGTTAATAGAAGTTATAAAAATGTGAAAAGTGACTTAAATGCCATAGAGATATATCTGAGTATGTTTCCACAAGCCCGGTTCTAGAGGATTGCAGGGATTGTAGTGTTGGTATTTTCTCATTGTGGAATACATTTTGTCTTTAATCTAGCCAGTCTGCTTTTTTGCAGCTCTTGAGCAATTATGCACTTGTTATAGTGAACCACTGGTCTATTTTTCTTTTTGCACTTTTCCCAATTCTTTGTTACATGATCACGCCTGAATCCTGGCAGGTTAATCTTGCCAATGTACAGTCTAGTGGTTCACACTTCACAGTGACAGCCTGTTGACCTTGTTGCCACTAATGTGATAACAGCTACTCTGGTGGTGTGGGATTTTGTTTTTTGTATGCTGACTTTCCTGATTTATTTATCAAGAGCAAACGTTCAGCTTCCTGTCCTTTTCAGAAGACCTCTAGTCTTTGTAGATGTCCAAATTCATTGGTTCAAAATAATCTGAAGTTATTCAATTGGAATAATAGATTCCCTGCACTCCCGATGTTTTCTCTCACTTGTGGCACATGTATCTAGTAGCATGTGCTCAACAATAAAACCCTAATCATGAAAAGAGTTTGGTGTTCAAATGGGTTGTGCTTTTTATTGCCATTGACTGTAAATCTAAACACAGGTGGACATTTGTTTGCCATATCTTAAGTTATTGAAGATACGTACAACTATAATAATTGGACTGGCATTGATAACAGAAGATTGCCTAAATCATTATGGAGATGTGTTGGGTAGTAAGGCTGTTGACAATGATTTGGTGTTTCCTAATAATTTTATACTAAAAGATGCACCATCTAGTCCTGAGATTCCCTTTCAGAATCAAATTCTTAAAAATTTAAAAAGTAAACTGTTGTGAGAAATTGTATCATTGGTTGAGGAAACTGTGAGCGCTTCTCAAGCAACAGCCACAATACCCGTCTGGGCAAACCACTAAAGTTACTAAAGAAGCCTGTGCTTAATGCTCCGGTAGCTTGCCACAAAAGAAGTCAGGCTTGACTTGGAGGCAATGTGTAAAGTATTTATGCAGCATACAAGAAAAAAAACCCACCAATTTCGAAAAATAAAGTAAATTTTATTAAATTATTTGACACCAAAACAAAGGTATGCAGTTTCAAAGGTTTAGGTAGAAATAGTGCTTAAAAGCACAAAACGACATCTGTGGTTATCTGGTGGCCAACCGCGATGGAGTATGGGCCGAATACAAGGACCAAGTTAGGCCTGCTGATGATTGTACCTTAAGTCTGGGAACCGGACCATTGCGCCACTTGGTGGCAGTACCGAGGAGCGATGCCATGTCCACATTGTGGTTGCTTCGGACAGTTTTTCCGATAGGCTGTGATGCAGGCTTGCGTCAAAGCTGCAACACGCTGAGTTGGTTCCGATGAGGAGCTACAAGGTTTCAACGATTCTGCTAAAGTCCGCAGCTCGGCTGGCACAGCACTTTAGTCCCATTTCCAAGTGCCCGTGATGGGAAGGGTACCACTTAAAGGATTAGGGCTCACAGCAGGCAAAACCTAGGTACAGAGTTCCGGACAGTTGAAGCCTTTTCTATCCATGAGACTGTGATCAGGAGGCCAGCCAGCAAGCCCTTGGAGTCCTCTAGTGGCTCTGGGTTCAAGATGCAGGTCCAGTCCTTCACACTCTGGCAACAGGGTTTCAGAATAGTACTTCATGCAGAGCAGAAGAGCAGTCCTTCTTCGGAGTCTTCCACAGGTCCAGAAATGATCTGAAGAGTGGGTCTGAGAGTCCAATACTTATATCTAGTGCCCATTTTGAAGTGGAGAAGCTTCTGGAATTTCCCCCTACAGAGGTGTCTGGAATTTCCTGGTCCCAGTCTGTCTGGGGACACAATAGGCTAGTGTAATTTCCTTTGTGTGTGAGCTGGGCCAGTGCCTTTGAAGTGCAAGTGTGTAGGTGACATTCACCCCCTCTATGTAATGAGAGATTGCCCATCCTGCTAACAGCCAGGCTCTCTGTTGTGATGCTGTCTGGGAGGAATACACAAAGGCCAAATGCCAAATACACCTATACATGTGACCTAGCAACAGGCTGCAAGCACCAAATAGGACAAGAAAATTCCAACTTTCTAAAAGTGGCGTTTTCAAAACTGTGACTTAAAATCTGACTTTACCATCAAAGAGGATTTCAAATTACAATTTCTCTGACGCCAAACTCAACACTTGACATTGCTATCTGCTCCCAAACAAAAGTCACTACTTATTAAATATAATAATATGGGAAACCAATGTTATCCTTCAGGAGAGGTAGTTAAAGCAATAGTGAAAAACACATTTAAGATTTTTTCAGTACCTGGACATGTAAAACTTAAAATGTATATGTCCAACGATTTAAAAACACATCACCCTCCCCATGGGCTGTGCAGGGCCTACTCTAGATGTGACTTATATATATTAAAAAGTAGAGTTTAGGCTTGGCAAAAGATTTATTTTGCTATGTCGAAATGGCAGTTTAAAATGCACACACTGCCTAGAATGGCTGGCAGGCCTGAGACATGTTTAAAGGGCTACTTAAGTGGATGATGCAAGGAGTGCTGCCGTGTCAATAGTAGCATTTAATTTGCAGGCCATGGGTACATGTAGTACCATTTTACTAGGGACGTACACATAAATTAAATGTGCCAATTGGTTGTAAGCCAATGTTACCATATTTAAAGGAGAGAGCACAAGCACTTTAGCATTAGTCAGTAGTGGTAAAGTGCACAGACCCTCAAAGCCAATAAAAGTGATATCAGAAAAAAATGGGAGGATGAAGGCAAAATGTTTGGGGATGACCCTGCAGAGAGAGCCAAGTCCAACAACTGTGATAACGAATCCTCTCACTAAATTTCTAACCAAAATCCGCTGAGTGCATGGCGTTGTAAGTACACTTACAGTCTAAATCTATGCAATCATAAGAAGTCGTAGATAAACCTACATATTTTTTTTCCTCTGCGCACAAACCAACATTTCACTTTATTAATTGTAATTTTAACTTTTATCTTAATTTGTAGCCATGCTTAAACTCAATGGTTTGGATCTAATTTGTATTGCACTGTGTTATGTGATATGACCAGATGGGGCTCTGTGACACACTCAAGTCAATAAGGATTCAATTAATTAAAAGCTGACCTTGCCAAGATATGCACTCACAGCACATGTTCATCTCTGCAAGGAAGGGGTGAAGTGGTCTGATTAAAGGAAAAGTTAAATATTCAATACAGCAATGTCACAGTGAACTGGCAAGCTCCTCCTGCATCTCAGCTTGAGAGCTGATGGCTTGTGTTGATACAGAGTGTGTGTTTTTTTGATTAATGTGGCTGTCTACAGTTAGCATTCAGTTAACACTGAGTGGAACACTAGGTTAAAACAATGCTGGTGGGGGTGAGCCAACGTGTTTTGTGTGGGTCTTGAAATGCTCAACTAAACTATACTCCCAAAATAATATACAACATGTTCACTATATTTTAGCTAAACCATGTTGGAAATGGCCCTTTCTGCAGGATCATCCCCAGGCGTTTTGCCTTCCTCCTTCTCGTTTTCTGTTCTTGCTTTTGTTGGCTTTAGGACTGTAGCACTGGTTAGCAGTGGTGAAGTGCAAAGTGCTTGTGCTCGCTACTTAAAATGTGGTAAAATTGGCTTCTCCACAATTGGCATATTTAAGTATTTTTTTTAACGTATTTTTCCTATTCCGATGGGGGTCCTTTTGAAAGTGATGACCTTTTGCTCCTTTTCCCTTGGCTGTATTTCCATTTCATCTTTAAACTTTTGAATTGGAATGCAGGGAAACATAGTTCTAATTGCAGCTGAAACTGAAGGAGGGTGTCATCCTTTTAATTTTTCCTGATTTAGTTAACTGCATCTGTCAACGCTAGACCAAATTCAGTATGCAGTTACATATATGCACGATGAATAGTTTAAAATACAAGTATAATTGAAGACTATTTCAAGATGATCCATTTTCTTGTCAGAAGTCCAACTTTTAACTGTACCATTTTCTGAATGTGATCATGGCAAATCAGTTGCGGTCTGTAAAAACTTCCTGTGAGCTCCCACTCTTATTTTCACAAATCTGTATTGGCTGCTCTCGGTTCTTTGAGGTTCTCCAGTGCATATATTAGCAATGGTATACATTTTATTTAGTTTCATCATATGAAATACTCGTTGGATGATGAAAACTGGAAACTTCGGAATGTGTACCGAGAAGATAATGCAAATACATTGACATTTACTAGAAAATAATGTATGTACCTACATAGTCTGAAATATGTGCTCTGATTATGCATTCTTACCTTTTGAAACTTTTTTTTGGAGGGAAATGTCAACCTTTTAGAATGTAACATTTTAGAATGTACAGTACATTTTTTGTAAACATTGAATTAATGTAACATTTATAACATGTCATTTCACAACAGATTACTTGTGATTATGGAATTATGTTAGATGCCTTCAAGGCTTTCCTCTGCATGAGTAACTTTGGATGTCACCGGAGAACATTTATTAAATTTGTGAAAGATATTTTTGGCAGGATACTCGTCTTGCATACTGTGTCTCACGTTTTGGCATTGGGGATAGTAAATAATTAAACTCGCTAAGTGGAAAAAAATGAACATTATCTGCAAGAAGTGCTAAGCATTTTAAATGGTGCACCTAAATATAATTTTGAAAGCTTGGAATCCAGTTGCCTGAGAGTTATTGAAGAAAGGAGTGGCACATTTTTAAGGTTTTCTCAAATATTGTTCAATGGTGAAGATACAAATTGTCTTAAAATGCATCATAAAGGTACGTCAGAATCAACTACAACAGATGGATATGTTTCCATTTGTACATTTAATACCACATGGTAAGATGCAGTCACAGCATTTTATAATGAGCTTTATTAGAATTGTAGCTCAGAGTTCATTTCTAACAGTTTCCTTGTAAACTATTCGAAGGAGAGTGGCATAAATCATTGCCTAAAGGAGTTCTGACTATATTTGTAAAGGAAGAGAAAGAATATTGTTTTGCAATTTCTTACGACAAACGCAATAAGATCAACACAGATCTGTTGCATTTGATGTCTAACAAGTTAAATTCTATATTAGAACGTCTTACGAGAAAAAAGGAACATTGTCATAATACAACCTGATGTGAGTGTGCTATTTTGCAATTATTGTACACTCCTAAGTTAAGCAATAGTTCCATGATCAGAATGTCCTTTTGAGTCTGTGCAAACCCACTGACATCTATGCTTTAAGGTTTTCCCCCAGCTCTTCTCTTATCATTTTCCACACTGAGAAAGGTTAGAAATTTACTCTTGACCAGGGTCAGTAGTAAAACGTCTCCCAGGGTTGGTAGAGAAATGGTTAAAGCCAAAGTGAACTTGTAAATGCTCAACAGATTTTTGCCTGAGCAAATCTACCCTTACATATTTGCTCGTGCTAAAATACAGTTCACAAATACTTTCTAGGAGTACGGTTTCATGATGTACTTCGGTAAATACTTGTGAATTCCTGAAATAGTCAGAGATGCACTAATGCAAAGATCCTCACTTGTGACAAGTTCAGTGCTAGACAATTTTGTGTTGCATTACAATGATCACAGTCTGCTCTCTCACAACGAGTATATTGGGAGACAAAGTAGTTTTTTTCAGTGACCAGAACTACTGTGGCAATATGTGCTTTTGGTGACCAAAACATATTTTAACTTTTTACTAATACTTGTTTCAGTGATAAGCCCAGCAGCTTCCACAACAATAAAGTTTTACAAAAACCATGCCAAAACAAGACATGCATTTCCAAAATCTAAAGCCTGACCACCAATGTCAGAGCTATTGGGTTTGCCAGTGCTTGTTTATCTTCATATTTCCCATAATCATGTTGAAACTGGTTACACTGTTTCATTATGAATATTTTTGGGAAATACTAGCATGCACCAACACATTTTCCAAAATTATGCTTCAAAAGAAATTAATAATTTCACAGTAGTTTAGCAACATTTTTTTTTTCCGTAGTTGCATTTCTTTTTATGGACATTTCATTTTGAAAAGCAAAAAATAATCAATCTTGCTTTCAAGCTTATGCAAATATTTGCATTTAATCAGAGATCATTCTTGGAGCATTATATTTTGCCTCATACTTTTAAACTTTGCAAACATGTGTACACATTTGTTTGGTGCAACCACTGTCCGTAGTGCAGTCCGAGCTTATATTTATTTAGAACCTACACCCTAATAATAAAGGCTTTGTATTTATAAACCATAAATACAAGTTCAACCATCATTAACATATGGACATAAATATTACCTCAACTGCAAACAGTTCCTTTCCCTGCTCTGTAATATGCTACTGTAAATTGGCAGCCAAAGGGTTTGTGCTGAAGGGGGTTGGGCCTACTTGTCCCAAGGACAAAATAAACCTGAAAACTTGTTGTCCTTGACCCCAAACAATGTCCTGGGTGTGGGGCTATAGAAATTCCACGCCCCTGCTTAATGGAGCAATAAATATGCTACTTGCAAACAGATCCTTTCCAGCACCTTTGCAACCTTTTCAAGAAGCTGAAGAGAATATTGAGAGTACTCTGTTTTGAATACATATGCTGTTTGTTTCTATATTTGGGTAGCTGCCCTCAGATAGATAAATGTCTGATGCCAGCTCGTTGAGCAGTCACCATGTTCACTACTTTGAGGTCTTATTTAAAGTTTGTTCAGTAATGTGAAATCGGCATAGTTAGCAGATAGGCTGAGATGGAAATGTGGAGTTACACCAACATATGAAACCTTGCCAAAGAGTACTCTGGTTGATGTGTCTAACATAAATGCTTGATTTAGATAGCAGTTAAAATACAAATCTGAATTTGTGTCTAGCTCCACCTCTCTATTGACTTTGAATTATCGTGCAAGTCTGAGAGCTACTTCTTGAGAAGACCATAACTGGATTAACTTGTATGCAAGGTAGAGTGGTGACATGAGTGGCCTACTGGAGCCATCATACCATAAGTAAGTGGACGAATACAGAAAAAGACCAAATTAGGCAATTGTTAATAAGTAAACATCCCCTGATATGGTATGGTTTGATATACCCAGAATAGAAAACTCATTATTAGAGGTTTTTTTTTCTTCGTTTTTTTTGGCGGCAAATACTTTTCCAATTAGGAAGAACAGTTTGTACATCCCGGTGAGATTATATTTACTCTGTTAAGGAGAGTTTGTAGGAAAATTCAACAGTGAGCAATGTAGTTCCAATCTATGGATTTGTACCAATCACTCAGTTGAGAAATTGTAACATTTTGTTTTCAGCAGTCCACCTAAGATGATACTAGGTGTCAATTATTGAAACGTATTGAATGCATGAAATTAAGAGGATCTCCTGAGACTGTGAGACTCTGCAAAAAATACTACAGGGCCATTTAGTCAAACTACAGTTATGACGTTTGTTTGAAAAGCATGAAGTGGGAAGGCAAAAAGGTTTATTGAGATTTGGGGAAACAAGATAATTATCCTAAATCATTGGTTCACCAACCGCCAAATGTGTGGGTCCCTTTCCCGAATTAATGTGAAGGAACTGTCAGGTTTTTGACAGTAGTGTCTTTACCACTGGAAGCCTTTACCCAGCAGCTCACCAGCCAGAGGGTGGCTTGGGTCACATCGTTGAAAGCCCCGAGCTCTCACAAGGCATGGCAGACTCACGCAGGAAAACATGTGCAGGAAGATAACATCTGCACTTTGGGGACATTTCAGTTTGGTTCTGCAGAATAAAAAAAAAAAACTGCTTTGGAAGTTTCTTTCAGAGCAAAGAAGAAAAAACATTGAAAGTGGGAGACTACATGGTGGCCTGGTCGACCTGGAAGTTTGCCTCAGCGGTCCTGCATCAGGCAGGCAGAAAAGGAGCCTCTGCCTCACGAATGAGCTGCCTGCCACCATATAAATGACAACCAAAGTATTTCCTTTGTGTGAGACTTATCCCATCGGGGCAAATATAAATGCAATCAGGCTAAGACAACATTGATGAGATGTTTGTCTTACAATTTAAATGAATCCCAAAGTCCCAAACCTATATGAGCAAATCAGTTTTTAACATTGTTAGAAGCGGTGAAACATTACTTCAATTATTTTTGTTTATTGCAATGGCAAATTAGTGTGCAATAAAATGAATGACAATTAATATTCCTGTGTCCCTCAATATTCAGAGTATAAGACCTATTCTGTAGCAGCACATTTAATGCTAAACATGTCCTTAAGGAGAGCTCTCTCGACAGTGACAATGCGGCTATTAAAGCAGTGATCATCATTTCTTTTGAGTATGAATCCCTTATTTCTCGAGGCTGTCTAGACGCTTAATTCAAATAATGATCTTTGTAGTAATTTTTATGGTGTAGGAAAGTGAAATATTAGTAGGGGGAGGTATGCAGCTTCAGCTAATAAGAATTCTGCAATTACTAATAAGGTCCAGTCAGGTCTCAATAAATAAATCCTTGCTCAGCCCTGGGTAACTTGGCAACGAGCAGTCAGGCTTAACATAGGCAAGTGTAAAGCATTTAATATCACCAAAACAGTAAATAAATGAACGACACAATACGCCAAAAGTCCAACACCCACTTATAAAAATAGAGAATATTTTTATCTTAAAAATGACACCAAAACGACACAAATCCAATGTAGGGAACCGAAGATATTCATTTTCAAGGCTTAAATAAAAGACGTGCATTCTAACACTAAATAAGCACAAGCCCTTGTTCGAGTAAAATGCCTACCATTTTCGAGGTGGGAAAGAATCTGACCTGAGTTTGTGAAAGCCCACAACCTCATAGGTTTATTTGGTTTAATAAACTTACAAGGAAAACCATGCCTTGCTCCACCCACATCCCACCCAATAGTTCACTTCTGTGTGGCAATTAATAACACTGTGGTACTGTTTATACCTAGCTGGAATCCGTCAACAAATTCCTGATTGATGTAAATGAAAATGTACATGATTAACAAAAAAGTGTAAAAGCGTTGTGGAAATTTGCAACTCCGCTTGAACATGCGTCCGCTGTTTTGTTTTTGGCAATTCGCAAAACAGCCCTGGTTTAATGCCTGAAAAGCTGTGCTGAGTGAAGTTTTCTTGGCATATCAGCTGGATTGCCATAGTCGCTGGGCTCTCATTTACCAAATGTGTATTTGTACAAATATGCACTGGGACAATGCAACCAAATGTGCAAATCCAAATTTATTGAAATATTTTCATCATTGGGAAACATTTTTCCCCATTAAGAAACCCCTTCCCTTGTATCCCTTCCTGTTTTAGAGGTGGTGCATCCCCCTTCCCACGAAGGAAGTGGAAGTACTACAGCTAACGCTGAAGTAAAACTATGACAATCTCCAAGGTGGAAAACAGTTGGATCAGGATTTGCCAATGGCTTCAATGTACAAGTTTGTGGCCATACACAAAGTTATAAGGCAATCCACCCCTTGTTCAGCCCACTGTTGCCTGCTTGTGAGGGTCTTGCTACTGTGCAAATATGTACTTGTGAAAGAAGTACACAGTAGTAAAAAAAATTCTTGTTTCAGGAATCTTCGTATGATTTCCTGACAGGTGTAAGTGAAGACGTTTTCTGCTTTAAATGCTGAAAAAGCCTTTATGATTCTGACTCTTTGTTGTTTCAGTGTGGGCTTAAAGACTTTGGGCTTGATTAACAGTTTGGAGCGGTTTACTCCGTCACATCCATGATGGATTCCCCATAATTTAGAGTTTTACGGATGCCCCACCCGCCCCATTTGCAGTGAATTGAGATTCATGCACTTTAAATGGGGCTTATGGGATACATACCACTTTTTGGTAGACCTTCCGCATCCACCATACTCTAAATGAGAAAATGATTGCTACAGACAGGACTTCAAGCCAGGAAGTTTGGGCAAGAAGAAGAAAAAAAGAAGTTTATAAATTATGTATGGTATAAAAAAACAGTTTTGAGCTGACAACAGATTCGATTTTATCATTTTACAAATTATATTTACCATTCACCATAATCCACTCATTGTATATAGTTTTATGTGTCTAACTTCATTTAGTTGGCCTATAGTTTCTCGGAATAAGTTTTCAAAAATGTGTTAGAGTATCATTTCTCTAGGGCATGGTCTGACATGTTCTCCTTGTAGACAAAAATATGAATCAATCTGATGTTCCCTGATGTGAATGCTTTCTTTTTAGTGCATTTGATGGAACACCTGAGATGTGCAGTCAGTCTCATTCAACTCAATAGGTTTTATTGGGCCATTAGGCCATTTCCATGACCTAGTTTTACTTCAGAGGTGCAGCACATCAGAACTCTTCATATTGCACTTAAGATTTACTACATTTACATCGAGAGTCATTAATTCACAGGTAAGTATATGTGAGTCTCTTATAAATATATCAAAACAATGCCCGTTTAGGCTCAGAGTGCTGAATAAATTATGCAACAAAGGAAGCACTGAAATGACACTTGTTTCCAGTAGTATATTGATGTCACTTAGCATGTCATGAGTGATGTAATATGTGAGGGCAAAAGCAGGATATGGTGAGGACGCAAGTTATAGTTAGCTTAGTAAACTATAAATGGTAAATTTCAATGTTTTGGTTTTACACAAAAGATTTCCGTTATCGTATATCTGAGCATATTGCTACTCATGTATTATCGGCAAAACATTTTCTCCTACTGGGAGACTTCAATTACTATGGGGAAGATCTTTCTAAGTCTAAAGTTGTGCAAGTTATTTCTGATTTGGCTATGTTGGAACTACATCAAGAAATGAAAGGCCCCATCCATGCCGCATTTCATACTTTAGATAAAATTTTACCAATGTCAACAATTTACGCTGTGAGCCCCCCCCCCCTTACCGCTCACCTGGACAGATCAGTTACTAATCCAGTTCCAGATCCCAAAATCAGGTTGGACAACTAAACCTAAAATAGAGGGCTGCAAAGCTTTTCTGCAATGGTCTCTGGTTACCTTGGACTCCTTTACTAATGGCTTTGTGCATCCAGTGCCCCTTCGGATCTCAATATTAATGCCGCCTCAGCTCAATTTATATTTATTCCCTAAATCAGACACACCTATTATGCTGGCGCTACTAGTTTTATCGGCTGCCTTTGACCGTGTCTCATTCAAGGGTGATTCAAAGGCCTTATGAAATTGCCATTTTTGGAACTGCCTTGCAATGGTTTTAAGACCTCCTCAATAGCAGAACTCTATTCCATTAGGTGTTTTCAAGTCTCACACCATTTCAGTTGACAAGGGGGAACCACAGGACTCTTGTCTAACAACGTGCATTACTCAGTACCTATGTAGGTCCCCCAGCTGACATTGCTGGAACCTTTGATTTTGAAATAAGATCATATGCCATTGATACGCAGCTGATAATGGCCTTTGATAATGATCTGGAGGTAATTAAGGAACAGTGTTCCAATAGAAGTCAATTGCAGAAAGGAGGGCAACTCATTGCTTACAATTGAATGCCAGCAAAACTGAGATTATTTGGTAAAGCCCAGCTACTTTGGACTCCACACTGGTGGCCGTCAAAACTTGGCCCGATTCCTATGTCTGAGCAAGTAGTTAAGAATCTTGGCTTGATAATAGACTAGTCTCTCGCTCTATGAAAGACCATTTCACTGCCATTAGCGACAGCTTTTTTTTTTTTTTAAACAAAATGTATATGCTGAAGAAGTCTTTCCCTTACGTTTCTTCCTCGTCCAGGAAAACTCTTGTTCATGCTCTGGTTATTAGTAAATTAGACTATGGCAATGCTTTGCTTGCTGCTGCAATTGAGACTCTATTAGCAAAATTACAAGTGGTCCAAAATACGGTTGCTCTGCTTGTCTTCAATCTGCTTGCCGGAACCTTTGCTATCTATCAAGAAAAGGACCATTTTCAACATGTGTTGTCTTACCGATAAATCTTTAATGTGCAGCGGTCCTACTTACTTAACCCATATTGCGACCTTCTAATTAATATTTATTAGGCAGATCATTTTGCGAACAGCTGCAAAGAAAGAGTGTGCAAAGTGACCTATTAGAAGGTACATTGCATCACAGATTTCATTCCCATTCACAAACCAGTCTGCGTGCAAATTGCACATTCCTGATCTGTGAATGGCTACAGGACAGTGGCCTTTATGCCCCACACAAGCCTGTGATGGATTTGTGCATGTTCGAGAGTATCAAAAGAAATGTTAGTGCTGCAGTTTCAAAATCATCCTCTGATCAGGCCAGTGAAATATGCAGACATGATAGCAAGTCGTACAGTAACCCTTTCACATAATCTAGAATAAATGCCACTGTTGTTTTTATAGAAATGCCTCCTCTCTTATTTTGGCATGGGAGGAGTGCGTTTCATAAACAGGAGTGGTATCTAGCGAGGGGTGTTATCTCTCTCTGAATCCACAAGAATATTGTGAATTGCCACAGTTTGATAAAGAACGAAGCTAATGACCTGTTATAAATTTGTGATGCACGTCAGACATTCACAGTGCAAATGTACAATCCAGATTAAAATATTCCATGATAATTCGACAAAAGCATAATTTTTAGACCGGCTTTTAAGCATTGTCTAGTTAAGAATTATATAGGCCAGATGTACAAATCAATTTCCCCGTCTCAACCGCTATGTTTGTGACAGCAAAACCATGTTGTTCTATAATGAGTCAGAAAAACCTTACCCGCAAAAGGTCTTTTGTTAATTAAGAATCACAGTTAGGAGGGCGCAAAAGTGGAGCATTGCTCCTAAATGTAGTTTGAAATGGTACCTCAATGATTTGCGACCATAGTTTCAAACTTCTGAAAAGTTAATAACACATCAAAGGTGATGATGACTTATTTGCAAATGAGAAGCTGTCCTCGGGGACAGCATGCCCTGTAGGAATCCTGTTAAGCTGTTGTCGGGGTTTGAAGACCGTTTTCTAGAGTTCCACAATATTCAACCTCTGGTGTGGTCCAAAAGGGATGCGTTTCTTTTTAAAAGCAGCACCTGTCCTATGAATGGATATGAGCTGTCTTTTAAAAACAATATTCCCATTTGTGAAAGAAATCGAAGGTTGATGGACTCTTGTCCTAAATTCATGGTCATTTGAGGGGAGCGGGTCACACATTATCTTCTGCCCAATTCATATTCATTGTGCATATTGTTTTGCATCCTCCCGTGAAGGTAAAATTTGCTATGTGACCTATTACTACCCAGGTCCCATTAAAAATTGCACATCCATTAGCAAACCAGTCAATGTGCAAATTGCACAACCTAGTTTGTGAATGGGCTTTAGCACACCAGCCCCCTAGTTCTTTTCTGGAACAACTGATTTTTACAAGATATACTTGTTGATGAAAAACACAATAAGTATTTAAGACTTGATTCTTGTAGTCACATCATAAGGGATCTTATTCAGGCCCGCTGCAATACTGGATTAGGCAGATACAAACGTTTAGGTAAAAAGGTATGCATAGACATCCGGAATTAAAAACATTTTGAAGTAGAATCACAACTGTTGGAGTGCCAGCCTGCAGCAAGGACTTGAAATTGTTCCCTTTCTTGTTTCTCAGTATATGGACTTCAGTGTTAGTACTCAATGCCTATGTTGCCTTGGTAACTGGCATCTGTATTGTTAACCATTATATTTTTCACATTTAGAAGCAGTAAAAGCAATTGCAATTCTTTGTGAAAATATTACAGTATGTTGTGTTTATGCATCACTTTTATTTTATAACCCTGAGACACAGTTCAACAGTAAAATTAATTTAACGTCATTCATTAGTAATTGGTTGTCTCTTTTGCCCCATCTTAGCTTGATATTCTTTCATGTTGATAGACGTTTAGAAAACCTATTAATTTGCAGCTTAGTACATGATTTATCTCCAACGTGATTCAAAATTCAGATTACTGTTGCTAATCCTACCCTGAAGAAAACAGCACAATAGGCCAGTGTTTCGAGTGGCCACCTAACAGTTTCACAAACACTCTAAACTCCACCGTACAAAATAAAGACAGCTATTAAGTGAGAATGACTGACGCATCAAAGACATAAGCACAGATGTCAATTGATCTCCATGGTCACACTTGCAAACATGTTTCTCTCTGTAGCCGCTTATATTCCTGCTGGTGTGTACTCTCAAGGCTCTGAGCTTTCACGTGAACCATAGGAAGTCTGTTGTTCAGCAGTGGCAGATGTGTAGGTGTCACGTGTGCATCATCACTTTCCACACGTCTGCGGAAACCAGCATTTATCTTTTGTTGGGGATTCTGTATTTCTTTAGGAAACACTTGGTTTGGGCACAGGCCACTAGTTTGCGTTATAGAATAAAACGGTCTTGATCCTGTGAGATACCTTAAAGTGCTAGATTATGTTACGAGATCCTCTTCAGATGTATCTCTCATACAGGACTTTGTTGGCAGTATTAATCCTATTTTATTTTAGTTTTTTTAAGGGAACATCCTTCCCACCAGCCACTTGTCAAAGACTCCTAAAGTGTATGGACTGTTAGCAACATCTGTTCATTTGTTGAAATGGCACTGTATTTTCCTTGCCATATCCAGAAGAATTTAGAAAAATTAAAATGTGATGGTTGGAAAGCTTGAATTCATCTCAGCCACCTTTAAATTATTTTGACCGCATTCAGTTCGTCAATTTTTGCCACTGTGCCACTTCAGACAGAGACCAGACATTTGCAAATCAACTTTGGTCTTCACCCTATAGGTAAGAAAGAGAAGTAATCCTAGGTTGGTTTTGTACTGTTTAGACTTTATCGGCGAGGTGTAGATTGCATATAAGGGTACAGTGAGCACTGGACCCTTGGACTTTCACTTGCATTTTTGGACTTTCCCACCACACTTAGGGAGTATCACTTAGAGAACAAATCAGTCATGGGTTGAATGCTTGAACTAATCTCAGCCACTGGTAATTACTTGGACCCTCATTCTGGTCCATTGTTTTTTTTGTCCAGTATGGCACTCTTGCCATGGAGACCAACTATATATTAAGTCTAAATCCTGCCCCCTCTAGGAACATTCCAGAAGGAACTGCCAGGCCAGATCTCATTTGTGCAGGGAACACACACATCCCTAGAGAGGCTCTAGGCCTCATCAGTGAGGTGCAGCTTGAGTTCAATGACAGTGAGCCTGGGACCCATGTCTGAGCCTAGCCATCACACTTAAGGCATCTCACTTAGAAAGACAACAAATGATGGATGGAATGCCTCATATTAATCTGAGCCACTGGTAGTTACTTAGGGTCACATTCAGTCCATTGTGTTATGTGCTCGCCATGCCATTCGTACTACAAAGAATTGCCATATGTGAATCAGTCTTGGTCCTGCTGCAATTGAAACAGACCAGCTGATGCTGCCAAGGCAAGCCCCATCTCAGCAGGGACAGAAGCAGCATTAGACTAAATTTGGCCCTTTTTAGGTCACATCAGTGAGGTGCAGCTTGAACTTAGTAGTGCAAAGAGCTAGAGAAACTCATCTGGGGATACTTTTTGCCTTTAACCAGTGGTCCTAATTGAGTTACGTGACTAATGCTCACAATTTACGTCTATCACTGCATTCCATTTTAATTCAGACAGCTGCACAGTACCAAAATGTTGCATTTTGATTGGTACCTACCCAAGTCATTTCGACACAGGAGATTCGTAGCTAGTTCTTGAGACATGCCTCAGAGCATCAACCTACATTTCACAATGCTTTCTTCCTCTGACAGCTGCCTGTGAAGTTCAGAGTTCTAATAAAGAATCAGAGTGTAAGCTTGCAGCATGTGCTTGCTATGGGAGAAATTGCTGGAGAAGACAGCTATAGAATTATTCACTTTCCTACGCAGAAGGCTGAATGTGTACATAAAAATGGTTCTTATCCCACAGACTACAAGTTTCTAAACACAGGGTTCCCAGAAAACATCGGTTTTCATTTATTTGTATTAGATATTTGAAGTATCCAAAGTCTTTCATATCCCATGGCAGTTGTGACTGTTTCAAAATAGTAGCTTCATTGTTCTCTCCGATTTGCAGTACTATGAGTTAATTGGTTATGCTTGAATGTAGTCATTTGTAAGGTATACAGTTCAACATTTTTATGGGCAATAAATGTATATTTTAAACATGTTTTATCATGATTGCATATTTAACTCACAATAAAAATGGTTCTGCAATCAGTGCTCACTCATGTAGGGAAATGGAACTACTCACGAAGGAAATTGGGGAAACAGAAAAAGGAAAATTAAATGTTCATACAGCAACCCCTTCTGAGGATCTCTTCACCCAAAGGAACACAGATGTATTTAATTTAAATATAAGAACAGTCTGCAAGTAACTTCTTGCACCTCTAAAATATCTACTGCCATACATTTAAATTGAATATTTAAAAACCCATGTCTACCAAAAGATTGCGGTTTTAAAATTAAGGCAGTATGAAGTGACAGAGAGGATTAATAGTCTAAGAAAACAGCTGTAGAAAGGGAATGCTGGACATTGGTAGGATCACTCTAAAAATATATTATTCCATAAATGATTAAACACCTCATTTTTTAACTAGGCGAAGTTATAATGGCATTTTCAACACAGGGTTCTTTTACTCCATTCTGATCTGTTTGAAAGTTTTTTTGTTTTTACATTCAGAGGCTCCCATTCAGTAATATTGCATCCACTTTTTCATGAATATAGAATGTTGGCTTTCTCGGTTTTCTTTATAACTGTGTTAAAGGGACAGTAGAACAGTTGGGAATCAACTGACCGCACACTGCTGCTGTTGGAACTACTTAGTATGCTAGGTTTTCTTCTGACATGGATGTGATTGATGTGAAATACTGCTTGTTAGAAATGGGGTTTTTGGTTGGCAGTCAGGTTGCCCTCTGTCCAAGCAAGAACCCTCACTCTAGTCAGGGTAAGTCACACACAATCCAAAATCAGCCTGTGCTCACCCTCCGGTAGCTTGGCACGAGCAGTCAGGCTTAACTTAGAAGGCAATGTGTAAAGCATTTGTGCAATAAATCATACAACACCATAGCAAAACACCACAAAAATACACCACACAGTGTTTAGAAAAATATATAATATTTATCTGGGTATCTTCAGGTCAAAACGATCAAAGTTGCAATACGAATTTGTAAAGATATCACTGAAAAGTGATAGAGAGTGTCTTAAGTCTTTAGAAAGTAAACAAAGGGCCTGATTACAACTTTGGAGGACGGTGTTAATCCGTCCCAAATGTGACGGATATACCACCTACCGTATTACGAGTTCCATAGGATATAATGGACTCGTAATACCGTAGGTGGTAGATCCGTCACATTTGGGACGGATTACCACCGTCCTCCAAAGTTGTAATCAGGCCCAAAGTCTCTTTCAAACACAAAGGGGGTTATTCCAACTTTGGAGGAGGTGGTAATCCGTCCCAAATGAGACGGATTTACCACCAGCCATATTACGAGTTCCATAGGATATAATGGACTCGTAATACGGCTGGTGGTATATCCGTCACTTTACCGTCACTTTTGGGACGGATTACCACTTCCTCCAAAGTTGGAATAACCCCCATAGTATCTGGTTTCTGGTGGAAAATCTCCTCAGAGGGCCACAGGAGAAGAGGTACGTGGAAAACCGGTGTGTGCGTCGATTTCTCCTCAGCACACACCGACTTGCGTCGTTATTTTCCACGCGGGGAGTCGGGCGTCGTCTTCCGGCGCGCGGACAGTCTCTTACTGTGGTTTGCGGGGAGTACCAGATGTCCCGGGTCTGTGCGTGGATTTTCCTGCTTGTTTTCCGGCTGCGCGTCGTTCTGCGGGGCTGCGCGTCGAAGTTTCGATCTCACGGCAGGCGTCGCGTCGATTTCTCCTGCGGAGTCGGGCGGCGTTGTCCTTGCGAGGCCGTGCGTCAAAGTTTTGATCTCACGGCAGGCATTGCGTCGATTTCTCCCGGGAAGTCGGGCGGCGTTGTCCTTGCGAAGCCGTGCGTCACAGTTTCGGTCGTCCCGAAGACGTCGCGTTAATCAGCGTCGGTGTGCAGCGTTTTTCTTGCCGCGGAACAAGCTGTGCGTCGAAAAGTTCTGCGCACGGAGTGTCCAAGAGGAAGAGAGAAGTCTTTTTGGTCCTGAGACTTCAGGGAACAGGAGGCAAGCTCTATCCAAGCCCTTGGAGAGCACTTTTACAGCCAGACAAGAGTTCAGCAAGGCAGCAGGCCAACAGCAAGGCAGCAGTCCTTTGTAGAAAAGCAGACAGGTGAGTCCTTTGATCAGCCAGGCAGTTCTTCTTGGCAGGATGTAGTTTCTGGTTCAGGTTTCTTCTCCAGCAAGTGTCTGATGAGGTAGGGCAGAGGCCCTGTTTTATACTAAGTTGTGCCTTTGAAGTGGGGGTGACTTCAAAGAGTCTCTAAGAAATGCACCAAGCCCCCTTTCAGCTCAATCCTGTCTGCCAGAGTCCCAGTAGGGGGTGTGGCAGTCCTTTGTGTGAGGGCAGGCCCACCACCCTCCCAGCCCAGGAAGACCCATTCAAAATGCAGATGTATGCAAGTGAGGCTGAGTACCCTGTGTTTGGGGTGTGTCTGAGTGAATGCACAAGGAGCTGTCAACTAAACCTAGCCAGACGTGGATTGAAGGGCACAACAAGATTTTAGTGCAAAGAAATGCTTACTTTCTAAAAGTGGCATTTCTAGAATAGTAATATTAAATCCGACTTCACCAGTCAGCAGGATTTTAGATTACCATTCTGGCCATACTAAATATGACCTTCCTGCTCCTTTCAGATCAGCAGCTGCCACTTCAACAATGTATGAGAGCAGCCCCAATGTTAGCCTATGGAGAGAGCAGGCCTCACAGTAGTGTAAAAACGAATTTAGGAGTTTTACACTACCAGGACATATAACCACACATGTCCTGGCTTTTACCCACACAGCACCCTGCTCTAGGGGTTACCTAGGGCACACATTAGGGGTGACTTATGTATAGAAAAATGGGAGTTCTAGGCTTGGCAAATACCTTTAAATGCCAAGTCGAAGTGGCAGTGAAACTGCACACACAGGCCTTGCAATGGCAGGCCTGAGACAAGGTTAAGGGGCTACTGAGGTGGGTGGCACAACCAGTGCTGCAGGCCCACTAGTAGCATTTAATCTACCTGCCCTAGGCACATGTAGTGCACTCTACCAGGGACTTACAAGTAAATTAAATAGTCAATCATGGATAAACCAATCCGTAGTACAATTTACACAGAGAGCATATGCACTTTAGCACTGGTTAGCAGTGGTAAAGTGCCCAGAGGTCAAAAGCCAACAACAACAGGTCAGAAAAAAATAGGAGGAAGGAGGCAAAAAGTTTGGGGATGTCCCTGTCAAAAAGCCAGGTCCAACACTGCTAATTTCATTTTTCACTATTGCAAGGCCTAACTCTCTCTGTGATCGGGCAGCCCCGATTGCACCGCCAGAAGCGTCAGTCGACTCAGGGTCGGGAAAACCCGACACGTCAGCTCCGCGTTCCCATGCTACCATGGGAACGCTCGTGCCGTCAAGGTCGCGTCTCCCTGTTTCCAGGGAAACGCTCAAAGACTTCCGGGCCGCCGGTGGTGAAAAGGAGGCAGTACTCGACGGAAGGACGAACGGAGTGGAAGGAGAGACGGAGACGAATCGGAGAGGAACAGAACAGCGCGTCGCGAGTCAGGAGAAGAAAACCGAAGACGAAGGAGAGGAGAAGGAGGTTCCACACGAAGAAACGCCGGAGTCGAGGAACCCAGGAACCAGCCACGACCCCGGAGGGCGGGGTTGTGGCTTACAAAGGTACGGTCCCTCATAGGGACAATAGATCGTAGAGACAACAAAAACACCGGGGAAGGGAACTGGGGAGGTGTGAGAGGAGGGGGGGGGATAGGAGGGTGCGGACTCCATAACTAAGAAAGGAGACTGGCTATCGCCTCTCACCCGGGAGCACTGTGTGTCAACCACATCACATCATAATTATTTGGTATAGTGCACGGGTGTAGCTACACTCTATCTCTATCTCCCTACTTACCTTTCCCCTTTTCTATCTAAAAAGAAAACCCAGAAATAACCCCTTTACTTACCTTGGCATTCTCGTCTTTCTCTTGCCGGTATTCCACTGGAGCCGTCCGCATTTCCCAGAATCCACCGACCTGGAAGGCAAGAGGAAGGAGAAGAACAGATTTAAACGAAGAGAAGAACTATAACCCAAGACTATCTAGTTACCTGTAATCTTTTGAACAAAACAGAAAAGGAAAAAAACAATAATAAAAAGCCTTACGTACCGCACTACCCAATCTCAGTTTGGTTTATACCGTTCAGCCTGCCACACTCTCCCATAGGGTAAGATGGGGATTGCCTAGAAATATCTTTTACATGTAATCTCCCATTGGGAGCAGACAGAGATGTGGAGTTTGGGGTCTCTGCACTCACAATTTAAAAAACATCCTTTTCTGAAGTTGGTTTTTGAATTGTAATATTAAAAATGCAACTTTGAGAAAGTGGGCATTTTCTTGCTCGACCATTTTGTGCTTCTGCCTGTCTGCTGGACAGGATGACAGTTGGGCTGTTTGTGCATTCACTCTAGACAGTCACACAAAGGGAACTGAGGTGTGCCCTGCATATCCTGATGTCCCATCACCAGGCTCATGGGTCTTCCTAAGCTATGGTGGTGGGAGGAGCTGAAACTCACACCTAAATAGGGCTGTGCCTGTCCTCATACAAAGCAGACTCCAACACCTTGAAGTGTTTCAGTGACTAGGGCAGGAAAGGGTAAGGTCCTGTGCACTACAAAGAGTTCTCTGAAGTTTGCCTGCTTCATAGACAGAAATGGGTATAAGTACCAGACTCCTGTCATCACATAGTTAGAACACTTCTGGACTGAGGACATTCTACCAGGAAGAAGAGCTAGATGCTGTAGGAAGGACTACTACTCTGCCTGTTGCTTTGTTTTGCTGGCCTGCTGCTTCTGTCTGGGAGTGAAAGGACTGGACTTTGCTTTCTACATTCTGCTTTCCAAGGTTCTCCAGGGGCTTGAACTGAGCTTGCCTACTGTTACAAAGTCTCAGGACCATCAACGACTTCACGTGCCAGCACCTGGGCTCTCTTGCTGAGAGTCCTGACTTGCCAGGTGGTGACAAATCCAGTCCCTGGGCCCTTGGAAGTGAGTTCCGGTGATCTTAAGGCGTAAATCCATGCATTGACTCCCAGCGCCGCAGTAAATCGGTGCATTGCTTCAAGGATCCAATGGAGTGCCTGCGCTGCTGCTGCAGAATCGACACAGCAACTGATTCACCACTGCAGAATAGACACACAGAGTCTACTTCGTCTCTGTAGATCAGCACATCGCGTCTGGATTTTTGAAGGATCGTCCCTTGGCACCAATACTCAGCTGTGATTAATGTACCCAATTTCCATGCTGCAGACCATTACGTGACCACATATTGTTTTTCCTTTTTCTTTTCACCTTCTTGAAACTTTCCAACTTTTGAGTATTCATCCACAATCATGTCTTGGTCTGGGGAGCCGTCACCAGTTGTTGCAGATTTGGTGTTTAAGCAGGAGAGGTTGAAATCCATTACAATGCCATGGGTCAAAACGTTCTGCAAGGAGCTCAAATGTCATTTTACAGGCCTCACTCGGAAGGAGGAGCTGCAAAAGGTGCGGAGGGCCTAGTTGGTAGCCGGGGAGGCTAGTGAGCCCACAGAGGAGGGGGATGATCATGTGGACATGGAGGAACAGAGCCTGCTGGGTGACGCTGTGGATAATAAGAATCTGCCTGGGAGATACCTGAGCTGACCCATTGGCAGCGGGAAGGAGGCCCCACCAGGGAGTAGTTCTGCGCAGCTCAGAAAGAGGGTCCCACTTTTGAGAGTCTTCAGAAACAGGTCCAGGCAGCTGGTGATGCCACTGGATCTCACCTGATTTACTGGGGGAATGATCTCCTATATAGTGATCCTAAGGCTGCTGAGCCTGGGGCAGTCAGTGTGCTGGTGGTATATCAGTGGCTCAGAGCCTTCCTACTGGGTCTTCCTCATGATGTGCCCCTGGCAGGTCATTTGGGGAAAGGCAAGACCTCTGACAGACTTGTCACCCACTTCTATGGGCCCCAAATGAGGAAGGCCTCAGATGCGTTCTGCAGGACCTGTCCCACCTGCCAGGAGAGTTGAAAATCCGTGAAGAGGTGCAGGGCTTCCATTCAACAGTTTCCTGTTATGAGCAATACTTTTGAGCAGGTGGGCATTTACATTGTGGGACTTCTGGATCCCAAGACAGCCATGGACAACAGTTTTATCC
Source organism: Pleurodeles waltl (assembly GCF_031143425.1). Taxonomy (NCBI): domain Eukaryota; kingdom Metazoa; phylum Chordata; class Amphibia; order Caudata; family Salamandridae; genus Pleurodeles; species Pleurodeles waltl. Next base: position 797,784,296 of record NC_090443.1, on the reverse strand, counting down.
TAGTCTTGCTGGACCATGCCACCCGATATCTAAAGGCTGTCCCGTTGAGGACAGTGACTGTGTCCACCGTGGCCAAGCACTTATGGTTATCTTCATCGGTGTGGGTTTCCCAAGAAGGTTGTTTCTACCTGGGGTACCAATTTCATGTTGTTGTACATGAGAGCCATGTGGAAGGCGTGTGGTATTACCTACAAGTTTACAGTGTCTTACCACCCCCAAAGCAGTTGGTTGGTTGAATGGTTCAACCATACCCTGAAGGGCATGATTATGGGCCTCTCAGAAGTCATGAGGCATGTGTATTTTGTTACTAATACAGGCAGACATTACATAAAGGAAAACGCAAATAAAAATAGCCTAAGATGATTATAAAACGTTGTGCTAATGTTCTACATTAAGAATCCATCAAAAGCTACAAAACGTGTTGAGCATGCACGTACCTTTCAACCTTTGCACAGCTATTGCATTGTAAACAATAAAGATAATTTTGGTTTAATTTCTTAATATCAGTCAGCAGCAACGTTTGATATGAGGGCTTAGTCTCCGGCTCTCTCTTCTCCAACTTTGAACCTATCATTTCGGCTTTATATACACTTTCCGCTAAGCAGCACTGTCTCTGAACAAAATATTTTGCAACTTTAAAAATCTTCCAGAGAAGATCTTTTTACATTAATAAAAAAAAGTGTCCCTTAAAATGCATCGAAGGTTTAACAATTGTACTTAAAGTCATTTTATTAAAGGAGATGTGAAAAGCTAATAAATTGTGCTTTTTAAACATGCTGCATAATACATGCTGTTTAATATGTACAATAAAATGCGTGAAAATAAAATTCTGCGCTGCACATACATAGAATGTAAATTAGAAGCATAGAAAAACAACATATACCTCTTAATGAAGCATCATAAGACATATACTATAAGTGACCAAGGATCTGAGGCTAAAGTTCGAAGGTCAAGGGCCACAGCAGTATATTACCTCTACTAGACACCATCATTTTTGTACTCATTCACTCACCCTATTCACTTTGTCATTCTTCTGTCTTAAATTATTGCTAGTCCTCTTTTAGCAGCAGGCTATCCCTTTGTCAGACCCACCAAAATGGATTTTTGACAATTCCTCTAAATCCTTAGATTATATAGTTGTCTCTAGGCCACTCCTTCCACTGAAAAGTTAAAAGCGTAACTGTAGTTAAAGGTAGCCATTCCTATATTAGAAGTGATTCAAGAACAGGCTACAATACACATAGGACATTAAACCTTTTATTATCTCTGTTTCAGTTTTTGGAAATATCAAATGTAACCATTCACAAGAGTGTCTGAGATATAAAGATAATCTGAATTTACATTAATACCTATGCATGCCTAGAATCAGTTGCAGTATAATTAACGGACACTAGCTGTCTTATCTATTTTAGATATCTACTATGACTAGCTGACGTTCATGCCCAGTAGACCTGACAAGTCAGAGTGGCAATCTCCTGTGCCACAGTCTTATTTCTTATTTTTTTTTTTTTTTTTTTATCCCAATCTTTTTTCCTCAGGTCATTTGCTATCTTCTATATTGCAACTGTGTTGAGTTGATAGTGTATATGGTGAAATGTAGAACAACACATCAATCTTGTTGGGTCCAGACTACTAGGTTAGTGCTTTCTGATATTTCCTATCAGGTGGAATAAAATGATAGCAGAGCTCTTTTCGCTAGTTGCGGTTAGTACACTAAGCTTTGGGAACTGAGATTTGGATTTAACTAAAGAATACACCATATTGACTTAGTGAACAGGGAGTAAGAGGTACTTTCGCCACTTCATTGTACTGAAACTTCTCGTGGGTGTTAACAATAACATATCTAACTGTGAGCTCATAAAACTTCTGGATACATCACAAAAGCTATTTAGAAAACCAATTCTTTTATGCATCTAAATTGGCCCAAAGATACAAATACGTTTTCACATTTTCAAGCTGATTTTAAACCTGAATTTAGCACCATGGATCAGAGTTTTATACTGTATTGTTTCTCTGTGAAGCATTATTACAAACAAACGTTCTATATTCCTTGCCATTCTTTTCTTAAACATCACTTTCGATGTGATACCACACCTGTTGTTGCTCATCATTGCTAGCCCATGACTATGCCATCATTGAAGTGACCAACTGTTACATACTAGTGAACTGTCTTGCATAAGGGACAAAATAAGGGGTTGGCTTTCTTGGAAGATCCCAGCTACTAGAAGCAGCCACCGAGGTTGTAATCTAGTGCCTATGCAGTTCAACTTGACTATCAAGAGGCTTGGATTCTGTTCATGTGGTTGTCTTTTGATTCTGTTCATGTGGTTGCCTCTGTGCTATGAAATCTACATTTCTATCCCATTATTCACCAATATAGCATGACCATCGCTTACAAAAGGAATGCTTTGTAATTGATAATTGTTACCTTTGGACAATTTTGCATATACAAAGAGCTGGACGTTATTGTATTGAGGTGCAAAGTGATGGCCTCACAGAGCTGGATGTCAATGCTTCCTTTGTTTATTGGGGCATGCACTATTCTTAAAACAGGAACTGATGTTTCACAGAGGGGAAAACAAGCATATTCAAACCAAACAAGGTACTCTGTGACACTCTTATACTAGACATTTGGTGTATTCACGATCTCAGCTCCTCTCAAAGTTTATTAGGCCAAAGCACTTGCTAACCACTTGTATGAATCTAATTTTATGTACGTTTCTAATGTTTCTGTGCTATTGCCATTAGAAAATGTATTCCTGAAATCTGTTTTGAATCCCCTGTCGTCGTCCCCAAAGATCACCAAAAGGTCAGAATTGGATCCCATATCTGTTAATTGCAAAGTAACCTTAGGCCCACTTCATTTCTGGCCCAGGTTATGAATTATTCCAAATGCAGTGGTGTGCAGGTCCTCTGTTATAGTCCTATTGCCTCGTTTTAATTTTATGGTTCTCTAAATTGTGCCATTTTATGAATTATTTCAATTGCAACAGCACCGGCAAACGTAATACAATGAAATCTTAATTTGGCTTCAGTTCAAAGCGGTAGATAACTAGTAAAGCTAGTCTTAGCTGCGTTACTATTCTCTGTAACAGAAGTCCGGGCAGAGAACATCTACCTTATACAACCACTTTTTAGTGCTCTCTATCAAATTTAGATTGCAGATTTTGCCTTCCAGATATTATGGCTTTAAATTGGCTTTGAACTTTCTGATGAATAGTCCTGTCTTTGTATATATGATTGTATCTAGTGATACACAAACATCACACTTTTGCATGGCAAAATACATTCATAAGGTCTAGTGCCAGCGTCGAAAAATATGTCAATGGCAACATGAAAAAGGTTTTTTGTAAAATTTGAAGTTTTTTTTTAATGTATTTGCATATTCTAATGTTTGTGCTAATGATGCAAATATGTATGGCATTGCACTTTTACATGTATTTTTTTATTATACTTATGATCACATGCATGTATAATTATCATGAAATGTTTATATTGTTTGTTTTGTGTGTTCTCATTCAAAATTCTCTTGCACTCTCGAGTACAATCTCATTCCTTTGTAAAGTATAATTTTCGTGGAGAGAAAATTACCTGAGCCAATTGCCACATCAAGAAAATCCATATTTAATAGAAAATCAAATTCTTTACTATAAGAAAAAAACGTGCTTTAGAAATGATCTGCACAATAAGCGTTCGGCTTCTGTAAAACAGAAGGCAGCCCAATAAAAGAAGCCATAATTTATATTCCTTATTCATTCAATTGAATTCCAATATACATATATTGATATAACTCTTTCACGTGTATTCTAGCGCCAATTTCTGTGAGTTTAAATACACTGATAGCCTTTCTGTATTGAGATTTTTGTCTGTCATTCTTATAAATCCGAAAGGAATGTATACATCATCGCCTTTTTTCATTTCTTTAGCACGAAATGTATATGTACAGTTGGGGTTCTTGGCATATTGCTGAATTACACAACAGTCATGCATTACTTCCTTAAGGTTCACAGTAATAATGTTTAAAAAAGGACAAGAGTGCTGACAACGTGGCAATCCAGCTATACCGTCTGCTTCCTTGCTTTTAAGATTCACTGCATGGTATTGCCTATGTTGCTTGCCACCTTTCTGTCATTTAATAAATTACATTGTGATTTATTCTGTGAAATGCGGCTGCTGCACACACACGAAGAATAAAAGTGCAGAATCCTGTTTCCTAATCTTAGCAGTATCAATTTTCCACAGTTGCCAAAGCTGTTTTAGTGCCATTATTAAGTCTTCAATCTATTTTAATTTTTAGAGTGCTTTCTATAACTTCATAGAATCGGTAAGAAAACCTTAGAAGCAAGTATGTGCCAAATACTAGAACAATATATTGGCAACTAATAAGGGAAAGTGCCTGCTGGTAATTTTATTTGACATGCTGGTGTAAGCTTGCACTTGTTAGACTAGGCCCTTTCTGGAGAGTTGCCCTCAAACTTGTTGCCTTACTCCCTCCTGTTTTTCTGAATTAGTTTTTGTTGGCATTAGGACCCTGTACACTGTACCACTGCCAGTGCTAAAGTGCTCGCCCCCTAAAACATGACGAAATTGGCTTAGTGGGCCTGCACCACTCACCCCCTGTCAACATAGTAGCACTTTGAAACATTTCTCAGGCCTGCCAATGAAGCCTGTAGTGCAGTTTTAAGATGCCAATTAAACCTGGCAAAATAATCCTTTTGCCAGACCTAAACCTTCCTTTTTAATACATAGGTCACCCCTAAGCTAGGCCCTAAATAGACCATCGGGCACAGTGCATTGCATTTAAAAAGTAGGACATCTGTTTTTAAGTTTTACATATCCTATTAGTGAAAAACTACATTTGTTTTTCACTACTGCAAAGCCCATCTCTGCCTTGGGATGCCATTGGGTTACTGCATTACATTTAATAAGTGCTAACTTTTCATTGGGAACACATACATTTCAAGTTTTGACTCAAATTAATTCAATTGAATTTAAAATCCTCTGTAATGATGAAGTTGGAGTTTAAGTCACATTTCAGAAAATGACACTTGGCTTGCTGCCTGTGTCCTGGGTCACATAACTGCGAATAGGATGACAGTGGGCCTTTGTGTATTCCTCTCAGACAGTGAGACAAAGGGCGACTAGGAAGAGTGGGAAGGAGTTGTTTCCTTCCTCACTTACATTTTAAAAGGACACCAATCTTTTGTCACCTCAAACTACTTGGAGTTTTGGCAGGGGAAGGGAAGAACTTTCCAGAACCAAATGTGAGGGTAGCCGGGATGTCACCCCTACCTCAAAGGCTGGCACCAGGTATAAGTATTGGAACTCCTGAACAACCTTTTCAGTACATTCCTGGCCTATGCAACACTTCAGAAGGACTGCGCTGCTACTTGAGGCCTGCCTTGTTTTTCAAATGTCTGCCCTTCTACTGGAGGCATACCTCATTGCATGAAGACGAGATGTCCATTTTGTTGAGCCCAGGACTACAAGACTGACCCCAAGGGCTAGTTGGTTGGCCTCCTGTGTGATCTACAGGGGCACAATAAGCTCCAGAGAATCTGAACCCTGCCCTGGCCTCTGTTGGAGTGACTCCTAATCCCCAAGTGATGTGTAGTAGATCCTGGACATTTGAAGTGGTAATAGAGTGTGAGACTTAGAAAAATGCTCTAAAACAAGTGCCAGAAGAACTGGCAGGAGACTGGAACCTGCCTGCCAGCTGAGCTACAGAAGGTGCATCGTTGGTCGGCCTGACTTCACAATACCTCCCTCTACATTCTTCTCCGCAGCACAAATCTTGTTCAGCGGGACCTCCCAGCAACGGTATCCGGCCTCGTACCTCCTTGGCCTGGAAATCTGGCTCAGTGCTTTTTCCCCCCACTATCAATGAAGGCTTCAACAAGATTCACCCAGCGCTCCCCAGTGACAACTTCTCTTTGGACGGAGCTTGCTGCTTTGCCCTGCTGACCTCCACCTTCTCCTGCACTTTTTCTCAAAATTGCTTGTACGTCTAAATGAAAATTGAGACCAGGCACAATCCACCTCATGTATCCGAACCATGCTTCAGGGTAGTTGGCCTTAACTTTTGACTTTGCTCCGGTCTTGTGCGACCACATACTCGCAGTTGGTGCTTTGATCTTTTAGGCTCTACATTGCACTGAAACTACTGATTGAATTTGTTTGTTTTTGTGTCATTTTATTTATTAAAACTTCATTATTTTGTGTTTTCACTTTATTCCTGTTAGTGTGCTACTTAAATGTTTTACCCAGCACCTCTAAGTTGAACGTGACTGCTTTTGTGCCAAGCTACAAGATAGTTAAGCACAGGTTACTTTAGTCACTTTTGTGGTTGATTCTGACGAGGACTGTGGTCGTTGCTTGAGTAGGGTTTTCATCCCACCCTCAAACCAATTCCATTAAAAGCTTTCTTGGAACACTCTTCCCACCCACCTGTGCCAGACCAAAGACCTCCTTACCGTCAGGAAACTTTTCAAGACCTGGCTGTTTGAGAAGTAGCAGCACCTCCCCTCCCCCAACTTCTCTCCCTCCCCTCCTCAGCGCCTTGAGACACTCATGGGTGAGTAGTGCGCTTTACAAATCCCTGATTGATTGTTTGATTGATTCTTGCTCTTCTGAGAAATAAACGTCTGCTCTTTCCAAAACACAAGGTTTGTATGAAATCAATATCTGCATTTGGAAGGTTGAAGGAAATTGCTATGGGAATGATTGCTTATGAAAAACCTGTATGATTTTCATAAGCAATCGTACACATAGCAAGTAGCATATAGATCTGTTGGATTCTATAGTCAACTTTAAAATTATTGGATAGTATATCTCTAAGCAATCATAATCTGTGAGCACTTCAGCTTCTCTAGTAAACCAAAACCATTGGATATTATATCTCTGAGTGGTCACAATCTGTAAGCACTTCAGCCTGGGAATAATAAGATGCAGTGGCATAAGGTGTTTTTTTGGGCAGTTAAAGTGATATGCACATTGAGCTAGCAAAGGACATTTGTGCGAGTCTTTACATGGATGACTGTGATTGGGTAATTTAATACAATGTAATAGTATAACATTATGTCTAAGTACAATTTGTGTGTTTCATGTTGCTTTGAATATTATGTTGAACAAGTCTAATTGTGTGTTATTGATATCCTTTTTTTAAACAACATTTCTAAGATTTTGTATTTTATAATATGTAAAATATATATTTTATGATATTAAATTCAGAATTACGTATGTTTTGATCATTCAAAAAACCTTTAGTGGATTTTGAAACTTATAATTTACAATAATTTTGCAGGACATTTTCACAACTGCTAAATTAAGGGAGCTGAATCTTGAGATGCAATTATATGTGCGAGCGACATGTGGAGCCCTCCTCCCTGAGCCATCCAGTGGCCCAGGGGGGACAGCCCCCCAGTGCCTGATGGCAATAGTGTCCTGAGACCCTCATCCCCTTGGACTGGGACACTTTTACGGTCAGGGACTACAGGTTTGCTCCTGCCCGGCTGTTAGACTTGGCATCCTTGGCGTGGTCTCCCCTAACATTTTGCCTCTTTTTCCCATGGTGGTAGCAATAATACAGTGCAGCCTGAGAGGAGGGTGCACATTCCTAAAGACCTAGTGAAGGATTACAAGAGGGAGGGTGGCATACTGTTGTGGTTTAAGGGTTATGAGTCTGCCCTGTCCTTGAAACTTATTGGGGGCGGTTCCATGGAAGCACTTTGAGGTAGAGGGAAGGGACACCCTGACATCCTTGGGGGATCCCCAGGGGCTCACCCACCCTATCATAAAGGACACCCTGATCACAAGGTATGGTCTCACCCCTGAGCAGTACAAGGACAAGTTTAGGTCCTATAAGAAGAAGGAATCCCAAACATGGTTGGAATGTGTTGATTCTTTTTGCAGGCGACTGGATGGTTGGGTGAATGGCAGTAAGGTAACAACTTTTGAAGGGCTGTACAATTTGATTGCCTGGGAGCATTTATATAGTCTTTGTTTTCCAGAGATGTGCCAGCACCTGATTGACTGAAAGCTGACTGATCCCAGGAAGCTTGAGCAGGAAGCGGACCACTGGGAGAGCACCAGGGTCCAGAAGAGGTATGGGGGAGACCATGCCAAGGGTTGACAGGGTCTCTCTCAGAAGAAAGGAGGGGGTTAAGGGTAAATAGGGGGAGTTCTCTAAAGGGCCCCAAACTAGTTCCCGGGGTCAGGATTCCCAGCCCCCAAGTGAAAAGAAGCCATGGTTCTCCAAAGCGAGACCTGTGGAAGGAGGTCCTCCCCGTAAGTGTTATGCATGTGACCAGCTGGATCATGTGAGGGGAGACCCTAAATGCTCCAAGAATACACCGGCACCCACTTGTGCACAGTCCCAGGGTTTCGCTAGTGTAGCACTTGGGGAGGAGTTGGTTCCAGGTGGGTGAGAGCCAGCTGAGATGACCCTTATCTGGCTAGAGGACTGTGAGATGGTCCAGAGACCCCTCGTGCCTGAGAACACTATAAAGTGGGTGAACATTAATGGACAGAGGGTGGAGGCTCTCAGAGACACAGGAGCCAGTATGACTACAGTGAGGAGTCACCTGGTGTCTGAAGAGCAGATAGATCCCTGTGTACTTCACCAAGTAGTTGCAGTGGACAACTCAGAGAGCCTGTGCAGGGTGGCGGGGGTCTCAGGTTTCTTGAAGATAGCTGTGAGTCCAACCATGCCTGTAGATTGTTTGCTTGGCAATGAGCTGGAGGATTCCCCTTGGAAGGAGGTGGAACACAGGTCACACTTGGAGATGTTGGGTCTGCCTGGGTGGGTATGCGTATCCACCCGGCAATGGCAGCTCGTCAGGGTGGTTAGGAGCCCCTGGAGCCTGAAACAGTGGCCCAGGGGACCGCCAAAAAGAGGAAGGGCAGGGGGCATGTGAAGCTGGCACTAGAAGTTTCCACAATCTGGGAGGAGGTGGAGCCTGAGAATGACACCCCAGAGCCTACAGGGGAACAGGTGGTTGAACTGGGGGAGGTCCCTGAGCTGTCACAGTGTCAACAGGAAGGGGGACCCACCAGGGAGGCATTGTGTGAGCCACAGAGGACATGCCCTACTCTAGTAGGTTTGCGGTAGCAGGCTGCAGACCAGGCGGCTGGCTTGGAGCCCGGATCTCACCTGATCTATTGGGAGTATGGCCTCCTGTATAGTGAGCCTAAGGTTTGTTGCTGAGCCTGGGTCAGCCCGTGTGCTGGTGGTACCCCAGTGAGTCAGAGCGTTCCTACTGGGTCTGGCTCATGATGTGCCTTTAGCTGGACATTTGAGGCAGGACAACACCTGTGAACCGCTTGTGACCCACTTTTACTGGCCCCTAATGCGCAGGCACTCGGTTGCTCAGTGTATGTCTTGCCAAACTTGTCAGGCAAGTGGCAAGAGTGGGGGGAAATGTAAGGCTCCCCTCCAACCTTTTCCTGTAGTTAGTACCCCCTTTGAAAGGGTTGGTATTGACATTGTGGGGCCTCTGGATCCCAAGACAGCCATGGGCAACAGGTTCATCCTGGTTTTGATGGACCATGCCATCGGGTACCCAGACCCGTTCTGCTGAGATTAATAAGTTCCCCTGTGGTGGGTCGTGCATTGATGGAGGTTTTTACCCGCATGGGGTTCCCCAAGGAAGTGGAGTCTGATAGGGGTACCAATTTCATATCCACGTATATGAAATCCCTGTGGCAGGAGTACAGGAGTACAGGAGTAACTTATAAGTTCACCACTCTTTACCACCCCAAAGCAATGGTCTCGTTGAGAGAGTCAACCGCACCCTAAAAGGCATGTTCATGGGCCTGTCAGAGCCCTTGAGGCAGAATTGGGATGTCCTCTTGCCATGCCTTCTGCTCGCCTACAGGGAGGTGCCTCAAAAAGGGCTTGGCTTTAGTCCTTTTGTTTTTCTGTTTGGCCACCCTGTTAGGGGACCCTTGAGTCTGGTGAAGGAGGGCTTAGAGAAAGCCCCCAGTAAACCTCCCCAGGATTTATTTAGCTACATGTTAGACTTCAGAAACCAGACTGCCTGCTTCAGAGTTCTCGCCCAAGAAAACCTGGAAGCAAGCCAGGCAGATATGAAAAGGTGGTATGACCAGGATGCCAGTCTGGTCGAGTTGCAGCGTGGGCAAAAAGTGTGGGTGATGGCACCAGTGGAACCTAGGGTGCTCCAGGACAAGTGGACCGGTCCATTTGAGGTGGTGGGGCACAAGAGTGAAGACACCTACGTGGTGGACTTGCCGCCTCCCGGGAACCCCTTAAGGGTCTTGCATGTAAACCATTTCAAACCCCACATTGAGCAGACTGAATTGTCCATGCTCCTAGCAACGGATGATGGGATGGAGGAAGAGAGTGGACCACTTCCCGACCTCCTGTCTGCAGGAGAGAAAGATGGGTCTGTGGAGGGAGTGAACCTCTCCCCTTCCCTGACCGCAGGACAACAGAGGGACTGTCTCCAGGTGGTGGGACAGTTCGCCTCCCTGTTCTCCCTGATCCCAGGGGTCACACACTTGTGTACACATGAAGTGGACACTGGGGACAGCCCACCCATTAAACAGAAGGTTTACAGGGTGACTGATAAGGTCAGGGCCAGCATCAGAGATGAAGTGTATACGATGTTAGCCCTAGGGGTGATTGAGTTTTCTAGCAGTCCTTGGACCAGCCCTGTGGTCTTGGTCCCAAAGGCTGCTGCTCCTGGTACCACCCCAGAACTCCAGTTCTGTGTGGACTACCGGGGTCTCAATGCGGTCACTGAAACTGACGCGTACCCCGTCCCCTGTGCTGATGAACTCATAGATCGGTTTTGGAGCTGCCAAATACCTCAGCACGTTTGATTTGATGTCTGGGTATTGTCAGATTGCCTTAGCTGAGGGGGCCAAGGAGAGGTCAGCATTTTCTACCACAGATGGACACTTTAAAGTGATACCACTTGGGATGAAGAATGCCCCTGCCACATTCCAGAGGTTGGTCAACCAGGTGTTGACTGGGTTGGATGACTTCAGCGCAGCATACTTGGATGACATTGCAGTGTTCAGTTCCACTTGGGAGGAACACTTGCAGCACCTCTGTAGAAAGTTGGAGGCCCTACAAAAGATAGGCCCCACTATTAAGGCAAGCAAATGCCAAATAGGGCAGGGTTCAGTGGTGTATTTGGGACACCAGGTAGGGAGTGACCAGGTAGCACCCCTACAGCCAAAGATTGACACCATTCTGGCTTGGGAGCCTCCCAAGACCCAGACTGAGGTGAGGGCCTTTTTAGGCCTCACCAGCTATTCCAGGAGGTTTGTCAAGGGATATGGCACCATTGTTGTCCCCTTGAATGAGTTGACTTCCAAGAAGCAACCAAAAATGGTGATCTGGACAAAGGCTTGCCATACCGCTTTTGATGCCCTAAAGGCTGCCATGTGCACAGCACCTGTGCTGAAGGCACCTGACTACTCCAAGGAGTTTGTTATGCAAACAGACGCCTCAGAGCATGGTATAGTCCTGCTTCCACACACTCCGCACTCTAAAAAAATCCTTCAAATGGATTCCCCCAGAGACCAGGAAGACAGTCACCCATGCACTCATCAGCAGCAGACTAGACTACGGTAACGCCCTCTATGCCGGCACCACACTCAAACTCAAACGCAAACTCCAGAGAATCCAGAACACAGCCGCACGCCTCGTATTCGGCCTCCCCCGCCATGAACGAATCTCCCCACACCTCAAATACCTTCACTGGTTCCCCATAGACAAGAGAATCACTTTCAAGATCCTCATCCACGCATACAAATCCCTCCACAACACCCGCCCAACCTACCTCAATGAAAAAGTGAACTTCCACACTCCCACCCGCAACCTCTGATCAGCCGACGTCGCACTAGCTACAGTCCCCCGCATCCAATGTACCACAACAGGAGGTAGGGCCTTCTCTTACCTCGCCCCCACAACCTGGAACTCCCTCCCCACCAACCTCCGCAAAACCAAAGACCTCCTACTCTTCAGAAAAAACCTCAAGACATGGTTGTTTGAACAATAACCCCTCCCTCACCCCCGCCCTCCCCCCCCCACCCCCCACAAGCCCCTTGAGACCCTCATGGGTGAGTAGCCCGCTCAATAAATTTATTGATTGATTGATATAGGAGCACTACTCTCACAGCTTAATGAAGAGGGCCTAGATCAACCCGTAGCCTTCATTAGCAAGAGGTTACTTTCCAGGGAATGTAGGTGGAGGGCAATTGAGCATGAAGCTTTTGCTGTGGTTTGAGCGCTGAAGAAACTAAGACCCTACTTGTTTGGGACTCACTTCTGGGTTCAGACCATCCACAGGCCCCTCAGATGGTTAATGCAGATGAGGGATGAGAATCTGAAACTGTTGAGGTGGTCCATTTCCCTACAGGAGATGGACTTTACGGTGGAATCTGCCCTGGTACAGAACACGCCAATGCTGATGGTCTGTCCATATTCTGCCGCCTTAGTGATGAAAACTCCCATGAAATTTTGTAGTTGCTCCCCACTTTCAGCTGTGGGGGGGGCGCGCGAGTTAGACTTGGCATCCTTGGCGTGGTCTCCCCTAACTTTTTGCATCTGTTTTCCAGGTTGTTGTTGTGTGCTGGACTCTGTTTTTGCTGTTTTTGATACTCTGGGAACTTTACCACTGCTAACTAGTGCTAAACTGAAAGTGCTCCTACGTAAAATGTATGTGTAATTGGCTTCCCATGATTGGCATATTTGATTTACTAGTAAGTCCCTAGTATAGTGTACTAGAGGTGCCTAGGGCCCGTAAATCAAATGCTACTAGTGGGCCTGCAGCACTGGTTGTGCCACTCATAAGTAGCCCTGTAAACATGGCTCAGATCTGCCACTGCAGTGTCTGTGTGTGCAGTTTTAAACTGCCAATTTGACCCTCTTGCAAGGCCTAAACCTTCCCTTTTTACACATGTAAGGCACCCCTAAGGTAGGCCCTAGGTAGACCCATGGGCAGGTTGCAGTGTGTGTTAAAGGTGGGATATGTACTAACAGTAAAATACTGCCAAATTCGTTTTTCACAGTTGCAAGGCCTATCCCTCTCATAGGTTAACATGTGGGCTGCTGTTAAATATTATTAAAGTGCAGATTCCCTTAGGGAGCCGATAAAAATATAAAGTTTAGGGTCTCAGGGCTCACAATTTAAAAATAAATCTGTTAGTGAAGTTGGTTTTTAGATTGTGTGTTTGAAAATGCCACTTTTAGAAAGTAGGTATTTTCTTGCTTAAACCATTCTGTGACTCTGACTGTTTGTGGATTCACTGTCCAAGTCAGTTTGACAGGTGGGCTGTTTGCACCTCTCTCTAGACCGTGACACAAAAGGAGCTGGGGTGTAGTTTCCATATCCTGATGAGCCATCTGTGCTGGGAGGGAGGGGAGGAGTGGTCACTCACACCTTAAAGGGCTGTGCCTGCCCTCACACAATGCAGTCTCCAACCCCCTGGTGTGTGTCTGGGGCCTGGCCTGGGCAAGGCAGGATCTCACAAACAAGAGAGACTTTCCTTTGAAGTAGGCATTCTTCACAGGTAGAAAGGGGTATAAAAAGAGCACCCAAAACCCCTGAAAATTAGGTCACTTCTGGAACCAAGAGGAACCTCTGCCAAGGAGAAGAACTGAAGAGCTAAAGGAGAAGTACTGCCACTGCCTGTGGTGGCAGTGCTTATTGGGCTATCCTGCAGTTGCTCCTTCTTCCTGTGAAAGGGGACAAAGACTGGAGTTTGTGGTATATTCCTGCTTGTGAAGAATCTCCAAGGACTTGGACTGAGCTTGCCCCCTGTTTTGAAGTCTCAGGGCCATCGAAGGCTTCCCCTACCAGCACCTGGACTCTGCTGAGACTCCTGCCCTGACAAGTGGTGCCCTATCCAGTCCCTGGGCCCTTGAAAGGAGAAGCTGGATTAAAATAAAAATAAAAAAAACAACTTTGGACGACTCCGGACCGATGCTGCTGCCGAATCCCGTGACGCCACCTGCAACCGACTTCATGGTCCTCGCTGGAGTACGACGACCCTTGCAGGCCCAACACTGCTGCAGCCTTGCCGAAGTCTGCAAATCCGTGGAAGGCACTGCACCACGTCGTGACAGCCGGACACTGACTCCCCCCGAAGTGCATGGATTCAACGCTTCGGACCTCCACCGCTGTGTTTCTAAGCGCTGTTTTTTAGTTTAGTCTTAAAAAATTCATAACTTGACTTGGGTATGTTGGATTTTTTGTTTTGTTTAGATAAATATTAACTATTTTTCTAAACCTGTGTTGGCATTTTGTCGTTTTTTCACTGAGTTACTGTGTGTGTTAGTACAAATACTTTACACATTGATTCTGAAGTTAAGCCTGCCTGCTCGTGCCAAGCTACCAAGGGGCTGAGCGGGGGTTAACTGAGGGTGATTCTCCTTTACCCTGACTAGAGTGAGGGTCCATGCTTGAACCTGACTGCCAACCAAAGACTCCATTTCTAACACTGGCAAACAAATTTGCTCGGGGAGGAGGGCTTCACATCACACACTCACATAAAAATACACTCTCCTATAAAAATGCTTAGGCCTTGGGAATATGGTGCCTTGGGGCCCATTGGTGGCTTGGGTATTGGGGCGCAAGCCCCCGCCTCAATATAATTAAATTGGCCTCAGGGACTTTTAATGGCTCAGGAAGTGGGGCCCTCACCCCAAATTAAATATTTATATATCCCCTAGAGAGCTAGATATAGTTAGGATTGGTTTCCATGTTTTTGTGTTGTGAAAAACACTGACTATGGTTGACAAATCGCCAAAAAGCTTTCTTAAAAGGTGCCTCTTTCTGACTAATTTGCACATGGAAATTTTCACTGCGATCAGTGAAGCGGGGCTGAGAAAAAGAGGGGGGTGGTCCCAAAAAGCAAAATCCCTAAGTATTTTCTATAGACTTCTTTAGGCAGGGCTACAGCAAAAATTGAAAATTTGGCAGTTAGCTAAATTTTGCTCCACAGATTTTGCTTTTGTGACTTAGCATACATCTATTCATTCGTTTTTTAGAAATTAGGGTAAAACATATTTGTATATATAGATGGTTGGGGATGTGAGAGGCACGAGAGACCCTTCCTGTAGTACCACTTGGAAAATAGAGTGTTCTGATTCCCCCAGGGAGCTTTATTTCCTTTGGGCCATCTTGCTTCTGCAGGAGTCAGACTCCAGAGTCAGCTATGTCCAAGGAACCAAGGGACATAGCAGTTTCCCTGCCTGCAACGGCATAGGCAGGGAGCCTGTTTGCTCCCAATTGGCTGGAGTTGGAGCATTTTCAAAACTTCTGCCAAGCGGAAGCAAACACCAACTCAGCTTCCAGCGGATGATAGCTATAAAAATGCTCCCGCCCACTGGGTGCGTAGCTTTAAGCCACTTCCCTGAAGAAAAAAACCCATAATTTGACAAGTTATTGTTAGCAGAGCTAAGTATAATTTTCACCCCTTTCATGGACTGCTTATGACCTCACGTTTTACATCACTCATTACTTGCTCTATAGCATCACTTATGATATCAGTTATGACATCTCAAATTACATTATTGATGATATCACTGATGACATCATCCAATGAGTGTGCTAGTTTGTTTTATAGTTTACACAGTGGCGAGGGAGTTCTATATTACGTCTCTACCTATTTTTGTACTGCCTGTGTCCAGCTAATGGGTGTTAGTGTTTACGAAATGCAAGTGCTGCTAAACCATCATAGATATGTTGAAGTAATAAACACATTATAAATCTTTGTTTTTTCTTAATTTTTCTAAACACTTTTATTTATGGGCAACAGAAATACTGTTCCATGCTGATAGCATCTCCTGTGTGTACTGTCCATTGTAGCTCTCTGTGTGGGTGTCCCCAATTGGGTGCTTGGGGGAGATGCCATGAGGAGCCCTAGCCAGATGGGGGTGAAAGC
This sequence comes from Pleurodeles waltl, assembly GCF_031143425.1. Lineage (NCBI taxonomy): Eukaryota > Metazoa > Chordata > Amphibia > Caudata > Salamandridae > Pleurodeles > Pleurodeles waltl. The sequence continues at coordinate 797,768,378 of NC_090443.1, read as the reverse complement.
CACTGCTACTCCACTCTAGGGTTATTAACACCTCAAGCTGTATAGGACAGTTCACCTCAGCCTGTCCTACCCACAGGTCTTGCGCTTTGACAGCCACTCTTTGTTATGGGGGTCCAGGTCCTCTCTATCTGTGTGCCTTGCCTCTCCTCCCGACCCACCACCCCATCACCTATGGAGGTACCCTCCAATCCCTGGGATTCCCAATCATCCACCACCTTTGTCTACAGAGGTGCAATGGACCGCCCTCAGAATCTACGTGCCACTTCCTGCCATCGTGTCCGTTCCTCCTCCTGTGCACATTGTGTGACGTCTTTCACCCATGTTGCCCTTGGGTGACTTCCACGCCATAGCTATCCTCCATTTGGCCTGGGTCAGATCCATAAACCTATCCCCCACTTTCTTGGGGGCCAGTCTATGGAAAAGGCCCAGCAAGTGAAATGCTGTGGCATTATTAAGGAACCTATGTAGTGTGTGGTTCACTAATGCTTTTGATCCATCCCAAAACACAGCAAACCCTGACAACCACATTTCAAATCTTTGTATTGAAGAGTATCTCTGTGTACAGTTGACAGTTTGTGCCCAGTATGTTCGAAACACATCTTTTGTTCTGCAGAAAAAGTTTCCAACAGGACAAATATTCTATGTAGTAGGTACTAAGTATTGAAAGCAGCCTTGAGTTAATAGATAGAACTGTTGTAGCATGACAATTTCATGACAATTTCTACATAACCAAGATTGTGTGCACCAGGTACTAACCTATGTAAATGTGCTTCAGAAATTAGACTACAGTATGACGACTGCAGATAAAATATACATACACGCATACATATAGACACCCGGAAAAAACAAAACTTGTAAATCAGACAAGTATCATTAATTAAATCTTTAAATGACAGATATGTTTCTGCTATTGAGCTCCTCACTATAAACAGCACTACTGATACAGGTCTTCCACTCCATCACAGAAAACTGAAAATGTGGATATGTTTGTCGACTAAATTATTTGGCGCCCCACAAGTCAACACAGGCTTCATGTAAAAGCAGTGGCCCATCTTACACTACTTTGTGAATGAACTTATCCTTACCACACAAGACATGAAGTGGAGTAGGCTAGGCCTCTGTGCATACCACAATTGGGTTACTACAAAAGTGTGGTTTTTGGTTTACATTACACTTCATGGACAGACTTGGGAGAGCTGGAAAAGCACGTCCTAAAACGTCTGGAAACAGAAAACCTTCTCTAGAATCCCTTTATTGCCACACTTTAATCACAGATCAAGTTCATTGCACTTTTCACAAGGAATATTGGGCAAGTGTCATGTCTTATTTTAGTCCCAGCACGAGAAACGGGCATATAGAAACCTGGGACCCCCAGCCGAAACCTCTGAGCTGCTTTTGAGATTCCAAACAAATAACCTCAACACAGAAAGCTGTTTAATCCTGAACTTTTAAGGATGCATTCAATCTGTGGAGTATGCAGAAAGCAACTGGCCATGTTAAAGCACACTTAGTAAACCTGTTCGAAGTGCCTAACTCCAGCACAAACCTCTTCACATGCTAACCAAAATCACAAATACAGAAGCCAAGCCATTGGTACCACAGGAACTGCATTTTGCTAGCCAGTATAACAGTACTCCTTGACCTTTTAGCTACAAATTCCTCACTGAATTCTTCACATACATTACACTTTCTACTCCTTTATTTTTCCACCTGGTAACAAATCGAGCACCGTGGAGAAGCTATTAGTTCACCTTTCATAAATATGTCTGTGTTTTTATGGTTTTCTGACATGGGGGCAAGTGTGGATGTCCATACATAGAAAAAAAGAAGTTCTTTGTTCAGCGATCAGGCATGTGTGATAAATGCAGAACATTCTCCATCTGATAACTGCACATTCTGCAGATCGTATCAATAACTTAAGTCACTCCTGGGGTAGTTTGATTTTTGGAAGGGTAGATCCCAAATCGATGCTGAATGATTTTAGTTTGCATTCTGATAGACAGGTCTATTGTATATACTTTTGGCAAATTGACCTGGAGTAACAGTTAAATACTGTCTATGCATGTTATAAATAGTCTCGTTTTCCATAAAGTATATGTTTTTTTGAGATTGTATTGCTCATTGTTTTAAAAAAGTGTGGCATCTTCTTTCCTTCCACAGATCTTCTAATTTCAGTGTTTTTAGAGAGGTTGGTAGGAGATCGTACCACATGTTTTTGTTAGTTGAGATCTTATTTGCTATTTCTATCCAGATTTGTTGATAGTAGTGATGTTTGTAAGAAACTGAGTTATTAATTGGGGGGAGGGTCCACCACAAGGAATAAGACCCCAAATTTATCAAGGTAAAACACAGCTTCAATAATGCAAACCAGGGCTCAACCGCTATTTAACAAAACAGACATGTTTAACTTAGGAAAATATGCAAAGTATTTAACAGTAACAAGCCAGTTAAAAAGGCAAAACACAACAAAATAAAAATCCAACTGCCAACTTATAAAAATAGTGGAAAGTGTAATTAGCAAAATGACACCAAACAATAAAATTCCAGTCAGGGAAACTAGAGATATCATTTTTAAACGATTTGAGGCAAAAAGCACCACGAAAAAGAAAAGCACCAATCACTAATTACTGTTTGCAGTGTACTGCAACATTGGGGCAATTTCAGGCTGACCGTGATTAGGTACATCAAGATAAAATCTAGTAAAAGATTGTACTTACTGACTGAGGGCCCTGATTTAGATATTGACGGACAACTTACTCCGTCACAGTGGTGACGGATATCCTGTGTGCCAAAATCTAAGTCCCATTATATCCTGTGCCGACGTAACTTGCCTGCCAATTTCTAAATAAGGCCCTAGATCTCCAAACTGGAAGTCACAATTTTTCCAGCAGGGCAAAGTTGCAGGCTGTACTCGCGAAGTCCTCTGGAAGCCAAATAGATATTGGTTGAGGTCCCACTGAATCAATTGGTTTTGGTGGGAAGGAATTCGAACTTAGCAGCCCCCGAAGTCTTCTCGTCAGGCTGATACTTTTCCTTCACTCAGTCAAAATTTCTATCTTTGGACTTTGTCTTTTTTATGGAGCTCAAAATTCACTAGAGGGGTAGGTCAACAAAATCCTCTCAAGCTCAGTTACTGTTGCTGCAAGGTCCTGCTTAAACTCCAGAGGTCCTGAAAGTCCAAAAATATTCTTAGTCTCAACTTTTCAGAGATTCTGGAGCAGCTCCTCTTGCTCAATTCTAAGGCTCCCAAGACCTCTGAGACAGCACTTAGGGGCCAAGACTCACTCCAACATGCCACCTGTAGGGTTTAGGTTAGGTCCAGTTGCTAATGGTTTACTGGTCACTTCAGAAAAAGGGCTTCCTGCAGCTTGTTTTCAGTGTATCCAAAAAGGAGGTCAGCCAAGTGACCCTTGGAGTCCACTTCCCAGACTTGGGTACATATAACAGGTTCAGTGCTACAGATGTCCATGCAGGTCAGAGACAACAGGTCCAGTACTCCTCTGTTCTTTTGCAGGTCCCGAAAGGGTGGTGTTGAGCTGTGAGTGATCTCCCACTTTTGTCGGATTCACTAGCCTGTGTGTGGGATACTCTAGAATGCTTCCTTATCAATGAGGAAAAACTTACCCAGGGCGAGCCTGCCACTTTTGCAGCCTTAATGCAAACTACCCCACAGTGCACTGTTCTGGTAAGATCTAAGATGGCCTCATCAGCTACAACAAACTGGTGAGTGATCTCCCACTTTTGTCGGATTCACTAGCCTGTGTGTGGGATACTTTAGAATGCTTCCTTATCAATGAGGAAAAACTTCCCCAGGGCGAGCCTGCCACTTTTGCAGCCTTAATTCAAACTACCCCACAGTGCACTGTTCTGGTAAGATCTAAGATGGCCTCATCAGCTACAACAAACTGGTTCTGAAATCAGCTTCTCCCTGCTACTGGGCTAGTGCCAATTTGCCTAAAAAGATCCCTGAAAACAAAGGCTTTTCTTCCCCAAGTCTCACTTGACACTTACCTATGAAATGACATGACTCATGTTAATTAAGTTCATGAACTCTCACCAGTTATCCTTCTTCTAGGGCTGATGTGCCATACATCACACAAAGGTCCAAGCTATGGTTTCTGCTCTGGGAGCCGTGTTCACTAGGATAAACGCTGATAAGCCAGCTGCTGGTAGGTGAATGCTACTTAGCTCATTTGAGGTTCAGGTAGACAAAGTCTAACTTTTTAAAAGATACGTCCTAATTATAATTTAAATCCAAATACTCCACTGAATTGGATTTTTAAGAAACCTCAAGATAGTGCTTGAATTATTATAATTTAGCAGAGTTATGATTTTATTTTGAACTTTAAATTTTTCATAAGAAAGTCAGAGGCTTTCACAGTGAAAAACAGTTTTTGGTGACTAGGCACTGTAGACACATACCATCGCTAATGTTTTGCATGAAACATGCTTAGATACTAGGCACCCTCCTTTGTGGGCTGCACAGCCTACTCAAGGATGACTTATTTATGATTTAAAATTAGGGTTCTTACCTGCCAAAAATTGTTATGTTATTTTGGCAGGGTTTCATCAAGGTTTAAAAACTGCAGGGGTAAGCCTACTGTAGCCCTGGAGCCATGTCTTTGTCAGCCTAGTGCAGGGCACAGCTTCTGTTGTAGGTCGCAAGTGGCATTTGACATTTCCATGCCATTTGTTTTATTTCCTGCACCATTTACTATTGCTTTACTAGGATACTAATAATGCCAATTAGGAGTTAGCTATTCTTACCAAGAGCACATACATTCGGGACTGGACAGCATTGCTCCAGCGTGCAGAGTTTAAAAAATAGCACCACAAATCAGCAAATAAATGTGATACTTTCTCACAATGTTCATATGTGGTCTTTAATTGGACCCACAATTCAGGGCAGTGGTGATTTGAATAAAACAAATATTTTAGTAACAACATACAGCAAAAGGCAGAAATGTGTGGTCACATATTAGTGTAATAGCTGCAGACATTCAGGCTAATTTTAGGGGAGAAGGGGGATAACAAAATTAGATGAGGCAGCACCATGACTATAACTTGAAATGATGGGTATTTTCTTTAGATTTACTTTGGGCACTATGCAGTGCTTACTTTATGCCTGTGGTTTTAGGTGGTGAGCACCAGCACTCATTTTTGGGGAATGGTTCTTATTTTTCATCATCAGACTTTGGCCAAAAGCAAGTGAAGAATAAAAGCAGAAAAGAGAGAAAGTAGTAGGGAGAGAAATATAGAAAGACAGTAACAAAGTTAGAAAGCAGGGATGGAAACGATTGGGTAGAAGTTAGATAAGATGCAGAAAGGGTAGATTGTTTAAAGAAAGAGACACAAGGGATGTGGAATTTGGCTGCATTTTACAGCACTGGTAGCAGAAATTTAGTGTGTCCTTAACATATTTCTTTTACAAATTAGGCACTGGCACTCACTATCAGAAAGAAAGTGTTTGCAGGGTAATGGCATGGGAATTAAATATACTTACTTGATAACCCTTGTTAGCCCTCCCAGCAAAAATATATATTTACTTTGCCAACTGTAATTTTATATATATTTATAATTGTCTGACTGTATCCCTGATTATTGCCATGTGGGAAATCTCTCATTCAATACACTAAGCTTAAGTAAGTTGTGGTGACAAGTTGGTAATGCAAGGCTATGTCTGATGCCACAGTTCTGATCTGTTTAGTATGAAAAGATATGATAAAGGCAGTAGGTCTGGCTTATTTCTTGTGAAAAACACTTGTAAAAGCCAGTAGGCCCTTAATATCTTGATTCAAATTATGCTGTGTAGGCTGTAGACAGGCTTTTGTTACATTAAGTCTCAGAGACTAGTAACAGATTAGATGTTGTTAATCCCTCCAATAAAATCTGGGGATAGCAGATTTTCACTGTTATGATCTTTGTACACCCTTTTAAAAGGTGGTATACATTGTTTTGCCAACTGTAATTTTGCACATATTTGTAATTTTAGAAGAGTGTGTTTCTGTCTGCCACCACCTTAGGCCTGTGGTGAGTATGGTGTCAAACCAGTGGTAAAGGATATAGGTGTTATTTGTTCAAGCTATGTCAAATGCCATAGGATTGATCTGTTTAATATGAAAGGGTATGACAGAACCAGTAGGCCTAATTCACTCATTGTGGAAAGTGAGTTTTAAAGGTATTAGTGTTTTTATGGTGGATTAATATCACATGGTGCTAAAGCATTAGGCAGGTATTTTGTAATATGGAATCTCACGAATTACCGTAGTAGGGAAGGGCTTTTTTAAGCTCACTTCTCTGTGTTCAAGTAGCAGTTTTGTTTTCTCTTATTTGAAACAAACTTACATTGATTAACATTGACCCATTTACACAAAAAATAAAATGTAGCATCAAATGCAATATCAATTTCACCATTGTTAATGTTTTCTACTTTAGTGTGTTATGTGGTAGTTGATGAAAAAGCAAATGAGTTCCAGCTGCATCTTGTCCCATTGCATTTGTTTCTGGATTCAAGCTGGTATGTTTTCCATGCCTAACACTTTGGTGTCACCCAGCGCCTGATTTCATCATGCCTGTGTAGTGGATTATGGCACATTCACTTCAAGGCGGGCCCTGAACATCATAGCAAACTTCTCTGAGGAGGATATTAAATCCTCATTGCATAACTGACTAGAAATATAAATACATTCATAATAGAAAGTGTGTAGGTTAAAACATAAACCTTATGGTGGGTTTACTTTAATCCCAAATTCTTACTGAACATATTTTCTTATTCTTTAGGAAACACCTGTCATGTCTAACCCGGAAATGCTCTTTGTCTTCTAAATAGCTGCTCCTGTGTTTGCCATTTAACGTATGCACTCTTCAGTTACTGAGACAATTATGAGAGTCCTCAGTAAGAAAATAATTTTGTTCTGCTCATTAAAAAACAATGTAGGGTGCTGCATGTTCATTAAATTCAGAGGTTTTAGTTGAACTCTCTCCCAGTTGAACTGGCATCACTCAAAATAAATTAACCTCTAGAACATTTCAAACGATTTTGACATTTGGGGATACAAATGAGCAACATCATTGTAGGGTAGGAGTTGAGGAAGTGGGTACTCCTCGAAGTTCATGACCATCATTTTACCAAACATGAAGGTATGTGAACTGGGTCTGGAGAACATAGTGAGCACATTCTCTACGTTTCACAACAGGTTTTGTGGGTTCACAGGATGATACATGGTGTTTAGCTTTTGTCAGACTTCTGCATGGGTAGGACCTATCTCCTTCTACACATTCAGGTGTTCCCCTTTAGCATTTGCTTTGTGATGTTTCTGTCAGAGGCTTGTCAGTCTCACCATTATGACTTATGTAGTCAAATGGGAGCTCACGCATATTAAAAACATGCAAACGGATACCTCTCTCATCCAAAGACACTTTGTTCAGGTGCCTTTTCTGTTGAATGTTCCAAGCACTCTGCAGTTCTGGAGGCATCTTATCGTTCTCTAGCAGATGGGTAACTAAAGTTTTGTAGGGTCCTAAAGAGTCATATTTTCTGTTAGCAGGGTTCTCCGCAAGCCTCCCTCTTCCATAAGTGGATGTTTTGGTGGTCCTTTTAGGTCTCACCTACAGAAAGCTTCAGCTATCTAGAGAGAAAACGTACGTCACAACATGCAGCTTACACATACACTCAGTATATGTAGATATACAGAGAATGTGGAAAATGGCTTTTAGACAGTCCCTTTAGCCATTGGTTACTCTCTGTTAGCTTTTCATAAATCCCACACTTTTCAATGCACGATGTGGGCCCCAGGTGCTCCCCTGCAGATAGGGTGCTTGCTATCTGGAGGTGGTTTGCTGGCATTTTGGCCTTGCCAGTGCTTGTTGAATTGCAGCATTGGCAAAGTCAAAAGACAAGTGAGCAAATGCTTGTTCTCTTTGTCACAAAGCTGCACACTGATTCTTTTCCTGGGTTTATACACTGCAGCTGACCACGTTACCGCAGGAGTATCCAATAAGGGAAAGAGCACACTAGGAACATTTTGTAATATTGTATGAAATAGACTTATAGAGCACACTGTTTCCAGAAATGGTGTCAGGTGCCCAGTTGGAGAAAAGATGAGTTTTTAGAGTTTTACTAAAACGCCTCAAAGTCTTTATATGACAAAGATGCAAGGGCAAGAAAGTTCCAGCCATCATGATTGATTAAGTTCTGCCTCCTCCGCAAGTACAGCCAACATACCTGTGGACAGCTAATAGACATGCATCAGAATGTCACACCTTCTTGGTGCGAAGATAAAGGTAATTTTTTTTGTTCACACAAATACGTGGGGGCACAATAAACACAGCTTTCAAAAGAATTCTCTTCAATGTAATAAGTGCAGAGAAGACTTTACAGAATACCGACCAGATAGTTTCAAGACAAGGCATGTGGCTAAAGAATTACAATAATCCGTTCACCATAAGATGATGGCTTGAACCACCAATGGCCTGGTGTGCTGAGATAAATGAGGTAAACGTTTGCGTAAGGCCTTCATCCAGTAAAACTAAATAGAGCATAATTTAGTTGCCTGATTAGGAAAAAGGTCATTATCCAACCGCCACGCTGCGATCCACGGCCAGGATACCCCACTGGACATCAGGGATTACACTTGGGGGGATTAGCTCCCTCTGTACATGGGCCACCCGTGGGGGCATATATATATATATCTTTTTTTTAATGTTAGTTTACCCCAAAGGGGTTGTGATCGCGCCCCCAGGGGTTAAAAAATAAAATGTTTTAAAAAAAATTTAAAAAAGGAAAAACAAATATTAAACTGACAGGGGGTTGCCCGTTAGCAGGGCAGACCCCCTGTGGGGGCAATCGTTTTTTAATAGATGTATGGTTTCCCTGGGGGCCATGATCGCCCCCCCCCAGGGAACCATACAGCTATTAAAAAAAAAATATATATATATATATATATATATACAGAGAGAGAGAGAGAGAGAGAGAGAGAGAGAGAGAGAGAGAGAGAGAGAGAGAGAGAGAGAGAGAGAGAGAGAGAGAGAGAGAGAGAGAGAGATAGAGATAGATATCACGATCACTTTTGTCAATGTGTGTGTGGTTTCCCTGGGGGGCTGCAATCAGCCCTCAGGGAAACCACACCCACATATAGAAGTGATCTCTCTCTCTCTCTCTCTCTCTCTCTCTATATAGATATATATATATATATATATATATATATATATATATAATTAGCCACTAGTCGTCTCGAAGCTCGCGTCTTCGAAACGATGCACATACTCCAACTAACGCGTTTCAACCGTAGCTTGTGGGAGGCAATAGAAAAATCAAGCTCACTCTTGTGATTACGTTTTTAGTAGAGAAGGATCTGACTTTTGTCTAGTGGCAGTTTTGATCTCATAAAGTAGCGCAGAAGGTTTATATGCCTGCTGCAAAGATTAAATCAGTATTTTATGTGAATAGCTGAGTGGATTAGTAAAGCCAGCCATTACCTGCGCTATAATACAAATGAAATGTATGTGCAAGGGGGGCTGTGTAGAGATGAAGGGCACTTTTGCTGAGTGGTAATGAGGGAATCTGAGGAGGCGGTCATGAGAGTGTAAGCACCAATAATAATAGTCGGACTGGGCGCCACAGGCTCTAAAGACTGTGATGATGGATATGTGACAAGGTAAAGAAATAGTGTGTCTTTTTTAGTTTTTTTTTAGTGTCTTGAGAGAACGTGCTGATGAGGGAAAAATCCAAGGTAAGGTGACTGACCTTTACTGTTGCACACATCACACACACACTCACCAGCAATTTTGTGACTGTCTATGTAGGCTAGTGTTTTAGAGGGACAGTTTAGCCTGTAGCAGAGATGGCGTCTTGTTGAATGACTGCTGCACAAGCCCTAACACAGGTTATGGAGGTCAGTTCTGACGTAGGGTCAGAGATTATGACAGCAGATACTAAGACAGCATCTTAGGGATAGGACAACGGGGCAGACTCTGATAATGATTTTTCAGTCGGATGAGTCCCATCCGACAACTCCTCTTCCAGTGATTCTGAGGGAGGGGATGAGGACAGTCATGCTGTCCCTTCACAAGCACAGTCTGTGCAGTGGCACAATAGCGGGTTAGCCCAACCCAGAGAGCTGGTGCATGCAGTGGCAAGCAGAAAGAGAGTCCTCACTGGGGATCTCCCCAATTTAGTTCAGCCCCAAATTCCACTGCCCAAATCGTATTGTGAAGACATCAAAATTATCTATCACAAAACAGCCTGGTTTTGTAAGGCAGGCATCTGCTTTTTTGGTCCTTGGCTCGACGGCCATATAGGGAAACCTAACAAACCCAGACATTTCTGGAAACTAGACACCTGGAAGAGTCCACAGAGGTGAGGTGTGGCTTGTGTGGATTCCCCAAATTTTTCTTACCCAGAATACCCTGCAAAGGTGAAATGGTGAATAAAAAGTAGTTTTTCTTGCATTTCTGTCACACAAACTACAGGAATGCTGGGATAGACAAAATTCCTACCACCCAGTGTTCCCCCACTGGTCCTGATAAAAATGTGACCTCACTTGAGTGCCTATACCTAGTGCCTACATCAGGAATGGATCAACCCAGGAGCATCAGTTACCCTCATGTAAGGACTAACTGTTGTGTGATCCATTCCTGTCACAGGCACTAAGCCTACCCACACAAGTGAGGTACAATTTTTATCGGGAGACTTGGGGGATTGCTGGGTGGAAGGAAGTTTGTGGCTCCCCTCAGATTCCAGAACTTTACATCGCCAAAATGTGCAGTAAACATGTTTTGTTAGCCAAATTGTGAGGTTTGCAAAGGATTCTGGGTGACAGAACCTGGTGAGAGCCACACATGTCGCCCCATTCTGGGTTCCACTACTTTCCATAAATGTATACGTTTGTTAGGTTTCCGTAGGTGCCGGCTGAGCTAGAAGCCAAAATCCACAGCTAGGCACTTTGGAAAAAACGTGTCAGTTTTCATTAGAAAAATTTGGTGTGTCCATGTTGTGTTTTGGGGCATTTCCTGTCACGGGCACTTGGGGGAATGCTGGGTGGAAGGAAGTTTGTGGCTCCCTTCAGATTCCAGAACTTTACAGTACTGAAATACTTTTTTTGCCCAATTTTGAGGTTTGCAAAGGATTCTGGGTGACAGAACCAAGGGCCATATGTACGAAAACTTTTTTCCATAGACAGAATGGGTAAAATCCTTTGGTACATCTGGCCCCAAGTGAGAGCAACACAAGTCACCCCATTCTGGATTCACCTATTTGTCTACTTTCCATAAATATATAGGTTTGGTAGGTTTCCTTAGGTAGCGGCTGAGCTACAGCCCAAAATCCATAGCTAGTTTTTCAATAGAAAAATGTGATGTGTCGTCGTTGTGTTTTGGGCTGTTTCCTGTCACGGGCACTAGGCCTACCCACACAGGTGAGGTACCATTTTTATCGGGAGACTTGGGGGAATGCTGGGTGGGAGGAAGTCTGTGGCTCTTCTTAGATTCCAGAACTTTGCAGCACCAAAATATGCCGAAGTGTTTTTTAGCCCATTATTGAGGTTTGCAAAGGATTCTGGGTGAAAGAACCCAGTGAGCGCCCAACAAGTCACCTCATCCTGGATTCCCCTAGTTGTCTACTTTCCATAAATGTATAGGTTTGGTAGGTTTCCCTAGGTGCTGGCTGAGCTACAGCCCAAAATCCACAGCTAGGCACTTTGCAAACAACACATCATTTTTCCATGGAAAGATGTGATGTGTCCTGTCACGGGCACTAGGCCTACTCACACAAGGTACCATTTTTATTGAGAGACTTGGAGAAATGCTGGGTGGAAGGAAGTTTGTGGCTCCCCTTAGATTCCAGAACTTGCAGCACCGAAATATGATGAAAGAGTGTTTTTTAGCCCAATATTGGTGTCTAAATGTATAGGTTTGGTAGGTTTCCCTAGGTGCCGGCTGAGCTACAGCCCAAAATCCACAGCTAGACACTTTGCAAAAAACATTATTTTTCAATGGAAAAATGTGATGTGTCCATTTTGTGTTTTAGGGGGTTTCTAGCTAAAATCGTTGAACCTCATGGTCTCTCATTGGTGTCATATGCAGACGACACCCAGCTGGTACTCTCTCTTTTCAACACCAGCAACACTCCTCAAACCAATCTATCTTCCTGTCTTGAGGATATTGCCAGATGGATGACTATCTCTAAACTCAAACTGAACAATGAAAAATCAGAAGTAATGATAGTTGGAAACCAAACTCTTCTTAAAAACTTCCCTTCACCCAAGGAAAAGATAAAAGCTTGGGCTTTTGGCTTGACTCCCACCTCAGGATGGATTGTCAATCTAAAAAACTGGCTGCATCTTGTTTCGGCATACTGAGAGCCCAGAGTAAAATTCTTAATATTCTTCCTTTTCTGGCCAGAAGGCTTATCATCCAAGCTTTGATACTGTCTCACATAGATTATGGTAACTCTCTTTTCCTCAGCTCCTCAAGCTATGTAATCAAAAGATTGCAGGTTGTGCAAAACGCCGCCGCACGCATGCCTATGAATACACCCAGACATATGTCGGCCAAACCAGCATTGGCCTCACTTCACTGGCTCCCAATTAAACAATGGATCAACTTTAAGGCTATCTGCATGACACACAAAGCCCTCCATAACAAAGGTTCGCTCTTCCTTAGGAATTGTATCATACCCTATATCCCTCAGAGGGTACTTAGGTCTTCATCTGCCTCACTGGTGACCATACCTCATTTCAAAAAAGTAATTTGGGGAGGTAGTTCTTTTTTAGTTAAAGCTGCGTACCTTTGGAACTCTCTCCCTCTAGATCTCCATCAGGAACAATTGGAGTCTGCCTTTCCAAGAAGTTGAAGACATTCTCGTTTACAGCATAGACCTTTTTTGGAGTCTGGTTCCTCTGCCTTAGTGCTGGGAAGCCTCAGGGCAGCCATGCGCTCTATAAATTCATTAAACTAAACTAAACTAAACTGTCACGGGCACTAGGCCCATCCACCCAAGTGAGGTACCATTTTTACTGGGAGACTTGGAGGAACACAGAATAGAAGAACAAATGCTTTGCCAATTTGCTTTCTCAACATTTTTGCCATACAAATGTAAGGCAGTGTGTAAGAAAGAAGTCATTTTGAGAAATGTCCTATAATTCACATGCTAGTATGGGGATCCACAAATTCAGAGATGTGCAAATAACCACTACTTCTAAACTCCTTATCTTGTGCCTTTTCGGAAATACATGTGTTTCCTTGATACCTAATTGTCATTCTTTATATTTTACCAAATGAATTGCTGTATACCCGGTATACAATGAAAACCCACTGCAAGGTGAAGCTCATTTAATGACTGAGTAGCGTGGGTTCTTGATGAACCTACAAGACCTATATCCTGTGCAGCCCCCTTCCTCCATAAAAAATAAAATATTTAGGCAGCACCCTCAAGGAATGGATCCCCAGGGCATAAATAGGCCAGGAGAGAGGGGGCATGTTGACCTGCAGTCAGATACCACTGTGCATGGCCAAAGGCTGTGCACAGCACGGGGTTGCGTGGTTAGTGGTGTTGGCTGCAAGGACTAGCTGCAGGCCAGTCCCTGCGGCCAACCCCAATGCTCATGGCTGAAGGTCATGCGCACGTGCTATTGGGTGGTTACAGGGGTTGGCTGCAGGGCCTGGCCACAAACCAGGCCTTGCAGCCAACTCTCAAGTGCAGCTCTGGGTTGGATGGTTATAGGGATTGGCTGCAGGGCCTGGCTGCAGACTGGACATTGCGGCTAACCCCGTAGCGTTTGGTTGAGTGGTTATAGGGGTTGGCCAAAGGCCATGTGCAGTTATAGTTGGATTAACATACAGTTATGAAAATTAGTTTAGGTTGAAAAAAATATAGAAATACACTAAAAAAAAACAAAGGTTACAGGGATGTTATAGTTAGGAAACAGAATCTAAAAAAAACATAGAAATTCAATTGAAAAACCAAAGGTTATAGCAACGTTATCGTTAGTCTCACATTTTAAATATACAAAACCATAGAAGTTCACCTGTTAGAGTTATTTCAAGTAACTATAACTTTCACCCTATGGTAACTATAACTCACACCCTTGCCATGCACTGCTAATTACCCCATAAATTACAGCACTCATGACATCTTTGATAACATCATTGATAATGTCAGTGTAACATCTGCAGTAAAACTACTGATCATATAACTGTGCATGGCGGGAACGCGAGTTATAGTTACCTTAGGGCATGTGATAAGTGGAGATTGAGGGTTAAAGAGGTATGTTTGATGATTGAGGGGCGATCAGAGGGTCAAGAAAACAAAGGAAATTGGAGGTAAGAAATGAAAGATGGATTATGAGGAATGAGAGTGGTAGATGAGGTGTGAGGAGTAAGGAATGACAGATAACGGATGAGGACTGACGCATGAGCGGTGAGGACTGAGGGATGATGAGTGAGCAATAAGGATGTCTTAAAACTGATTAGGTACTGCACATATGAAGGATGGAGAATGGGGAATGATGGATAAGGTGTGTGAGATGAGAAATAAGGAATCCGAGATGGAGTGTGAGGACTGAAGGTTGATTGGCAAGGCTATAGTGAGGGATGTAGAATGAGGAAACAGTGAGGGTTGATGTGTGAGAAATATAAGGTGTAGCTTGACCTCTGTGTCATGAGAAGGGGGGTATGAAGATATCCTAATATGGTCAGGGTGGTGGACATTTTAGGAAACAATTTGTACAGTTTCCTTGTCACTTCTGAAGTGACGGGGAGTGAGCAGTGATAGATAAGGGATGTCAAGTAAGGAATCAAGGGTGAAGAGTGTGGAATAAGGGAAGAAGAGTGGGGAAAATAGGTCATGTAGTGAAGGTGTGGCAAGAGAATTAAGGGATGAGGTTTGAGTGGTGAGGATCAGGAGTAAGAGTGGTGAGTAGGCAACTGAGGGATGTGAAAAAGGATGAGAATTGAGAGTTGAGGAGTGAGGAGGAAGGAGTGATTAAAAGTGAGGGATCAGAGAAGACAAATTAGAAATAAAGGGTATCCATTGAGGAGGGAGGGATGATAGTGGGGGATAATGGTTAATTAAAAAAGGATGAGAAGCGAAGAAAAATTAGTGAGGTCAATAGGTTACGAGTGAGGAATGAGAACTGAGGCATGAGATGTAAAGGGACAGCATGTCCTAAAATGGATAGTCTGATATAAATTTTAAGCTATTATCATTGTCCATTTCTCTTATTTTTCAAAGGGGGAGGTATGAGCAGTGAGGGATGAGGAAAGGAGAATAGGGAGAGGTGAGGAATGAAGTGTGACAAATAAGTGATGTAGAGTGAGTAGAAAAGAGTGGGAGATAAAGGGTTGGAATAAGGGATGTGGAGGGACAACTGTGGCTGAAGGTGAGGGGTGAGGGATGAAACATAAGTAGATTGAGTGATGAAGAGTGAGGGATGTGAAATGATTGTTAAAACTCAAAAGTGAGAGATGACTTATATATGGGGAATGAAGGATGGCTGATGGATGGTGAGGGATGAGGAGTGAGGGTAGAGAAAGAAGTAAGGCATTTAGACCCTCCTTTATAATTTGCCGTTCAGCCTGTCCTCCGCCAGGGTGATGGAGTAAATTACCACGTTGCCCTGACAGAGGTGCCCACTGCCAAATTCCGAAATGTTCATTGGCCTGACAGACATTTCAAGCATTAACAGGTACCACAATTCCCTCTCCACCTAAAATTTAAACCGGTCCCTTAGCGTAAAGAACGAGGAGTGAAGAAGGGAAGGGCTGAGGGATGAAAAGCAAGTCATGTATGAATATGGGCACCACTGAAATTGGATATGAATCACATTGAGGGGCTGGTATATGTGGAGGTGAGCCCCTGGGGGGAGGTGGATGTGACAATTGAGGTGTTAAAAAGGTGGTGAGTATGTGGTTAAAGATGTGATAAGGGCATGGGTAGATTGAGGCCCTGAGTGCGTCGAGTTCATGATGGAGTCAGTGCCCTGTGGGGAAGTTGGCTCCATTCGGTTAGTCATATGTCTGTGGCAGTAGCAGGGTTGTTGTGTTGTTTGAAGAAGTTGGTGGCCTTGGGCTTGAAATGTCTGTAGATGTTAGCAATCTTGTTGTGGAAAAAGATTGCAAGGTTCTTGTAGAGTTCCTGTGAGGGGATAATGTTGTTTGTTGCTACTGAGGGGTTAGTTAATTCTTTGGCAATGTTACTTTTATTGGAGCTTGAGCGGATGTGTGAGGCTGATTTTTTTCCAATTCAAAGCTGTGATACTGTACATGGAATGGTAAGAGACTTTTGTAATCTTTTATCTCAGGATGGATGGAACTAGCTAATCCTATACTTGAAGACTTTGCTGTAAAAATGACAAAAGACTTAGTACCTGATTGAGATCTTGGATAGGATTTATATTTTGGGGGATGAGATATGCGTCAATGTTGTGACTGAATAATTCATCCACCAAGATCTCAATTGGGCCCTTCTAGCTTGGCATGAATGGAACTGTACCTATGCTTAAAAACTTTACTAGAAAAATGGACATTTGAGGTGGGCAGATTCAGGGTGTCTGTGGTATCATGGGGTGCTCCGTAGAAAGGAGGTGCTCTCTACCTAAACCTAGGAACTAGTCAGAGTTGCCTTTTTTTTTTCTTACATAATATTTACAGCACTGTAATCCTGAAACAATCCTGCACACATATATGGATATATATATATATATATATATATATGTATGACTTTATATAGTTGCTCTCCACCTAAACTTGGGAACTACCCAGAGTTCTCTTTTCTTTTTTGCATAATTTATGCATCACTGTAACCCTGAAAGGGCTTTGTTTTGACTTATACTGGGATCTCCCTTGTGTCTGGACAAAGCTAAACCCCTCTGAAGATCTCTAGTGAGAGCAAAACACGTGTCAAGGGTTGTTTTTACTCATTCCAGGTTGGCTTGGATGGTATTTTACCAGTCAAAAGCAGTAATACTGTGCCTGGAGTGGTGAATGGCTTTTGTCATTTTACAGCTCGGCGAGGATGACACTGTGTCAGACCTATGCTTAAAGATTTTGCTATATAAATGGCAAAAGACTTTGTCCCTATCTAGCTCAGCGTGGATAGCACTGTGCTGATCTCATGGATAAGCACTTTGCTAGAAAAACTGACATTTGAGGTGAGCAAATCTAAAGTGTCACTGGTGTTGCAGAGTGCTCCATATGGGAGCTGCCCTCCACCTAAACTTGTGAACTACCCAGAGTTCTCTCTTCTGTTTTGTATCTGTATATATATATATATATATATATATATATATATATATATATGTATGTGTGTGTGTGTTTTATTAAGGAGGAACCCACCCTTACCTCCCTTTACCTCTACACTCACATAAAAAAGTATGTTATTTACAAAAATACATACCTGTGTGATAAAGTTCTGTCTGACAAATAAACAAATACTTACGTGCCTGGTAAAGGGATGCATGTGATGAATGCATGGTAAAGGTTGGTTCCTTGTTTTATAGTCTGTTAAATGTGTGCTACATTATTTTAGTTAATTTGTTTAAGCCCATATAATTTTAGAATATCTAACATTAATTTCAATATGTAATATTAATTTTAAACTAAATCAACATAACTTCTGTGCAAGCCATATTCATTTAAATAGGGGTCATATTCATTTAAACATTGTTTATGATAATTCTGGTATGTGCTTTCTTCATTTCAAAGCAAGCAACATTTGTTTCTCATAGTTCCATATTCATTTTAAAAAGTATCATATTCATGTTAATGAGTGTCATACTAATTTTGATGTGGGCCATATTAATTTCACCAGCTGTCATATTAATTTCAAAGTGGTTCATATTCATCTTAACATGTGTCATATTCCTTTCTTATCATGTGTCATATTCCTTTAAATTAATGTCATATTAATTTCAGTGGATGTCATATTCACCTTAACACCTGTCATAATAGGTTTACCATGGGTCATATCCATTTCAACATAGGTCATATTCATTTCATTATATTCAATATTCATTTTGAGGTGTATTATATTAATTTTAAATCATTACATGTTCGCCTTGACAAATCTTGATTTTCATTTCAGAATTGTTCATATTCATTTCAATGTCATATTCACCTTAGTATGTGTCATATTCCTTTCAATGGATGTCTCATTCATATTAACACATCATATTAATGTTAACATGAATCATATACTTTTCAACACGTATCATAATCAGGTCAATGTGTATCATCATACTTTCAGTGCAAGCCATATTTATTTTGATAAATGTCATGTTCATTTTAACATTATTCATATTCATTTTAATACGTGTCAAATTCATTTAAATGAAGCTCATGTTCTTTTCAGCTCATGTCCTATTCATTTTAACATGTGTTATATCCTTTACTTCAATGTTATGTTTACTTCAGTGGATGGCATATTCATAACTAACAAGTGACATATTAATTTTAAGATGCAACTTATCCATTTTAACAAATGTCATAATCATTTGAACATATATTATATTATATTAATTTCAATGCATGCCATATTCATTTTGACAAATGTCATAAGAAATTTAGCTTTGTTTATGCCCATTTGAAGGCATGTCAGATTCAAATCAACGGTGCTTATATTAATTTTAACACAAGCCATATTAATTTTAAATCATCTCCAATGTATCCCTGTATATCTCATGTACTTTACAATTGGGTAATATTCATTTCAACACAGTTCCTATTCAATTGCAACATGTGTAATGTTCATTTCAGTGTATGTTATATTATTTTCAATGTGCACTATATTATTTTCAGGATATAAGGTATTCATTTCAATACCTTATATTCATTTCAATCTGTTATATTCATTTCAAAGTATGTCTTATTCCCCTTGGCATATATCAGTAATTTCAAGAAATGTCCCATTATTTTTCATGAACATGTTATTAGTTTCAGTGATTGGTTTATTTATTTCAGTATGATTTATATATATTCAGTATATCTTATTCAATTCACGGTGTGTGTTATTAATATTGTTCAATAAGTAGCATATTTATTGTGCCAGGTTTCATATTTATTTTGGTTCAAGCCAGATTCGCTCTGTCAGGTATCATATTTATTTTGACACATATTACATTAATGTTGGTGTATGTCATATTCATTTTGCAGCACACTATGCATTTCATATGGGGAGCTCTAATTTTGACTTGAATGTCTTCCTATACATCCATTGGCCTTTTTTCTTTCAACTGCTGCTTATTAAACGAGTTAAAAATGTATATCTGTGTCCATATAGCATGTGATAGTGTGAGCTATGCAGCATCTAGTTAGACTTGTTTTCTGTGGTCAAATGCATAGGCTCGGAGCACCTGCAGCATTTTGATGGTTTACACTTGGAGCAACATTGACACTTGGATTGCTTTCAACATCGTTAGGTTTGCGAGGTAGGATCTTCTCCAGGTGAACCAATTTCAATACCTTAATTGACTAATTTATCCACTACAAGAATAGGTTTAATGCAGGCTTTCTTGTTCAAATCCTAGTTGTCGACTTTTGGCTCTGTACTGTGAAACCCTTCCATCCATTGGCAGCATTGCCTGAAGCTTAAATGTTTGTCTTGAATTTTTGAGTGGCCAGTACTCCAGCAAATGCTATGCTGGAAGCAGGACGCCTTCAATCATGTTTCATGGAAAGCCCGGCCACAAACCTGGACCTAAATTATGAACACAACCCTCAGCGCGTGGCTGCATCTGTCACCTGTTTCCTGGGTCAGTGGCCCTCATGTTAGGTTACACGTAGTATCTGGTAAACCCTGTCCGCTGGGTAACAGGCTAATGCGCTCCTCCAATACACCAGGCCTTTTCACCCTTTGATTACCCAGATCTTTCATGTAAGTTAGGTTGTTTGATCTGACAGTATTTACAGACCTTAGATCTCGACTTGAGCACTTTAAGGGCCTTTTTGTAGGGTTGAAACGAAAGCCAGATAGTGAAGTACTTAACTGTCTCCATTGATAGTCTACGTTAATTTTATTTAGTCTTTTGAACCTCTGGACAGTCAAGGACTTGGCATCCAAGTTGCTGGTCTCTTTGCAGATTGTTTACCCCACTGCTGATCTCCTAAAAAATGTCCTATTTTGTAGATACCAAGCATTACAACAGGCATGAAGACGACAAGAAAACAAGAACACATTTCTTATGGTAATTATTATTTTAATAGTGTCATTCAGCTTCACATAATTTCTTATTGGTTATATATAAGGTAACAAAAATGATTATACCACTTTTTTATTATAACTTTTCAACATGCTGCACAGCAGCCACTCTGCTCTACAGTATAGTCAATAGCTCTGGCTAAACACTTGAAAGGTTCCAAAGGCGAGACCTATTGGCTATGCCAATGCTTGTTTTTCTGCCTCGCGGCTGGGCAATTTCCTTTGTGGTGTCAGCCCTCCCTGTTAATCTTTTTATGGGTCAGGTGGTGTTTATGTGGGCAGGTTGTTAAGCAATTGCTATTTTTGATACTGTTTGATGTATTTATACAAGGTGTGTGCCTCAACCGAAAATGTGTTGTGTTTCAGAGAGCATTTTTAATTAATTCATATATTTATTAACAGTTTTAGTTAGCATGAATCCTACAACAAGGATGTAGTAGTACTTTACAGAGTTGAAAAATGTGTAGTTTTACAATAAGGTTAGAGCATGCATTTATAGATCCACAATCTTATATGTTCAAACATTAATATGAGTCCCTGATGTTTGTCAAAAAATATATAGAAATGTTTACTTTTTCAAAAATATAGTTTTATTCTTCAAATTTAAGAAATTACAACTTGTCACCATCAGCATCCTAGAATACAAATTCAGCTACATTATAGTTGTCATCAATAACTTAAACATATGCTTCCCCCTTCCCAACTAAATCTGCATTTCCCCACCCCCTTCCACCCTTATAATTTCTAATCCTTCATTGGCTTTAAGTAGTTATATACATTCATCTATAAGATTTCCAGGCCTCCTAAATTTGTATTTACTTCTTAGTTCATTCTGCCTTTATAAACATGCTTCTCAGCCAACATTCACCAATCCATGTCCTCCTTCAAGTTTTTTAGATCGGGTGGCTCTCTTGCTCCTGTGTGCCTTGCAATGTTTTATTTTCCAACTACCAAACTAGTGACCAACCATAGCTTTGCGTGTTTGGGTAAACCCCTCAATACTCCCGATATAAACACTATGGGAGAAAAGTCAGTTTGCTGCCCAGTCACTTATGTCATGCACTTTCCTACTTTTCCCAGTATTGCTTTATTTCTGGACAGAGAACAGAATGTGGAAGAAGGACCTCACCTCATTGCTTCCTATGTCCATCTTTTTTTGCTCTGCCCTGAAGTAGTAGACCTATGTAGGATACCTAGTTGTATATGCCTTAAGCCAGCTTATATTCCCACTTCTCAAAATTCTAAGTGCCTCTTACAATGCTTCCACCTCAAGGGTAGGTGCAGCCATCTCTCAGGCAGTTTTCAACATATTCATAGTGTTGCGGGACATGATCAAGGAAACTGCTATTTTATGCAGAAGACAATTCAATATTCTTTCAATCGAGAATATTCAGAGGTTTTCGTGCCCCTTTGGATATTAATTGCAAGAGCATGCATGACCTGTAGATTTCTAAAAGTCTCAAAATCCGCCAGTTGGTATTCTTGATGCAGAGTGTCTAGGGGAATCATTGTAATACTTCACCCTATAGTTCACACATTTTACTAATACCCATGAGGTCCCGTCTTGTGCATCCCTTAAAGATGCCCACTTCTGTGAGAGTATCACTTTCCCACAAGATTGTTTCTCATACTAATACTAAGGTTTTTCTAAGGGTTTGTAGTGTTATGAGACGTGTGTTGTAGTGCCACTAGGTAACCTGTGGTCCCCATTGCATGTCTGTCAATCCTAACTACAGTTTGTCCTGCAGTGCAAATGCCCAGTCATTAATGATTGCCAACTATGTGACTGAGTATTATTTTTTAATATTTTTGAAGTGCTATACCACCGTTATATACCCCTTTGTCAATTTATTAACCTTGGTTGCCTTCCCATTCCACAACAGCAGTCGTATCTCAGCCTATAGTTTTTTTAAGAAGTCTTCTGGTATTTTTAAAAGGGTGTTCTGTTGAGCATACAAACATTTGGGCAAGTAGATCATTTTAAACATGGCTGCTGTGCCCATCAGCGAAAGCAAAAGGACCTTCAAGTACCTGACATCACTTTTAAACTTATCCAGCAGAGTGTTTGGTCAAGAAAGAACCCATGTCCCTAGTAACGTAGGAAAACTTAGCATCAGGATTTGTAACTAGCAGCCTATTGGCATTTCTGGGATCTCCCCCATAATGAGTATAAATGGGATTTACTCCAGTTTATTTTATAACTGGCGTACTTTCCAAAAAGGCTTAAACATCTCCAGAATTCTGCTGATAGTTAACTCTGCTTATGGCAGGTATAGCAACACATAATCTGCACATACTGAGATTCTCAGTACCAGAGTGAAGATCAGGTGTGAAAGTGGACATCCTTGTCTGGTGCTGCTTTCCAACTAAAATGGGCTTGACAAAGTTCCATTAACCCTCACCCTGGACATCGGCACTTGTATAAAAGCGCTACTTATTTCCGTAATTGAGATCCAAACCCCATCCTTTGTAACACTCCAAATACATATGCCCACTTCAAGGTATCTGCTGCTATTGTGGTGTCTAATGAGATCACCATTTTCTGTACCTGCACATCCTTCATATGTCCCATACAACCATACTGTCTCCATAGTTTGGTTCCCCTGTTCAGCATTAAATTTGGTCCAGGTGAACCAGTGCCTCCGTTTAGTCTTATGGCAATCACCTTGGCAAGAATTTTTGCCTCAGCATTCAGCAATAGTATGAACCTGTATGATGCACATGCATCAGGTGGTTAGCCTTCTGTAAGAAGCACCACAATTGTAGCCAGTCTTTGGTCATATGGGAGACAGAGAAATAATGCTTTTTGAGAAAAGACATCTGAGGTGTCGAGCAAGCTGAGCATGTAAGGGGTGAACTAGAGAATTCTAGTGATTCACATTGGGAAATTCTGCTGGAATAACCGGTTCCTTAAGTCTTTCTTAAAAGAATCAAGTGCTACATTGTCCAGAACCAAGCTGGTTACAGTTTGACATTGAAGTGTTTCTTGCAAAGGCTAGATAGAGTTTTCTGACGAGAAAGAGGTAGAGATGGTGGATACTTGGGGAGGGCTGGGTCTGCCTGTTTGCCAAGACCAGTGTGCCCTGTGAAGACAAGGAGAGCACTGGAGGGAGAGCGGTCCAGTGGGAAATCCTAGTGATTGGATTTCTGAGAAGAGGACTTCTGTCCATAGGGGTCGTAGCTCGTGTGCAGAGGGAAATCAGAGTCTCCACATAGCAGGTGGAGCTGCTGTAAAGATTATTGTTGTGCAGATAGGGACATAGCCCGTGTAGAGGGTGAAGTCAGTGACCCCATATGACAGGTGGGGCTGCCGTGAAGATTACTGCTGTGATGATTAGGCCATAGCCCATGTGCAGAGTGAAGTCGGTGGCACCGTGTGCTAGATGGGGCCACCAAGAAAAAAGCAAGGAGCATGATCTGGTCGAGACTGTCGTCGAGAAGAAGAGGCTACCTTAATTTAATATAAAGTGGTACACTGTTCCGAATAAGAGAAAAGAAAAGGAGTCCTGAATTTCAGGAGCAGTGGTCCTCACACACCTTAGTTGGTGTCATGCTTCATCATCGGACAGCTCCTCGTCAGACCGGCGCTGCAATGTTTGACGGGCACCCCCCGAAGGGGGGCTCTTTGCCGGAGATCTTTATATATATTCGATGATGCCGTGGGACCTAATATGGATCCGAGAAAAGGGCAGATCCACAAGAGAGAGAAAGATAAGGATAAAACTGGCTCAAATCCCTCACTCAATGATTTATTGCTTGCTATTGGGAAATGGTCAAGATTAAAAAAATGTAGGGAGTGGAAACAGAGGTAATGCTCGGACACTCACACAAAACATTTAAGAAAAGAGGATGGTGGAAATAATCCACTCCTCATTAGTATGCGGTCGACATGTTTCGTGTCTATGATGGTCCCACAGGATCCAGTGACGCTTCTTCAGGACCTACTAAATCAAAAAATCACTCTCACAATATCAATGTACCTATACTCCTGCTGACTACTGTTCACAGTCAAGGCGTCATCAGTCACTTACTGAGGTCAAACCGGACTGGCTTCTCTTTCCTACTAGTCACCCTAAATCAGGGGAAAAAAGGCTCAAATTAGCACTGTAAAAAATCACTCCCTCAGTACTAGAGAGTGATAGATTTGTGATGAAGAAAACAAATTGTGATAAACTGTGCAACACTCAGTGACCAGGTGGGTGCGAAGCAAGCCATGCTAATAACACATAGGGAGGCTTACCCTCTTTACTGAAAGAACAGGTTCCATGGGATCACGCTGGCCTCTTGCCTGGCTATCCGAAAATCTGGTTGGTAAGAAAACATATACCGAAATGGAGGACCACATGTTACAGTCCGACATTAGTCTATGGGATATTCCGCAAAGTAGCTGAGTATCAGTAAACCATAGCGTGGAGACAAAATTCAAAAGTAATACTTCACAACTGTGTGTAGGTATCTCAAAAACACACGCAAATAACAATATCCACACAGCAAACAAAAAGATAATGAGAAAGATATCGCAGAAAAAGTTAATGCATAGTTTAGTACTGGTACATCACCCTTAGAGACGAATATGAAGTAAGGTGTTCAGTACAACCATATTTAGGTAGAGAGAGATGATCGTTTACTCTGATAGGTAATACGATATGACACAAATTGAAAAATAATTCGCCCTTGCGAGGAGTGTGAGGTTCCGTCACTACTGTGTCTAAGAGTAGTATAAACAATCTGAAAGTACCCTCTTAAAAGAAAGGCGTCTCACTTAGCCAAAGCAAGAGAGTACATAACAGAACCGGGTACGGGGAAAACAAAAAATGCTCTCATTTATATCACTCGCCCAGAAGGAAAATATCCCAAAGACTAGAGAATATAGGCACCGTCTATCAAGATCGAGTCCGTCTTTCAAGACGCTCGAAAAGATCTATCTAGAGAGGCTGGGTCAGGGCACTTACTTTTCAAATCGCCGAGGTCCTCCGTAACACCTACCCTGGGGTTCGCGGTCCCGGATGTGATCGTCGCCCAGGGACCGGCGAGTTTAAATATAACGCGTAATAGGCGCGTATGTCTCAATTAGGGGAATCGGTATCCTAGCAACCTCCTAGTGAATTGCAACCATATCTAAAAATAGACGATGGACTATAAAAACCAGGTGGTAAAAAAACCCTTGTTCGTGTCGGCCATCTTAAAATGGTAAATGGCCACAAATAATGAGCCAAGTCTGAAGTGATTAACCAGACATAGGACAGATCATTTGGAAATGCCAAAGATGTCGTTCGTGGCATTCATCAAGTCACACAGTCTAATAATATTGTACATCGTATGGTGACAAAAGGGGGTGAGAAGGTTGAAGACTGACATGAAAGGTGTCGTCAAAGGAAATCTATCCAAACAACAGGGATAAATACAGGGGGGTTACGAAGTCAGAACAAACATACTGTCTATTGGGATAAGTGGAACCAAGGGATGTCATCATTGAGTCCCTGACAGTGGGTATTCAAACGAAACACCCAGCGTTGTTCCAATTCAAAAAGTGAATGTGTGCCTGTTGAGTTACCAGTCTGTAGCACCACCCACCACATGTCATCTGGTGTGTGTTTGAGTTCATTGAAATGGATGCTGAGTTTGGTAGTGGCGCGTGCACATCGGATATTACTCCGATGTTCATTTATCCTGATTTTCACAGGTCGTGTAGTCATCCCTACGTATCGTAGCTCACACGGGCAAGTAATCAGATACACACAATTCCGAGTATTGCAGTTAGTGTGTTTCCTCAATTGCCAAGTGAGGAAGGGTTCAAGGTGTAAAGTGTCGGTACGCTTGGTAAGTGAACAGATGTTGCAATTCCCACACGGAAAATGGCCCACAACTGGGGGAAGGTCCCATAAAGTCCTCTGTCTAGGAAGGGTGATGGTAAGTTTTGGTTGAGTATGAACCAACATGTCTTTAATGTTGGTGGTCCTTTTAAACGCAAACACAGGTTTGGGAATATCTTAACCACCATTGCAGAGGACTGACCATCTCTTATTGATTATCTTCTTCACCGTATTTGAGAAGGGAGTGAACGTTGATACACAGGTGAGTTTATGGTCTGCAGGTTTTGGAGTTAGTTGTAACAGTGACTCTCTATCACTGTACTTAGCTCGTTTGTAAGCTGTATTGATAACTCTCTCTGGGTAATGACGATCATGTAGTTTGATCTGTAGATCAGCAGCTTGGGTGTTGTATAGTCGTAAATTGCTGCAGTTCCGTCGAAGGCGTAGAAATTGTCCAAATGGTAAATTTTGTCTGAGTGCCTTAGGATGGTGACTATCATATAATAGTAGGCTATTCCGATCTGTAGCTTTTTGAAAAGTGTGGGTCTCTAATCGACCTTCCTCAATGCTGATTAACAAATCTAAAAAAGGAACAGTGTACCACTTTATATTTGCATATTATTGGGAGAACGTACACTGGACCGCCCAATTCTCCCTTTCCCCCCCCTTGTGTTTTGAAGTACCTTAATTTAATAACCTATGCAGACAAGCCCTAACTGAGGATCTCCACTAGGAGCGTCTAATTTCCTCCCTCCCACTCCATGGAAAGGATCCAAGGAAACTGGTTGCCTTCAAACACACACCCTTAACCAGTAGGGCAACAAAATCCCTTGGAATAACACTGGATAAAAATATCCACATGCAAGCACACATCAGTGCATCCACATGCACTGCTTTTCTCCAAAGTAACCTCTCCAAGAAGGTAAAACACTTAATTCTACCACCAGACCTCACAGTGCGCTCCTTAATTTGATCTAAACTGGAATATCTGGGTGCAACCCTAACTGTTTTACTGAAATCAAGTACTGAACCACTCAAGGAAACCCTGATTGCAGCAACTGGACTACTAAAAGGTACTAGATGATTCAACACATCACACTTGCTTTACAGTCCCTCAACTGGATACCAGTAAAAAAATTATCATACTGAAGATAGCATGCATGACTCATGAACACCTTCACCATGATACAACAAAGCACCTCAAAAACAGATCTTGGGTATGGCCACACATTATGAAGTACAAACTGGAGCCACTAAGATTCGGAAAAAATAAAACCCTTACCTGCTCCTTCTCCAGATCAGGGACGAGTATATAGAACTAGAGATTCTGTCTAACCCATGAATGAGAAGTTTCCAGAAAAAAGGGTGCAAGGATTTTACTGTAGAGATTCCTAGGCTAATACAAGACTCTAACCGGGTTCTAAAATATTTAAACTAATAGAAACTTACTTCAGGGTAATTTTAATCATGTAGAAGTTGACAAACCTGGGCATATCGCATGATGCCTGAAGGGCTATCTTGGACTACAAACTCTCTTAATGTTTGTGTGTCTGGGATTCTATAGGTTACATAATGAGCTTTGGAGGCCGATTTGTACAGAGCTCTGATACCTTTGGGTCATGTTCACACTTTATAAAAGTCTCTAAATAAATTAAAAATCAACATCAGAATATTGTTGGCCCAAAATATTGTGTCAAAAATATCAGAAGGTACAGAATATATCCTCAAGGTACGTAGATGTGAGGTTGAAAAAAGGAAATCTCTTCTTACCTAAATGCACTTACTTTTTCTCAGTGTTTTGTTCCTTGAGATTTTTGTCCTCAATATTCTGTCACATAACCTTGTAAAGCTAAAATTGAGTTAAAATTGTGGATCTATGTGCTATTTGTCAATGTTGTTCAATCGTTGTTCCAAAATTGTCTGCACTTATCAGGCAAGGTACTTTAAATTATGATGTTGCTAAAATGTGACACTGTGAGGATGAGAAAGATTGATGAACCTATGTATTTCAAAAGGTGTTGGATAGTTTGTAAAATATGCGCCTTTTCTGATTAATATTTTGAATAGAGGCAATGTTTGAGGTCTTTGTTGAGGTGGGAAGGTGACTGAATGCAGCCTCCTCATTAGCAGGACATGTTGGCTTAATGATAGTTTAAACTCTCACACCCCTTTTCCTGAAGGAAAATACACCACTATTATCCATATCAAGACATTACCTTTCCACAACTGTCCCTACTTAACCTGCCCTAGAATGTGCAGTGTTAGATCAGGCTGATCTAAATCACAAATCAGTGCCTCCTTTCCTGTGATTATCTCACATTTTCACTTGCATTTTACCCCTGGGGCTTTACGCACGAGGTACATGGACATCAAACAAAATTATGGTTCTCAAACGTTTGCTTGGCTAAGCAGTGCTTAATGTGTGATGCATGTAGTCCCTGTTTAAGGTTTATAATATGCTCAGCAGCAAGAGGAAGAGTCCCTCCTTGAAATGGAATTCACTCTTCTCACCTAATGCGCACTGCATAATTCCAATTCGTTGTAGAAAGTATTTGTGACTCCCAAAATAGATACAAGTGTCACTCCAGTTTCATCACCATCCCAATGGATGATAAGTGAAATCAGGAAACATACTTAAGGGTTGCATGGCGCATTCCCCAATCCTAAAAGACACATTTTAGGACAGTTCAAGGACAAATGATCATGTTGCAAGTTCTACTGCAAGAAATGGATGGAGTTAGCATATTGCTGGACTTAGCCCTTTCTGCTAGGTTGTACCTAAACTTTTTGCCTTCGCTCTCCTGTTTTCTGAACCCATTTGTGTTGAGTGAAACCCTACTCAAGCAGCAACCACAATCCTTGACAGGGTGAGGTGCAAGCAAACCCCAAATTAAACTGTGCTCCACCCCGTAGTAGCCTGGCACAGAACAGTCAGGCTTAACTTAGAGACAGTTTGTAAAGTATTTATGCAGTACACAAACAGTTATTAAGTGTGAAAAAGAACACCGGAAAAACAACAACTTAAAAAAAATAGATCAAATATGTAATAAATGAATCAAGACCAAAATTACAAAAAATCTAATTAGTAGAACCAGAGTTAAGTGTAAAATAGTGCCAAGACATCTAAAGCTCCACTCGCAGCTATGTAGTTGCACAAGACTGGGAGAATGTCACAAGTTCAGGCAGACTGTGATGGAACAGAGGTTGAATCGAGGGACCAGGTTAGTCCTGCTGAAGAGTTACCTTCTTAGATCAGCACAAAAAGTCCCTTTCGCAGTGGAGGGGGCCGTGGTGAGCATAGAAGCATCACAGACAGCCATTGCTGTAGTTCAAAGATCCTGTTGTTGAAACAAGATGATGGGCCAACGCTTTGTGGGAGCGCCCTCCGCAAGCTGTTGATGTTGTAGCTCAAAGAGTCAGGTTGACAGAACTTCGCATTGATGAGCTGTGCAACTGAGAAGGTATTGGCACCAATGGATTCTTTTATGGTCATAAAGAGTTCAAAAATGTCAATCAGCCTCTCTAAGGCCACACCAAGGGTCCAGGACCTGAGAGACACCACTTGGCTGTCAGGGACCTGCTCCAGCTGGATCTGGGTGCTGGTTCAGGTGGTTGTGAGTCCTTCATGTCCCTGTGGCTCTGAACAGGGAGCCAGTAGACTAGCCCTTGAAACCACTCTGTGAGTCCTGGGTTCAGGTGCTGGTCCAATCCCTCTGACTCATGCAGATGGCAGCAGGGCAGAAATCCAGCACAGCAGCAGTCCAGCAAGGCAGTGGTCCAGCAGGGCAGCAGTCCAGCAGAGAGGCAGTCTTTTCAGCAGCACTGCAGTCCTTATTCCTGGCAGAGTATCCACAGGTCCAGAAGTATTCTGAAAAGTTGGTTTCTAAGGTCCAATATTTATAGCTGGGTCTTCTTGTGCAGTGGGAGAAGCTTTGAGATGTTTCACTGAACTCCACATGTTTCCTGCCCTGGCTTCAGACTACTAGAGAGAGTATGCAGCTCTTTGTTTGAAGGTAGGACACAGCCTATTCAAGTTTAAGTAGGGCTGTGTCCAGCTCTGCCCTCCCATCCTTCAAGTGAAGGCCCATGTAGGCACACCTAAGCTCTCCATTGTGTGTGGCTGTCTAAGAATACACAAAGCTCAACTGTCATCTACACTCAGTCATGTTACCCACAGACAGGCTAAAGCACTTAATGGCTTAGGCAGGTAAATGCCAACTTTTTAAATGTGACATTTTCAAAATTTTAATTTTATATCCCACTTTACCGTAAGAGAAGCTTTGTTATTACAATTCCAAAGACACTACACATGAACTGGTTACCTGCCCCCATTTGGAGGTAAGAGTTTATTACATATAATAAGGCAACTCATTTGTTATACTATGGGAGTGGTAGGCCTTGCAGTAATGAAAAATGATTTAAAGGGTTTTGCACTACCAGGACATGTAAAACTTTAAAGCACATGTCCTACTTTTTAAATACACTGCACCCAGCCCTCTAGGCTGTTCAGGGCCTACCTTAGGGGTTACATATGTATTAAAAAGGGAGGTTTGGGTCTGGCAAAAGGTGTATTTTCCCCGGTCAAAATGACAGTTTAAAACTACACACACAGTATGCAAGGGCAGACCTGAGACATGTTTAAAGGGATATTTAAGTGGGTAATACAGTCAGTGCTGCAGTCCACTAGTAGCAATCTGTTTACAGGCCATGGGAATTGGGTGTAAGCTAATTCTACCATGTTTTAGGGAAAGAGCACAAGCATTTTATGGCTGGTGAGCAGTGGTAAAGTCCTAAGGCCAGCAAAAATGAGACTTGGAAAAATCAGAGGTGTGAATGCAAAAATGTTTGGGGAAAGACCACCCTAAGGCTGCCATGTCTAACAGTCCCATTCTGGCTTGTACTTTACCTGCAAGCCTTCCCAGCACATTGTTTCAACTTTACTAAGACCTGTACTAAAGGCAATAACAAGAGCTTCCAGAGACTGCTTGATTTCTGGAGGGAAAAGGAGCTTTCCATGCACTCTCCACAAGCCTGTTATCGGACGCTGTACGCAGTCTAAGCCTGGTCATCCTCATCACCTTGATAATTCCAATTCTTTTGTGCTTGTGCTAACACATACCCATTTAGAGCAAGATGGGCAGAAGTGCAACCTCAGAATTCAATGCTGTGTGTGAAACCTTGGCTGCTTCTTTGCAGTCAAACAAATGCCATGAGTTCCTAGAAAGGGGACCATGTTAGCCTTATGATCAGCAATTTACAAGATGATGGTCAGTCCATTGGATATTTGAAGATGCTGCTGGGGGAGGGGAGAGGGTGGTGTTCCTGTGTTTTCAGTTTCAGTTTGAAACATAGTTAAATGAGGCATTGCTAGGGGAAGATGGTTTTTATTTCATCTTGTTTCCTGATTTTTCACTGTGATCTTCTCCCCCTTGCTTCTAATTTTGGCCCTGATTTTGGCTTTTAGTACTTGCATCATTTTCTCCTGAATTGCACTACTGGTTTTGCTTGGCTCTTTTCGCCTTCCTGATGACAGGAGGAGTTTGGTTCCTTGATACCTACTCCAGTGTTGCCTTCATCCTCAATCAAGTACTAGAAAATTGACAAACCAGTTTTTGTTCAACCTTTATGGCTTTTAATCTCTTACTGGGGTCTCCTTAAGAAGTCACTTGAACCTTTCAAGTATATTATTCTGTGCATTGAGACACTGTGGATACTTGCAGAAGATGCCCTTTCCACTGGTAGTGTAGAAGGGTGCCCAACAGACCTTCTCAGCATTCATTCCCTGATATGCATTGTTAGACTTTTCATCCTTGGCGTGGTCTCCCTTAACTTTTTGCCTCTGTTCCCCAGGTTGTTGATGTGTGCTGGACTCTGATTTTATTGTGCTTGTTACTCTGGGCACTTTACCACTGCTAACCAGTGCTAAAGTGCAAGTGCTCCTGTTTAAAATATGTACGTAATTGGTTCTCCATGATTGGCATATTTGTTTTACTGTTAAGTCCCTAGTAAAGGGCACTAGAGGTGCCCAGGGCCTGTAAATCAAATGCTACTAGTGGGCCTGCAGCACTGGTTGTGCCACCCACATAAGTAGCTCTGTAATCATGTCTCAGACCTGCCACTGCAGTGTCTGTGTGTGTATTTTTACACTGTAAATTCGACTTGGCAAGTGTACCCACTTGCCAGGCCTAAACCTTCCCTTTTCTTACATGTAAGGCACCCCTAAGGTAGGCCCTAGGTAGCCCCAAGGGCAGGGTGCAGTGTATGGATAAGGTAGGGCATATAGTAATGTGGTTTATATGTCCTGACAGTGAAATACTGCTAAATTCGTTTTTCACTGTTGCAAGGACTGTCTCTCTCATAGGATAATATGGGGGCTACCTTTAAATATGATTAAAGCGTAGATTCCCCTAGAGAGTAGATGGACATGTGGAGTTTGGGGTCCCTGAGCTCACAATTTAAAAATACATCTTTTAGTAAAGTTGATTTTAAGATTGTGCGTTTGAAAATGCCACTTTTAGAAAGTGAGCATTTTCTTGCTTAAACCATTCTGTGACTCTGCCTTGTTTGTGGATTCCCTGTCTGGGTCAGTTGACAGTTGGTTGTTTTTCACCTCACACCAGACACTGACACAAAGGGAGCTGGGGTGTAACCTCCATTTCCTGATTAGCCATCTCTGCTAGGAGGGAGGGGTGGAGTGGTCACTCTCATCTGAAAGGACTGTGCCTGCCTCTAACAATGCCGGCTCCAACCCCCTGGTGTGTGTCTGAGGCCTTGCCTGGGCAAGGCAGGATTTCACAAGTAGGTGTGAGTCCCCTTTGAAGAAAGGTGACTTCAAAGACTAAAATGGGTATAAGAAGGGCACCCAAATCTACAGACTTTAGAAAACACTTCTGGAATCAAGAGGAACCTCTGCCTGGAGAAGAGCTGTTAGCTGAGGAGGAAGTGCTGCCCTGCCTGTGACTGTGCTTTGTGGAGCTTTCCTGCAGTGCTGCTTCTGCCAGAGTAAGAGGGCAAAGACTGGACTTTGTGTGCCTTCCATCTTGAGAAGAAATCTCCAAGGGCTTGATCTAGAGCTTGCCTCCTGTTGTTTGAAGTCTCAGGGACAGCAAAGACTTCTCTCTGCCAGCACCTGGAGCCTCTGGAGAGACTCCTACTCTGCCCTGTGGTGCCCATCCAGTCCTGGGACCCTGAAAGGAGAAGCTGGCAGCCTAAAGACAAGAAAATCCACGCACAGAGCGCCGTGCGGGGAAAAGATCGACGCGAATCCGATCGGCGGCTGAAAAACGACGCGCCGCCAGCTCCGCGGCTGAGAAACGACGCTCGCAGGAAACGCGACCGTAGAATCGACGCACGGAGCAGGAGAAACGACGCGCAGCATCGCTGACGGAGGCTGGGAGATCGCAACCTGCGCGGCTGGATCGTCAACTCATCGTGCGGCTGGATTTTTGACTCGAGTACCGCCGTGCGGAGTTATTTTCGACGCACGCCCGCCCGTGCAGGGTTATTTTTGACGCACACCAGGTACATTTTCACTCTAGCAGCGCTAGTGTGTTTTTAAAACTACTTAAAGACTCTTTTTGATTTTTAATTAATAACTTGACTTGTGTATGGTGGATTTTTGTCGTTTTGGTCTTGTTTTGTTTAGATAAATATTTCCTATTTTTCTAAACCTGTGTTGTGTCATTTTGTAGTGTTTTCATTGAGTTACTGTGTGTGTTGGTACAAATACTTTACGCCTAGCACTCTGAGGTTAAGCCTACTGCTCTGCCAAGCTACCAAGGGGGTAAGCAGGGGTTAGCTGAGGGTGATTCTCTTTTACCCTGACTAGAGTGAGGGTCTTTGCTTGAACAGGGGGTAACCTGACTGTCAACCAAGGACCCCATTTCTAACATGCATGCTCATCATATAGGTCATGCCTAAAGTTGGGTAACTCTGACCGACCTCTGCCTGCAACACTGACACACAAGAACGATTTTAGCCTCATCCCAGCTGCAGACAGACAGATTCTTCCCCATCATGTAACTTCACTGACATTTGCCCCCACCATCATTTTGTCTTTTCATCAACTTCCTCACCACATCTTTGAAATCGGCCTATCCAACATCATCAAATATAGCCTTAAGCCCCATAAAGATATGTGGTTTTGACCATCAATCGAAGATTTCCCTCTTTCTTACTAGAACAACCATAGTCAGTTATATTTTTTTTCCTGAGGTCTCAACAATTTAGAAAAGCTTTGAATCAATTTCCATTGACTTTTTAGAAATTGATTAGAGCTACTGAATTATATTCATAGAGCTACTGCTATTTTTGTTCAGTTTCGTTCAGTTTTCTTTTTTCCATTTTCCTGAGTTTATATTTAACTACATTGGTGTAGTTATTTGTTCATTGCCAGAACAGCTCTATCTTAAGTCCTCTTGGTACTTAAGTGAACTTAATGGAGAATATGGGTTCCCTCCAAAGAGCTTTTCTACGTACGCTTTCAGCGTTTTTTCACACAGTGATCAAGCTCTAAAAAAATAGATATATGTGAAAAATTGGGTTATCAGTTGAGAAGGGTGAAACCCAGCTTAAGCAGTAGCCTCCATGCTTGTCAGGGTAAACCGCAAAAAGTCACTAAATTAACATGTGCTTAACCCTCTTGTAGCTTGGACCATAAGCAGTCAGGCTTAACTTAGAGACTATGTGGAAAGAATTTATGCAACACTTAAACAGTAGTAAAGTGAAAACATAACATAAGAAAACCCCTATACCGATTTAGAAAAGCAGAATACATTTTAATGAATTATTTGACAGCAGAACAGCACCAGTGTTCTAAATTTTTAAAATTTCAAGTGAAAAATAGTGCCTAAAAGATCAGAGCAACAACCGTGGACATAGTAATGCTAGACCAGGACAACATCAAAAGTTATAGCCAACAGGACAACATCAGATGTTATAGCCAACTACAATGGATTTGGATCCAAGAAGTGGATTGGGCTTGGTCTCCGCTTACCTTCGGACATAGAAGAAGTTTTTTAAAGAATAATGTCTGAGAAGGTAATTGTTAGTGGGAAAAGGCAGCCAGCGATGTCCAAGGGTTAGGCATTGTTGTCGGGAAGTCACCAGATTTAGTCTCTCTCATTGAATTTGACAATTTCCAGTGGGATATAGCTGCAAGCTGTAGCAAACGAGGCTTCCACAAGCCCGGATATCCCTTCTCCTAGTTCTCAGAGCACTGTTTTTTTGCAAAAACGTTTTTAAGTCCTGAGTTTTAGATTTGGGCCATCTGGGCACCTTTAGAACCACTTCCAAGGGTCCAGGACTGGAGAGGCACCACTTGGAGGGTTAGGACTCACTAAGGCTGGGTCCAGGTGTGGGTTCAAGATGGTTGGAGCCTTTTCTGTCACTGTGGCTCTAATCAGGAGGCAAGCCAACTAGCCCCTGGAGACACTGTGGAAGTCTTGGGTTCATGCAGGAAAACAGGTCTCTGGCATCAAGGCAGTCAGACAGAATTTAGACAGCAGGGTAGTCCTCTTGGTGGAGCAGAATAGGCCTCTGAAGTACACAGTAGGGCACAGGCAGCAGGGCAGTCCTTTGAGAGTCCTTTTTCTGTTCCAGAAATGACTTGAAGTGTTAGTCTGAGGATCCTATTTTTATACCTACTCCAGGCTTTGTGGTGGAAGAAATATTTGGAGCTTACCCCTCACAGAAGTATCTGAAATTTCCTGCCCCCCTGCCCTGGTTCCATTCTGACTGCTGTCATAATAGGCTAGTGTGGAATTCTTTGTGTGTGAGCTGTGGCAATGTCTTTCAAGTGCAAGTGGGGCTGTGGACAACTTTGCCTCCATCATCCTGTGACAGTCCATTTTGCCAGCTCCCAGTCCCTCTAATGTATGATTGTCTGAGAGAAATATACAAAGGCCAGCTACTCCTAGTACAGTGACCCAGGAATGCAGGAACAGGCACCAAAGGATCAGGACAAGAAAGTTCCAACTTTCTAAAAGCATTTTCAGAATTGTGACTTAAAATCTGACTTTACCATTAAAGAGAGTTTTAAATTACAATTCTTTGATGCCAAACAGGACGGACCTTCTCTCAAACAAAAGTTTTCACTTAATAAATGCAAAAAGAGAACCCCATGTTATCCTATGTGAGAGGTAGGCCTCACAATAGGGAAAAATGAATTTGTGAGTGTTTCACTACTAGGACAAATAAAACTTAAATAAAAAAGCACATGCCTAATTTTCTAAATACCATGCACCCTGCCCTACGGGCTGTTTAGGGCCTAACTTAGGGTTGACTTGTATGTAATAAAAAGGAAGTTTGGCCTGTCAAGAGGTTTATTTTGCCAAATCAAATTGGCAGTTTAACACTGCAAAGGGACAGCGATGGCAAGCCTTTGACATGTTGTACTGAGCTACCTAAGTGGGTGGAAAAAGAAATGCTGCAGGCCCACCAATAGGACTTATAAGTTAATTTGTTTATTAAAGTTTATTATATATGCCAATCAGGTGTGAGCCAAATGTTCCATGTTTTAGGGAGTGAGCACAAACAGTTAGCACTGATAAAGTACACAGAGTCCTAAGGCCAACAAAAGAATTCAGTAACACAGGAGGGGAGATCACAAAAGGTTTTGTGGGGAAGACCACCCCAAGACAGATCTATCAGTGCAGATGGCCAACATGTTTCTTAAGATGCTGCACCACTCCAATCTTTCTCCACTGGCACAGCTGAGTCCTATCACTAAACTTGCCCACTGGTTACATAGAGAATGCCACAGCAAGATTGCAGCAAGCCACGAAGTGACGGAGACCGTTTCCAACAAGAGAGGTTCGATGACAGTGTTCATCCTCCTGGAAAATGTTTTCACTTTGTGCTTTTCATATTTCAAAAGCTGTGTAATTACTTCACACAGTTTCCAGTAGAATCGAAATCACAATTTGCACATATATGGCCTTCCGTCTGAGTGCTCCACAAAGATGGGGGCATTGGATAAGCCGGTAGGAAGACCACACAGTGACCAAGTTCAAGAAGCTGTCACTGTCTTCAGCCTCAACTCAAGAGCTCTCTCTTGTGCCATCATGAGCACTCATCAGCTCCTGACGTCACCCCGAAACCTAGAGACAACGTTTACGGTATGCACTATACAACACTCAAATGTTACAAGAAAAACAAAACTACAGAAGCACATCTGGGGAAAATAAGCACCCAGGAAATGGCAACACATACCATGCAACCTGAAGTAAAATGTATGAAAGTGGGAATTAAATGCACCCTGACTTGCATTACCTTAAGGATTCTTGTACATAGTTACAGAAGGGAATTGTTGATTGGTTGTAAAGTTAAAGGTTATGAAAGACAGGGCCCGACAGTAGCTTGCTTCAAGGTCTTTTTTAAATGCTGCGGGTTCTGTGCACCCACTTCACATGAAACGTTGACTCGCATCCTCATTCACTCTTTATGTCTCTCCTACAATCAGTGTTTAGTTGTCTAAGAAATCTAGATGCATACATGTAAATATTCTTCTTGATAGTTTGCAGCGCTTTTTTTATTTCAGTCTATGCTATGTCGTGTAGGTATTTTGCTGCTACAATAATATTGTCTGCTGTATTCATTTGGCACCACCCACTCAGATATCTCAAACGCATTATGACAACTGACTAGCGATAAACCCAAGTGCTAATTCATGTATGCTACGTTTTAATTATAATTGATTTTTTTTTTTTACTATAGATATGATGGCACACATAATTACAATGGCTTTATTCTGTATAGCCGTCGTGAAAATATGTTTGTACCTTCTATAAAATAAATATGAGGATTGGAAAAATATTGATAACAATTCTAATAATTAAAATCACTTAAAGTGATGATGGTTTAATCTTTACTGAAACACTCTGTTAATGTTGCTAAGGAGAGTAATCTGTTTTTTGACTTCTGAATCCTGCATTAGGGTTTCTGTTTACTTCCATACTCCTGGGAACACTTCTGCACATAGTGATGCATCGAGTGAATGTGCAGAGGCTGCTAATGACTAGCCCCCCCCGCGCACTGGCTTATTCCAACATGAAATCACGGAATACATCTTAGTCTTCAATATGCTTCTTACTTCATCAAATGATTTAAATAGATGCAAACAACTTCCATGCTGATTACATTTAAGCATTTAGGGCCTAACTCTGATATTGGCGGACGGGTTACTCCGGCACAATGGTGACAGATATCCTGTCTGCTGAAATCTAAATCCCATAGGACATAATGGTATTTAGACTTCGGAAAATGCAATATCCGTACCCTTGTGATGGGCAACCCATCTGCCAATACCTAAATCAAGCCCTTAATAATTGTTTGCATTCAGCAATGTTTTTGTAGTTTAATCTTATACTAAGCAATGCTTTTTCCAGGCATTTCTCCCTGACTTTATGTTTCTGAAACTGAGGTTTGTGATCCCGTCATATATTAAAGAAGCATATTTGCTCATCTTATAGCTTGCTGCATCTTAATATTTATTCAGAATCAGGTTACGTAAGGGGACAGCATGATTTATCACAAAAAAACAAAATATTAATGTATTTCCACCTCTCGATATCACTGTTCACATGATGTAGAACATGTATACTGGATGCAAAGGCTACTAGTATCCAGATGCTCGTATTCACAGTGGTAGAGTGTGGCATGTGATAATTAGAAATGGGAATAGCTTGCCTAGTCTCATCTGATCAGCATATTGATTTATTTGATTTGTTCATTGGTCCTAAGTCTCAATGTGCACGCTTTATTTACTTAGCTATTTAGGGTTTTGTCTAGTGCTGCACGTTGCCGTTCTGTAGAGCAGAGCACTAACTTTACACGACATGTAATCAGTACTTTCTGTCCAAGAGGCTAAGAACACCATACACAAAATGCTAGTTTGTTTTTCTCATTCACCTATATTTGTGTG
The DNA here is from genome assembly GCF_031143425.1 of Pleurodeles waltl. Taxonomy (NCBI): domain Eukaryota; kingdom Metazoa; phylum Chordata; class Amphibia; order Caudata; family Salamandridae; genus Pleurodeles; species Pleurodeles waltl. The sequence goes on along the minus strand of NC_090443.1, from coordinate 797,729,452 downwards.
TAGGTTGTTCAAGCTTGAACCTCTAAAAGGATGCCCCACATACTATTTCCTTCTCTGACAGAGTGAAAGGGAGAGTTATCTCCTTTCAGGAGTAATTAAAGAATTTGTCTACTATTCTTCATCGCAACAATTTTTCCAGATCAGTCAGAAGCAAAGGCAAGTTGGAAGAATTGAGTTTTCAAGTGTTTCTTTACTAAAACTAATGTGGGCCTATTCAGCTCTTAGGTTGAAGCTAAAGACACTCCATCATCTTAGTCCTTTCCCATGGTTCTTGAAAGATCTAGTAGAGAGATATTGCGCAAAGGGCTCTCAGGATCATGCAGTGTCTTTTTCTGCTGGTATGCAGGATCTTTTGCCCCCATAGGATTTCGTTTGATGTCACATAATATTGAACTTAATTGTCACAAATAAATTGGTTTGATGTGCTACTTTCTATAGAGAATAAGGGACATTCTGTTCTATCCACGTGGTCTTGAAGTCTTTGGAGTCTGGCAATGAATTTTGTAGGGAGACCAGATTAGATCATGATATAGTACGCCAGAACGAGGGCTCCTATCTGTTCAATTCTGTGATCAGTGTGAAGAAAAGTCAGAATTTTCTTCAGGTGAGAGAACCACATGTTCATGCCCTTTGTTACTGCATTGACGGGATAGAGAATGGAAAGTTGGTGTGGAAAATAATTCAATATTTCTTTAGTTTTGGTGAGGTGGAGGGTATTGTTCAGATTTGAGTAAAGCAGGCAAATGTTTGTACATAGTGCTAAAGTTCTCTGATCACAAGGATCTTCACCTTTGCAAAGTCTATCATGAAGGTCTCCTCATCCAGTAGAGTGTGCAGTCCAAGCACAAGGCCATTTTGGATGGGTTCTCTGGGCCTTTTTTCGTGTAAACCGAACCGTATCAGTAGACATTATGATGTTTACCTGGTGCTGTCCAAGGATGCATGCTATGAAGCATATGTAAATGTTTAAAAAAGACAGGAGAAATAAGACATGTCGCTTGGTGTGTGAATATTTCTGTTGCTCTGATTCAGATATTTTTTGGCAACATCATTAGACCCATTCCAATGCATGACCAGAGATGTCTGCCCCTTTTGGAAGTATTTTCTCTATTGTGTTTTCTTGTGTGGTTGGTGATATTGTAAACTGTATGCAGCTCAATCGAGTCATGGCGGTTTCCTAATCTTGACCCAGGGAAAGGAGAAGCCTCTCACAGGCCAGAATTCATATTGGTGGCGCTCAAGAAGGTGGTTGAGCTCCATGCATTCTTGATGTTTGTCACAGCAGTTGTCTTTCCATTATTTTGTTGAAGAAACTAAAGTTGGAGATAGACTTGTAATTGAGCAGTATTGTTAGATGAACATATTCTTTTCAGGAGGTGGTTGATGAATGTCTGTTACAGAGGGGTAGGGATAGTCGCTGAAATGATGAAGGTGTTGATCAAATCAGCTATAGAAGAAAAGAGCTGTTGGAGGCGAACAGTCGTGAATGGATTGGTAGGTGCATTGGATTATGTCTTTTTTTAACCATTTTTATGCATGAGCAATTCCAAATTGTAGGTCATAACAGTGGAAGTCGTTTTCAGTGAATAGATGCCTTCAGATTTCTGGTGTCCCTCCTCCCAGTGCCCTTCCACTTTACATGTCACACATAGTGTTCTTCCATGAGGATGAAATCGTTAAAACAGTATCCTCCTGTCTCCCAGTGTCCTGAGGACTTTGTAGAATGGGAAAGGAAAGGGGGGGCATGTGGGGAGGGCAGAACAGTGGGCTAGGAGAAGATGGTGATCTGCTGTGCACAGCAATAAGCTAAAAGCACAGGCTATCCAGGGATGCACTCTTTGAACGTTTGCAAGTCTTGCATTATAGCATCTACAACACTGCTATGGGGATCCTGCGTTGGCCTCTGCCTTCCTCTTTCAATGATGTTTAGGACCAGATTTAGGACTTCTGTAATTCCAGAGGTTGGAATGAGTAGAAAGTCGATTATAGTTGAGGGGGTGAAATAAGGGATGATGAGGCATATACACAACATTGTTGATGAAATAATGGATCTTGGATGCAAAAGACATGAGAAGGTCATCGTGGTATTGCTGTGATTAGCATGGTTTCTTGGTAAGTATATGGTGCATATCCATGATTTACTAAATTTGATTGGGTGCCTAATGGATTTAGGAAAATAATCCTATTTGATTTTCTCAGTTGCATTATGATTGCCTCCGTTGTGTCCAATGCATCATTGTTTCATTTTGGCACATTTTAGCTCAAAAAGTTCCCTGTTGAACTACGTGTTGGTGGATTTGTGGCCCACTTTGGGTTTTGTGAATTTGATAGGAGCTAGAGTGTATAGAGAAAATGACAGAATAACAGAGGTTGTCAAGTAGTTTGTCTGTGTGGGATATCGTGGGTTGGTTGGTTTTGGCTACAGTATGAGATGACCCAAATGCCTCAGTACTTATATTGCTGAAGTTTAGACACTGGATTCATGTCTGTTCTGAGTGGTGGTTTGTAGAATAGGTGTGACAAGTAGGTGGGGATGAAGGAGTGGTAAGCCAGTGCTTGTGGTTGTGCTGCTATGGTAAATGTTGCAAGGTTAACTAACAAAATGTGGTCTAGCATGATTCCTTCTGTGTTAGCCACACACTACCTGTTAAAGCAAAGAGCACATATACTGTTGAAGTGTTATACAGGATGTCTGGCATATGAACTATCACCCCACAAATTAAGGTCTCCCATGGTCACTACAGTACTTTGCATACTGCAACACATCATCAATCCGCTTTGCTTGCCAGCAAATCAAATGACTCTTAATCTTCTGGTTAATTTCGGGTCTCAATCCTCCCACAGATCGGAAAAACAAAATGAATCATGTCTTTCGCTCGATTGTTTCTATACCACTGTAATGATTAAACGCCTGCAACAATCTCTCATAATATGCACGTATTGACTCTTTCGTTCTTGGGCTGTCCTGTCTATTCTCTGCTAGTCAATGTTTTTGGGCGAAATTCTCATTTTCAGAAATTCAATGACTTTATAGTAATAGTCCATCAACTCGGGAGATGGTGCACCTGTAATCGGATTTCTTTCTGGTTCTTTTGTCAGCCAATCTATGCCCCTCTTGCACTGAATCCATAAGTCTGCTGGAACTACTATCTCTAATAGAGTGTTGAAATCCTTCCACAGGCATTTTGCAAATTTTAAGAACCTGTCTGCTGGTACCATTCTACTGGTTTCTCTCTCAACCAGGGATAATCATTTGTAAAGGACAGAATGTCACTTCTGCTCCAAGGGACATAGACAAAATTCCCTCCTGGAATCTTTCTCATTGGTAAAAGTTTTACAGGGTCTTCAACCGGCTCCACATTTCCAGTAAGATTTGTGGAATCCCTTTTCTTCTTGTCTCTTTTCTTCACCCATCTGCCTTCCTACTTGTATAATGCTCCCCATGTCTGGACACTTTGGAGAAACTCCCTAAGGTGCACCTTCATTCCCGCAGATCTTATCTTTTGAGTCAAAATATAACCTGTAACTCCTATTCAAATGTTTTGTTTTCTCTATTTCTATACCCTACTTCTCTGCCAAGTCTGCTAGCTTTTGATGCACATTGATCACTTCCTTTGAAAATTTTTGGGCACAGGTATCTTAGTTCTGCTTCAGGGTAGGATTTGAGTCTATTCACACCCATAGTTCCTTCGATACGTTCACCCGCTTCATCCCTAGTCTTGTATAGTTCAAGTACTCCTCTCCCCTAGGAGCACTCTGCAGAGTATTCAGCTTATCTTCCCATTCAGTCAATTGCTGGGCAGTCAAACCTTGTAGTGAAATGTTGTTCGGCTGGGTATTTGCCAACGGTTATACAGTTAGTTTCAGAGACTGCGGTGTCAGTAACTTCAGGCTATGACTGGTGTTTGACCCTGTTCTGGTGTCCAGTGGAACTCCGAATGGATTAAGGTCTAGCAATGATCTAGTTCCATCAAAAGACTGTCCCACAGGAGAGTCAACTCTGGCACCTTCGTTGAGTTCTCCCCTCATTGAATTCTGACTCAGGATTCCCTATCCATTTGTACTGTTATTTCCCTGGACAAACTTGGGTATGACTGGGCCAATGGTGACGGGTACAGACACGGCATCTGGACTTGGTCTAACATTCAACTTCTGTGGGTGCATAATTCCCATATTCCGACTCATCAGCACGGATATGTTATATGAGTGTACTTTGGCATTGCTTGTGACTGCACTTGAGGCAGTAAGAGTGGAGTTGGCTCTGTCTTCTTGTTGTTGTCTGGCCACTAATTCCCAGATTGCTAATGCCTCGAACCGAGCAGGTCTCAGAGGGGATTTCAAATCATACAGCACCTTCCTCAGATTCTCTAAGCTTCTCAAATTAAATGTTCTGTGTGCAGGAAACACTAAACTCCCATCTTTCTCTGTCACTTTGCACCATTGTTTCAGCCAAAGATCTGGCGCAGCACCCTTTTCTTCGATTACAATGTAAGCTGGTGTACCTTCTGGCGGTGCAATATCTCCAATACTCGTTGTAATATACCTATCTCCCCTTAAGGCACTCTTTAAGCCTTTAAAATGTTTTATTTCTGTGATCTTTATGTTATTCTAAATCAAATCAGGAAGTGACTTCCAATCCCAGAATCCTTTTCACTGATCTTCTCAACCAATTGTGCTTCACGGTTGTCCGCCAATCAGTGCGCTACCCTTCTCACTAACCAACCTATCACAGCGCGGCTCCAATGACGTTACACTCACACATACTACGGATGACAAACTCTTGCGGTTTGTCCTACTAAACTCAGATTCACACTAGAGTAATGCATAATTATTGTGAGCACTTAAACAAAATCAAAACCCAATTTGTCTGTTTACTACATGATCGCTTCAGAAACCTTACGGATTTTTCTCTAAGGGCTTTCGCTGTAGCAGCTACTCCTTCTTTCTCAGTTTCCCTGATTCACAAGCTAAATTCGACACGCACATTTTACTCTCAACTAATCAGTGGGTCTGTCCTGTTGTGCTGGTCCCATTACCTAGAGGTCAATGGATTGAAACCATCCTCTGCTACCATCTCTGTTAGCATTTCTGACCTTATTTGATTATTTATCATTAGTTTATAAGGGGACGTGTTAGAGGTTTGATGGACCTTTTGACTGCGCTTAGAGTAGTTCTCACCATAAGACTCAGTACCAATACCAATCTATTGCAAAAACATCAATAATCTTGGGAGTCAGTGATTTTCACGCACTTTGACTCACACTCTGACTTGTCGACCATGCCCGATCGAACTATTAAACCAGAGAAATTACAACAAAAACCAAGTGTCTCATATACTTTTTAATATACTCCAGAGTCTTAGACCTCACAGGGTCCGTATACCAACAACCACATGGGCAATTTTTTAGCACAAAGCGCCACACATATGTGAAGTTCGATGACTTCACTACTCCCACACTTCAGAGTACGCACACTCCTAAAACTTCATTTAGAGTACGCAAACTCCCTAAACCCTCACAGACATCACAATTCACCTGAAATTTGCATAAGCTGTGCAAGCGCAAAACCTATTCCATTCACACTGTCACTTGAAGGTCAGGAACATCCTCAAACAATCATTGGCAAGCTCCAAGGTCCTGGGAAAGTAATTCTAAGTCCTTAGGGGCACATTTTCTCTCCACTTTGTATCACTGAATCTGATCATTTTAAACTTTCTGTGAGTTTTCTCTTTTAGGTGGCTAACCGTATACAGGGCATTTATGATGGGCTCTTAAGGAGACTAACCATCCTCTGCTACCATCTCTGTTAGAGCGTCTGACCTTATTTGCTATTATTAGTTTATAAGGGGAGAAGTTAGAGGTTCAATGGACCTTTTGACTGCATTTAGAGTAGTTGCCACATTAAAACTCAGTACCAATACCAATTTATAGCAGTAACAATCAATAACATCAATAATCTTGGGAGTCAGTAATTTGCACTCACCATGACCTTTTGGCCATGAATAACCACACCTTTATGTAAAAGTTAGAATGTTTATTTCCCTATTTTAACAATGCTAATATCACGTAACTTAGTCTCAAATTCAAATGATAAGCATACAGAAGCAATACTGGTTGACAGAATCTTCTAAAGAATCTCAATTTAATCAAAGCTTGGACCACTACACATTCTAAGGTTACAGTACAAATCAATAGCAAGAATAACTGCGCCAGAGAAATGGCATACATTTAGAAATTAGCAAACAAAAAGACATTAATTGTTATTACATGTAGCAGGTATCATCAGTGAGTATCCTAACTAACCTTCTGATTAGAATAGCAGGTTTGGGCTTCATGCAAAACAATTTAGTCAACACGTATTTGGAAAACATCTAACTATGGCTCTACCAAAATTGGCTGTTGGTACCTCGGGACAAAAGCAAATAGACATAGCAATCAGTAACATCGTCTTATACCTTGCCTCAGTATGGTTCAGCAAACTGTGACAGTCTTGGTCAACTGGACATCTGTTCGGTCAGCAAAGCAGCGGTATTCAGCATTAAAGTTTGATAAAGCAAAGTTTCTTCATGCAGTTCAGAAAGAATAATATCAAAACACTCAAGAAGAAATGGGGAGAATGGCTTCTCTCTTCTTGGTGCAGTCTGGTGAAGTTAGATTCCCTAAAACTAGTACCCACCTTGCTACTGGTCAAAGAATCGTACGTTTACGTTTAGTCCAATGAAAGTAGAACCTCAAATCTAAGAATTTACTAAACCTTTGTTCATATGTCGATGATTGGCTCCTCTTCTCCCGTTCCCATCATTGGGTTCGTCAGGTAATAAATTTGTATCAGCTTATGCTTTCAGTTGGTGCATCCATTGTCCACTCCTGGGAATGTCGTCTTTACACACACTAAGTTATACAATGCATTCCTAGCTAGTACAACATATTCTAGCAAGCAGTTTTCATGGGAAAGGATTTCTGCAACTAGCATTCGGTCAATGCAATGGAAAATTACAATTTAATTCTCTAAGCAGCCATTTTATGATTTGTCTAAGCAATGCAGCTTGACTTGAGGCCATGCAACTAGGCCCAGGACAACGTTAAATTAAAGCCTATTATTAATAACGCAAATACATAATACATAACCATGAATATGACACACTTCTACATTAATCCAAACATGAGCTCAACATTTTACATTAATAAGCCTTTATTAAATATACTTTGTGATTATTGATGGTCACTCAAGTAGGCACATTTTCAAACTTGTGTATTATTTTTCTCTGTTAACTCATTTTCTAGTCATTCTTAACATTCAGAACACATGAATGTTCATTAGTAAAATGTCAGCGTTAATAATACTCACTTCTGTGAATTTGTATTTTTCGTAGATTTAAACTGCATTTACTGAAAATTACAAGTTGCTTAAACACAGCCATATTGTATATCCATTTTAAGGTTAGGCCTACACTACCCTTTTGCTTGTGACATAAGTAACCTCTTTTTTGTATTGGCACTTGTAAGTGAGGATTCACAAATTAGCTCAGCATCCTAGAAATGTGCATTAACGGTATCTTTTCCAAGTCCTCTTGAGCCCTTTCATGGGAAAGCCTCGCATCTGCCAATGCTCCCACGGTCTGGGTCCCACTTTCTGTCATATATCTCTCTTTCATTGCCGTCTTTGGGCGAGAATGCATAAAAAGTGGTGAATTGTGGGAGGTGTTAGTATGCCATGCTCATCGACTTGGGGAGGTGAAGCGCTGTCTCACTGAGTGCTTATTTGTGACACTTAGCTTTAATAAACTTGTTAGACTTCAAGTAGTCATGAAGGTTGATCTTTTTTTACACTGCCTGATGTATTTATTTTACTTTACAAACCATAGAAGAATATTTTTCATTAAATGACACTAGAAACACATATTTAGAATTGTATTAAACAGTTCTGCATAGTATATGATAATTCTTCTTTGCTCTCGTCACATGATTAAAGAAGCTTTACAATGCGGGGAAACCTGCTGCAGCATGCAACAGGTCGGGTCATTCTTATCTGTCTCTCTGGTGGTGTGCAGAGGATGCTCTACCATTTGATAGCAACCCTCTGTACTTCTAACGCACTTGTAAGGACCAACGCCCCCGGAAAGGTTGGGAGCAGTGATCCATGGCAGAGTCTGGCTGCATGACACTGACTGAGTTTCATCTATGGTACCCATGGGTTACTCTCTTTTATTGAATTAACATGTGCTGGACCGGCACCCATCGTTTTGTTATGACAGAAGGGGCCCCATGTTCTCTATATAATACCGAAAGGACATTTGTGCGGGTGCTGTAGTTTCTACCCTGTATCGCCTCGCACTTCTTGTAATTATAGATAATAGTCTGATTGTCTGCGTAAGGAAATTACATTTAAAGTATACGGAACCCAAGTATTTTATGGCCTACATGGATTAATAAATGCTGTGTAGTGTGAAATGTATCGTCAGCAATGAATCCTAGGCTAAGAATGATTTGTTAATATCGTTCCACTATTTCTCCCTCGTTTCTAGTGGCATAGTGAGGAGAGTATCTTATCGATCTCATGCAGCAGGGTTGCTCCTGATTTTATAGCTTCAAAGATTAATTCTTTGCCTCATGTCTGACTCTAGATTTACACTTGACCAAGTACTGTTAGGGAATCCTTGTTTCCTGTATACATATGGATTTCAATTCTTGTGTCAGCTTTAACATTAAACTGAAGGCAGTCTTGCCAGGGACAGGCACTATCTTAGGACCATACTATTTAGTTAGTCTGTTCTACTAGACAGGGTGTTAGACCTGTCAGCCTTAGGGTGGTCTCCCCCAGACTTTCTGCCAATCCTCCATTTTGCTGCACCAATCTTTGGTGGCTTGAGCACTTTACCAGAGCTAACCAGTGCTCACTCCTTAAAATACGGTAATATCGGCTTATGCACTAATTGGCATGTTTAATTTACTTATAAGTCCCTAGTAAAGTGCACTACCTTTCCCCACTTAGAAATGCTACATTGTTAAGATCCTCTGCATCTCCCACCTAGCTCTTTCCTTCAAAGTCCTACCTAAGTTTGCCAGAAGCTGCCAGAAACTGTGTTGGTACACTCTTCTTTATCATCTTCACTCTGCCACACAATAGAAGACAAGGGCGTAGATCTCTTACCTTGCTGCCAAACCTTTGAATCTTCCTCCTGTGTCTATGAGGTGTAAACCCGATCATATCCAATTTAGGCAGAAAATCAACACTTGGCTATTTATTCTGTAGTTCCCTCACCTTCATCTCTGCTTTCTGTTTTGTCCTTTATCATCTGCCCAAACAGATCTCACTCTAGTGCCAGAACGCATTCCGGTATTTGGACGTTCTAAAAACTTCAAAACATAAATAAATAATACAGTGGATGGGATAGCTAACACTTTTCTGATGGAGTATCCAATCTGACAAATTCTAAATCTAGCCTTTTGAGTTTGAAACATCTTGCAGAGTAAAGGTGGAGTGGAGAAATCTTATAATATTTATTGACATCACAGTCATTAATTATGCCTTAAATAAGTGATGATTCTCTATTGAATGATACATCTATTGTAGATTGCTCCAAAAATCAAAAGGTTATATACAAAATAATACAAAGTAGTTCAACTGAAACAAATATTGGAAATGCTGCATCCATAAAACCTAGCTGAACAGAACCTTAAGAGATTCAACAAACTGCTGGTCTTTATGATATTTGAATCTTCCCATACTGTGAATGTCTTGTTGTATTTAGTGATGTGTACAGTGGCTTTGAGTTATTTTTCCTGAAGGCTCTTGGTAAGAATTTAGACATACACCCCACACTCCCTCTCCTGTAAGTCTTATTTGCTAAGAGCACATAGAATATGCAGAGCAGTTCACACTTAAATATTGTGCGTATAAAACAATGCGCGTGTGTGTGTGTGTGTGTGTGTGTGTGTGTGTGTGTGTGTGTGTGTGTGTGTCTTGTAAACACAGCTTGGCTGTGAAATCTTTCACCTTAAGCTCTGACGAGACAAATCCATGGTCCCACTCCTTTTTCTCATATACTTGAGTATTATAGAGGGCCACACCACGCAACACAGGAGAAGGACACCTATTTAGCCGGCTTAACAGTTGAATCCCTGACAAGGAGTGTGATAGCTGAGGCGTTCCCCTAACGAGAGAAGAATAATGTTGGAAATATGGGCATTGAAGATTTCTATGGCCCTGGGAGGGGATGGTTTGCCAGCCGAGTTCTACCAGGGCAGGGTTAATGGCAGACAGGCTGCTGGAGAGTTATATTCAGGCACATGGGAAGGGTCTGCTTCCTGCCTTCATGAAGGATGCACTTATAGTCCTATTACCAAACCAGATAAGGATGTTGTGGAGGTAGCATCCTATCTCCCCCTATCCATAAGAAATTCGAAAATCCTGAGTAAAGTATTGGCAACTCACCTTCTGGCCTATGTGCCCTGATTGGTTCATGAGGACCAGTGCAGATATATACCACCCAGGAATCTCCCTTTGCGACCTGAGAAGACTTTAGTTTGTCATGCATACACTCTACCTAGAGGAAGGCCTGTACTCGTGGGGACTCCTAGACATTTAACAAGCGTTCAATTCTTTGTCATGGGAATATCTTTGAACGGTGCTGTGGAAGGTAGACATAAGTGAGTGCTTCCAGAAAAGGGTACAGCTGCTTTACAGAGAACTGTCAGCAAGGTTGCAGGTGTGGGAGATGGTGTCACGTTGTTTCTCCTTGCACTGTGGGGCCAGACAGTAATGCCCTTTGCCCCCCCCGCTCTTTGTACCGGCGGCGGAGCCATTGGCGTTTTGGATTTGTGAAGTTTACCGAAGCTGGGGTGTACTAAAAGGGGAGAACACTCATATGATCTCCCTGTATGCTGATGATGCCTTGCTTTATCTACATCAGCCCACATATGTTGTTCCCATCATGCAGGCACTCCTCACTGAGTTCGGTGAGGTGTCTGGGTTACATGTTAACCACACCAATTCTAGACTGTTCCTACTGTGGGGATGTTCGAGTGAGCCAGTGACAGCCCTTCCCTGAGCGGCTCTCCCTGTGGAGACTAAGAGTGTTGGATATTTGGGGTTTATACAGCTCTTGGGGTGCAGGAGTTTGAGGCCACCAACAAAGAAAGAGTATTGGAAGGGTTAAAACCTTCTGTAAAATTCTGAAATGCTTTTAGACTGTCCCTGATGGGGAAACTGGTGCTCATTACAATGATTATAATGCTCAGATACCTATACACCTTTCAGGGGACGCTCTGAGAGATACCAAAAAAGTACTTTGTGAAATTAGATACATTTACAGTTGCATTCCGATGGACCTCGGGGAGGAAGCAGGTTAGCTTGTCTAGTCTCAAACGCACTTGGAGCTGGGAAGAGTAGAATTGCCAAACCTGCAGCTATAATATTCTGCGCCTAGATGCAACATGCAGTACACTGGCAACATGACTGTGAACACTGGGAATCCCGATTGCTGGAAGCCACCTGTGGTTACACTCCTCTGCCAGACTTATTAATGATTGGCGTGAGGGTCCAGTCTGCTATGGCTTTTATAGTCAGCCAGGTTTCCAGAACACGGTAAAGAATGGTCCTACTGGTCTTTATGAGAGCTCCCTTTGCACCCGACATGCTAGGTTGGTCCTGCTCCCATTTTCGCAGAAAGCAAGTTCAATGTCAATAGACAAATGGCGGAGGAGAGGCTGTGATGTCCTGAAGGACCTATATCCAGACAACTGCTTTTTGACTCTTACAGGCACCATAGAATCATTCAGTCTTGTGACCATACAATTCCTTTAGTACATCAAAATAGCAGCAACAGTCTGCGGAATATGGTCCTTATTCCTAAAGGTCTCTGCACCCCATGAGACCCAGACTCTGGTGGCCATGCTGAATCTGGCAGGCAGTCGTAGACTAGGGTCACACCTTTACAGGGCACTGAGAAAGGACCTATCATGGTCAGAACTCCCAGTGCACACCAAGTGGCATGACATACTGGAGGCACCACTCTCTGTCAAGGAGTGGGAAAGAAATAATGAAGGGTGAAGACAACGTCGTCAAATGCTAGATTTACCTTAATTCAATATAATGTAATTCATCAGGTCTACCTCACCCTGTGCACCCTGAATGCTATCTACCCTGCTCACTCCTCCTGCCCCCGTTGCTCCTAGATTGACGCAGACTTTATGGATATGATTTTGAAATGCCCTAGGTTGGACGAGTCCTGGGAAACTGCTTTAATCCCTGAACTCGGCCTGTGGGAGGTCCACACCCAAAGATGTGGGATATTGTTTGTTAGGGTGGATCCTTGTGAAGAAAAAAAATAAACTGAGTAGGATGTTCCTAATACTGGGGCTCATGCTGGGCAAGTGCAGAATTGCTATCCAGTTAGCTGTCCCCATCAGCTCAGAAGATTGTGGAATGGTTGAGACACATTGGCGAAAGCAGAGGAAGGAAGATGCGTAAGGACAGCAAACTGGCTGACAACCTGTAGGCTTCAGCAGCTACGCTCAACGAACAGTTAGACCCTTCCCCCCAGACACCCTAACTCCCTGTGGGGTGGGTGCGGTAGGGGAGCGTGACTAGAGTGCCTGAGGAAGAACTGAGCTCAATTCAAATGTTGGGGACTACTCTGGTGAGTACACATGAACTTGGTGACTGGGAAGGGAGGGGAAACTTGATTGTCCTTATGATCTGCCATGATGTCCTGTACTACTTTACCAGAATGCTATCATTATGTTGGAATTCTATTCAAATGCCAGTAAAAACGTATACACAGAAAAAACTTCTGCTACCCAGACTGCAAAGGATGGAACATGGTAGCATTTCAAAGCCAGGATATTAAAATTAACAATGTTTTTATAAACCCACATCAAGTTGGTTGAGGGGTGGAGCCCTACTCAAGCAGCAATCACAATCCTTGTCAGAGTGAAGGAAACCCCAAAGTGACCTGTGCTTAACCCTTTGGTAGCATGGCACAAAAATAGTTAGGCTTAATTTACAGGCAATGTGTAAAGTATTTATGCAGTAATTCACACAGTGATGAAGTGAAACACGATCCAAGAATATTCCTGCACCAATTATTTAAAAAAAGAGTAAAATGTAATGAAAAATGTACGAGAAGAACGACAAAATTGGAATCAGTTGAATCGGAGATATGCAACTTTAAAGATTTAAGTACAAAATAATGCTAAAAAGTCAAAGCGCCAACAAAGAGGCAGATGCAAAGTTATGCATCGCACAGTGACGGTTTCTCAAAGCTAAAAGGCTGCGATGTGAGGCCCTGCATCATTAAGGAAGCCGTGGACAAGGGGCTTCCATTGCGAAGTCCTGCAGTGAAGATTTGTCGTTTACTGCCTAGTCCCTAAGATGGTGCAGGACTTGTGACGCAGAATTGTGCATTGTCATCGAGGATGCCAACAATGAGGGTTTGAAATGCATAGGCCAGCGTTGAGGATGCATCACGCAGCAGCTGTTCCTGGGAGGCTGCCAGTGGCAATGTGAAGTCCTGCGCTGAGAATGCGTCACGCAGAAGTCACGATGTAGAGTTTGGTGAGGTGATGCACCATGCAGCATCTCCTATGTGGAGTGTTTGGAAGGCAAGTCAGTTCTGCTGGCATCATGATGCGTTGTGATGCATCAGTTCTGCTGACATCATGGTGGAGATGGCAGAGCACGTTCAGGCTCACTTTCAAGGGTCCATGGCAGAGGTGGCACCGCTTGGGATGGCAGGACTCACAGCTGGCAGAGTCCAGGTGCTGGGTTCAAGATTTGGAGGAAGCCTATTTTGTCCCTATTTTGAGGCTTCTCATAAGAAGGCTAGCTAACTAGCACTTGGAGTGACTCTGATGATCCTCGGTTCAAGATGCAGGTCAAGTGTTTCTCACTCAGGCACAAGGGTGGCAGGGGCAGTCCTTTCTGCAGCAAAGATGCACAACAGTCCTCCATCTGAGTTTTTCACAGGTGCAAGTATATACCGAAGACTTGGGGTCTAAGATCCAATATATATATACCTGGTGCTTCTAGAGGCTTCTACCCCTTTCTAGAGGCTTCCACCCCCCTGTCAGGCATCCCCTTCCTTCTTGCTCTTGCCCCAGATTGTCTGGGACACAAAAGATGAGTGATACATTGTTTGTGAGAGTGCTCAGGCAGAGCCTGTGTGAAGTACAAGTGTGGTAGATGATGGCTATTCCCGCTCATTAAGTCATAGTGGCCTAGCCTGCAGCATCCTACCCTTCCTTTATCTCACTGTTTAGGAGCAATACACAAAGACCAGCTACACTAAGTCATGTGACCCAGGAACAGGCTATGGGCACCAAATGGCTAGGACAAGGAAATTGCAACTTTTTAGAGGGGCCTTTTCAGAATTGTGACAAAAAATCCTACTTTACCATTACAAAGGTTTTTCAATTACAGTTCTTTAGACACCAAACTCAAACTGTCTACCTGCTCCCAATTAACATTTATCACTTATTAAATGTAACAAGGTAACCCCATGTTATCCTTCGTAAGCGGTGGGCCTTACAATAGTAAAAATTAAAATGGATTTAGGAGTTGTTCACTACCAGGACATGAAATCTTAAAAGTATGTGCCCTCTGAGCTGTGCATGGCCTACAGGAGGGGTGAGTTATATGTATTAAAAAAGAAGGTTTAGGCCTGGCAGAAGATTTATTTTCCCAGGTCGAAATGGCAATTTCAAAATTGCACCTACAGGCTGCAATCTCAGGTTGAGACATGATTTAAAGGGCTACTTAAGTGGGTGGCACTATCAGTGCTGCAGGCCCACTTGTAGCATATAATTTATAGGCCTTGAGTACATGTGATACTATTGTATAAGAGATTTACAAGTAGATTGAATATGCCAATTGGGTATAAGCCAAATTTTCCATTTTAAAGAGCACAAGCTCTTTAGCACTGGCTAGCAATGGTAAAGTGCACAGAGTCTTACACCCAACAAAAATGAGATCATCAGAAAAAGGAGAGCTGGGTATTTCATGCAACATAGAATGATGGCCAGTACTCAAGTCAACAAATTAGGTGACCTTACTCAGGCCCTCACCATTACATTGGATGTAAGTGATAAAGTGGTGGAAATACCGCCAACAGGGCGATGATAATTAGCGCCAAATTATGACCATGGCGGTGGGAACTCCCATAGACAGCCAATGTACCACACCATCCGCCAGGTCGTTAACACCACGCACGCCAGCGGTCACCATCAACAGCCAGGCGGAGGACAAAGTACCGCCCGCCATATTATGACAGAGGAAACCACCAGGATTTCTGGGGCAGGGCCAACACCATCAAAAGTCCACTGGAAACAGAACACAGAAAACCAAAGACTCACCCACAAGTACAAAGAGGACTCTGCCACCGCCATGGAATTGGAACTGCAAGTCTTCCCGATGCTCATATGTGCCATGCTCCATTTGAAACACCAATGCCGACGAAGGTGACGATGGTGAGTACAGCCGCCTAGCACACAGGGGAGGGAGGGAGGAAAAAGAGAGCGACACACACACCATTCACACACACACCATACACACAACCATCTGCAGATGTAAACCATCACACCCGACACACGGCACAATAAAACAAGGACCAGATTTCGGAAGGACTGAAAATGTATTAGCAAGGGAAAAGCCACCATATGAACCTGATATGTACAATTGTCCACAAAGGTCCAATGCCCAGGGCAAAGTACAAATGGCCCACGTAGCCACAGGGCACAGTCCAAGGCCCAACTTGTCTCCTGACATCAACTGCACAGAACTTTACAGGGGCATCATTTTGCAAGTGGGCAGTCACCTCAGGGGGACCGGGTGGGGAGCCCCTCAGCCGCATTCGGGAACTTTCCCTCTGGTTCTGGAGGGGGCTTTATGCCCATTTCCCTGTGCTGGGGTGTGCAAGGCCACAGTCTCTCAGGTGGGTGACTTGCCCACTGGTTCTGGAGGGGGCTGCATTCCCATTTCCATGTGCTGGGGAGTGCAATACCACAGTCGCTCAGGTGGGTGACTAGCCCACTGGTTCTGGAGGGAGCTTCTTGTACAGCAGTCCTAGGAGGGTAGCCTACATGCCCTCTGCTGGAAGTGAGGGCTGCACTGTCTCATCTGGAGGTGAGGGCTCCACTATGTCAGTAGGTAATGGTGCCTCCTGGGCAGCCTCTGCTGGAGGTGAGGGCTGCACTGTCTCAGCGGGTGAGGGTGCAGTGTCTGCAGGAGGAGTGGGCTGCACTACCTCACCTGGAGGTGAGGGCTCTGTGACCACTGGTGGTGGTGTCATCCTGCCAGCCTCTGCTGGAGGTTAGGGCTGCACTGTCTCAGCAGGTGAAGGTGGCACTGTGTCTGTAGGAGGAGTGGGCTGCACTGCCTCAGCTGGAGGTGAGGGCTCCGTGACCACTGGTGGTGGTGTCATTCTGCCAGCCTCTGCTGGAGTCGAGGGCTTCTTCCCCTCCATGGCAGGAGTCAAGGGCTTCTTCCCCTTCATGGCAGGAGGTGTGGCCTCCTTCCTTTTCATGGCAGGAGTTGAGGGTTTCTTTCCCTTCATGGCAGTGGGATCCTTACCCTTCCTGGGTGGTGGAGTGGGAAGCATCACTGTCTTGCCTCCACGACTAGGAGGTACCTCCACTGTCTGCTTGGACTGTTTTGCTGAGGTGCTGGGCTGGGTTGTTGGAACCCTGCTCTTACGGGCAGGATGGGGGGGTGAAGAGGTCAAGTTGGGTGAGGAAAAGCTTTTTTTAGGGACAGTTGGGCAGGAAGAGGGTGGAGAGCCCTACAGAGATGAATCTCAGGAGGTCAATAGCCTCCTCACTGAGGGCAACAGGGCTCACTGGGGCAGGGCCTGAGGTGCCTGGGGCGAAGGAGATGCCCACCCTCCTGGGTGGGCGGGCACGGGCAACTTTCTGCGGGGCTGCTGGGAGTGCTGTGCTGGTACAGGGGTGGCGGCTGTACCTGCAGCTGAGGTGGTCACAGAAGTGTCCGCCACCACGAGGGAGCTTTCATCAGAGGAGGTATCTGAGTCTATGTTGTCACCTCCTTTCTCAGCCGTGGTGCTCCCCTCGCCCTCTGTCCCACTGGTTCCCTCGGCATTGGTGGACTCTGCCTCCTGGGTCCTGTGGGACGCAGCTCCCTCTGTCACCGGTGCCCCTACTCCTCCACCAGATCATGCTAATGTACACATGGACAGGATGACAGAAGATAAAGGGGGGAGGGAGAAAGAGAACACTGGACCAACACCACAGTTGACATACACATCACCGTCACACACAGGGATCAGGATTGAGCACTTTGCATTGCACTGCCATTGATTTGGGTAGATGCCACAGCAAGATGAGGGTCAAACACCGCCAACTGCACACCTCCTGACACCCACTAACCCCTGTCTGACATGGAATGCAACCTAGCTGGTTTACCTTGTCTTCCCTTTCAACCATTACCCTGGAGCTGGATCATGCTGCAATGTTTGGCCTGGCATTAAGGGGCACCCACTAACTGACACCCACCACCCGAATCCCATGCCACTTACAAATTATTGTTGTAACAGACACTGTACTCACCCCCTTGTGGCTGCTGTGATGCCCTCAAGTGCCCATCCAGCTCTGGGTTGGTCAGTGCCAGTATGCAGCCCATCAGGGGGGTCCGGTTCCAATGGGCACCCCTTCCTCGTTGGGAGGCCATCCCCAGCTGGGCCTCCGTGGTCTTCCGTGCCCAGTGTCTCAGGTCCTTCCAACGTTTCCGAAAGTGGGTACTCCGTCTGCCATAGATCCCCTGGGTCCAACGTCCTTGGCGATGGCACACCATAATCCCTTCTTTTGACGGGCACTGACCTGCAGAGGCGATACAGATGGGAAGACAACATTACACATACAATCCAGCCTGTCACACATATGGCCCACCAATCCCGTTTCCTTCACTATTGGCACACTCATCGGCCGGCGCACACCATGTACACCACCACATGACATCACCCCCCCATGGCACAATGCTTGCACACACATCTCCATGCATCCTTCACACATGCATCGTGCCCAAGGTGTACTCACCTGTTGGTCTGGAGGCCCATGCAGCAGTCCGTACTGGGGTTGGACCCCATCCACAAATCACTCCTCTGAAGTGACGGCAGTCTCCAGTCACACGGGCCATGGTAGATTCCAGACACAGGTCACAGCAGCACACACAGTGTAGGTGTACTCCTGTTGAAGGTCAGGAAACAAGTGAGGAATCAGATAGGAAATAGCAGTCACGTCGGTGGCTGTGTACACCATCACCGCCGGCTCAGATCCCCATTGGCCCAATGGCCACTGTACTCCATAGAGCTCCATATTGTCCAATGAGGAATTGAATGGCGATGCAAGACCGCCTTCCACCACGACGCCCAACATCAGCGGAGTTACCTCACTTCCACCTGTCCCTACATACAGGACAGGCAGTCGCCATGTCATGGTGATGGACAACCATCAGACTAATCTTTACTGCGTCACTGCCTAGATTTGCACATACATTGTCATTCCCACTGTCCCATCACATACATGCAACATGTACACTGAGGTTGTGGTTCCATTGTTCAAATTGTGACAGCCTCCTTGAGTCCCTTAGATACCTACCACTGTGGATGAATGGGAGGAGAAGACAAACCCCTGTGTACAGACCCCTTGTGGACTTGGCTACACTGGAGGACAGGCCCATTATACTGACTTATAGACTGGACAGGCCACAATCACATAGCTGTGTGCCCAAATGGAGCCTGACCTGATATCAGCTATCTATCATCCCACTGGGATCCCCCTATTGTGCAAGTGCTATCAGTGCTCCATTTCCTGGCAACTGGTTCTTTCCAAGTGACAGTGGGCTTGGCAGCTGGAATGTCACAGCCAATGTTATCTGTCATGCTGGCAAGGGTCTCGTCTGCCCTGGTTAAACACGTGTGCAGCTACATTGCTTTCCCCCAAGTGGAAGATTTGGCCACTGTGAAGGCAGGATTCTATGCAATGGGCCTTATCCCTAATATAATTGGGGTGACTGATGGTACACATATTGCATTAGTCTCCCCCGCCAGAATGTACAGGTTTTCAGGAATCGTAAGAGTTTCCACTCACTGAATGTGCAAATGGTGTGCCTGGCTGACCAGTACATCTCCCACGTCACTGCCAAGTATCCTGGGTCAGTGCATGACACCTTCGTTCTGAGGAATAGCAGCATCCCAAATGTGATGGCCCAACTACAGAGGCTAATAGGTGAGCCAGATCCCCACCCACTGTATGTGAGCGTATGCCTTCAGGTGTTCTCCCCAAAGGATTGTGTAAGGCTAAATTTTGTCCCTCTATACCTGCAGGTGACTCTTGCTACCCAAAACCTATAGTGGCTGCTGACCCCTATGAGGAATGCCAGGACAGGGGCTGAGGACCGTTATAATGAGGCACATGGGTGAATCAGAAGAATAATCGAGCGGGCCTTCGACCTCCTGAAGGCCAGGTTCAGGTGCCTCCATCTGACAGGTAGATCCCAGTGCTACTCACCCAGAAAAGTCTGCCATATAGTAGTGACATGCTGCATGGTGCACAACCTGGCCCTCAGACGACATGTGCCTTTTCCTCAGGAGGTGGGGACTGGAGATGACCCAGTGGCAGCAGTGGACCCTGAAGACAGTGAGGATGAGGAGGCAGAGGGTGAGGATGAGGACAACAGAACATCTGTTATATGACAATACTTCCAGTGACAAACAGGTGAGACAGCGGAACTGACCATTACGCTGACTATTGATTTATCTGTGTGCCTGTGACAGATTACATTTACTTACTTTGCATCTCACCTTACTGTCAGCTATGGCTTCTCATTTTCCAGATGTTAGTGATATGGCAACATTGTCCTGATGTCATCACTACAGACAGTTCCAGGTCATTATTTGTTAGCTATTACAGTGTTCAGATAATTTGCACTCAATGTGACTGTTCCCACAAATGCACATTTAGTACACATAAAACAGTGTTACTCAAACTGTGTTCAAGGGTGTTTATTGTAGTGCTATAAAATTGAGGTTAAAGTGCAATGGAATGGGGTGATGGTGGAGGAAAGTCCAGGGTATTGTTCCAGTCTGTTTGTAGCACAGGTCCAGTGTCAAAGGGGCTATAAGAAAGGGAGCAATGGCAGTTTAAAGTGGACAAGGTGACAGGGTAGGACACAAGGGAGACAATTAGAAGAGTTTCATTTCCTGGCAGTGGTCTTGGCAAGTTTCTCTGGCTTCTGTCTGGTTCGCAGGGAATGTTTGTGGGGTGGTTCAGCTTCTGCAGGGGGAGGGGTGCTGGTAGCCTGTGGGTCCTGTGGTGGGGCCTCCTGTCCACTAGCTGCAGTGGATGTTGTGGGCTGGTTACTAGACTGGCTAGTGGTAGGGGCCGGCTGCTGTGAAGTCCATTCCCTCATGGTGTTGGCCATGTCTGCCAGCTCCCCTGCTATGGAGATCATGGTGGTGTTGAGGGCCTGCAAGTCGTCCCTGATCTCCTGATGGTGTTTATCCTCCAACCGCTTGTTCTCCTGCATGTTGTTCAGTATCTGGCCCATCGTGTCCTGGGATTATTGGTAGGCCTCCAGGACATTGGTGAGTGCCTCCTAGAGAGCCTGTTCCCTGGGCCTGTCCTCCCCCTGGTGCACGGCAGTCTTCCCAGTGTCCCTGTTGCTCTGTCCCTTGAACGGTGTGCCTACTGCCACTGACCCCAGGTCCCTGATTGTCTTGGGTATGAGGTGTGGACTGGGGTCCCTGTACAGGTGGGCACACTACTGATTGATGTGTCCTGGGGACAGAGGTGTAGGTACGCTGGGTGGATGCTGTGTTGTTGATAACTAATGGGGGAGGCTCTGTGGTGGACTGGGTGTAGACTGGGATGACCGACTGACCAGTGGTCCCTGATTGGCCAGGTTGTTGATCCAGATCCTGGAGTCCAGTGTTACGGTCATCACTGGGGACATCTTCTGTTGGGGGACTGGATAGTCATGGCACCTCCTCTCCAGTGAGATTGGCTGGGGCACCTGTGGGGATGTAAGTGATGTATTATGTTTCATGCCTGTGACATGTTGTACATCTCTATCTTCCCCTCTATGGTTGCTTTTGCCCTGCCACCTTTGATTGTGTATGCTGAGGTATTGTTGGATTGTTAGTTCCTCTATGCTGTGCATTCTTTGTTGATGGGTGTCCATGCAGGGCTGGGAGGGATGTCCATGCATTGATATGGCATGCAGGTCTTGGCATCTTAGTTAGTCATATGTGTAGGTTCAGTGTGTGGGATGGAGTGGAGTGATGGGAGTGAGGGTGAGTAGGGATGATGGCATGCAGGTATGGGGTGAAAAGTGGTAAATGTTGACTTACCAGTGTCCAGTCCTCCGGCTACTCCAGCGAGTCCCTCAGGATGCAGTAATGCCAAGACTTGCTCCTCCCATGCTGTCAGCTGTGGGGGAGAAGGTGGGGGTCCATCACCAGTCCTCTGTATGGCAAGCTGGTACCTTGCTGCACGGAACATACTTTTCCCCCGTAGGTCATTTACCCTTGTCCTGATGTCGTCCCTTGTTCTTGGATGCTGTCCTACAGTGTTCACCCTGTCCACGATTCTCTCCCATAGCTCCAACTTCCTTGCAATGGATATCTACTGTACCTCCAGCTGTGCTCCAAAAGCTGTGGCTCTACCCTGACTATTTCCTCTACCACGACCCACAACTCCTCATCTGTGAAAAGGGGGTGCCTTTGTGGGGCCATGGGTGTTGTGTGGTGTGTGTAAGTATGTGGGTGTTGGGTGGTGTGATTTGGTGTACGTAGTGGAGTGCCTGAGGGATGTATGGGTGTGTGTGTATTTATCGCTGTGGTCTTGAGGTCTGTCTGGTGGCAATGATTTGTATTCGTAAAGGGTTGTGGGTAATGTGGGTATGTGTTTTATAGTAGTGTGAGTGGGTGTGTGTGGTGTGTGTATGGGTGTCAGGTGTGTGTTGTTTGAGTTGGCCAATGTTGTGTAGTTTAGTATTTGGGTGTCCATTCTGAGCGCGGCGGTGTGTACCGCCAATGGTTTACCACCGTTGAATGCCCGCTGTGGTGATTCGTGGGTCATGATGTGGTGGGCGTTGTTCTGTTGACATAATGGTATAGGTGTGGGTACTGACAGTTTCCCATTGACCTTTGGGCTGGCAGATTTGTGTATGTGGCTGTATTCTCTCAGTTTGGTGTGTGTGTGTCATAATATGCCAAATGGATATTCGCCACCGCAGAGGTTTGTTGGCGGCCGTCAGCACTGCGGTAAGCGTTTTTTACCACCAATGTCGAAATGACCACCTTACTCTGTATGAAATTAAAAAAAACTAGTGGCCAAGAAATAACTCACATGTTGACAAGAAGTGAATATAATAACAGTTATGACTGGTGTAAGCATTGTTGTTACATGAAATGATGTAATATTGGTGCCTCTGAAAATCACCATAGAGGACTAATCCAGGACTAGTCCTGGACTTGCATTGGTATTGCAACAGGATCATTGTTAGAATATTGTTTAACATAAACATTGTGTACTAAATGTTGTTTACAAATATGTTACCCTATGAAATTACAAATTTAAACTTTACATCCTGAATGCAGTTTTAAACTACTAATTCGAATTAGTAATTTAACCCCTTTGCCAGGCCCTAAATCCCCTTCTTATTGCATATATGGCACCCCTAAGGTAGCATTGTAAGTAAAAGGGTGGACATTTACATTTAGGTTTTATATGTTCTGGTCATGAAAATCTCCTAAATGTGTTTTACACTACTGTGAGGAATCCCTCTCCCATAGGATAACATTGGATTGCCTTATTACATTTAATACGTGCTAATTTTTGATTGGGGCCAGATAAACATTTCATATTTAGTAGCTATGAAATTGTGCAATTGGTAACGAGAATCCTCTTTAACTTTTTAACTGTGGGTTGGTCACCCCAGTGTATGTGTCAGCCATTGGCAGACACTGGGGAGGCATGTAAAAGCCCCTTAGAGGGAGTCCTTTACTTTTTTTTTTACTTTAGGCTGCTCAGGAAGAGGTTCCTAAGCAGTCTGAATTGTTTTTTCTTTCTTTTTTTTCTTCTTTTTTTTCTACTGAAATGCTGATTGGCACCCAGGGATCACTGACATCATTGCTATAAAACTGAATCAAAACAAGCGAATAAGCTCATTTTGCTTTCACTGAAGCACAGAAATAGTTCGGGGACATATATCTGAGCCCCAAGCACTGCTTCTAATGGGGGAGGTGTAGTTGGAAAGGGTAGAAAGTCCATTCCATTGGACTCCATGCTGACCAGAGGAGAGAATCTGATGAGGGACAGTGGTAGCCAGTGCAGCTTATGTCTGCCCCCCAAATGGACTTCTGTCTTTTAAGATTGACCCCTTTAGCTCATGGATGGCCATAATTAGGCTCCAGTATGCACAGCACTATTAGGGATCCTTTATCTTGTTCATAGCAAGGCTATACCTCAGTTATAATACCTTTATGCTCTGAGTTAGAAATAGGATTTTTGTTAACTAATTCATAGCCTGATTATCAGTTATTGAAAACTGCTGTGCACCCTATAAACAAAGTATCATTAAAGCTTCAGATTACTTGACTCAGATATACAATTGAATTTTCCAACCTCAGTTTAATTAAAAGAATAATAATTGTTTGCAACCAACTACAAAACAGGAGATGGCACTGAGTTGTATTTGCAAATTGCTTCACAGATGACATTTTATTTTGTCAGAAGAGACATCCTTCCGACTCAAATCATTATTTGACCCATTGTATATTGAGTATTAATATAATTGAGTCATATCTGAGATGGCAAAACTGCAGGTCTTAAATGAGATGTTGTAGAATGAAGGCTATAAGAAACGTGTGTATTGTTGCCATAACTCTACAATAACAAATTCATGTAAAGGTAAGCAAACACAAAGAACTACTGCAACTGGGGTGACCGCACTACCTCAAAATGACCTGAATTAGCAATCAATTACTTATTTTTAAGACACAATATTTAGCACACAAAGTGACAAAAAAATCAAGAAAGGTTTCTATCATGTTAGTAAATGGTAGAGGTTGATTGCCATTTTCTTTGCTTTATTGAATAGCGTCCTGAAGAATTAACAGCCTACCATAGAAAATTAAAATTGTGTAGTCACAAAAATGTACAGTCACAAAATAGTTAGATCTGCAGTTCTGCATACAGCCTGGGGGACAGTTCATAATATGATTTGTGTGACGTTGTCCTGAATGAGGGGGATCTACATTTCTGTGAGAGTTGATTTCATCAGTGCTTCTCAGATGATCCACTATGGGGTCCTATATGACATCTTAAGAACCTTATTGCAACTTAAAGGCACAGCCTTATATTTGATATTTTCTTTATAGTTCACATTTTCAGCAAGCAGAGGGAGTGACTTCTTCCCAATCCAGATGCATTTTGATTTAACCCGTGGGTCAGCCTTTTCACCCATACTGTTCTAACTGGGCATAAAGATGCACAAGTATTTGGACAATATTCTTCTTTGTCTGCGGTTTGGTGTCTTTGGCCAAAAAACTGGAGAGTAGATGGAAGGCATTATTTAAAATGTAGAGCAAAACAAGCAACAATTGCAGCCTTCTCAAAGAAGCCTGGATAAGAAAAACAATGCTTGATAGTACCACTCAAAACCTTTAAGTACCCCATAATCTCAGCCTGAATCACCCCTTATACAGAAGATGATTCAGTACGTGAATTCTAGTAGCTGACTTATGTGGAGATCACTAGTTGGAATACTAGCAAGCCAGACTATGCCTGCCATTCCTCCAAGATCAGTCTATTAAGTAACATTGTCATGAGTAAGAGAAATGGCAAAGGTGCAGTCAGAGTCAAGCACTACATAAAACTAGTTATTACAGAACATAGAAAAATATTTACATCAGTCAAAATTATGCTTCATAAAGTATTTAATTCCATGAGGTGATTTTAGATCAAAGTCCAGACCTTTGTCCTAACTGCATAATCATGTTTAGCAGGCTTTGTCCATAGTTTTGCTCTCTTTCTCTAAAAGGAATGTTCAACCTTCCAGCCAGGCTAGTTGTTACTGCTGGGAGGGATGATCAAGTTACTCCAGGGTTAAAGAAATAGGAATGGCCTCTTTTGCTCACACATCTAATTTTCAAATTGGCTTTTTTTAAATTACAGGACAAATCAACATTCAACCCTGACTTTACAGCCAAGATACTGATTATTCTTGGTGGGGGTAGTCCCATCAAACAAGACCCAGTTTCATTTCAAAGAGTCCAATTTAAAACAATCATTATATGGTAAGACTGCTTTTCTGTATTATACAGTTTTTGTTGAACTCAGAATCAGCTGAAATGTTTTTCTTTTTATAAAAATAATTGATGGCATTCAGCCCCATTTAGACTCTGGCAGGCTGTCCGGCATTCCACCACAGCAGTGGAGGCATGTATCCCACTGCTGTGAAAGACTACAACCTGCTAGATTTAGAGATGTTCACCTGCCTTGCACAGATGCTCTGACTTTCGAAAAGACGCCTTCACAGTGATTTTACTGAAAGCACTATAATTTAGCTGTGTGGGTGCTTAATGATCCCACGCAGTTAGTTTTTTTTTTTGTTTTGAAAACATATACTCTAAAAACAAGAGTTTCTACTGGTAAAAAAATGGTGGTTCAACTCTGAATAGAACCAGGAGTTAGGTGGGGTGAAACTTCCACAACTGTGTGGCAGAGTATACCTAACTCTATGTAAGGTCCATGCTCATGTAATATATTTTCTGTGTTCAACAGTGTGTAAGATGTGTAAGGAGCACCAACCGAAGATCACTGCAGTGCACAGGATCACGGAAAGCTTGTGTAAAGCTAAGCCACTAACTGTGATACAGAGCCCAGAGTGCACCTAGAAAATGCAGCACTCATGCCCAGAGTTCTTGCATAATTTACAGCCCCACTCCTTTCGAAAAGATGCATTAGAATATCCTTGAACATTAGTGAGTGCTGCACTGACCTTTGCCCCTCCCTTCAATAGGTGGGAGACTCTGTAGTACTGGCTATGCTGATAAGCTTAATGGCAGAGAAACATGTTTTGCCCTTGATAGGGAACCAGGCCCAAGCACTTGTGCACTTAAGTATGCATACATGCACCCTCCAGTGGAGCAGGATGTGAGTGATCTTTAAATCTTCCATGGCCTCTTACAAAATCCCCACCTCAGTGCTAAAAGACATAGACGACCTCATGAGTGATGTGCAACATGTCACCATCAGATATCAGTTTGTCAGGTCTTTCATAATGACAACGTTACCCTGGTTGCACTGGAATGCACTGGCACTTAATAAGTGCCCAATAATGCCCCTGTTATTGAAGGGCTTGTTATTACGTCTGAAATCCCATACTGTAAGGTTGTCTAAACAAATAGAAATAAGTGGCTTTCTGCAGTGCCTTAACTTTTATGTAACTTTTTAGTTCGGTGGATTATGTTCTATCAGTCTTCTCTCAACTAATGGATTTTAATTCATTTTGTTATGTACTAGATGTGAAATAATTGCTTTAGTTGTCCAGTTCTTTGTACATCACTTTATACCACAGAAGTCTTTCAGATGTGGGACTCTGGCCCGGAGGTTTGAATTCATAAAAGCCCTGTTTGACCTAGGCCAAAGAAGCTCTAAATTTATCCATTGCCTACTGGCACCTCTACTTAATTGTTGACTCCTA
The DNA here is from genome assembly GCF_031143425.1 of Pleurodeles waltl. NCBI lineage: Eukaryota > Metazoa > Chordata > Amphibia > Caudata > Salamandridae > Pleurodeles > Pleurodeles waltl. The sequence continues at coordinate 797,702,731 of NC_090443.1, read as the reverse complement.
TGCAGCTCTGCATACGATAAAAAGGGACCTTGGCGGCCACAAGGCTGCGGCCGAAATCCATGGATGAGTGACAGTGATCCAGAGGCCCCCTGGATGATCCATCAGGCAAAGCCCCCTGTGTTGCCACTGTTGCTGAGGCCATCTGCGCGGTAGAGGTGGGGTATCCAGTGTGGGTGTCCGCTGACCCATCCAGGCCACCATGAAGTGAGGCCTGCGCCTGACATGGGAGTGGACGGGGCCGCAGAAATGCACAGCCCTATTGCAAAGAACTGCAAGGGGCGGTGGCTGATGGAGGAGTAGCCCTAGAGAAGGGCTCCTGCAGCGTGGGCCAGGGGTGCGAACTGGAGGTCCTGTCTACCAGTGAAGCCCAACCCACAGAGCTCTATGGGCGCGCACCCACCTGGGCCCGATCCGATATTACTGTAACTGTTGGTAGTGCAGAGAGGCCCACGGTACTATGGTGTTGCCCTCCCGAAGGTGGTGCCTGAAGTAAGAACTGGTATCACCCTGGGGCCTGAGGCAGTGGATGCCCCCTTCTGAAGCTACTGCTTGCTATTGACTGCTATTGGCTTGATTACCCTGAGGCACCTACCCTCGCCTAATTCCACAGTAGTAGTACCAGTGACATCCTGGGATATCGAGCAGGGGGGTCCCGCTAGCCTGGCAGGCCCTGGGCTGCTCAGTTACCAACTGGGACTTTGGGGGTCATCGCTCATTGAGTGTGGTGCTGCATTAGGTCACTGGTGACTGTGCTCCAGGCAACCGCAGGCTTTTCACAATACAAAAGAGGGGCAAAATAGACAAAACTGCATTTTGAAACATGCAAGACCCCTAGGATCAGGGAAGGACGTACTGATGATGTGGAAGCCGCCTCAGAGGACCTCTAATCCGACACGGAACCCAAGCTGAAACACTTCCTTATGGCAATGCAGCAAAGCTTAGCTGCAATCAATGGCAAAATAGACTCCCTGTCCTACAGGATCGACAGCATGCCTGAGCGATTAGACAGTCAGGTATAGCGCATTGACGCAGCGGAGCGCAGAGTCTCTGTGGTAGAAGACCACAGTAACACAGTCGCCCTCAAGCAATCTAGAATGGACAGGACAGTGGCAGCGTTACAAGTCAAAGTCAAAAGATTCGGAGGCCTGCTTACCCAGAAGCATTGCCGAATCGATGGCCATTGACAACATGGAATGCTACATCGAGCAACTTCTCATTACGCTACTGAGATGAGAAACTTTTTCAAATATCTTCATGGTGGGGTGTGCTCACTGTTCGTTGGTGCCCCGGCCACCGCCTGGGGCACTGCCTTGCTAGTAATAGTGAAACTCTTGAATTATAGGGATTGTGATGCAGCTCTGAATAAGGTGCAAAAACTCAAGACAGTGAGGCATGTGCACTCGGATATCTCCATATATCCTGTTTTCACCTAGCACGTACAGGAAGCCAGGAAGCTATTTTTACCTCCTATACACCAACTCCAATAACTTAACCAGGAATACCGCATGCTCTACGCAGTTAAGTTCAGAGTCGTGGTAAACCACTGTTATTCAGTGACACACAAACAACGGCAACAATCCCTAAAATGCAGACTAGTGGATGGTGAGCAACACTGATCGCACTCTTCAACTCCTTAGCATTGATCACAAAAAATCACTCAATCATTTATACTCCTGTAATGATGAGGGTTGGAGTCTTTCTGGTGTGAGGCAATGTGGATAGCCCATTGTGGGTTCGCTGTTGGGAAAAATGACAGTTATTAAAAGACTGTGGGCCTGATTACAACTTTGGAGGACGGTGTTAATCTGTCCCAAATGTGACGGATATACCACCTACCGTATTACGAGTTCCATAGGATATAATGGACTCGTAATACGGTAGGTGGTATATCCGTCACATTTGGGACGGATTAACACCGTCCTCCAAAGTTGTAATCAGGCCCTGTGTGTTCTCAGTTGCCTCAGCCTAGTACTAAATTATAAAATCTGCCCCCATGTGTGACCCACAGAATCTGGGAGTTTTTCTTACCTGGAGGGAGCTGAGTGGGATAGGGTTGATACTTCTGCACATCGACCTGCTAGTTTGCTGTTGGCCTGTCGTGGGAGGGATGTGGGATAACAGGGATGTTTTGTTTGTTGTTTTTGTTCACTCCACCTGATATATATATAATAATATATATATTATTTTATATTGTAATAATATATTGTTGGTCTGTGCTTCCTCAATCACAATCTGCAACCAGTGACACATTACAGAGGTTAACACAGGGCTTGATGGCCCTACTTACCACACACAACTACTAACTTGGAATGTTATGGGCCCACATGACTGTAGAAAGGTGAGGAAAGTTACGGCATGTCTAAAGACCCTTCAAATAGATGTTGCAATACTTCAAGAAACACACTTAGCCCCAAACAGTCTGGTACTGACCCCGTGCAGCCTGTAAGGTCAATTTGTAGCTGCAGGATACATCTCATGTTCTCGAGGGGTGCTGAAATGTGCTGGTAAGACTTCGAGGGTACAGATCCTGGAACTCACCCGTTACCCAAATGGTAGATACACTATTGTATGCTGCAAAAAAGTCAAGAATGTTTTTGCTTGTCTGGCTCTACAGACCCAACTACGACAGCCCACAGTTCTAGCAGAACATATCTACATCACATGCTAAATGGGGAGATATGCCACAGATCTGGGTGGGTGACTTCAATTGTGTGCTGGATCCGTGGTGGACCGCTCCTCTGGGCCTCCTGGACGCCCCTCAGCAGTGGCCCGCACAGTAATCGAGATTGAGACCAATGTCTGGCTTGGTGATATGTGGAGACATAGGTTCTCCACAGCGGGAGGCTACATTCACTAGTCTGCAGTATACAATTCATACACATGCATTGACTACTGGCTGATGTCCTGAACTCTAGCAACACGAATAGTTGATTGTGAAACCCTACCCAGGACATACTTAGAACACTCATCACTCTAAAGTCTTGTAAATGCAGGGCTGCCACTTTCACATGGTGATTTCCACCCTACGCCTTGCTAGACACAGCATTTAAAAATGATCTACAACAGGCTATGGAAAAATTATTTTGAAATAACATTGAGATGGTTCCCAAATTTAGTGTGGTATGGGAGGCCTTTAATGTATACATAAGAGGGATCACCATCTCTAAGCATGCAGGTGTCTTGAAATCCATAAGTCGTCATTTGGCCCAGTTGGAGAAAGAGATAGCTAAACTGGATAGTGAGCACATAGCCTCAGCAGACCATAACCTGCTGAGACAGATCAAAGAGAAACTCTCAAAATTTCATGACACTGCCCAAGATGAATAGCGATACTCGGGTAGATACACTGTTGCACGCTTCTATGTGGAAGGCGAGCGTCCCACTGCGGAGTTGGCAACAATGAGACCCAACAAGGAACGGGATGAGGACCTAGAAGTGGAAACGAAAAAGAGACAATCAATCTGCAACCCGCTTGAGGTCACAAACAGATTTAAAGATTATTATGCAGATTTATACACGTCTAAGCTCACACACAATGAATCTGACACTAAAGACTATCTGGCACATATTGCCATGCCCTGTCTCACAAACAGCTACAGGGAATATCTCATGGGCCCATTGGAAGCAGCAGAGATACGTAAGACATTTAAAGATATGGCAGCAGAGAAGGCCCTGGGCTCAGATGTGCTCTCAGTGGCATTTTACAAGGCCTACCAAGAGATACTTGTACCACATTTGCAGGCCTTATTTGGTGAGATTACTAGTGATGCTCTCATGCAAGCGTCCATGAGTGAGGCCATAATCATCACATTACTTAAGCCTGGCAAACCCCCACAACAATGTTCCTCATAAAGGTGCCTTTCTCTGCTTAATGTAGATACAAAAATATATACCCAAATCCTGGCCAATGCACTGGCGCCTCTCCTGCCCAGGATGTTAAAGCTAGAACAGGCAGGCTTCTTACCGGGTCATACTATTAGAATAACTTTCTGAACTTGTTTTGGCACAACCACACCATTGTTGGCTCTAATGGACTTTGATAAAGATGTTGAGAGGGTGGTCAGGGGCTGGTAGCCATGGGTCTGCTGCTAGCTAAGTGTCGGGTGGCGATGAGGTGGGACCGGGGCCACTGCCTACATTAAGAGGCTGGCACACAGACATGACATATTTCAACACCTAGACCAACAGGTACAATGAGCTGACTTCTCCACAAACTCGCTCCAAAAATTACCGGGCTCCATATCAGACTTACCTGCTTGGTATAGGAGACCGGAGAGGCAGAGGGAGAGCATCCGCACATACCAGAGTCAGTCGCAACCTCTGTTGCTGTTCCTCCATAATATTGTCACTTTTGGTATACTTGTGGTATTAAAAGCACTGACCCCGTGTGTGTGTCACTGTGGGCCCCTCGGGATTTGGGGTGCATGGGTTAAGGACATGCTTTATAACACTCTGTAACCCCAGCTGTATATTAACCGTACACTCAGTGTGTGTTACTGTAACATATGTAATATGACCACTGTAGTGATTACAGATATATTTGTTGTCTGTGAAGGTTATCTGTTGCTTTTCCCTTTGTTTGGAGAATTAACATAATAATAATACAAAGGGGCAATAGCAACAATTGCACAGTCATTAAGCCCATCTGCAGGCCCTGAAAATTAACAATGACCCCACCAGTTTGGTATATCCGGAGCTGCCTCTTACATTTGTTTTGTGCAATGAACTGCTTGTTGATGTGTGCTAAAAATTGAGATTTCTGTGAACCTTAAAGCAGAAGACTAAACCGATTGGATCAAACCAAGGTCAATGGGAGCCCTTCTGTGGGGAATCCTACTGACCTCAATTTGATCCATTCCTGCCACAGGCACTGGGCCCAACCACACAAGTGGCATATCGTTTTTATCCGCACAAATGGGGCAATGCTTTGTGTTTGCAATTTTGTAGAATCCTACAAACTCTGAAGGTTTCCATAAATGTAAGGAAAATGTGTGCTGTCAAGAAGAGTTTGAGGTTTGCAGTGCACTGTGGGTAAGTAAACCTTGCTGGATTCACCCAAGACACACCACCCTGGAATTTCCTGATTGTCTACTTTTCAAAAATTTCTGTGGGTTCCCATCGGTGGCTGCTGAGCACAGCCCTAAATCCAGCAGGTACCCCTATTGCTGGCCCGCCCATAGAAGTGGGGTTTAATTTTTTACCAGGAGATTTGGTATAATGCTGCGTGGTAGGAAATGTGTGGCACCCCCACAGATTCCAGATGTTTTCCTCATTGAAGTATGTTGAAAATGTGTGTTTTTAGTCAATGTTTGAGGTTTGCAGGGCATCGTCAGTAAGAAAATAGTGTGAGACATCCCACCCCTCTTACATTGACTGCAGCCACAGTAAAGTCACTGAGCTTGGGTAGAAAGGTGAATCCCGTGTTCGCACCCACCCCCTTGGTAACTTGGACAGTACTGATGCTGTTGTCTTCTTTGGCCTAGCAGACAGCTGCTGACTGTGGGTGTGCCCAAAACAGTTCTCCCAAGCTGGAGGCATCTGAAAACAATGCCATCATGCCAATCAGAAGAGGTGGTCTATAGCGCTAGCATCCTGATCATTTCAGGCCTGAAAATCATATTGAAGATTCTAGCCGACATGCTTTGTAAAGTAATTTCTTCAATAGTACATGGGACACAGGTGCATTTTGTCCTGGGGTGATCTTCTCACAATCATCTAAAAGTTCAAGCTCATTTCTGCTGGTCTCTAGAATCCTGCTGGGGAGGAGGGAGTAGCATATGTTGAGAAGGGATGTGACCATGTTAAATTGAGATACTTGTTCCACGTACATAAACAGTTTGTCCAGAGAGAGGGGTTGATTTCAAAGGTACAGTTCTACAGCACAGATTAACTGTGATAGTTTTCGTCAAGAAGAATCACAGTTAGCAGGGTTACAAGACCTTCCCCACTCCTCTTGCCATGGTCAGAGTCTCAAAAAATATTAAGGGTGTCACTACGTCCATGGGGCCATTAAACGTACTTCTATATGCAAATGATACTTTGATTACAGTCAATGCCTACTTCCCAGCCCTGATGACATTGATACAATCATTTACTGTTTTTCCAAGTTGAACGTGAATTGGGAGACGTATAACATGCTTCCCATGTTGTCCTGTACCACGGAAGCCAGCCTAGAAACATATGACATGTGATTGGTGCCTATTCCTGTCCAGTAGGTTAAATTCCCATCCCATTGCATTAATGGACTTCCCATCCTTAAATACATCTTTAAGGGTGTGGTGTCCCATCTCTATGGAGTTCTAATTGACCATCTTTTTCTAAACTGGTCCTAATGACCTCAAGACTTTACTGGCAGGCTGCTTTTTCATTGACTTTGAGGATGATTGGGTTTCCTTAATTTCATCAAACGCTTAAAATACCTACAATTTACCTAACTGGTATTGGATGCCCCCCCACCAGGATGAACAGAGTAAAGCTTCTACCAAACTTGAACTTCTGATGGTGTAGCCAATGTACATGTCTTAGACTGTGGGACCAGCATATGGAACAAGCTGTCGGAGCTCTGCAATCTTATGGTTGAGGTCTCCACCGAAATTGCTCTTTTACAAAGTATGTCTGACATAGTATCACTACCCAACCACAGGAAGCAATGGCTGGTGTGAGTCTTGGAGCTTGAGAAGATCTCTATCATAAGACACTGGATGAAGATCACCAATCCTAATTCGAATGGTTGACATTGAAATCCTGTTTAATGTGCATTTTTATATATAAATTCAGTTGGCAATATTCTTAGAGACCTGGGACCACACTCATCATAGGCTTTACCTACTCATTCATATCTCTAATAATCAGGTAACAGAGTGTTAGTGTCCTCCCAGAGATAAGTAGAGGCCTAATTGTCCCCAATGCTGAGGATAATCATGGTGGCAGTTAAATACAAGAACCACTGCAGGGGGAAGAGCTAATATTTGATATTGGGTGTTTTAAAGTCCCTGTTTCTGTAATGCTTAACTATTTTCTTGTACGCCGATGCTTGGTTCTTCCACCTCTGGTACATGCATTTTGTTCCTCTTTCTTTTTTGGAGATTGAGGGTAGAATCTCCTACTGAATCCCCTTTGGGTACAAATGGTACCCAATCCTATGTGGAATTGGGTACCATTTGTTGTTGATATTCATAGGTAGACTAACTGGGATTCCACAGCACTCTTATTACCTGTTCTTCTCCTCTTACCCATGGCCCCTTTGGTACTCTCTTTACCCACTTTGAGCCTTGTCTTGCTTTGCTTCTATTGATGCCTCATTATGTTTTTTGTTTGATTGCAGAATGGCATTTGTTAAAAATGGGGTCTCTGGTTGGCAGTCACTTTCCACTCTGTCCAAGCAGGGACCCTCATTTTAGTCAGGGTAGGAAGATACACAGCTAGGAAACCCCTTCTCTCCTCCTTTGTAGTTTGGCACAAGCAGGCAGGCTTATCTCAGAGGCAATGTGTAAAGTATTTGTACCAACGCACACAGTATCACAGTGAAAACACCACAAAAGGGCTGCACATCAGTGTAGAGAAATAGCCAATATTTATCTAGATCAAACAAGACTAACACGACAAAAATCCAACATACGCAAGTGAAAAGAGTATCAATCCATAGAAATCAATGGATGCATTGTTTTAGCACAAAGTACTTGGTATGCATGAATAATAATTCCTCACAGGCAAGCATGCATTGGGAAAGCAAATAATGTGTTGATTCCTTACTCACAAGTGAGGCCAAGCGATGTGTCGGTTTCCAGACCAGCAGACACAACTCCGTGCAGTGATGTTGAAGATTTTGATGCCCAGAGATGATGTGTGGAAAATCCAGAACCACAGCAGCGATTAACCCATGCTGAGCTGGCGATGCATCGATTTTACTGGCGATGCGTGGACTTTTCAGCCTCAGTGCAGATGCGGCGTCGATTTTTCTGTCTCTCAGCTCCGGTGAATGGATTTTCACCTTGAGTTTACCAGCTTCTCCTTTCAAGGGCCCATGGACTGGATGTGGCACCATTTGGCAGGGTAGGGTCCTCAACAAGAGAGCCCAGGTGCTGGCAAATGAAGCCTTTAATGGCCCTGAGACTTCAGAACAGGGGGCAAGCTCAGTCTGAGTCCGTGGAGAATCTTCACAAGCAGGATACACAGCAAAGTCTAGTCTTTGTAATCTTTAAGGCAGAAGCAGCAACTGCAGGCCAACCCAGCAAAGCACACACAACAAAGGTGCAGTACTCCTCCACCAGCTCTTCAGCTCTTCTCCTTGGCAGAAGTTCCTCTTGATCCAGAAGCATTCTAAAAGTCTGGGGGGGGGGGGGTTCTGCCTTTGAAGTAGGCAAGCCTCAAACAAAAGTCTCTGTTGTTCACAAAATCCTGCCTTGCCAAGGCCTGGCCCCAGACAACCAATGGGGGGGTTGGAGAATACATTGTGGGAGGACAGTCACAGCCCTTTCAGGCATTAGTGTGAGTTCCTTTCTCCCCACTGTAGCCCAGTAGACTCATCAGGATATGCAGGATACACATCAGCTCCCTTTGTGTCACTGTCTAGGGGGAATTCACAAACAGCACAACTGTCGGTCTGACCCTGATGTGGATTCCACAGGCAGGGAGGGACACAGAAAGGTGAAGCAAAACAAATACCCACTTTCTAAAAGTAGCATTTTCAAACAGACAATCTAAAAACCAACTCCACAAAAAGATGTATTTTTAAATTGTGAGTTCAGAGATCCCCAAACTCCATATCTCTGTCGGCTCCCAATAAGAAATTGCACTTAAAAGATATTGAAAGGCAGTCCCTATGTTAATCTCTGGGAGAGATAGGCCTTGCAATAGTGAAAAACTAATTCTGCAGTATTTCACTATCACAACATGTAAAACACACCAGTACATGTCCTACATTATAAATACACTGCACCCTGCCCCTGGAGCTAACTAGGGCCTACCTTAGGGTACACATACATGTAGTGAAAGGGAAGGTTTGGACCACTTGCCCGGTTGATTTGGCAGTGCAAAACTACACACACAGACACTGCAGTAGCAGGTCTGAGGCATGTTCACAGGGCTACTCATGTGGATGGCACAATCAGTGCTGCAGGTCCACTAGTAGCATTCGATTTACAGGCCCTAGGCACCGCTAGTGCACTTTACTAAGGACTTACCAGTGAATCAAATATGCCAATCAGGGATAACAATCATAATCACAATTTATACTGGGAGCACTTGCCCTCTAGCAATGGTCATCAGTGGTAAAGTGCCCAGAGTACCAAAAACTAGCAAAAACGAAGCCCAGCACACAGTCAAAAATACAGGAAGCAGAAGCAAAAAGGCAGGGGAAAGCACACCAAGGATGCCAGGTCTAACAGTGTTATGTTTGGTTAATATGCTGAGGCCAATGTTCTTTTAGTTGTTAGTTTATGAGATGTATCACTGGACTCTATTTTCTGTGTATTTGCTCATTTTTAATATAAGAAGAAATAACTATTACATAAAAAGTACAACTATACCCTCTGGAAAACAAAGCCTGATTATGTAAGAGATACCAAGCTCTCAGGCACTGGTAACAATGTACAAGGCTCTGAAAATGGATAGATATACTTGGCCAAACTCTGGATCCCAGCTGGCAGACCGCATCATTAAGCTTTGCTAGGCAGGTAACACCACATTCACATAGGGCGTGCGCTAACTACATGCCATCATAGGTTTGTTGAAATATAAAATGTCAAGCAAATATGATGAACTTCTCTAAAAAACTATGAAGACTTTTGACAAGTGGCTGCAGTTACACTGTGTAAGTTGAAATCTGAAAAACCTTTTATACACTAATACCTGGCAAATATCATGTAAACTGGTAAGTAATCTAAATGATTCATAGAGTGCAGGTGAAGGATACACGAGGTGCAGCAGCTCAAGACCAAGATTTGCAATAAAGCTTCTCACGAGCAGTATTGAACCCAGTGTTGTTAAAATATTTTTGAGTTATTCAGATTTGACGATATTATTTGGGTATGAGAATTTAATTTGACTGAAAGTGAATTGAGTGGATTTCTGCTCCATCTGTGCCTTATAGCAAACTGTGAACCACTCCTAAGTACAAAAATTACATTTGTGTCAGTTAATTAAACCATTTAATATAAAAGAAGATTTAAAAAAACTTCTTTTATTTTGTATAGTTTTACCTACCTGTCAATGAAAATGTTTTGTACTTTTTTGACTCCCCAGTCACCCAAATAATTATAATTTAAAAGGTGTATTGTTATTAAAAAATTTGAACAAAAATTATTTGATGTGTGAAAATTCCCGTATGGGTTTGCAATTAAGTCTGGAGGGTAACAAAAAATACAATTTATAATGTCCTGACAAGCGGATTTTCAGGTGCAGAATGATATCCAGTCAGGTTTCTCGAAAGAAAAAACATTTGTCCAGCTATAGATGTAGGAATATTTAGAAAGCTGGCTATGCGACAAAAGACAGAGTTTAAAATAGATGGGCTTCTGCATTTGGTTTCATATTTAAAATAAGTAGCCGAACATCATCTGCATAGAGCACTCTTTGTGCTTGCTTACGATATATGAGATAAAATGTTATGTTAATGTCAAAATTGACAAACTGGTGATACAATATTTGATTTATCATAGATTAATTGTTTTCATGGTTTTAGACACACAAGTTAATGTTAAAGGATCTTGGAATCACAAGTCTTTACATTGTGTTGATAAGTGGGAATCTCTGATATAAAATCTATTAGTATGTCGTATTCATCAACTAACTCTAAAAGATCCTTTTGCACGTTACTTGTCAATTCTATGGTATGATAAAAACATATCCCTTTATATTGGGGTAGCTCGCAGTTTTGAGTCGTTTAAAGTGCTGAACAGATGAGTGTCGTTTTGAAAAAAAAAACAAATTTGAATATAACAAATGCAAATCACCATCATTAAACCGACTCCTGAAAGCTTGCTTAGTTAATGCTGGATCCGTTTAGTCCGCTGCTGCGTTATTTTCACACCCACGTTTGGTTTTACCTCCGCATTTAGATCTGTCCTCTTATCCGTGTTTGATAAGATACAAATGTGTGATATCACAGAAGGCATGCTTTGTGGAAACGTGCAGAGTTTTAGTGGAAATGTGTCATTTGTTTTGGTATGATGGGAATTAATTGTTCCATGTTTTCCTATGCAGATTCAGTGCAGGAATATTATTCTTCCTATGGTTTCCACTGTTTTCAAATTATTAGACAACTGGAATTCCTATATATTTCCTATCTTGAAAAATGAAAAATAAATGGAAATGCACAGATCTGAGAGCCGGATCGCTCTGTGAATAAATAGATTACTGATTGTTTCAGAATAACATTAACTGTCCTGTTTAGGTCCTGGCTAGAACGTTAGCTGCCTGTTCCAATGCTGTACAAAGAGTGGCCATCGGGCCAGCCCGTGCCACATGGATAGATGATTTTATTGTCTTTCTCACTTCCCTGCTCCTGATTCTTCCCTATTGTTGTATTTGTCTAGAAGAGAAATTAAGCACTCCCAAATGTGGGAAACGTTGGGAGATGCAAAGACTCTGGATGATTTCAAGGAATCGGACATTGTGGCACAGAGTTTTGTTAATGTAAGAGAAGAACTCAAACGTATTCTTCATGACATGTTGAGTGATGGGATTATTGGGGAGGTGGAATCTTCTGAATGAGTGTCTCCCATAGTTCCGGCCCGCAAGGTGGATACAACTTTGAGGCTATGTGTTGACCTCAATTCACTCAATGCTAACTTAATAGTGGACTGCCACCTGTTACTGAACATTAATGAGGTAGTGAGTATGTTTGATGGTGCAGTGGTGTTTTCTACTCTGGACTTGTGCCCAGTTTACCACCAAATTGAACTAAGTGAAGATTCCAAGGGCTTTGACCGCTTTTAGTACTCCACAAGGTTTGTTCCAATTAAGAGGATGCCGTTTGGCCTGGTGTCTGCGACATCTGTGTTTCAGAGAGCAATGTTTTACATCTTCAAAGGCATGATGGCTTATGTCAGGTGCTTTCAAGATGATATCTCGATCTTTTAAAAAAACAAACAAGAAAACTTCGAGCTCTTAACAGCGGTATATGCAGTGTTGAGTAAGCAAGGATTGACATTGAAAGAGAGCATGCACAAGTTTTTTAAAGAATCAGTAGAATATCTGGGACATATTTTGTCTAAAGATGGAGTTGTGCTGAAAAAGTAATTGGTAGATGCCATTGTCAATGCACCTGCACCAGACAATAAGGAGAAGATGCTCTCCTTTGCTGGTCTTTGTGAGTACTACAGTAAGTTCATCAAGGACTTTGCGACCAAGATGGAGCCTTTAACCGGTTCTGTGCCTTGGACGAGATGATCTCGTCCAAGGCTACAGTTCCCCTGTGCCTTGGACGAGATCATCTTGTCCTAGGCACAGGGGAACCTGGGGGAGCGCTAGCGTGCCCCCGTGCACCCCCCTCCCCCCCAAGGCAGGGATGGAAGGGGAACACATTCCCCTTCCACCCCTGCCCCCCCCACCCCCCTCCTGTGACGTCAGCGTGTGCTGATTTGTCACAGGGGCCTCCCCCATTGCGCTGGAAGCTCTGCTTGAAATTTATTTTAGGCCATTTCTGCCCCCCCTATTATTAGGCCGAACTGCCCCCAGGGGGGGGCAGAACCCTCTAGACGCCAGGGCAAATTTTTTTTTTGTGTTTTTATTTGTATTTTTTTTTTTTTTTTTTTAGAGATGGGTAGCGACCCATCAGGCAAGGGTCGCTGCCCTGGGGGCAAATTGTATTTAGGCCATTTCTGCCCCCCTTGGGGGCAGATTGGCTGATTTTAGGTCAATCTGCCCCCAAGGGGGCAGAAAACACTAGGCACAGGGGATTTGTTTTTTGGCGCCAATGTCACGCAGGGGGAGTGACCCCAAAGGCAAGGGTCGTTCGCGGGTAGGGGGGGTTTGGGGTGGGTGGGAGGGTCACATTTATTTTAGGGCATTTCTGCCCCTCCCGGGGCCGGCTGAGCTAGAGGCCAAACTCCACAGGTAGGCACTTTGCAAAAAACACCTCTGTTTTCTGTGAAAAAATATGTTGTGTCCACATTGTGTTTTGGGCCATTTCCTTTCGTGGGCGCTAGGCCTACCCACAGAAGTGAGGTACCATTTTTATCGAGAGACTTAGGGGAACGCTGGGTGGAAGGAAATTTGTGGCTCATCTCAGATTCCAGAACTTTCTGCCACAGAAATGTGAGGAACATGTGTTTTTTTAGCCAAAGTTTGAGGTTTGCAAAGGATTCTGGGTAACAGAACCTGGTCCGAGCCCCACAAGTCACCCCATCTTGGATTCCCCTAGGTCTCTAGTTTTCAGAAATGAACAGGTTTGGTAGGTTTCCCTAGGTGCCGGCTGAGCTAGAGGCCAAAATCTACAGGTAGGCACTTCGCAAAAAACACCTCTGTTTTCTTCCAAAAATTTGGATGTGTCCACGTTGCGCTTTGGGGCGTTTCCTGTCGCGGGCGCTAGGCCTACCCACACAAGTGAGGTATCATTTTTAGCGGGAGACTTGGGGAAACGCTGGGTGGAAGGAAATTTGTGGCTCCTCTCAGATTCCAGAACTTTCTGCCACAGAAATGTGAGGAACATGTGTTTTTTTAGCCAAAGTTTGAGGTTTGCAATGGATTCTGGGTAACAGAACCTGGTCCGCGCCCCGCAAGTCATCCCTCCTTGAGTTCCCTTAGGTCTCTAGTTTTCAAAAATGCACAGGTTTGGTAGGTTTCCCTAGGTGCCGGCTGAGCTACAGGCCAAAATCCACAGGTAGGCACTGTTTTCTTCCAAAAATTTGGATGTGTCCACGTTGCGCTTTGGGGCGTTTCCTGTCGCGGGCGCTAGGCCTACCCACACAAGTGAGGTATAATTTTTATCGGGAGACTTGGGGGAACGCTGTCTGGAAGGAAATTTGTGGCTCCTCTCAGATTCCAGAACTTTATGCCACAGAAATGTGAGGAACATGTGTTTTTTTAGCCAAATTTTGAGGTTTGCAAAGGATTCTGGGTAACAGAACCTGGTCCGAGCCCCGCAAGTCACCCCATCTTGGATTTCCTTAGGTCTCTAGTTTTCAGAAATGCACAGGTTTGGTAGGTTTCCCTAGGTGCCGGCTGAGCTAGAGGCCAAAATCTACAGGTGGGCACTTCGCAAAAAACACCTCTGTTTTCTTCCAAAAATTTGGATGTGTCCACGTTACGCTTTGGGGCGTTTCCTGTCGCGGGCGCTAGGCCTACCCACACAAGTGAGGTATCATTTTTGTATCGGGAGACTTGGGGGAACGCTGGGTGGAAGGAAATTTGTGGCTCCTCTCAGATTCCAGAACTTTCTGCCACAGAAATGTGAGGAACATGCGTTTTTTTAGCCAAATTTTGAGGTTTGCAAAGGATTCTGGGTAACAGAACCTGGTCCGAGCCCCGCAAGTCACCCCATCTTGGATTCCCCAAGGTCTCTAGTTTTCAGAAATGCACAGGTTTGGTAGGTTTCCCTAGGTGCCGGCTGAGCTAGAGGCCAAAATCTACAGGTAGGCACTTCGCAAAAAACACCTCTGTTTTCTTCTAAAAATTTGGATGTGTCCACGTTGCGCTTTGGGGCGTTTCCTGTCGCGGGCGCTAGGCCTACCCACACAAGTGAGGTATCATTTTTATCGGGAGACTTGGGGGAACGCTGGGTGGAAGGAAATTTGTGGCTCCTCTCAGATTCCAGAACTTTCTGCCACAGAAATGTGAGGAACATGTGTTTTTTTAGCCAAATTTTGAGGTTTGCAAAGGATTCTGGGTAACAGAACCTGTTCCGAGCCCCGCAAGTCACCCCATCTTGGATTCCCCTAGGTCTCTAGTTTTCAGAAATGCACAGGTTTGGTAGGTTTCCCTAGGTGCCGGCTGAGCTAGAGGCCAAAATCTACAGGTAGGCACTTCGCAAAAAACACCTCTGTTTTCTTCCCAAAATTTGGATGTGTCCACGTTGCGCTTTGGGGCGTTTCCTGTCGCGGGCGCTAGGCCTACCCACACAAGTGAGGTATAATTTTTATCAGGAGACTTGGGGGAACGCTGGGTAGAAGGAAATTTGTGGCTCCTCTCAGATTCCAGAACTTTCTGCCACAGAAATGTGAGGAACATGTGTTTTTTTAGCCAAATTTTGAGGTTTGCAAAGGATTCTGGGTAACAGAACCTGGTCCGAGCCCCGCAAGTCACCCCATCTTGGATTCCCCTAGGTCTCTAGTTTTCAGAAATGCACAGGTTTTGTAGGTTTCCCTAGGTGCCGGCTGAGCTAGAGGCCAAAATCTACAGGTAGGCACTTCGCAAAAAACACCTCTGTTTTCTTCCAAAAATTTGGATGTGTCCACGTTGCGCTTTGGGGCGTTTCCTGTCGCGGGCGCTAGGCCTACCCACACAAGTGAGGTGTCATTTTTATCGGGAGACTTGGGGGAACGCTGGGTGGAAGGAAATTTGTGGCTCCTCTCAGATTCCAGAACTTTCTGCCACAGAAATGTGAGGAACATGTGTTTTTTTAGCCAAATTTTGAGGTTTGCAAAGGATTCTGGGTAACAGAACCTGGTCCGAGCCCCGCAAGTCACCCCTCCTTGGATTCCCCTAGGTCTCTAGTTTTCAGAAATGCACAGGTTTGGTAGGTTTCCTTAGGTGCTGGCTGAGCTAGAGGCCAAAATCTACAGGTAGGCACTTCGCAAAAAACACCTCTGTTTTCTTCCAAAAATTTGGATGTGTCCACGTTGCGCTTTGGGGCGTTTCCTGTCACGGGCGCTAGGCCTACCCACACAAGTGAGGTATCATTTTTATCGGGAGACTTGGGGGAACGCTGGGTGGAAGGAAATTTGTGGCTCCTCTCAGATTCCAGAACTTTCTGCCACAGAAATGTGAGGAACATGTGTTTTTTTAGCCACATTTTGAGGTTTGCAAAGGATTCTGGGTAACAGAACCTGGTCCGAGCCCCGCAAGTCACCCCATCTTGGATTCCCCTAGGTCTCTAGTTTTCAGAAATGCACAGGTTTGGTAGGTTTCCCTAGGTGCCGGCTGAGCTAGAGGCCAAAATCTGCAGGTAGGCACTTCGCAAAAAACACCTCTGTTTTCTTTAAAAAAATGGGATGTGTCCACGTTGCGTTTTGGGGCGTTTCCTGTCGTGGGCGCTAGGCCTACCCACACAAGTGAGGTATCATTTTTATCGGGAGACTTGGGGGAACATAGATTGGCAAAACAAGTGCTATTGCCCATTGTCTTTCTCTACATTTTTTCCTTCCAAATATAGGAGAGTGTGTAAAAAAGACATCTATTTGAGAAATTCCCTGTAATTCACATGCTAGTATGGTCACCCCGAAATTCAGAGATGTGCAAATAACCACTGCTCCTCAACACCTTATCTTGTGCCCTTTTTGGAAATGCAAAGGTTTTCTTGATAGCAATTTTTTACTCTTTATATTTCAGCAAATGAATTGCTGTACACCTGGTATAGAATGAAAACGCACTGCAGGGTGCAGCTCATTTATTGGCTCTGGGTTCCTCGGGTTCTTGATGAACCTACAAGCCCTATATATCCCCGCAACCAGAGGAGTCCAGCAGACGTAACGGTATATTGCTTTCGATAATCTGACATTGCAGGGAAAAGTTACAGAGTAAAACGTAGAGACAAATTGATGGTTTTTTCACCTCAATTTCAATATTTTTCTTTTTCAGCTGTTATTTTCTGTAGGAAACCCTTGTAGGATCTACACAAATGACCCCTTGCTGAATTCAGAATTTTGTCTACTTTTTAGAAATGTTTAGGTTTCTGGGATCCAGCATTGGTTTCATGCCCATTCCTGTCACTGACTGGAAGGAGGCTGAAAGCACAAAAAATTGCAAAAATGGGGCATGCCCCAGTAAAATGCCAAAATTGTGTTGAAAAATTGGGTTTTCTGATTCAAGTCTGCCTGTTCCTGAAAGCTGGGAAGCTGCTGAGTTTAGCACTGCAAACCCTTTGTTGATGCCATTTTCAGGGGGAAATCCACAAGCCTTCTTCTGCAGCCACTTTTTCAATTTGTTTTGAAAAAAACGAAATTTTCACTGTATTTTGGCCAATTTCTTGGCTTCCTTCAGGGGAACGCACTAAGTCTGGGTACCTCTAGAATCCTTAGGATGTTGGAAAAAAAGGACGCAAATTTGGCTTGGTTAGCTTATGTGGACAAAAAGTTATGAGGGCCTAAGCGCGAACTGCCCCAAATAGGCAAAAAAAGGCCTGGCACAGGAGGGGGAAAAGGCCTGGCAGCGAAGGGGTTAAGAGAACTGACCTGAAGAAATGTGGAGTTCTTATGGTTGGAGAAACAACAGCGAGCATTTGATTTGGTTAAATCAGAAATTGGGGGCGCACCAATACTTAAAACGTTTTGTGTAAACAGGGAATGTATACTCACTGTTGATGCCTGCCTTTATGGTTTGGGGTATGTGTTGTCACCAAGGTGTGCAAATGAAGAATGGAATGTGGCATTCGCTTCACGCACCCTGAGTGAGGCGGAGAAAAGGTATGCAGTGCTTGAAAAGGTCTGCGTGTGGGCTGTAGAACATTTCCGCAATTATGTTTTGGGCTCTTGCTTTACTCTGAAGACTGACCATAAGCCTTTGGTTGAAGTTGTATCTCCTGGTGGGGGAAGTAGTGCCATTGCGAGGATTGCAAGGTTGATGTCCAGACTCCAGGGGTACAATTTCAAGGTGGAACATGTGCTTGGGAAAAGGAATGTCACTGCTAATTGTTTGTCAAGGCTTCCATGTGATGATATGGAGAAAACTGATGGGGTGGAAGATTCAGAGGTAAAAGCCAGTATAGCAGAAATAGGGGGTCATTAAGACATAGGCGGACGAAAAAGGCTGTCCCCCGAAGTCCCGGTCAGGTTGCCAGTAGTGTGGCACCCTTCCCGTGGGCTCTATTAAGAGTTTCCTGTTGTCCCGCTGGTTTCCGCCCTCTGGCCCAGCGGGATATAGCCTACAACACAGACAGCCGGCGGCAATGCTGTAGTGCGTAGGGTGCACCAGCACCCGTGGCGATGTTCACTGTCTTCAAAGTAGACAGTGAACATCGCAACGGGGCTGTCCCACTGGGCCCACTGCACCCTGTCTCTGCCAGAAGTTACATGGCAGTGCTACCTGGCGGAGAAAAGGGTCTTCAGACCGCCAGGGTCATAATAAGGCCCATAGTGTCCAAGGATTTTGCGAGTGTAGATGAGGAAATGTGGAAGATGATCAGTTGCTAAAAAATGTGTTGGAATATACGAGAAAGGGGTGGCCGAAAAGGAAAAAAGTCCCTGATAATTTGTTCCCTTACTGGGAAGTTTCTGGGGAGTTGAAGGTAGAAGGAGCATGTTTTTCAAAGGTGGCAAGTTGCCAGATGAAGGGCATTTGTGAATGTCGGCCATGAAGAGGTTGGTCAGGGCAACTTTTTTTTTTGGTGGCCAGATCTGGATGGACTGGTGGATAGGGTTGTGAGAGTATGTGAAGTGGGTGTAAAAAATGCTCCCTTGCGTTCTGTTTAGTAGCCTGGATTCCCATGGCAGAACGTAGGCTTTAACATTTCTGGTCCCCTTACTTTGTACCACATGAATGTAAATATGCCATGGTTATGGTGGATTATCACTGTAAGTGGCTAGAGGTAGGGTTTGTGTCTCAGATTTCTACTGTGTCAGTCAATGAGTTTTTCAAGGAGCTTTTTGCTTGGGAAGGTTACATAGAAGTTTTAATCACTGATAATGGTGTGCAGTTGAGGTAACAGGAGATGGAAAGTTTTCTCAGGTAATACAACATCCGTCATGTTACCACCGCATTGTGTGAACCTTAGGGTAATGGACAGGTGGAACGGTTCAACTATGTGTTGAAAGAGAGCATTTTGTAGACATGTGATTTTGGCAGAGAATGGAAAGACAAACTGAGGGAAAAGTTGTGATTATATCACATCACTCCTCATACCACCGCAGAGGTTAACCAGTTCAAACTGCTGAAGGGTAGGGATCCTGTCTCTAAGTTGTGTCTCTGGGGGTTCAAGAGAATGCAGTTGGCAAAGGTGAGAGAAGAAGTGGCTTCAGGGGTGGAAGAGAAACAAAGAAAGATCAAACATGCCTATGACACTAAATGTAAAGTTAAAGAACCTGACTTTATGGTGGGAGATTGGGTCAGGATTTGCAAGCCAGGGGTGTTGTCTAAAAGTGCATCCAGATTTAGTAAGGCTATGAGGGTAGTTAAAGTCAACAGGAATAGTGTAGTGATTCAAGAGGGAAAAGTCTGGAATGTCAGAAGGGTGGTCAGATGTAAAGGTGGAGAGAGGAGCTGCCATTTTGAGTTTTCAGTCGCAAGGGATCCTTTGGTGAGTGTGGCTTCAAGGATCAAGCAAGCGGGCAAGATAGTCATTTTAGGAGGCTTCCTTGTAGATATGTAAATTATGAATAGTTTGTAGTGTGTCTTGGATTGTCTTTGTGGTAGGTAGACTGTTTTGTTTCATCCTTAGTGTAGCTTGGGTGTGTCTGTTTGTTAGGGGATAGGTGTGTGTTAAGAGATACGTATTAAGTTATGTTACATTCAGGGCACTCATTTCTTTTCACTGTCATTGTGCTGACAGCTGTCTCCCTGAGAGTTCTGGCTTTAGAATTGTGAATAGTTGGAAACTGACTGTCTTGACTGTAGGTAGGTACTGTGCTGTTCTCCCAATAAATCTTTTAGAAACCTTTACTGGATTTACTAGCGTGATTTCAACATCCATGTTATGAGCCACATGAAGAGTTATCTCTATTTGTGACACCACACCTCATGAGTCCATGTTTTACTGTGTGTAGGAACATTAAAAACAGGAGAAAAATATGTGTGGGAAAGAGCCCAGAATCCAGTACTGCATGCAGCAGTGACCCCTGTATTTAAAGGTCTAGCTCGTTTTTCCAATTTCTGTGCCTGGTACCACATAATGGCTGGTAACGGGGTAGAGATACCGTCTGGATTTATTATGGGTAGACTTTGGTTTTCGCAACAAAATACCAAATAAAATCTGAATCAATCTGGTATTCTGTGGTGTGCTAGAATGTGACGTTTTGGTCCTTAGACTTTTTTTAATGTTATGTTATGTTGAGTTGTATATTGACCTAATCATCAGATAGGGTAGCCAGGTGCTTAGGAAAGATGTGGAGCTGTGTGGTCCCAACGTTCAGCTTCTTGTGGAACACAATAAGTGAGGAGGAGGCTCTGATGTATTGAGGGAGATCGTTCCCTGTCTTGGGTGCGATGTCGGAAATGTATGCCCTCTCCAGTTTTGCTTTTGCAGATGCAGTACTTTTGTCTGAGTGAGAATAAGGCAGAGTGATTGTAAAAATCAATCTTTCCTTTGAGCCTTTATTGGGCTAACAATTTTGTCAGTGACTGAGCTACATGAAAATCGTCAGCTACAGGAGGTGTCTAAACATCTTTATTAATGACCATAGGTTGGTACATGGCCATCTATACAAGAAGCTTGGCTTGGATTTAGAGGCTTCTGAACAATACCTTAAGGACATGGTGATCTGAATACGTTTATTGGCATTGTCCCTACCTGACATCACAAAAATGAGTAATTCTAAGGTTATTGGAATTCTGTAATATGTGCCAGGCAACGAGTTATTATTGCACATACCTTGTCCAGTGTGTTTAACAAGAAATGCATTTTAATTTATTAGTAACACGAAGACTGTAGAGGTGCAAGAATGTCACGTGCTGCACACGAGATCCTGAGTTCTTACTGATGAATATTTTTGGGAGCTCATTAAATATTCACAGTACTACCGCTGCTCCATGTTACATGACAGCCACAGAAGGATGTTCAAATATTTGATTCAACCCACACAGAGGTAGTAAAATCTCACAACATTTGGTATTGCACTATTTTTATGTTGAATTAGAAATTTTATTTTCCCCACCTGGCTAGATAACAGGTAATAAAAAAAGTGTTTGTGAATACTACACATAGGTTTAATTCTCCTGTGTCAAATTTGTGTGAGTGGTTGCTTTCACTCATTTTCTGTTGTGCGCCTCTGCTCAACAATTATATTTCTGATGATTCCTAATCATGCTAATGATCATTGCATGTTTGCAAAAATTCTCAACTGTTCATTAGTGTTCGAAACACACAGAATGTTGGCATATTAGCTAGATCATCCTTTAGAGGATGTATACAGATATAGAAATATGTGCACACACACACACACACATGCATATATATGTATATATGGGTTCATGGTCAATATGAAAGCTGTAATGCTTTTACTAGTTTTCCCTCAGCCGCCATGCTGTCCAGAAACTGCAATAACACCAGTGATCTTATGAGTCTTATTGTGGACCCAACTGCCACAAATAACACTTCTCTCCCTGATGGGCTTCAGATTCCGGTCACAGTGCCTCACAAACATCATTGGCCATAATGTTCATACAGTTCCTTCATGCAATATAGCTCCACATGGGCTAGCTCATCTCTCTTAATTATAGAGGACCAAATCCCTATGGAACTTTTACCCCTCGTCACAGCAGCTGGATGTCAAACTACAAGGTAACGCTTCTTCTGCCTATGCAGCTACAAATGCAGACTGAGACTAAGAGAATTTTATACAACTGGGGGCAAAGCTTGATAACTACCAAACAATGACAATCATCCACCAAAGACAAACATCACTTAAATTTCAGGTCCCCAAGCCTGTAATCTCTGCATTGTTTGGAGATATTTTTTGTACCTTGAAAATAGGCACAACAGTTTACTTATCAAATGCACCACCACTCAACCAAATGTGAGTTTGATGCAAAGCTGTATATAGCAAAATGCACAACATTACAGTGGTATTTCTTTCTTGCCTGCTATGAGCATGCTGAACGTGCACAGAACAAAGGGCTCAGCGGTACACAGAAGGAACAGCAGTATTGCCACAAAAGACTTCTATTTCTGGGGTATGGTAACTCATAATAATACACCACCACTAACATACAAAGCTTACAACCTTTGAAGTTAAAAAAACGTAATCTAAAATTGGTAACTCTGTGTAAGCCCCCTACATAGGAGGCTGCTCAGTCACAGCACCATAAACTGTTTTATTGAGTTTAGACAAGGTATTACAAGCCTTCACATCTTTAGGAAGTCACAGTAATTCAGTTTGTGTCCCAACTAATTTTTAGCAAAAAAAACCTCCCCTTCCTCTTCATCTACACTAGATAGGAACTTACTCAGATGCAAGGTTGCCCTCACCCCCCAACATACGGGACCATTTGATAGTTCTCTGAACCTCCCATTGCCATTACTAATAGTTTAGGTCTAAGGCTCTTAGCCTGTGGTCTGGTAGATCAGTTCTCCACAGTTAGGAGAAGGTCTATCAGGGGCTGCCATATCTGTTCAAAGCTTTTATGTTGGTTACTCAAATCAAACAATATTTTTTCCTTAGCCAACTCGATTCATAATGAAGGCTACCATATCAGCCTCATCAGTGGCTTTCTTCCAGTCTGAGTCTGTTATGAGTTTGGTGGCTGATAATAAGAGGTTCATTAATATCTTGGTTTAATTTTTCAAATGTTTTTCTCTTTAGTCTCTAAGGTCAACAATGGTCACATTCGGCATGTCTTGTATTGGGAAGCCTATGATCTGCTTAGTTGTACATAAAATGTCTTTCCTAAAGTGTCTCAGTTTTATACAAGACAATGAGAAAAGTAGTGAGGATCCATCCACACTTAAACACCTCCAACATTCCCTACCTCTAATGGGGATATACATTTTTTGACATTGTGTGATTAGATACCAGTTATTCATTAATTTGTAACCTTGTATCCTATTTGTCTCATTTTGTGATTGTTCATTATATTGTCACACATCTGTCTCCACTCCTTGTCTGATAGTTAAATCTAAAGGACGTTTTGCCAAGTCTTCTGGAGACATAATTCTACTACTTTTTCTCCTGCCTTCAGTTTATATACATACATTTTTTAGATTACTCCCTTCGATTCTTGACACAACACTTCAATATGTGTTTTTTTACCTGCAAGTTCTCTATTAGCTCTGTCCTTAAATTGATGAATGCATTGCCCAATGTTATAGTTGTACATAAGACAGCCTGTCTGTCTCAGTGAGCTTGATTTCAGCTTAAGACTGTTTAAATTATTTATCAGTCACTTTCACAAAACGGTCTCTTGCTGTATGACATTCACTTTCACTACAGTCGTGGATAGCTTCTCCCCTTACTGCTGGTGTCAAATTAGAGCTCTGTTGGATAGGGATGAATGCGGAAAAATACGTGGTCAGGCCTAGTATTTTGTTTATTGTGTCCCAAACTTTCAGAATTGAGCTGACTTTACCAATTGTGTAGGCTTTCTAAGGTCTAGATTGTTTAGGCAGCCACAGGACATCCCAAAGAGGTCTATCCATGACTTTTATGTCTATAAACACCCATTTTTTGTCAGTCCCACCTTGGAGGAGTTGTACTGGCGCTGCTATATAGTACCTCTATGAACATGGTAATGCTAGCCCCCACTTCGTCCTTGTTGCCCATACAAATGTCTTTCAATTCTCTGTTTCTGCAGAAAGCTCCGGCGAACACAATCAAGTGATTTATTGTCAACTAAGGCAACCATAAATACTGAAACCTTCTTTCTGGCTACCTTTTCTAAAAGATGATTTGTTCTTCTAATATAATCTTGTGTCTACCTGTTCCTAATGATGTCCTAATTGTCATTATCAATGAACTCTGACAAGTACTTATCCAACCTTATTTGCAACAACCATAGCAAAACTCCCTGAGTCCACCTAAAAACGGCTATTGTTCTGTAGTATTTATTTTCTCTGGGTTTCTTCTCTTGTTTTCTTCACTTGGCTGTACAGAGGTACATTCAAAGTGGTGGCTACTTAGAGCTTTTGCATCATTAAGTTTGGTTGAGGGTATTGTCTCCATACTGGGTGAATGGAGTCTCTGCTAGATACATAGTGAGGACCCTCATTCTACAGATAGCCTTTACCCCCACTCCATTAGGCTTTGTGAAAAATGCAGAGGACCTGAAACTTGTTTGTAGTTTCCAAGTGGACCAATGAAGGGTTTTTAGGATTGGGTTTCTGGAGTTATAGATTTTCTTTTTCAGGTTAAATATGACACTGGTGGCCAGATATTTGTTTTACAGGACATTGTAAATTTGTGCTCAGGCCTATTTTCCGTCCCAGTCCAAATCGGACAAATTATCTGACACTGATCTTTTATGTTGCCAATGTCAAACTCAATAACGGAAGAAGGTTCAGTTTGATGGAGTCAAGCTAAGTAAATCTGTGGCATTTTATTTAGAGTGGTTTGTAATTTCTGCCTGAAGTGTGTGGACAGAAGTAATTCTTCATGGCTTCCCTTTCTAACACCCATTTCTGCATATCACTCCCACCGGCGGCTGGCATGTAGGCTGAGTAGGAGGCAGGCAAATGTGGTGTTAGAGCGGGCATGCATGCAAGGTGAGTGGTGTGTGTAAATAAAAGAAAAAAACATTTACCTTGCTTGCTTGCTGCAGGACGTCCCCCTCGCTCCAGTTTCCTCCGGCTCTATGAAATTCTGTTCTCATGCTGGTAACCAGTGTAAGAGAAAGCACCAGGATTGGAAGGAGAGGCCTCTCTCAGCACTCTCAAGAGCACTGGAGGCCTGTGCTTTCTCTAACCCAACTGCGAAAGACAGCTGGGTTAGAGGAGTTTTAAAATGCGCATGTCTGGCTGGCTGTCGTAAGTCAGCCAACCACAAAGACATGCACACTTTATACTATGCACAGCTCATTGCTGCCACTGAGCAGCAGTGGCCACACCCTGTCCTGAAACTCAGTTATAACCTAGGGCAGATGTGTCTTCTCTGCAAAATCCCCATCAATATTGTAATTTCCGCATTCAAGAGGTGTCCCAAAAGAATGCCGCATGCATAATGTAAACTGTGCATTGCCTTATTTTGCACGTGATTTATCGAAGGTTAAAGATCCCACCACTGCAAAGGACAACCTCCACAACGGACTCCACGCCATAGCCAGCTGGATGGAATCAAGCCACCTCAGGCTAAACACAGACAAGACAGAATTACTCATCTTCGGCACCAACCCCTCAGCCTGGAACAACTCACCTCCCTAGGATCCGCACCCTCCCCCACCACCCACGCACGCAACCTGGGCTTCATCTTGGATTCCACACTTAGCATGACTCAGCAGGTCAATGCCATCTCCTCTTCCTGCTACTACACCCTCCGCCTGCTCTGCAGAATCTTCAAATGGATTCCCATCGAAACCAGGAAAACCATCACCCATGTCTTGGTCAGTAGCCTATTGGATTACAGAAACACCCTATATGCAGGAATAACAAACAAACTCCAAATAAAACTGCAAAGAATCCAGAACGCATCTGCACGCCTCATTCTGGACATTCCACGCTGCGACCACATCTCACCCCATCTCAGAGACCTACACTGGCTACCAGTATCGAAGAGGATCACTTTCAAAATCCTCATCCACGCACACAAGGCCCTCCACAACACGGGCCGACCTACCTCAACGACAGACTCACCTTTCACACCCCCCACCCGCAACCTTCGCTCCGCCAACCATGCCCTTGCCTACATTCCTCGTATCCCCCGCACGACCACCGGAGGAAGATCATTCTCCTACCTTGCCGCAAAGACCTGGAACTCCCTACCACTCCACCTCTGCCTGACCGATGACCTTCTATCTTTCAGGAAAAACCTTAAGACTTGGATTTTCGACCAGTAGCTCTCCCCCCGCGCCTTGAGTCCTACCGGGTGATTGACTGATTGATTGATTGAATATGTAGTACAATGAAACAGGCTGACCATTTATTCCTTGTATAGCCGAATATTCACTTTTTGATTATTCCTTTAATTCGGTGTTTTAGAGCATACTCTTTAATCTAAGTGGCAGGTCATATGCATTGAATTCCATTCAAGCCAATCAATGGCTCCTCCTGTTGAAAATGACTTTCTTCACGCTATGTGACCCAGCTATCAACAGTAGAAAAGATTTTGATTTAGGCCTGGTTTCTGCAAATATTTCCAATATTCCAGCCAGCCATTTCCATATTTTTGAGACGATCCCTTCTTTCCTATACATACACCACATTGAAGTCCCTCTCTGTTCTTTAGCTTAGCTAAAACATGGATGTATTTTTAGTTTTTAATAGACTAAGCGTTTGCTGTATTTTTTTCCCACATCATTTTATTTCCTCACTTCAGAATGTGTGTTGTAGTTCAATGTCGCACTGTGAGGCACGAGACTCGGGGGAGGCGCATCAGTGTTCAGATAATAAGGCTTGAGAACGGACAAATCCAAATGAAAATGAAAAAAAGGAGAAAGTGTATATTTGTGTGACTTTCTGGTTAAATAAAAATGCGTGTGTACGCTCTAAACTGAAATATGTAAGCTGTTTTTGTTTTAAAACCCGTATTCCCTTAGACAGTTACAAAGGTATCACTTGTTTTTGTCTAATCCTCCTTAAACGAACACTGCCATTCACTATGAGATGGTATTTGCGCTGGAAAATTATTTCGGAAAATCATTATATCAGAACAGAGGTGGCTGCATGTCTCCCATACTGACTACAAGGGTTCTCTGACTTCGAGGAGATGAAGTAAAATCTGTGGAGAATAATGCCATAGATACTTATTTATTTTGTTGAGTAAGAGTACTCTTTAAATAGCAAATCCTTAAAAATTAAAAAACAACCCAATGTGCAGCGAATAGACTAAACACAACTCCTCAGGTAAGTCAGTTTGATACAATAAAACGTACACTTATAGGTACATGTCAAATAATACTTTCTTATTAAATATGTTTATATGTTTTAAAGTGAGATATGAATCTTAACCCCTAGGGTGCCTTGGACGAGGTCACCTCGTCCTACACCCGGGAACTAGGGGGAGCGCTAGCGCTCCCCCCATGTGCACCCCACCCACCCCCCCCAAGGCAGGGATGGAAGGGGATGCCCTTTCCCTTCCACCCCTGACCCCCCCACCCCCACTGTGACGTCAGCGCGCGATCGCGCACTGAGTTGTCATAGGGCCTCCTCCTATCGCGCGCGATCGGAAGAGAAATGCTTTGCATTTCTCGTCCGATCACGTGGGGGAGGCCGAGAGAGGCTTCATAGGGAAGGAAAGTTATTTCCTTCCCTTTGAAGTCTCTCTCTGCGTTTTGGCAGTCAGATTGAAAGCAATCCAGCTGTCAAAACGCCCACTAGACACCAGGGATTTTATTTTTTATTTTTTAAACTGGCATAAGGGAGCGACCCCATGGGCAAGGGTCGCTCCCAGGGAGGGCATTTTTTTGGAAGGCCTTTTCTGCCCCCCTGGGGGCAGATCGGCCTATTATTAGGCTGATCTGCCCCAGGGGGGCAGAAACCTCTAGGCACCAGGGATTTTTATTTTTTTTTATTCCTTTTTGTGTGTTTCTGTATTTTTGGAGGTGGGGAGCGACCCCTTAGGCAAGGGTCGCTCCCCTAGTGGGCAAATTATATTTAAGCCATTTCTGCCCCCCTTGGGGGCAGAAACCACTAGGCACCTGGGATTTGTTTTTTGGCGCCAATGTCACGCAGGGGGAGCGACCCCGTAGGCAAGGGTCGCTCCCGGGGGGGGGGGGGCTGGGGGGAATTTATTTTAGGCCATTTCGGCCCCCCCGGGGGGCAGATCAGCCTATTATTAGGCCGAACTGCCCCCAGGGGGGGGGCAGAACCCTCTAGGCGCCAGGGCAATTTTTTTTTTTTGTTGTTTTTATTTTTATGAGGCCAATCTGCACCCAAGGGGGACAGAAACCACTAGACACCAGGGAGTTTTTTCTTTTTATGTGAATTTCACGCAAGGGGAGCGACCCCTTAGACAAGGGTCGTTTCCCTGGGGGGCAAATTTATTTTAGGCCATTTCTGCCTATTTTTTTACAGATGGGGAGCGACCCCTTGGACAAGGGTCGCTCCCCTGGAGGGGAAAATTGTATTTAGGCCATTTCTGCCCCCTTTGGCTGCAGATCGGCCGATTTTTGCTACGCCAATCTGCCCCCAAGGGGGGCAGAAACCACTAGGCACCTGGGATTTCTTTTTTTTTGCGCCAATGTCACGCAGGGGGAGCGAGCCCGTAGGCAAGGGTCGCTCCCAGGGGGTGTTGGGGGCAGATTTATTTTAGGACATTTCTGCCCCCCCCGGGGCCAGATCGGCCTTATATTAGTCCGATCTGCCCCCGGGGGGGCAGAAACCTCTAGGCACCAAGGCAATTTTCTTTGGGTGTTTTTTTTTGTTTGTTTGTTTTTTTAGAGATGGGGAGCGACCCATTAGGCAAGGGTCGCTCCCCTGAGGGGCAAATTGTATTTAGACCATTTCTGCCTCCCTTGGGGGCAGATCGGCCGATTTTAGGTCAATCTGCCCTCAAGGGGGCAGAAACCACTAGGCACCAGTGATTTTTTTTTTGGTGCCAATGTCACGCAGGTGGAGCGACCCCCGTAGGCAAGGGTCACTCCCGGGGGAGGGTTAGGGGGTGGGGGGCAAATTTGTTTTAGGCCATTTCTGCCCCCCCCGGGGGCAGATCGGCTTATTGTTATTAGGCTGATCTGCCCCCAGGGGGGGGCAGAAACCTCTAGGAGCCAAGGCAATTTTTTTTGTGTGTTTTTTTTTTTTTTTTTTTTTAGTGATGGGGAGTGACCCATTAGGCAAGGGTCGCTCCCCTGAGGGGCAAATTGTATTTAGACCATTTCTGTCCCCCTTAGGGGCAGATCGGCCGATTTTAGGTGAATCTGCCCCCAAGGGGGCAGAAACCACTAGGCACCGGGGATTTTTTTTTTGCGCCAATGTCACGCAAGGGGAGCGACTCCGTAGGCAAGGGTCGCTCCCGGGGAGGGAGTGGGCACATTTATTTTAGGCCATTTCTGCCCCCCTGGGGCCGGCTGAGCTAGAGGCCAAAATCCACAGGTAGGCGCTTTGCAAAAAACACCTCTGTTTTCTGTGAAAAAATGTGATGTGTCCACGTTGTGTTTTAGGCCATTTCCTTTCGTGGGCGCTAGGCCTACCCACACAAGTGAGGTACCATTTTTATCAGGAGACTTGGGGGAACGCTAGGTGGAAGTTAATTTGTGGCTCCTCTCAGATTCCAGAACTTTCTGTCACCGAAATGAGAGAAAAAAGTGTTTTTTTGGCCAACTTTTGAGGTTTGCAAAGGATTCTGGGTAACAGAACCTGGTCAGAGCCCCACAAGTCACCCCATCTTGGAATCCCCTAGGTTTCTAGTTTTAAAAAATGCACTGGTTTGCTAGGTTTCCCTACGTGCCGGCTGAGCGAGAGGCCAAAATCCACAGGTAGGCACTGTTTTCTGTGAAAAAATGTGATGTGTCCGTGTTGTGTTTTGGCCCATTTCCTTTCGTGGGCGCTAGGCCTACCCACACAAGTGAGGTATCATTTTTATCGGGAGACTTGGGGAACGCTGGCTGGAAGGAAATTTGTGGCTCCTCTCCGATTCTAGAACTTTCTGTCACCGAAATGTGAGGAAAACATGTTTTTTTAGCCAAATTTTGAAGTTTCCAAAGGATTCTGGGTAACAGAACCTGGTCAGACCCCACAAGTCACCCTATCTTGGATTCCCCTAGGTCTCTAGTTTTAAAAAATGCACAGGTTTGGTATGTTTCCCTAGGTGCCGGCTGAGCTAGAGGCCTAAATGGACAGGTAGGGACTTTGCAAAAAACACCTCTGTTTTCTTTAAAAAAATGTGATGTGTCCACGTTGTGTTTTGGGGCATATCCTATCGCGGGCGCTAGGCCTACCCACACAAGTGAGGTATCATTTTTATCGGGAGACTTGGGGGAATGCTGGGTGGAAGGAAATTTGTGGCTCCTCTCAGATTCCAGAACTTTCTGTCACCAAAATGTGAGGAAAATGTGTTTTTTTAGCCAAATTTTGAGGTTTGCAAAGGATTCTGCTTAACAGAACCTGGTCAGAGCCCCACAAGTCACCCCATTTTGGATTCCCCTAGGTCTCTAGTTTTCAAAAATCTACAGGTAGGCACTCTCTGTTTTCTGTCAAAAATTGTGATGTGTCCACGTTGTGTTTTGGGGCATTTCCTATTGCGGGCGCTAGGCCTACCCACACAAGTGAGGTATCATTTTTATCTGGAGACTTGGGGGAACATAGAATAGCAAAACAAGTATTATTGCCCGTTGTCTTTCTCTACATTTTTAACTTCCAAATATAAGAGAGTGTGTAAAAAAGATGTCTATTTGAGAAATGCCCTGTAATTCACATGCTATTATGGTCACCCCGGAATTCAGAGATGTGCAAATAACCACTGCTCCTCAACACCTTATCTTGTGCTCATTTTGGAAATACAAAGGTTTTCTTGATAGCTATTTTTCACTCTTATTTCAACAAATGAATTGCTGTATACCCGGTATAGAATGAAAACGCACTGCAGGGTGCAGCTCATTTATTGGCTCTGGGTACCTAGGGTTCTCATGAACCTACAAGCCCTATATATCCCCATTTTTTTAAAAAAAACTAAATTTTCACTGTATTTTGGCTAGTTTCTTGGCCTCCTTCAGGGGAACCCACAAAGTCAGGGTACCTCTAGAATCCCTAGGATGCTGGAAAAAAAGGACGCAAATTTGGCTTGGATAGCTTATGTGGACAAAAAGTTATGAGGGCCTAAGCGCGAACTGCCCCAAATAGCCAAAACAAGGCCTGGCACCGGAGGGGGAAAAGGCCGGGCAGCGAAGGGGTTAAATCACATGATATATTTAAACCATGAGAACCACAAAAGTAAAAGGAAACCCAAGACATTCCTCCTATCATGTCAACTTCAAGCGCAATTTCCTCAATCAAATCACCAAAATATTCTATACTAACCTGCTCTTGAATCTCAGTTAACTATTAAGATATATTAGAGAACATGAACTGGTAAAGGAGATAGTTGGAAGAATGAGGGATTCAATTTGAGAGCGCCCCCCATGCACATCACATATGACTCATAGCACGAGTCACACAAATAGCCTCAGCTATGAGCCTGTAAAGGATACTCACATCATTATCTAACTAATGAGTTTGCTTGTTTGGTATTAAGGACATGCTTTTTCACTTGTGGCTGAGGTATAAAGAATAGTTTTCTAGATTTGAGCAACTTCCATATTGTCTTCTATAAGAAATGTTTAAAACAACAAAAGGTGATGGGGGATATCTGCTAATGTATCAGCTTCTATCAATCTCTTAAAGCCTTTGTGCAGTCCAATGTTTTTTGTCCACTGCAACACCCCAGGTGGGGAGCAACAATATGCAATATGCAAATCAGTCTAGGTATTAATTCAATAGACAAGCCCAGTTCAAACTGCCAGCCAAAGTACCCTCTGAATGGGAGGATAAGCAACCCCAGACTGGTTTTAGTGCTCTTGGGCTTAATTAGTGGAATACAACTTGGACCTGGACAGTGAGCATGTGACCTACTTCGGGACAGACCTGTCACATTGACGTTGTCATATTAAAACAACAATAAAGTATGGCAGCATTCTCAGGTCCAGGCAATCATTCAGGGCTGCATTCCTGTGCATCATTGTGTTGTTTTAATTAGCAAATGCTCCTCAAGTTTTTTTCCACATGCAAGTATTTTTGGGTATCTTAGCAACAGAAGTAAAACTGTTGCACACAATGACATTTTTAGCATATGTTACTTCATTCTTTACTTGAAGAACAGTCTATAGTGAATACTAAAACC
Source organism: Pleurodeles waltl (assembly GCF_031143425.1). Classification (NCBI taxonomy): domain Eukaryota; kingdom Metazoa; phylum Chordata; class Amphibia; order Caudata; family Salamandridae; genus Pleurodeles; species Pleurodeles waltl. The sequence continues at coordinate 797,670,965 of NC_090443.1, read as the reverse complement.
ACTATGTACATGGTATCAGATGTTAAGATTACAATACAAATTGATACACCATAGTAATAGTTGCAGATCACTTATACTTCACAGTGTATCAGCATTTAAATTTGTGATGGAGAGTTAGTGGGAGATGCTTATTCAGGATTAATTTTATTTTGTTTCTGTTGTTGAATCCTTGTGTGTTGGTCTAAAACCGTGCTTGAAAGCAACAATTTTATGCTTTTAGACAAACTGAGATGTAGTTACAGATGTGGCCCAGGTTAAGTTTGATTAATCCATTAGCACATAGAAAGGGAATAGTTTGTACGCATGTTTTTGGATCATACAGATGAACATCAATGAAAATATATCCATGGTTGAGTGAATATTCTGTGATAACTGATCTGTCAGGTCAAAGGCTTCTTAGGGCTGAGCCAGCAGAGGCTCACCTATTCCCCTACATCTATGGAGGGCAGAGGAGCTGCATGTTTAGCAGATGGGACATCCACCATTTTTTAAAGAATATCCCAGGCCACCAAACTTTAAATTAACACTGTTAGAAATGGGGTCTTTATTTGGCAGTCAGGTTACCCCCTGTCCAAGCAAGTACCCTCACTCTAGTCAGGGTAAAAGAGAATCACCCTCAGCTAACCCCTGCTTACCCCCTTGGTAGCTTAGCACGAGCAGAAGGCTTAACTTCAGAGTGCTAGGTGTAAAGTATTTGTACTAACACACACAGTAACTTAATGAAAACACTACAAAATGACACAACACAGGTTTAGAAAAATAGAAAATAGTTATCTAAACAAAACAAGACCAAAACGATAAAAATCCACAATACACAAGTCAAGTTATTACTAAAAATGCAAAAAGAGTATTCATGTAATTTTAAACACAATGCTAACGCTGTTACCATGAAAATGTACCTTGGGTGCATCAAAAATAACCCCGCACAGGGGAGTGTGCATCAAAAAGGGCTTGCGATGAGTCGATTTCACTCAGGAGCTAGACCGTGCGTTGTTTCTCCTTTAGTCGAGTCGGCGTGTGTTATTTCTTCTCTCCACAGGAGAGTGATGCGTCGATCCGGTCAGCACTCACGGTTCCGGGCAGGCCTTGTATCATTTTTACATGCCCAGCGGTGTTTGCGTCAGAAATTCAGCCGCACGATGGTCGGAAAACCACACAGCACGGGCTGCGATCTCACAAGCCTCCGTCAGCGATGCTGCGTGCCATTTCCCCAGCTCCGGGCGTCTATCTTTCGGTCGCGTTGCAGGCAAGCATTGATTTTCAGCCGCAAAGCTGGCTGCACGTTGATTTTTCAGCTGCAAATCAGAGTCACGTCGATCTTATCCCCGCATGGCGGTCGGTGTGTGGATTTCTCAGTCTTGGGCTGCCAGCTTCTCCTTTCAGGATCCCAGGAACTGGATGGGCACCACTTGGCAGAGTAGGAGTCTCTCCAGAGACTCCAGGTGCAGGCAGAGAGAAGTCTTTGCTGTCCCTGAGACTTCAAACAACAGGAGGCAAGCTCTAAATCAAGCCCTTGGAGAGTTCTTCACAAGAAGGAAGGCAACGCAAAGTCCAGTCTTTGTCCTCCAACACAGGCAGAAGCAGCAACTGCAGGAGGACTCCACAAAGCACAGTCACATGCAAGGCAGCTCTTCTTCTTCAGCTCTCAGCTCTTCTTCAGGCAGAGGTTCCTCTTGGTTTCCAGAAGTGTTCTAATGTCTGTGGTTTTGGGTGCCCTTCTTATACCCATTTTGCCCTTTGAAGTAGGCTTACGTCAAAGGAAAGTCTCTCTGGATTGTGAAATCCTGCCTTGCCCAGACGAGGCCCCAGACACTCACCAGGGGGTTGGAGACTGCATTGTGTGAAGGCAGGCACAGCCCTTTCAGGTGTGAGTGACCACTCCTCCCCTTCCTCCTAGCACAGATGGCTCATCAGGAAATGCAGACTATACCCCAGCTCCATTTGTGTCACTGTCTAGTGAGAGGTGCAACCAGCCCAACTGTAAAACTGACCCAGACAGGTAATCCACAAACAGGCAGAGTCACAGAAATGGTATAAGGAAGAAAATGATCACTTTCTAAAAGTGTCATTTTCAAAATCAACTTTACTAAAACATGTATTTTTAAACTGTGAGCTCAGGGACCCCAAACTCCACATGTCTATCCGCTCCCAAAGGGAATCTACACTTTAATCAGATTTAAAGGTTGACCCCATGTTCACCCACGAGAGGGACAGGCCTTGCAACAGTGAAAAACAAATTTAGCAATATTTCACTGTCAGGACATATAAAACACATTATTATATGTCCTACCTTAACCATACACTGCACCCTGCCCTTGGGGCTACCTAGGGCCTACCTTAGGGGTGCCTTACATGTAAGAAAAGGGAAGGTTTAGGCCTGGCAAGTGGGTACAAGTCAAATTTACAGTTAAAAACTGCACACACAGACACTGCAGTGGCAGGTCTGAGACATGATTACAGGGCTACTTATGTGGGTGGCACAACAAGTGCTGCAGGCCCACTAGTAGCATTTGATGTACAGGCCCTGGCACCTCTAGTGCACTGTACTAGGGACTTACTTAGTAAATCAAATATGCCTATCATAGTTAAACCAATCAACCATACAATTTACACAGAGAGCATATGCACGTTAGCACTTGTTAGCGGTGGTAAAGTGCTCAGAGTTCAAAAGCCAACAGCAACAGGTCAGAAAAAATAGGAGGCAGGAGGCAAAAAGATTGGGGATGACCCTGCCTAAGCAAAAAAGTCCAATAAACACCTAATAAAGGTTTGTTTTGAAAAGGCATGCTATTGTTACAACGGTGTATTTTCTTAAAATTAGACATTCAATAGTTTTGTGGTGTTTTTGTGGGAGAAACAGCCTTGCGGTGGCAGTGGGACCACCGTGGCTACGGCGGTCCAACCTCAAAATTACTAGGTTGATGGGCAGACCAGCCAACCTACCACCGTCCCTGCCAAGATCTCAGATTCCGACGGGCTGACGGCAGTGCTGGTTGTAATCAGCCAGGGCGGTGCTTATTCAAGCAGAGTTATGCTTTTACAAATACACTGGTGAAAACCAAGTTAGAGATTTAGCAGCTCTTACTATAAAATTAGCATAATTAGCAACCATTACAACCTTGACTGTTTGCAGTGTTAATGGGTGGCCGCCTCATATTTTATCCACTATGTGCACATCTCTCAACATTTCATTACCTCATAAAGCCAGCACAGAGTCACTTGATCACAATTATATCTACTGATCATCATTATCTTTACTCCAAAAGTTGTTTTTTCAGTTTCGCAAAGAAATTTGTACTGATTAATATGTAAATTATGTTCCAATGTTTATGTTTGTGTCCAGAATATATGGATTTGTGTAACTCACAGTAGTTTCTTTGTATTTACTGAGGACTATGCAAGTGAGTGGGAGTGGTTGAATACTGTCTTGAGTTCATTGACATTAATATCACTTCTCTTTGGAAGGTAAACTAGCTAGTTAAATCAGAACGGTTATTAGAAATATTATTCTTACATTTGAAGAGATATAAAGGTAATGATGTGTTTATAGCTGAATCTCTAGCATAGTTTCCCATCCACCTAATGTTTTTCAGGGGCATACAATCAAGTCTTCATGCTAACGTTATAATGACACCCACTATTTAGCTATATCATTTCAAATGATATATGGCTGCTTGAAGATGTTCCCCTCAAATTAGCAAAAAGGTTATTTGGAGATTGCTGATAATCTAAATGACTTGCAATTCACTCTGCAGTGAAAATTAAAGAAGTAGTGAATTATATGGAAGGCTAAACATTCTGGGCTTGCTAACGAAGCATAGTACATGTGCAAATAACGTATGAGTGTGGAACCGGTTTTATAATTCCATAAAGTAAGTTTTGCCTTCGCAAAAGGATTTACTCAGACAACTGGGAATGTTCCTGTCAACTGCAAGTGTAAAATCCCTTTCAGTGAGGGGCGGGAGAGGACTCAAATCTGCCCGGGTCTAAGGAAAGAAGTCTCTCGAAAAAAAAAAAGAATAAGTATTTGTGTTTTTCCAAAGATAAAACTATTTATTTACTTGTACACTTTTGCTGGGGAAAAACCTTTCCAGCAATATGACTGTTGCATGTGTTTTTGAAAGGTTTGGTGAACTGCAAATCATAAATATTGCTTCTTCAAAGGTGTCAAGGAGTCTCTTTGTTTAGAAGCAGGAAAGATGCAAAAAGTAACTAGCAATGCTCTCTTCTTTAAGGCACTGTGACTGGTAAAAGCGCTAAGCCACCTTTTGCTGTTTTCTTGTATATTGCTGACCCTCATTCAGTAATGGAGTCCAAAGGATTAGAAATAAATAATTTGTATATTTAGTTTACAATAGCCTTACTCATCCATTTGATAGATATCGATGGCATGTGTGATACATAAATGTAAAAAACACATGAATATTCCCTTCCTCGTGAAACCATTTTTCCTTCATCCCCCAAAAAACGGGTATGTTCACTCCCAGTTCTGACTTGGGAAACACCCTTACTCCTGCCATTGACAGGAACAAATGTCCTTCCTTGTCCAGTGACAGTATACCCCTCAAAGATTTAAGTTTGGGGCAGTGCACTTGCTTTTGCCAATAGATCCAAGAAGAAACACGCAGGGCTGTGGCCATGCCCTCACATTCACAAATGCTGCAAGAGTTCTACAATGGAGTGTTGTGTAGTCATTTTAGTTATAGCTCCATGCACGTTACTTTGAAGCACTAGGCTGCTGTGCACTTTAACCTAGATATATTTTATTCGGCTTCGCATTATTATTACAATAACCATTTTTACGGTTTTGTTTTATTTTCATCTATCTAACTGTTTTTGCCTAGCCAGCACTTTGTGCTCAAGCAAGACATTCTTGATCACTCTGTGCTTTATTCAAGGCTACATTTCGGTACATTGCCGTGAACGTGGTAGAAGTTTAGTCTCCAGCATTCATAGAAAATACACATCCTTATGTAGGAACATTTTCTCGGAACATCAGCAGTGTTGTTATATAAGCACTTCCTTGTCCCTTACTCGTTGGAGGGAGATCCCAGCCAGGGAACCACGACTGTATGCTGAGTGCTGAATGCTTCGCTACAGATGCTAACGCAGACCACAGGCCTTTGCTCAGGTATGAGGGTTGATGTCTTCCCGGGGGAACCTGAAAGGCAGAATTAGAGTTTAACATGCTGTGCTCAAATTATAACTTAGATGGGAAACAGTCCATCGATCATAGTGACAATATGACAGCGTTGTTTCTGTGCTTCACTCTTCTCGTCACCATTTTAATACTGTCATGTTGTGTCGTCCTGGTTATTGCAGCTCACGCTTTGCTATCTAAGAGGCAGTCGTTTTATTAAACTCATTATTAAAACATATACTGCCTCTGTTTGTTGTTTATAGATGAGACTATATTGTAAACGAGAGAAGCAAAACCTGGATTTAGAGCGACAGGTGTCACCAGCAGTGGGTTTGGACTCAGGCTCCCACACCGTGGACGATTCTGCTGCTCAAAATCCAGTAGTCTCATTAGAATAATGAGAGCCTAAGCGACAAGAGGAATTGATGCATCCTTATAGCACGCAAGAGTGAAATTCCTTCATTCGAGATTACATGAATCTGGATTTGGCATTTTACATTCACAAAAGTACCCTTTTGCGCATATGTTTATAGGAAGGAGAACAAGTTCTACACCTCATTTGCTAAAACCCATTTCTTGCCAATGTGTTTTCCTTACTTGCGATCACTTCACAGCCTTCTGATAAAGGTGATGGCCTTATAATGCTTATGGTTAATATATCTTCATTCCAAACTCATCATTGCCATACCAGGCCGGTCACTGAGCAATAACTAGCTCTGCATACTAATGCCCCAGTGTGTGCAGTAAGGGTTTTCAGCTGCTTTTCACCACGTGCCTGAACAAGCAAGCGGAGTACTGGTAAAATCTGCGCTGCAAGTTGTCTTGTAAGGCATTGATCACCTATTACCTTCAGCAGTACATGTGGAACATCTGTACCCTTTTTAAAACGCAGTGTATGTATTTAACTTCGATTCTTGGTGTTCTAAAGCAATTATCGGTCCTTAGGAGCACTGGCAGTTCATTTGACAATTCTTATTGAACATGTGGTCAATAAACACGTGCCATGTCGATGTAAAAGTTAGAATGTGCCAGCGCATATATATATATTTCTATCTTCTTTTGATGATGGATTTTTAAAGACTTCTCAGTGCTTCCTATTCTGTGTGATGAATTACTTTTTACCCTATATAATGCTACACATTGTTTTTAATTAATTTAGTATATGATGAATTGTTAATACCTCCTACGATATATTATATTATACATTGTATTTACCTCCTATAGTGTATTGTACTGTTTACTTAGTGTGTTATACACTGTAGCCTAATATATGTGGTGTTACCTATAGTGTGTCACATTCTATTTACCTCATGAAGTGTGTTAAGCACTGTGTTTATCACTAAAATGTACTCAATTTTATATTTACTATCTGTGATACCTTAACCGGTTCTGTGCCTTGGTCGAGATGATCTCGTCCAAGGCTACAGTTCCCCTGTGCCTTGGACGAGATCATCTCGTCCATGGCACAGGGGAACTTGGGGGGCGCGGTAGCGCGCCCCCGTGCACCCCCCTTCCCCCCCCAAGTCGGGATGGAAGGGGAAGACCTTCCACCCCCGACCCCCCCCACCCCCCCCTGTGATGTCAGCGCACGAGCGCGCGCTGATTTGTCACAGGGGCCTCCCTAGTCGCGATTGAAAAAGAAATGCAAAAGCATTTCTTTTTCAATCACTTGGGAGGCCCGGAGGGGCTTCAAAGGGAAGGAAAAGTATTTCCTTCCCTTTGAAGTCCCTCCGAGGGTTTCAAAAGCCGGATTGCTTGCAATCCGGCTTTTGAAATCCCACTAGACACCAGGGATTTTTTTATTTTTTATTGAAACTGACAAAAGGGAGCGACCCCTTGGGCAAGGGTCGCTCCCAGGGGGGGCATTTTTTTTGAGGAGGCCTTTTCTGCCCCCCCCTGGGGGCAGATCGGCCTTATTAGGCCGATCTGCCCCCAGGGGGGGCAGAAACCTCTAGGCACCAGGGAACATTTTTTTTATTTTTTATGTTTCATTTCTTTTTTTTTTGGTGGGGAGCGACCCCTTAGGCAAGGGTCGCTCCCCTTGGGGGAAAATTATATTTTGGCCATTTCTGCCCCCCTTGGGGGCAGATTGGCCTATTTTGATGAGGCCAATCTGCCCCCAAGGGGGGTAGAAACCACTAGACACCAGGGAATTTTTTCTTTGCTTGAATTTCACGCAAAGGGAGCGACCCCTTAGGCAAGGGTCGCTCCCTGGGGGGGAGGGCAATTTATTTTAGGCCATTTCGGCCTATTATTAGGCCGATCTGCCCCCAGGGGGGGCAGAAACCTCTAGACGCCAGGGCAAATTTTTTTTTTTTTTTTCTTTTTTTAGAGATGGGGAGCGACCCATCAGGCAAGGGTCGCTCCCCTGGGGGGCAAATTGTATTTTGACCATTTCTGCCCCCCTGGGGGCAGATTGGCAGATTTTAGGTCAATCTGCCCCCAAGGGGGCAGAAACCACTAGGCACCGGGGATTTGTTTTTTGGCGCCAATGTCACGCAGGGGGAGCGACCCCGTAGGCAAGGGTCGCTCCCGGGGGGGGTGGGGGCTGGGGGGGGAACATTTATTTTAGGCCATTTCTGCCCCCCCGGGGGCAGATCGGACTAATATTAGGTTGATCTGCCCCCGGGGGGGGGGGCAGAAACCTCTAGGCGATAGGGCAATTTTTTTTTTTTTTTTGTTTGTTTTTTTAGAGATGGGGAGCGACCCATCAGGCAAGGGTCGCTCCCCTGGGGGGCAAATTGTATTTAGGCCATTTCTGCCCCCCTTGGGGGCAGATTGGCAGATTTTAGGTCAATCTGCCCCCAAGGGGGCAGAAACCACTAGGCACCTGGGATTTGATTTTTGGCGCCAATGTCACGCAGGGGGAGCGACCCCGTAGGCAAGGGTCGCTCCGGGGGGGGGGGGGGGGCACTGGGGGGGGCAAATTTATTTTACGGCATTTCTGCCCCCCCTGGGGGCAGATCGGCCTATTATTAGGCCGAACTTCCCCCAGGGGGGGCAGAACCCTCTAGGCACCAGGGAATTTTTTTTTGTTGTGTTGTTTTTTTTGTGTTTGTTTTTTTTTTTCGAGATGGGGAGCGACCCATCAGACAAGGGTCGCTCCCCTGGGGGGCAAATTGTATTTAGGCCATTTCTGCCCCCCTTGAGGGCAGATTGGCCGATTTTAGGTCAATCTGCCCCCAAGGGGGCAGAAACCACTAGGCACCGGGGATTTGTTTTTTGGTGCCAATGTCACGCAGGGGGAGCGACCCCGTAGGCAAGGGTCGCTCCCGGGGGGGGTGGGGGCTGGGGGGGGAAATTTATTTTAGGCCATTTCTGCCCCCCCCTGGGGGCAGATCGGCCTATTATTAGGCCGAACTGCCCCAAGGGGGGGGCAGAACCCTCAGGGCACCAGGGCAAATTATTTTGTTGTCTTTTTTTTTTTTTTTTTTTTTTTTTTCGAGTTGGGGAGCGACCCATCAGGCAAGGGTCGCTCCGGGGGGGAGGGTGGGGGCTGGGGGGGGGGGCAAATTTATTTTAGGCCATTTCTGCTCCCCCTGGGGGCAGATCGGCCTATTATTAGGCCGAACTGCCCCCAGGGGGGCCAGAACCCTCTAGGCACCAGTGCAAATTTTTTTGTTGTGTTTTTTTTTTGTTTGTTTGTTTTTTTCGAGATGGGGAGCGACCCATCAGGCAAGGGTCGCTCCCCTGGGGGGCAAATTGTATTTAGGCCATTTCTGCCCCCCTTGGGGGCAGATTGGCCGATTTAGGTCAATCTGCCCCCAAGGGGGCAGAAACCACTAGGCACCGGGGATTTTTTTTTTGGCGCCAATGTCACGCAGGGGGAGCGACCCCGTAGGCAAGGGTCGCTCCCGGGGGGGGTGGGGGCTGGGGGGGGCACATTTATTTTAGGCCATTTCTGCCCCCCCCTGGGGGCAGATCGGCCTATTATTAGGCCGAACTGCCCTAAGGGGGGGGCAGAACCCTCAGGGCACCAGGGCAAATTTTTTTGTTGTCTTTTTTTTTTTTTTTTTTTTTTTTCGAGTTGGGGAGCGACCCATCAGGCAAGGGTCGCTCCCCTGGGGGCAAATTGTATTTAGGCCATTTCTGCCCCCCTTGGGGGCAGATTGGCCGATTTTAGGTCAATCTGCCCCCAAGGGGGCAGAAACCACTAGGCACTGGGGATTTGTTTTTTGGCGCCAATGTCACGCAGGGGGAGCGACCCCGTAGGCAAGGGTCGCTCCCGGGGGGGGGTGGGGGCTGGGGGGGGGACACATTTATTTTAGGCCATTTCTGCCCCCCCTGGGGGCAGATCGGCCTATTATTAGGCCGAACTGCCCCCAGGGGGGGGCAGAACCCTCAGGGCACCAGGGCAAAATTTTTTGTTGTGTTTTCTTTTTTGTTTGTTTGTTTTTTTCGAGATGGGGAGCGACCCATCAGACAAGGGTCGCTCCCCTGGGGGGCAAATTGTATTTAGCCCATTTCTGCCCCCCTTGGGGGCAGATTGGCAGATTTTAGGTCAATCTGCCCCCAAGGGGGCAGAAACCACTAGGCACCGGGGATTTGTTTTTTGGCGCCAATGTCACGCAGGGGGAGCGACCCCGTAGGCAAGGGTCGCTCCGGGGGGGGTGTGGGGGCTGGGGGGGGGGAAATTTATTTTAGGCCATTTCTGCCCCCCCTGGTGGCAGATCGGCCTATTATTAGGCCGAACTGCCCCCAGGGGGGGCAGAACCCTCTAGGCACCAGTGCAAATTTTTTTGTTGTGTTTTTTTTTGTTTGTTTGTTTTTTTCGAGATGGGGAGCGACCCATCAGGCAAGGGTCGCTCCCCTGGGGGGCAAATTGTATTTAGGCCATTTCTGCCCCCCTTGGGGGCAGATTGGCCGATTTAGGTCAATCTGCCCCCAAGGGGGCAGAAACCACTAGGCACCGGGGATTTTTTTTTTGGCGCCAATGTCACGCAGGGGGAGCGACCCCGTAGGCAAGGGTCGCTCCGGGGGGGGGTGGGGGCTGGGGGGGGCAAATTTATTTTAGGCCATTTCTGCCCCCCCCTGGGGGCAGATCGGCCTATTATTAGGCCGAACTGCCCCCAGGGGGGGCAGAACCCTCTAGGCACCAGTGCAAATTTTTTTGTTGTGTTTTTTTTTTGTTTGTTTGTTTTTTTCGAGATGGGGAGCGACCCATCAGGCAAGGGTCGCTCCCCTGGGGGGCAAATTGTATTTAGGCCATTTCTGCCCCCCTGGGGGCAGATTGGCAGATTTTAGGTCAATCTGCCCCCAAGGGGGCAGAAACCACTAGGCACCGGGGATTTGTTTTTTGGCGCCAATGTCACGCAGGGGGAGCGACCCCGTAGGCAAGGGTCGCTCCCGGGGGGGGTGGGGGCTGGGGGGGGAACATTTATTTTAGGCCATTTCTGCCCCCCCGGGGGCAGATCGGACTAATATTAGGTTGATCTGCCCCCGGGGTGGGGGCAGAAACCTCTAGGCGATAGGGCAATTTTTTTTTTTTTTTGTTTGTTTTTTTAGAGATGGGGAGCGACCCATCAGGCAAGGGTCGCTCCCCTGGGGGGCAAATTGTATTTAGGCCATTTCTGCCCCCCTTGGGGGCAGATTGGCAGATTTTAGGTCAATCTGCCCCCAAGGGGGCAGAAACCACTAGGCACCTGGGATTTGATTTTTGGCGCCAATGTCACGCAGGGGGAGCGACCCCGTAGGCAAGGGTCGCTCCGGGGGGGGGGGGGGGGGACTGGGGGGGGCAAATTTATTTTACGGCATTTCTGCCCCCCCTGGGGGCAGATCGGCCTATTATTAGGCCGAACTGCCCCCAGGGGGGGCAGAACCCTCTAGGCACCAGGGAATTTTTTTTTGTTGTGTTGTTTTTTTTTGTGTTTGTTTTTTTTTTTCGAGATGGGGAGCGACCCATCAGACAAGGGTCGCTCCCCTGGGGGGCAAATTGTATTTAGGCCATTTCTGCCCCCCTTGAGGGCAGATTGGCCGATTTTAGGTCAATCTGCCCCCAAGGGGGCAGAAACCACTAGGCACCGGGGATTTGTTTTTTGGTGCCAATGTCACGCAGGGGGAGCGACCCCGTAGGCAAGGGTCGCTCCCGGGGGGGGTGGGGGCTGGGGGGGGAATTTATTTTAGGCCATTTCTGCCCCCCCCTGGGGGCAGATCGGCCTATTATTAGGCCGAACTGCCCCAAGGGGGGGGCAGAACCCTCAGGGCACCAGGGCAAATTTTTTTGTTGTCTTTTTTTTTTTTTTTTTTTTTTTTTTCGAGTTGGGGAGCGACCCATCAGGCAAGGGTCGCTCCGGGGGGGAGGGTGGGGGCTGGGGGGGGGGAAATTTATTTTAGGCCATTTCTGCTCCCCCTGGGGGCAGATCGGCCTATTATTAGGCCGAACTGCCCCCAGGGGGGGCAGAACCCTCTAGGCACCAGTGCAAATTTTTTTGTTGTGTTTTTTTTTTGTTTGTTTGTTTTTTTCGAGATGGGGAGCGACCCATCAGGCAAGGGTCGCTCCCCTGGGGGGCAAATTGTATTTAGGCCATTTCTGCCCCCCTTGGGGGCAGATTGGCCGATTTAGGTCAATCTGCCCCCAAGGGGGCAGAAACCACTAGGCACCGGGGATTTTTTTTTTGGCGCCAATGTCACGCAGGGGGAGCGACCCCGTAGGCAAGGGTCGCTCCCGGGGGGGGTGGGGGCTGGGGGGGGCACATTTATTTTAGGCCATTTCTGCCCCCCCCTGGGGGCAGATCGGCCTATTATTAGGCCGAACTGCCCTAAGGGGGGGGCAGAACCCTCAGGGCACCAGGGCAAATTTTTTTGTTGTCTTTTTTTTTTTTTTTATTTATTTTTTCGAGTTGGGGAGCGACCCATCAGGCAAGGGTCGCTCCCCTGGGGGAAAATTGTATTTAGGCCATTTCTGCCCCCCTTGGGGGCAGATTGGCCGATTTTAGGTCAATCTGCCCCCAAGGGGGCAGAAACCACTAGGCACCGGGGATTTGTTTTTTGGCGCCAATGTCACGCAGGGGGAGCGACCCCGTAGGCAAGGGTCGCTCCCGGGGGGGGGTGGGGGCTGGGGGGGGGGACACATTTATTTTAGGCCATTTCTGCCCCCCCTGGGGGCAGATCGGCCTATTATTAGGCCGAACTGCCCCCAGGGGGGGGCAGAACCCTCAGGGCACCAGGGCAAAATTTTTTGTTGTGTTTTCTTTTTTGTTTGTTTGTTTTTTTCGAGATGGGGAGCGACCCATCAGACAAGGGTCGCTCCCCTGGGGGGCAAATTGTATTTAGGCCATTTCTGCCCCCCTTGGGGGCAGATTGGCAGATTTTAGGTCAATCTGCCCCCAAGGGGGCAGAAACCACTAGGCACCGGGGATTTGTTTTTTGGCGCCAATGTCACGCAGGGGGAGCGACCCCGTAGGCAAGGGTCGCTCCGGGGGGGGTGTGGGGGCTGGGGGGGGGGAAATTTATTTTAGGCCATTTCTGCCCCCCCTGGTGGCAGATCGGCCTATTATTAGGCCGAACTGCCCCCAGGGGGGGCAGAACCCTCTAGGCACCAGTGCAAATTTTTTTGTTGTGTTTTTTTTTTGTTTGTTTGTTTTTTTCGAGATGGGGAGCGACCCATCAGGCAAGGGTCGCTCCCCTGGGGGGCAAATTGTATTTAGGCCATTTCTGCCCCCCTTGGGGGCAGATTGGCCGATTTAGGTCAATCTGCCCCCAAGGGGGCAGAAACCACTAGGCACCGGGGATTTTTTTTTTGGCGCCAATGTCACGCAGGGGGAGCGACCCCGTAGGCAAGGGTCGCTCCGGGGGGGGGGTGGGGGCTGGGGGGGGCAAATTTATTTTAGGCCATTTCTGCCCCCCCCTGGGGGCAGATCGGCCTATTATTAGGCCGAACTGCCCCAAGGGGGGGGCAGAACCCTCAGGGCACCAGGGCAAATTTTTTGGTTGTGTTTTCTTTTTTGTTTGTTTGTTTTTTTCGAGATGGGGAGCGACCCATCAGGCAAGGGTCGCTCCCCTGGGGGGCAAATTGTATTTAGGCCATTTCTGCCCCCCTTGGGGGCAGATTGGCAGATTTTAGGTCAATCTGCCCCCAAGGGGGCAGAAACCACTAGGCACCTGGGATTTGATTTTTGGCGCCAATGTCAGGCAGGGGGAGCGACCCCGTAGACAAGGGTCGCTCCGGGGGGGGGGGGGCTGGGGAGGGCAAATTTATTTTACGCCATTTCTGCCCCCCCTGGGGGCAGATCGGCCTATTATTAGGCCGAACTGCCCCCAGGGGGGGCAGAACCCTCTAGGCACCAGGGAATTTTTTTTTGTTGTGTTGTTTTTTTTTTGTTTGTTTGTTTTTTTCGAGATGGGGAGCGACCCATCAGGCAAGGGTCGCTCCCCTGGGGGGCAAATTGTATTTAGGCCATTTCTGCCCCCCTTGAGGGCAGATTGGCCGATTTTAGGTCAATCTGCCCCCAAGGGGGCAGAAACCACTAGGCACCGGGGATTTGTTTTTTGGCGCCAATGTCACGCAGGGGGAGCGACCCCGTAGGCAAGGGTCGCTCCGGGGGGGGGGGGTGATGGCTGGGGGGGGGGCAAATTTATTTTAGGCCATTTCTGCCCCCCCTGGGGGCAGATCGGCCTATTATTAGGCCGAACTGCCCCCAGGGGGGGCAGAACCCTCTAGGCACCAGTGCAAATTTTTTTGTTGTGTTTTTTTTTTGTTTGTTTGTTTTTTTCGAGATGGGGAGCGACCCATCAGGCAAGGGTCGCTCCCCTGGGGGGCAAATTGTATTTAGGCCATTTCTGCCCCCCTTGGGGGCAGATTGGCCGATTTAGGTCAATCTGCCCCCAAGGGGGCAGAAACCACTAGGCACCGGGGATTTTTTTTTTGGCGCCAATGTCACGCAGGGGGAGCGACCCCGTAGGCAAGGGTCGCTCCCGGGGGGGGTGGGGGCTGGGGGGGGCAAATTTATTTTAGGCCATTTCTGCCCCCCCCTGGGGGCAGATCGGCCTATTATTAGGCCGAACTGCCCCAAGGGGGGGCCAGAACCCTCAGGGCACCAGGGCAAATTTTTTTGTTGTCTTTTTTTTTTTTTTTGTTTGTTTTTTTCGAGTTGGGGAGCGACCCATCAGGCAAGGGTCGCTCCCCTGGGGGCAAATTGTATTTAGGCCATTTCTGCCCCCCTTGGGGGCAGATTGGCCGATTTTAGGTCAATCTGCCCCCAAGGGGGCAGAAACCACTAGGCACCGGGGATTTGTTTTTTGGCGCCAATGTCACGCAGGGGGAGCGACCCCGTAGGCAAGGGTCACTCCCGGGGGGGGGTGGGGGCTGGGGGGACACACATTTATTTTAGGCCATTTCTGCCCCCCCTGGGGGCAGATCGGCCTATTATTAGGCCGAACTGCCCCCAGGGGGGGCAGAACCCTCAGGGCACCAGGGCAAATTTTTTTGTTGTGTTTTCTTTTTTGTTTGTTTGTTTTTTTCGAGATGGGGAGCGACCCATCAGGCAAGGGTCGCTCCCCTGGGGGGCAAATTGTATTTAGGCCATTTCTGCCCCCCTTGGGGGCAGATTGGCAGATTTTAGGTCAATCTGCCCCCAAGGGGGCAGAAACCACTAGGCACCTGGGATTTGATTTTTGGCGCCAATGTCACGCAGGGGGAGCGACCCCGTAGGCAAGGGTCGCTCCGGGGGGGGGGGGAGTGGGGTCTGGGGGGGGCAAATTTATTTTAGGCCATTTCTGCCCCCCCTGGGGGCAGATCGGCCTATTATTAGGCCGAACTGCCCCCAGGGGGGGCAGAACCCTCTAGACACCAGTGCAAATTTTTTTGTTGTGTTTTTTTTTTGTTTGTTTGTTTTGTTCGAGATGGGGAGCGACCCATCAGGCAAGGGACGCTCCCCTGGGGGGCAAATTGTATTTAGGCCATTTCTGCCCCCCTTGGGAGCAGATTGGCCGATTTAGGTCAATCTGCCCCCAAGGGGGCAGAAACCACTAGGCACCGGGGATTTTTTTTTTTGGCGCCAATGTCACGCAGGGGGAGCGACCCCGTAGGCAAGGGTCGCTCCCGGGGGGGGTGGGGGCTGGGGGGGGCAAATTTATTTTAGGCCATTTCTGCCCCCCCCTGGGGGCAGATCGGCCTATTATTAGGCCGAACTGCCCCAAGGGGGGGGCAGAACCCTCAGGGCACCAGGGCAAATTTTTTTGTTGTCTTTTTTTTTTTTTTTTTTTTTTTTTTTGAGTTGGGGAGCGACCCATCAGGCAAGGGTCGCTCCCCTTGGGGGCAAATTGTATTTAGGCCATTTCTGCCCCCCTTGGGGGCAGATTGGCAGATTTTAGGTCAATCTGCCCCCAAGGGGGCAGAAACCACTAGGCACCTGGGATTTGTTTTTTGGCGCCAATGTCACGCAGGGGGAGCGACCCCTTAGGCAAGGGTCGCTCCCGGGGGGGGGGTGGGGGCTGGGGGGGGCAAATTTATTTTAGGGCATTTCTGCCCCCCCCTCCCGGGGCCGGCTGAGCTAGAGGCCAAACTCCACAGGTAGGCACTTTGCAAAAAACACCTCTGTTTTCTGTGAAAAAATATGTTCTGTCCACGTTGTGTTTTGGGCCATTTCCTTTCGTGGGCGCTAGGCCTACCCACAGAAGTGAGGTACCATTTTTATTGAGAGACTTAGGGGAACGCTGGGTGGAAGGAAATTTGTGGCTCCTCTCAGATTCCAGAACTTTCTGCCACAGAAATGTGAGGAACATGTGTTTTTTTTTGCCACATTTTGAGGTTTGCAAAGGATTCTGGGTAACAGAACCTGGTCCGAGCCCCGCAAGTCACCCCATCTTGGATTCCCCTAGGTCTCTAGTTTTCAGAAATGCACAGGTTTGGTAGGTTTCCCTAGATGCCGGGTGAGCTACAGGCCAAAATCCACAGGTAGGCACTATTTTCTTTCAAAAAATGGGATGTGTCCACGTTGCGTTTTGGGGCGTTTCATGTTGCGGGCGCTAGGCCTACCCACGAAAGTGAGGTATCATTTTTATCGGGAGACTTGGGGGAACGCTGGGTGGAAGGAAATTTGTAGCTCCTCTCAGATTCCAGAACTTTCTGCCACAAAAATGTGAGGAGCATGTGTTTTTTTAGCCAAATTTTGAGGTTTGCAAAGGATTCTGGGTAACAGAACCTGGTCCGAGCCCCGCAAGTCACCCCTCCTTGGATTCCCCTAGGTCTCTAGTTTTCAGAAATGCACAGGTACGGTAGGTTTCCCTAGGTGCCGGCTGAGCTAGAGGCCAAAATCTACAGGTAGGCACTTCGCAAAAAACACCTCTGTTTTTTTCCAAAATTTAGGATGCGTCCACGGTGCGCTTTGGGGTGTTTCCTGTCGCCGGCGCTAGGCCTACCCACGCAAGTGAGGTATCATTTTTATCGGGAGACTTGGGGGAACGCTGGGTGGAAGGAAATTTGTAGCTCCTCTCAGATTCCAGAACTTTCTGCCACAGAAATGTGAGGAACATGTGTTTTTTTAGCCAAATTTTGAGGTTTGCAAAGGATTCTGGGTAACAGAACCTGGTCCGAGCCCCGCAAGTCACCCCTCCTTGGATTCCCCTAGGTCTCTAGTTTTCAGAAATGCACAGGTTTGGTAGGTTTCCCTAGGTGCCGGCTGAGCTAGAGGCCAAAATCTACAGGTAGGCACTTCGCAAAAAACACCTCTGTTTTCTCCCAAAATTTAGGATGTGTCCACGTTGCGCTTTGGGGTGTTTCCTGTCGCCGGCGCTAGGCCTACCCACGCAAGTGAGGTATCATTTTTATCGGGAGACTTGGGGGAACGCTGGGTGGAAGGAAATTTGTAGCTCCTCTCAGATTCCAGAACTTTCTGCCACAGAAATGTGAGGAACATGCGTTTTTTTAGCCAAATTTTGAGGTTTGCAAAGGATTCTGGGTAACAGAACCTGGTCCGAGCCCCGCAAGTCACCCCTCCTTGGATTCCCCTAGGTCTCTAGTTTTCAGAAATGCACAGGTTTGGTAGGTTTCCCTAGGTGCCGGCTGAGCTAGAGGCCAAAATCTACAGGTAGGCACTTCGCAAAAAACACCTCTGTTTTTTTCCAAAATTTAGGATGTGTCCACGTTGCGCTTTGGGGTGTTTCCTGTCGCCGGCGCTAGGCCTACCCACGCAAGTGAGGTATCATTTTTATCGGGAGACTTGGGGGAACGCTGGTTGGCAGGAAATTTGTAGCTCCTCTCAGATTCCAGAACTTTCTGCCACAGAAATGTGAGGAACATGTGTTTTTTTAGCCAAAGTTTGAGGTTTGCAAAGGATTCTGGGTAACAGAACCTGGTCCGAGCCCCACAAGTCACCCCTCCTTGGATTCCCCTAGGTCTCTAGTTTTCAGAAATGCACAGGTTTGGTAGGTTTCCCTAGGTGCCGGCTAAGCTAGAGGCCAAAATCTACAGGTAGGCACTTCGCAAAAAACACCTCTGTTTTCTCCCAAAATTTTGGATGTGTCCACGTTGCGCTTTGGGGCGTTTCCTGTCGCGGGCGCTAGGCCTACCCACACAAGTGAGGTATCATTTTTATCGGGAGACTTGGTGGAACATAGATTAGCAAAACAAGTGCTATTGCCCCTTGTCTTTCTCTACATTTTTTCCTTCCAAATATAGGAGAGTGTGTAAAAAAGACATCTATTTGAGACATTCCCTATAATTCACATGCTTGTATGGTCACCCCGGAATTCAGAGATGTGCAAATAACCACTGCTCCTCAGCACCTTATCTTGTGCCCTTTTTGGAAATGCAAAGGTTTTCTTGATAGCAATTTTTTACTCTTTATATTTCAGCAAATGAATTTCTGTATACCCGGTATAGAATGAAAACGCACTGCAGGGTGCAGCTCATTTATTGGCTCTGGGTTCCTCGGGTTCTTGATGAACCTACAAGCCCTATATATCCCTGCAACCAGAGGAGTCCAGCAGACGTAACAGTATATTGCTTTCCATAATCTGACATTGCAGGGAAAAGTTACAGAGTAAAACGTAGAGAAAAATTGATGTTTTTTCCACCTCAATTTCAATATTTTTCTTTTTCAGCTGTTATTTTCTGTAGGAAACCCTTGTAGGATCTACACAAATGACCCCTTGCTGAATTCAGAATTTATTTAGGTTTCTGGGATCCAGCATTGGTTTCATGCCCATTCCTGTCACTGACTGGAAGGAGGCTGAAAGCACAAAAGATTGCAAAAATGGGGTATGCCCCAGTAAAATGCCAAAATTGTGTTGAAAAATTGGGTTTTCTGATTCAAGTCTGCCTGTTCCTGAAAGCTAGGAAGCTGCTGAGTTTAGCACTGCAAACCCTTTGTTGATGCCATTTTCAGGGGGAAATCCACAAGCCTTCTTCTGCAGCCACTTTTTCCAATTTTTTTGAAAAAAACGAAATTTTCACTGTATTTTGGCCAATTTCTTGGCCTCCTTCAAGGGAACCCACAAAGTCTGGGTACCTCTAGAATCCCTAGGATGTTGGAAAAAAAGGACGCAAATTTGGCTTGGTTAGCTTATGTGGACAAAAAGTTATGAGGGCCTAAGCGCGAACTGCCCCAAATAGGCAAAAAAAGGCCTGGCACAGGAGGGGGAAAAGGCCTGGCAGCGAAGGGGTTAAACATTGAGTTTATACTGGTTTATTTATTTTATGTACTATCTATAAAAGGTTCCACGTTGCCTTAACCACCGATATAAAATTCCATCAGTCAGTAAATAACAATCTCACCAGTCAGTCAGTTAAGCTTTCTTAGCTCAGCCAAAGGGAACATAAAAGAAACAAAACAAACAAAAAATAACATTTTAATCAATATATACTATCTCCGCCTCAACTTGAAGAAATGACTATTTAAAAAAGTCAAAATAGGGAAATCAGAAAACACCAATATTCATAAAAAGTGCAAAGTACAATTTGAATGATACTAAGTTCATACAATTATGCAAAATGCTATCTCACACAATATAAATAAAACATGTAAAATTCATCCAACATATAAAGAATCAAATACAAAAAAGTGCACTGTCTCCCAATAAGAGTTGAACAAATGGCACAAAAGTAAAAACAAGGATGTTAGAAAACAGAATTCATGAAAAGTGCAGCATGTGATCCAAATGATGTTCAGTTCATTATGCATGGTACAATAATTGGTAAAAGTACTGTCTCACACAGGTCATATTAAACAAGAAATAATTAAAATATGTTTGCAAAATCTGCTCACGGTGCTATTGTAAAAGCATACTTCGACGGTTTCCACTCTGTATGTAGGTTGCTAGTGGATAACAAAGATGGAGTGAAGATAATGATTGTATAAAAAGCACTGGCTATGGTTAGCTTGCCTTAAAATAGGGAATATATAATGCTTCCTTAAGAAAGCATACACTTTACAAAATAACAATTGCAAAGTCCACTGAGAGGAAAGAACACAGGAACCCACACAAGTTGTAAAAAAATGAACCATTTTTCTGAGAAAGCACACAGAAAGTGTATAATATTCAGCTTTTCCAGCATGTTGGATGTTTAGCCACAGGTAAAGTAAGGTTCCATATCGACTGAGATACTTATGAGCCAATTGTTAAGATCTAATACTTACTAGATTCAGTATGCACTCTCTCAGCATTACAGTGAGCAAATAAGGAGGCCTTTAAAAATCGTTTTTGCTTCCTGCACAGAGGTTTTCCCATTTGTCACATAGATTGGCAATTGGACAATGCAACTACATTCTCTTACGTATGACAGCCACAGAATCTTTGGCACTTTATCTGATTTAACACAGACTGTTAGACCCAAATAATTTAGGTAGTTTCCTTGTTGGTCCAGACATTCACCCATAATACAAGTGGCTGTAGCTCGGTTTGATCACTGATGTAACTGAGCCAGCACGTTGAATAGCACCCTCACACACAAATCTGGTTAATTTAAACACGTGTGTTTTCGCCATCTGACCTTATCTAACACTGGCAGTTGCCTCAGAATAGAGTTCTCTTAGAAAACTAACAATATTGGCCTCCACTCCCCTGTCAAACCTACTGTTACAGAGTTTTAAGTGATTCACAAGAAAGAATGAAGATCTAAGGTCCATAAAAGCTAAGTAGACACGCCCATATTCCGGCAGAGAATATTTATTAATTAGAAGATAAAGATTGAGACACTGCTCAACCGTGTCATGACCATTACGAAAGCCAAATTGAAAGTCAGAAAAAATGTGATTATTGTAAGGCCATGATTCTAATTGATCTAATACGATCCTACCCATGGTCTTAGCAACACAATCAATAGCAACCCTTTTTAAAAAATAGGTACACTAGTTACATGGGACCAGCTTGTCGACGGCCCAGACCTCGCAATAGTCTTCAGCATGTAATGTGTTGCACACTTTATTTACCCTCTGCTACTTGTCATACATTGTATTTAAGTACAGTCTGCAATTTTCTTTCCCTTCTTTACTGCACTATACATTGTGCTTATCAATAATCAATTATACATTCTACATTGTACTCACAGCCTCTTGCAGGTTATACATTGTATTCATCACTTACAAGTGTGTTGTTCCATATTGTATTTACATCCTATAGTGTGTTATACATTGTGGTTAGCTATGATAGGTTATTCAGAGTATTTTACGCCGATAGTGTTTCATAAATCGGCTGAGTGGGGTGGTGTACCACTCCCCCTGCATAAACCCTTTTGTTTAGCTATGATAAGTTATACAGAGTAATTACCTCCATTAGTTTCATACATGGGCCCTGATTTAGAGTGGGTTGGGTTATTCGGCCCCATGCATAACCCCCTGTTTGCACAGGGGACGGAATTAGGAGATGTGTGGTATTTCCCTGGCCTATTAAATAATTCAACCTTAATTACATTTCAGCAGGTTAAACCTGCTGGATTTTAAGGGGGAAAAGTTTAAGGTATTTACTGTACCATGCATATTTTGTTGCAGTAGGCTCCGAAATTTGCATATTATTATAGAGAAACTCGTAATAGGTGCTATTTATCAAACCCAATAAACAATTAACCCCAGAGTAGGATTCCGACAAAGTCATAATGCGGCTACAGTATTTGCCTCTTATATTGTGCATCCATTGTATTTACTGATAATGGGTTATACGTTGTTTTTATCTCATGTACAGTGCTATAGATTGTATTTAGCACCTATCATTTTTATGCATTTACCTTCCATGGTGTGTATTTTCCTTCTTCCAAGGAAGGGTTAAAATTGGATGAAAGCTACGTTGGTTGCATTTCCACTTATAACTGTAAAATGTAAAATCTCTTCCGTCTGTATTTTCTTTTTCTGTCTTGGTTTTAGGGTTGGTGTGATGCCGTTTCCCATTTACATTACGTGACAAATCCTTTAATGTTGGGAATGAGAAGGATGTGCTCAGGTCTTGCTCCCAAGATACGCATTCCCTTGGATCCCATTGCTGTGTCCTCTTACTCTCAAACGATCATTAAGGGATTAAATCAGTGATAGAGTTGTATGTGATATCAAGATAATGTCATTGACAAAGAGTCTGAGAAACAATACGTTAATACTACAGTGCTTAACAACATTGAGAGAAAAAGTCCTTTAATGCTCTTGCATGATGTTGATACTGAGGAACAACACATTTTATTCTTTATAGTTTGTAAGTTGCCTATTTTTGCAGGCATTCCAAAATTCATAATGCAGTTCCCTTAGTGTTATGTTAGAGCACTTCCTTAATCAGATATAATAAATAAGAAATGCATTTTTGTTTCCCACACACGGGGAATCCTGTGACGTAGCAGATTTCCAGAAAGTCTTGAGCATATGCAACTGTATCTATGCAGAGGGATTTGCATATGCACAATTTCACATAGTGCACAACTATGCAAAAAATGTGATAGTCGTTTTCCATGCAATCACAAAATATCCTTCACTGGGTCATTTATTCTAGCCGAGAATCATCTTCTCCATACCTCTACCAATTTCCCTTCCCACCATAAAAAATCTGGTTGTTTGTGGGTGTTCACACTCCCTCTGGGTAGTGCAGCCCTTGAACACCAGGTCTCCACCCCAAGGAGCAGACTCCTACAAAACATTTCAAAATTGGCAATACACTTGTAAAAAAGGCTATTTACACATTTGATAAGCTTACAATTACACATATCTTTGTGGATTTGGCTTCCTATGTTTGGTGTATGGAATACTTTTATTACCTACATGTAAGGTTAGGGTACTTGTAGATATTTATAAACAGTTTTTTTACTCCGAGGAGATATTTTAACATACATGGCACAGATTCCAGCCCACATTGTGACAAAATGGACAAAATGGACACAATGTGTATGGGTACGTTCCTTTTGAGTAAAAGGTAGCTGCTGAGATAAAAGTCAGAAGTGAATATCTGGTTGTTTGCCAATGCCCAAATGGTTATTACTTTGGATCTGGGAATCAAATTCACAATACACTTTCTTGGCCGCTCCTGTGAAACAATATTTTTCAAATCCCATTGGAACTGATGTGCGGGTATTGTAGGTCTCTCTTGCATACAATACATACAATGATATCACATATTCCCATATACATTACTTGTTTATAAAAGTTGTGTATGTGCAAATTATGTGGAATGTACATTCCAGAGCCAATACATAAAGGCATCTATGGGTATGGGAATTAGTTCTTCAATAATGATGTTGTGAATCAGCCCAGATGTTCAGCCCCCTCCCTCTTAGTGACAGTGGACAGATTTAAGTGTCCTTCTAGTGTTACCTATTGTATATAAATATTCCCTGTTTAGTCCAATTTTAAACGTGTGGGGTTCAATTCACAGAGTTTACATGATGTAATGCTACAGATGTAACCCTTCACATATTCACACATGCCTTTGTCAATCTGCCTCTGTGCTTTTCTGGGCATACGCATAGTGTCTTAAAAAGCACTGGGAAAACGGAACCAAATCCACCCGATATGACTGAGTTCAATACTGCTCACTCACCCTCTTCCTACATTGTGTTAAAATATGGGTTTGGGTCCACATTTGTGACAGAGTAACCCCTCGGCCAAACTCTAAATTAGGCCCTAAATCCTATGATATCACTTCAGAGGTTTGAGAACATAATCCATGCACCGTCTGCCCAAGATCACCTGTTTTGCTGCCAGGAGAAGAACGCTTACTGTGCCCAAAAGTGAGGAGCCTCTCTCCCATTGTATGTTTAAACTTTATTATCGCCTGACCCAGGAGCTTTCTATACAGGAGCATTTTATAGAAAATGGACATTGTGCCACTCTCTCCTCAAACTGTACAGCAACACTGTGATCATTTGCTCTGTATCGTGTGCCGCCTAAGAGTCCCATGCATGCTTGGTGCAGCCATTAGCCCTTCTCATCAGTGCTCCCAGTGGCCCACCTCTAAGGAAATTCCCAACTCTCTTTCTAAGGCAACCTGGGAGATCACTTTGGGTGCATGTTTTTTATCTACTCCTTAATGAAGAGATTCTTTTTTTCACACCTGCCTCTGACAAGCTGCCATATTTAAATCTGGTTGAAATGGCCTGTTTGAAAAAATGTAGTGAACAGTGAAAGCACGCTGAAGAGACACTCTTTTACTCTCACTTCATCCCAAAAACGTCTGGGATACATTGGCAACTGCTGACAGGCAAAAGGTAAAAAGGTCTATATTCCCTCTTAATTCACAGGACCTCTCAAAGCTGACAGCAGGACAAGTTTGTGGTTGGTAAGGTGCCAGTGTTTTTGTTGTTGTCCCTTGACCATTCCAGGATGTAATTAGCTATACTGCCTGATAAAAGACAGTAATCTCTGGTACAAACATACACATTCCCAGTGCCCCATCAGGAAAATACTTTGATGGTATGCTACTCTAGGCTTTGTCCATATCTCCATGAAGGTGTTACAAAGTTCCTGATTGTGGTCTATTGTTCACATTTGTTCACATTTTAATCTAACAGACAGCACATGAAATTAGCGTAGAATTGAAGCAATGCAGATATTTTGCTTCTCGTATATCTTCCTACCCGCAATAGAATCAGGTTATGCATCCTTTGCGGATCAAGAGCTGTGTCTCTGGGAAGGCTGGGGTAATTGCCTCTGAACTACTTGCCAAAGATTTGGGTGAAACTAGCTCTTAGGTATTTTGTTGATGTAGACCTCCACCTATAGAATGTCCAAGACTTCAATGTAGCAAGTATTTAGGGAGTGTGGTAGAATTCATCACCTTTGTTTTGACTGTTTTGACCTGAAACTCTGAGGCTTGATGGAACTGGGTTTGTTGGTACAGGACTGCTTGGAGCGATATCTCCCGGTTAGACAGTGATATAATAATATCTCCACCAATTGCTAATTTAAAGGAGTTACAATGTGTCCTTCTAGTGTTACCTATTGTATATGAATATTCCCTGTTTAGTCCAATTTTAAACGTCTGGGATTCAATTCACAGAGTTTACATGATGTAATGCTACAGATGTAACCCTTCACATATTCACACATGCCTTTGTCAATCTGCCTCTGTGCTTTTCTGGGCATACGCCTAGTGTCTTAAAAAGCACTGGGAAAACAGAACCAAATCCACCCAATATGACTGAGTTCAATACTGCTCACTCACCCTCTTCCTACATTGTGTTAAAATATGGGTTTGAGCCCGTGCTGAGTTGGATGGGAGACTAAACCTCATGAAAAATGTATAAGGAAAACAAAATATCTTCTGCTGCGCTTCTGGAAACGTTGTGTACAGCACACATACATCTAATGTAACATGCAATAAACATGACAATCACATTTCAGCATTTTTGCATTATATGTCCATCACATAGATAAGAGCACATATTACATTATGTTTTTTGTTGTTTGTTATTCTCATTAAAACAGCCATTTCTCAGTGTTCCCACAACAGAAAACAGTGAAAAACCATCACTAGTGAAACCAATCATCAGATGTGGAAACGTACATACGATTGAAAAAAATCAGTTTTAAAGGTTCTATATATACTAATCATGGTATTTCCAACTGGGCAGTCAGACAGAGAACCAATTTTTAAAAAGCCATTATTTTAGAAACCAGTAGACTCACCTTGAAGTTGCACCTGGATTACTGTGTGTCCCAATTCTTATGTCATTTAACAAGGTTGTTGACCATGTTTAGTAAAAGGCCTCTCATGATTAATACAGATGGCCCTGGGGGTTTAACCTATTTCTTGGCCTTGCAGGCCAATTTCTCTTCATCTGTGTTGCTGACATGTTTCAACCTCGTGTTTTTGAGGACACCACAGGGCCAGGGGTAGGTGTAGACACTTTTTACTTGAGGTATATATGCCTTATTTGGTGGAATAATTTGAGGCTAATTTGTTTCTAGAGAGCTTTCTCTGCACAGTTGATGTGACACCGAGGTTGTATTGATTATGACTTAACAAAGCTGAAAGGGTTTAATAACTGGGGCTGGATACTTCTATCCCAAATTGTCTTGGGAGATCTCTGTGGGTGCAGATGTGCTTGTAATCATTTGATCATTAGAAAGAGGTATTGTTTAGACCATCATTTTCAAATATGCTTCGTGCAAATAATTCTCATGTAATACAGTTGACTTTCTTAGAGTTCACACAACCAAGTTTGTATGATTGAATTTCTCTAGTCAGATAATTTCCGTCATTATGCTTCCTTTCACTAAATTAAATCCCCTTTTGTATCTTAAAGGGGCCATCCAATGTAGAGAAAAACACAGTTCTCTTTATAAGTTGTGAAGTCATTAACAACAGGCCTTCTAGAATGTTGCTTTGTCTGAAGATGTCTTCTTGGGTTTTGAGATGTATAGTGACATTATTGACCTGATGGCTCCTTTAAATAAAATGACTATGCAATTGTAGGATATCCACAGTTTCAGTATTTATATAAACTAATACTGGCTGCTAAAATGATTTGCATTGTCCTTAATGTAAGGTTTACTCCACGGATTGCTGAGTTTCTATGAGATTCTCATAGAAAATATATATTTTTAAAGTTGGCTTATAATATACAATAAAACACTGCAGTACAGTACATCTCTATGTGCCCCGAGGAACATAAATACCTTTCCATATCAAAGTAATCATGTATTTGAGACATGTAAGGAATTTATTCCTGCCATGCAAATATGGGATAATGGTGTGCAGCAAAAGAATATACTTTTACCAAGATTTCACTAGATTTTTCGTTCCACACCATTACAAATATGTCCTGAAATTTGCAGGAGGTGACTGATATTTACAAATAGTACTGCACACTGCTCATTAAATTCTAGAATTTTGGATAGAGGTCTTGTTTCCCGCATGTCTCCAGCAGGTTTCCAGCATCAGTAGAGATTTGGCCGAAATAGAGTTAGCAGCTATCTCTTTTCCTGGTAGTCTCTGAAAAGCCAAGAAATTGCTTTCTTGCTCTATGGGATCCAGACAACAACTCAAAGAACGTTTAGAAATTAAGAACATCACTTAATTTAAGAGACCTCTCCTTCTTGAGAAGGATTAATGAAGACACAATAACATCCTTCAATGTCCAGCAAGAGGTTCTCTGCATGGCTCAGCTCGACCTTTCCTTTTTTTTTTTTAAACGGGTTACTTTCTTCATCATATCCACATAGTTTATTTTCAATAAATTTATTTTGATATTTTCAGAAGAGAACAACAGGAAATTACAAGATCATTATAGTTATTCCCACCCTCACCTTGCCCGATCACATTGTTGCTTCCCTGTACCTGTGACAATGAATCCGGCTAGTCAACATGCAGTCCTGGTAATGGCATCTGGAACTAGTTTCAGAATTGAACAGTGCGTTACTATGGATGTGTGTCGTCTGCAAAAATATCCATGACCCTCCATATATTGAGGCAGGGTATTTATGTAATGTTTTAAAAAAGATAATGCAAGATCAGTCCCCAAACCTCTCCCAACTTTCATTCATCTTGCTTTAGGCTGTATAATACCTTTTCCAGCTGTAGAAAATACTAAGGGCCTGATTTAGAGTTTGGCGGAGGGGTTTCTCTGTCACAAATGTGACGGATATCCCCTCTTCCATATTACGATTCCATTATAGCCTGTGGAACTTGTAATACAGTGGACCGGATATCCATCACATTTGTGACATAGTAACCCCTCGGCCAAACTCTAAATTAGGCCCTAAGTCCTATGATATCACTTCAGAGGTTTGAGAACATAATCCATGCACCGTCTGCCCAAGATCACCTGTTTTGCTGCCAGGAGAAGAACGCTTACTGTGTCCAAAAGTGAGGAGCCTCTCTCCCATTGTATGTTTAAACTTTATTACCGCCTGACCCAGGAGCTTTCTATACAGGAGCATTTTATTGAAAATGGACATTGTGCCACTCTCTCCTCACACTGTACAGCAACACTGTGATCATTTGCTCTGTATCGTGTGCCGCCTAAGAGTCCCATGCATGCTTGGTGCAGCCATTAGCCCTTCTCATCAGTGCTCCCCAGTGGCCCACCTCTAAGGAAATTCCCAACTCTCTTTCTAAGGCAACCTGGGAGATCACTTTGGGTGCATGTTTTTTATCTACTCCTTAATGAAGAGATCCTTTTTTCACACCTGCCTCTGACAAGCTGCCATATTTAAATCTGGTTGAAATGGCCTGTTTGAAAAAATGTAGTGAACAGTGAAAGCACGCTGAAGAGACACTCTTTTACTCTCACTTCATCCCAAAAACGTCTGGGATACATTGACAACTGCTGACAGGCAAAAGGTAAAAAGGTCTATATTCCCTCTTAATTCACAGGACCTCTCAAAGCTGACAGCAGGACAAGTTTGTGGTTGGTAAGGTGCCAGTGTTTTTGTTGTTGTCCCTTGACCATTCCAGGATGTAATTAGCTATACTGCCTGATAAAAGACAGTAATCTATGGTACACACATACACATTCCGAGTGCCCCATTAGGAAAATACTTTGATGGTATGCTACTCTAGGCTTTGTCCATATCCCCATGAAGGTGCTACAAAGTTCCTGATTGTGGTCTATTGTTCACATTTGTTCACATTTTAATCTAACAGACAGCACATGAAATTAGCGTAGAATTGAAGCAATACAGATATTTTGCTTCTCGTATATCTTCCTACCGCAATAGAATCAGGTTATGCATCCTTTGCGGATCAAGAGCTGTGTCTCTGGGAAGGCTGGGGTAATTGCCTCTGAACTACTTGCCAAAGATTTGGGTGAAACTAGCCCTTAGGTATTTTGTTGATGTAGACCTCCACCTATAGAATGTCCAAGACTTCAATTAAGCAAGTATTTAGGGAGTGTGGTAGAATTCATCACCTTTGTTTTGACTGTTTTGACCTGAAACTCTGAGGCTTGATGGAACTGGGTTTGTTGGTACAGGACTGCTTGGAGCGATATCTCCCGGTTAGACAGTGATATAATAATATCTCCACCAATTGCTAATTTAAAGGAGTTACAACGTGTCCTTCTAGTGTTACCTATTGTATATGAATATTCCCTGTTTAGTCCAATTTTAAACGTCTGGGGTTCAATTCACAGAGTTTACATGATGTAATGCTACAGATGTAACCCTTCACATATTCACACATGCCTTTGTCAATCTGCCTCTGTGCTTTTCTGGGCATACGCCTAGTGTCTTAAAAAGCACTGGGAAAACGGAACCAAATCCCCCCAATATGACTGAGTTCAATACTGCTCACTCACCCTCTTCCTACATTGTGTTAAAATATGGGTTTGAGCCCGTGCTGAGTTGGATGGGAGACTAAACCTCATGAAAAATGTATAAGGAAAACAATATATCTTCTGCTGCGCTTCTGGAAACGTTGTGTACAGCACACATACATCTAATGTAACATGCAATAAACATCACAATCACATTTCAGCATTTTTGCATTATATGTCCATCACATAGATAAGAGCACATATTACATTATGTTTTTTCAATCTTTCATGTTGTTTGTTATTCTCATTAAATCAGCCATTTCTCAGTGTTCCCACAACAGAAAACAGTGAAAAACCATCACTAGTGAAACCAATCATCAGATGTGGAAACGTACATACGATTGAAAAAAATCAGTTTTAAAGGGTCTATATATACTAATCATGGTATTTCCAACTGGGCAGTCAGACAGAGAACCAATTTTTAAAAAGTCATTATTTTAGAAACCAGTAGACTCACCTTGAAGTTGCACCTGGATTACTGTGTGTCCCAATTCTTATGTCATTTAACAAGGTTGTTGACCATGTTTAGTAAAAGGCCTCTCATGATTAATACAGATGGCCCTGGGGGTTTAACCTATTTCTTGGCCTTGCAGGCCAATTTCTCTTCATCTGTGTTGCTGACATGTTTCAACCTCGTGTTTTTGAGGACACCACAGGGCCAGGGGTAGGTGTAGACACTTTTTACTTGAGGTATATATGCCTTATTTGGTGGAATAATTTGAGGCTAATTTGTTTCTAGAGAGCTGGTCTCTGCACAGTTGATGTGACACCGAGGTTGTATGGCTTATGACTTAACAAAGCTGAAAGGGTTTAATAACTGGGGCTGGATACTTCTATCCCAAATTGTCTTGGGAGATCTCTGTGGGTGCAGATGTGCTTGTAATCATTTGATCATTAGGAAGAGGTATTGTTTAGACCATCATTTTCAAATATGCTTCGTGCAAATAATTCTCATGTAATACAGTTGACTTTCTTAGAGTTCACACAACCAAGTTTGTATGATTGAATTTCTCTAGTCAGATCATTTCCGTCATTATGCTTCCTTTCACTAAATTAAATCCCCTTTTGTATATTAAAGGGGCCATCCAATGTAGAGAAAAACACAGTTCTCTTTATAAGTTGTGAAGTCATTAACAACAGGCCTTCTAGAATGTTGCTTTGTCTGAAGATGTCTTCTTGGGTTTTGAGATGTATAGTGACATTATTGACCTCATGGCTCCTTTAAATAAATTGACTATGCAATTGTAGGATATCCACAGTTTCAGTATTTATATAAACTAATACTGGCTGCTAAAATGATTTGCATTGTCCTTAATGTAAGGTTTACTCCACGGTTTGCTGAGTTTCTATGAGATTCTCATAGAAAATATATATTTTCAAAGTTGGCTTATAATATACAATAAAACACTGCAGTACAGCACATCTCTATGTGCCCCGAGGAACATAAATACCTTTCCATATCAAAGTAATCATGTATTTGAGACATGTAAGGAATTTATTCCTACCATGCAAATATGGGATAATGGTGTACAGCAAAAGAATACACTTTTACCAAGATTTCACTAGATTTTTCGTTCCACACCATTACATATATGTCCTGAAATTTACAGGAGGTGACTGATATTTACAAATAGTACTGCACACTGCTCATTAAATTCTAGAATTTTGGATAGAGGTCTTGTTTCCAGCATGTCTCCAGCAGGTTTCCAGCATCAGTAGAGATTTGGCCGAAATAGAGTTAGCAGCTATCTCTTTTCCTGGTAGTCTCTGAAAAGTCAAGAAATTGCTTTCTTGCTCTATGGGATCCAGACAACAACTCAAAGAACGTTTAGAAATTAAGAACATCACTTAATTTAAGAGACCTCTCCTTCTTGAGAAGGATTAATGAAGACACAATAACATCCTTCAATGTCCAGCAAGAGGTTCTCTGCATGCATGGCTCAGCTCGACCTTTCTTTTTTTTTTTTTTAACGGGTTACTTTCTTCATCATATCCACATAGTTTATTTTCAATAAATTTATTTTGATATTTTCAGAAGAGAACAACAGGAAATTACAAGATCATTATAATTATTCCCACCCTCACCTTGCCCGATCACATTGTTGCTTCCCTGTACCTGTGACAATGAATCCGGCTAGTCAACATGCAGTCCTGGTAATGGCATCTGGAACTAGTTGCAGAATTGAACAGTGCTATTACTATGGATGTGTGTCGTCTGCATAAATATCCATGACCCTCCATATATTGAGGCAGGGTATTTATTTAATGTTTTAAAAAAGATAATGCAAGATCAGTCCCCAAACCTCTCCCAACTTTCATTCATCTTGCTTTAGGCTGTATAATACCTTTTCCAGCTGTAGAAAATACTAAGGGCCTGATTTAGAGTTTGGCGGAGGGGTTTCTCTGTCACAAATGTGACGGATATCCCCTCTTCCATATTATGATTCCATTATAGCCTGTGGAACTTGTAATACAGTGGACCAGATATCCATCACATTTGTGACAGAGTAAACCCTCGGCCAAACTCTAAATTAGGCCCTAAATCCTATGATATCACTTCAGAGGTTTGAGAACATAATCCATGCACCGTCTGCCCAAGATCACCTGTTTTGCTGCCAGGAGAGGAACGCTTACTGTGCCCAAAAGTGAGGAGCCTCTCTCCCATTGTATGTTTAAACTTTATTACTGCCTGACCCAGGAGCTTTCTATACAGGAGCATTTTATAGAAAATGGACATTGTGCCACTCTCTCCTCAAACTATACAGCAACACTGTGATCATTTGCTCTGTATCGTGTGCCGCCTAAGAGTCCCATGCATGCTTGGTGCAGCCATTAGCCCTTCTCATCAGTGCTCCCCAGTGGCCCACTTCTAAGGAAATTCCCAACTCTCTTTCTAAGGCAACCTGGGAGATCACTTTGGGTGCATGTTTTTTATCTACTCCTTAATGAAGAGATCCTTTTTTTCACACCTGCCTCTGACAAGCTGCCATATTTAAATCTGGTTGAAATGGCCTGTTCGAAAAAATGTAGTGAACAGTGAAAGCACGCTGAAGAGACACTCTTTTACTCTCACTTCATCCGAAAACGTCTGGGATACATTGACAACTGCTGACAGGCAAAAGGTAAAAAGGTCTATATTCCCTCTTAATTCACAGGACCTCTCAAAGCTGACAGCAGGACAAGTTTGTGGTTGGTAAGGTGCCAGTGTTTTTGTTGTTGTCCCTTGACCATTCCAGGATGTAATTAGCTATACTGCCTGATAAAAGACATTAATCTCTGGTACACACATACACATTCCCAGTGCCCCATCAGGAAAATACTTTGATGGTATGCTACTCTAGGCTTTGTCCATATCCCCATGAAGGTGTTACAAAGTTCCTGATTGTGGTCTATTGTCCACATTTGTTCACATTTTAATCTAACAGACAGCACATGAAATTAGCGTTGAATTGAAGCAATACAGATATTTTGCTTCTCGTATATCTTCCTACCCGCAATAGAATCAGGTTATGCATCCTTTGCGGATCAAGAGCTGTGTCTCTGGGAAGGCTGGGGTAATTGCCTCTGAACTACTTGCCAAAGATTTGGGTGAAACTAGCTCTTAGGTATTTTGTTGATGTAGACCTCCACCTATAGAATGTCCAAGACTTCAATGTAGCAAGTATTTAGGGAGTGTGGTAGAATTCATCACCTTTGTTTTGACTGTTTTGACCTGAAACTCTGAGGCTTGATGGAACTGGGTTTGTTGGTACAGGACTGCTTGGAGCGATATCTCCTGGTTAGACAGTGATATCATAATATCTCCACCAATTGCTAATTTAAAGGAGTTACAACCTTACCTAACTCTTAGTATCCTCTTATCAGTGCAAATTAATTTTGCTACTGAGTTCATGCAGATTTAAAAAAGAAGCAAAAATAGAGGCCATTTATGACACATACGTCTCTGGATATGATCCATGTATAATTTTGTCCAACCACACTCACTCTTGCAGTGTTGGCTCTATGGTTTGCCATAAACATGCATAGGAACATGTCTCCTGTAGGAAGGCCTTTTCAGTGTTGAGGGAGGGGAATATGCCCATTGTGTAAAATTGGGTTGCTGGATGAGTGAGGTGTTATCTCTTCAAGTAACATCACAATCCCTGACAGGGTGAACCACAGAAGGCACTAAATCAACCTGTGCTTAACCATCTTGTAGCTTGCCACAAAAGCAGTCAGGCTTAACTTAGAGGCAATGTGTAACGTATTTATGTAGCACATGAACAGTAATTAAGTGAAAACAGAACACAAGAGAAATGCCACATCAATTTAGAATAAGAGTACATTTTAATATAGTATTTGACACCAAAAGACGAAAGTTCAATTAGCAGAACAGGAGTTATGAATTTTAAAGTTTAAGGAAGAAACTAACACCTAAAACTGACATTTTGGGATTTTACCTATTTGGGCACTTTTAGAACCACCACAAAAAGCTCCAGGCTGGAGGAGCACAACCTGAGGGTTAGAAATCACCCAGGCTGGGGCCAGGTGCAAGTTCAAGATGGTTGGAGCCTTTTCTGTCCCTGGGGCTCTAATCAGGAGTGCAGCCAACTAGTCCTTGGAGTCACTTCTGCATTCCTGGGTTCAGCAGTAGGGCAGGGTCAGACAGCAGGGCAGGCCTCTGAGGTTTCAACACAGGCTTCAGTAAGCACAAGAGTCCTCCCAGGTGCAGCAAAGCACTCTTCTGAAGTACACAGCAGGCAACAGCATTAGACAGTCCTCTGAGAGTATTTACCTTGTCCATAAAGTGAACCGAAGAGTGGGTCTGTGGGCCTTATTTTTTGTACCTGGTACCTGCTTTGACGTAGGAGAAGTTTCTAGAGAATTACTTTTGAAGTGCTTGAATGTTCCTGCTTCCCTGCCCTTGATCCAAACTGGCTGCATGAACATTGGAGGGGAAACAAATCCTTAGTGTGAAGGCAGAGCACAGCCTATTCAGCTGCAAGTTGGGCTGTATATAGTCTGTCCCCCCCCCCACATCATGCCAGTAATGGCCCACCCAAGCACGCCTAATTTCTCTATTGTGTGGCTACTGTGTGGCTATCTGGGAGGAATAAACAAAGTCCCACTGTCAAATATACCCAGTCACATGACTCAGGAACAGGCTGCAGGCACCTAATAGGGCAGGGAAATGCCAATTTTCTAAAAATTTTATTTTCAAAATTGTAACCTAAAATCCAACTTTATAATTATAGATGGTTTTAATTACAATTTCTCACACACCAAACACAACATGTTCACCTGTTCCCAATCAAAGGAATGTAATAAGACAACCCAATGTTATTCTATTGGAAGGGCAGGCCTCAAAGTAGTAAAAAGCAAATGTAGGAGTTGTTCACTACCAGGACATGTAAAACTGCAAAGTACATGTCCAAACCTTTAATTACAATGCACCCTGTCCTATAGGCTCCCTAGAGCCTACCTTAGAGCTAACTTATATGCACTAAAAAGGAAGTTTAAGGCTTGGCAAGTGGGTTATATTGCCAAGTCATATTGGCAGGTTAAAACTGCATTAAGGCTGCAATGACAGACCTGGGGCATGTTGTAAGGGACTACTTAAGTGGGTGGCACAATAAGTGCTCCTGGCACTAGTCTCATTTGATTTTCAGGCTCAGGGTATATGGTATACCACTTTACTAGGGACTTTTAAGTGAATTAAATATGGCAATCAGGTGTAAGCCAATTTTACCATGTTCTAGGTAGTGAGCAAAAGCACCTTGTCACTAGTAGCAGTGGTGAAGTGCACAGCGGGGCATATTTACAAGAGGCTTGAACCACTGATGCGTCTCTTTTTTTGATGCACCCGTGGCACAGGCTGCAGGCCCATGTCTACAAGCCCATGCAAAGCCACTGGGCATGGCTTTTCGAGGTATTGAATATATGGAATTAGGCAACGGAGCTCAAGTTTCTACATTGCCTTACTCTGAATCGAGGAGGCCTTCCATGGGTGTCGCAGTGGGTTTTCCCACACTACACCTATAGATTTTGACGCATTCCCAGGTTTACAATGATTTGTAAACCTGGGAATGTGTCAAAAGTCTAAGCCTCCCAGGGGAGGTAGAATAACTTTATTTCTCCTTGATTTTTCCTCGTTCCACGTGTGCTGCATTCTGCATTCCATTGATTGTTTTTGTACTGAAAGGTGTCAGTTTCTGTACAAAAACAATCATTCATACAACGCAGACTCCCTTGCACCATGGTGCAAGTATGCTTAGGTTGACACATAGAAGCCAATAGTGCGCCAGCACAGTGGAAGAGGACAGGAATGTCCTGTATCTTTTAGATACATCCCATTACTGCCCTTTTCTTTTGACTCAGGGCAGTGCAGCAAGAGGCCTTGTGGTGCTGCCCAACACCAAAATATTGTAAATATTCCCCAGAGTAAAGCCAAAAAAACAAATTCAGCAAAAGAGGAGGGTGAACGTAAGAACTGTGAGGGAAGACCACCCTAAGGATGACAGGTCAAATTCCCCCTTTCCGCTTTTGTTAATAGCTTCTAAACGATTATTTTCATCTTGTGTCCAAATCTGTATTTCCTTAATAAATTATGCTTGGTCTAAAATAATCAGTTGCTGACCACAAGGGAGGCACTCATCATCTTTTTTTTTTTTTTTTTAGTCCTCATTCTTAGTCCCGTGGTCTGAAACGTCTAATGAATAAAGTACCAAGGTGGATTCCTTCTATTTCGATCAACGAATAAGACTATCAGACCAGGGAACAGCCCATCTCTCGGCAGGGTAACCCTCTGGAACGCTGAGCATCTCGTTCCTTTTGACTCTTGAATATAGGACCAACTTTACTACTTAGCCAACCAATTTATTAACTGCTTCCAGAACTCAGAACCCTTCTCACTTATTCCTCTCCCTTTAATATCACATACTAGGTTGTGCAATAATGAGTCTTTCCATTCCACCAACGTTGGGGGCAACGGGCTAATCCATTTCCTGCATATCTCTCTTCTAGCCAACAGAATCATATAAAAAAAAGCAACTTGGCACTGTCTTTTTTTATCCTATTATCTCCCTGTATACAACCAAAAATAATCAGAGAGGGACTTACCTTACACTTCAAGGATAGAATCTGATTAATACATTCACCAACCTCTGTCCAAAACCGGAGAAGACGAGGGCATTCCGCAAACATATGCAGATCACCTTCAGATTCAACACCACATTTCCGGCAGCAAACCTTACTACCCGACTTCAGTCTTGACAATTTTTCAGGGGTCCAGAAAACCTTGTGAATTGTAAATAGATGGTTTCTTCTTAAACAAGCCTGTTTACTGTAGAGTACGACAAAGCTGTAGATACTTGCCACAACTCTGTTGTCTGTACTCCTGGGAGATGTTCTTTCCAGATGTCTTCCGGCATAGGAGATTCACTGTCTATCGTATCCAGGAGTGTCCAATACCATCTCGCTAGTTCTTCTTTTCCCATATCCCCCTTTCTGGAGTATCCTCTCCACTGTATTTGTGCCACCCACTCCTCCTTTGGTTTCTTTCACCCAGCTCCTTTTTTGCCAATATTTAAATTTAGGTAAATTTCCTGCTGTGTCCCTTAGGAGATCACTATAGGGAATCAAGCCCTTTACAGTACACAGCTGCCCCATTGCCACAACCCAGCCTTCCTCAGAGGAACAGCTAAAACATCCTTTGTCCATTCAGGCGAACCCAGTGAGTTCCATATCGGGGCATATTTGCTATAATATGGCAAATTAGGGCCCCTTCCCATCTCATACAAATGTTTTGCTGATAATCAGAATCTCACCTTCTTGAAAAATTTTGGAACTCCAAATTTATGCAAAAAACCCTCCTCTATGACCTTCTCAGATTTCATCATTACTTTTAAAATCAGCCCCAATTCCGAGGTTGTAGCTCCACTGCAAGCCCTCCTCATATTTTTTATGAAGGTTGCCCACGCATACAGTTGTAAATCCGGTAGTGCTAACCCACCTTTCTCTTTCCTCCGCCTCAATTTTTTCCATGCTATACGTGCACCCTTATTGCCCGATATAAAACTGCTAATCTTGCCTTGAAAGTTGTTCATCCATTCTTGATCAAATCTCAAAGGTAGTGCATTAAAGATAATCAGCATTTTTGGCAGAAGCGTCATTTTAACCAAATTGACCCTTCTTAGAATCGTAAGAGGTAGATTAGCCCACTTCTTCATCTGCTTACAAGACTCAGTTATCACTCTCACAAAATTTCTTTCAGCAATTCCCCCCAGGTCATTTAATATTGTAATGCTCAAATATTTAAACTCTCTACTCATCTTAACACTCCCCACGGGCATATTCTCGGCCATATTCCAAGCCATGACTTCCGTTTTACTTTTATTAACCACATACCCCGCAATTCCCCCAAATTCCATTATCAACTCTACCAAAACAGGCAGGAATTGCTTTAAATTACCCTTATAGACCTTCAAGTCATCTGCATATAGTGCTACTTTCCTATTCCAGTTCCCTCACTGAAATGGGAGTATCATCGGATTACTTCTAATTTTACAAGCCAGGGGTTCTATATATAGGTTGAATAATAGAAGGGCTAGAGGACATCCTTGTCTTGTTCCCTCTCAAACCTGAAGGGATGAGTTAAGGAGCCATTAACTAAAATTCTTGCCACAGGTTTATGATATATCAACTGTAATACCCTTAACCCTACTACCCAAATTGAAAAACACACAAAGCGTAGTCAAATAAACCCAATTAACCATATCAAAAGCCTTGGGGGCATCAATCATCACCACCGCTAGGGGTACCTTGCATGTGCTTGCCAAATCTATTGCCCCTATAAAACCATGCGTTAGCTCATGTAGGTGCCTACCCTTTATGAACCCCTTTTGGGTCAATTTCCCCGCCCCCTTACCCAATCTTCTCGGCCAAATTTTGTAATCGCTGTTCAATAAGGAGATTCGCCTATATGACTTGCAGCGTGTGGGGTCTTTCCCTGGCTTTAATATTAAGGTTATCGTTGTCTCCCTCAAAGAGGGAGGGAGCGCTGGCCCCTCCTTGCAAATACCATCGCACAATCCTACAAAAACATTAGGTATGCTATCCCCTAAACTGTTATAGACTTCAAGGGGTAACCCATCTGGACCTGGCGCCTTCCCTAATTTCCCGGAAAAAATCTCATATTCTACTTCAGCCCTATTAATTCCCTCATTCAAAATTTCTCTATCTTCATCCTCGTCTCCCAAGGCAGTTAGATCTACACCTTGCAGCCAGGTCTGAAGCGAGCCTAAAGGTACCTCTAACCTCTCTCTATAGAGATCCTGAAAGTAATCCTGAAACGACTCTTCTATTTCCTTATTCCCTTTACAGGGACCCCCTATGTTTTCTACCTGGATCTCCACCACTTTATTCCTCATCTGTTTTGATTTTATTTGCCAAGCTAATATTTTCCCACAATTTTCCCCATATTCGAAAAAGGTCATCCTATTAGCTTCACATCTTTCCTTGATTCTCTTATCTAATTTGGCTGCAAGCTTGTTTTGAGATTTTTGGAGTACCTTAGCTAATTGTTCCTTTTCTTCTTCCGGGCCTTTTTTACCTATCAGCTCTTTTTCGACTGATTGTCTATATTTTTCCAAGACACTAATCTTGTTCTTATATGTTTTCCTTTTAAAGGAGGCTGCTCTCATCAGTCTACCTCTCAGAAAGGCTTTGTAAGCATCCCAAACCACCTCTGGTGATGATGAACCAACATTTTACTTAACAAATTCTTCTGTATCCTTTTTCACGTCTGCCACAATATCTTCATCTAGGAGGAAAGTTCTATCTAACGTCCATCTAGTCCGCACATTATTCTCTCTGAGCTTAAAACTCACGCTCACTGCTGAGTGATCTGATGAGTGTGCTCTGACACCCTCCCATCAACTAACACGTAATCAATCCTGGATTGGTGTTTATACTTCTTATTATTATAGGTGTACCCCCGCCTTGTTCCCATCACCTCCCTCCAGATATCATGAAACCCAAAATGGGTCATCATGTTAATCACCTGGGATCACATCTTCTCATTCATTTTCGCCCTACTCCCCTTTGACCTATCAAGGTTGTAATCCAACACTATATTAAAATCTCCTGCCCATATTATTGGGTTTGAATGCCCTAGCAGGTGCTGATATAGCTCTCGCAGGGGCTGAACATCATCCCTATTTAGGCCATAATAACCCACCAAAGTAAAAGCCTGATTGAAAGCCAGCAACCTCCCTATTACCTACCTTTCAGCTTTATCCACTAGTCCTCCCTGAAAAGAGATCTCAGGATGGTTTTTAACTAGTATAGCCACCCCTTTACTACCCCCCGTCTGAGTAGAACATAAGATGTCCTGGATCCAACCATGTGGCTTAAACAAATTACTGCACTCCTCACTAGATAAGTGCGTTTCTTGCAAAATTATCACCATAGCTTGGACATCCCTACAATATTCGACTAACCTCTTTTGCCTGCCCCTTACCCTTAAACCATTAACATTCCAAGATAAAAGCCTTAATTCATTGCCCTTCATCCACTTTTCCTGCTTTCACACACGATCTGCCCACACCCCTAGAGATTAACAAAAACAACCACTTCATACCAAGTACACCTGAATAAGGACATTTTTTCCCCTTTTTTCCCCTTTTTTCCCCATGCTCCCCACCCTGTGCACCTCTCCATCCTCCTAACCTTCCACTCCCCTCTACAATCCCTCAACCCCACCACCATTTCCTTGAGAGAACCCACCCTGTCTTCTCACACGGCGAGATCGCCGTGGGAGACTCCTCCCGGTCCAAAATCAACTATAGAAATACCGTGCTCCCAGTGGCTGATAATCCTTATCCATTGTCTTAATCAGACCGTCTACCTCGCTGGTATCCCTAAATGTATAAATTGTATTATTTGCCATCGCCCTCAAGGAAGCAGGGGTTTTCAGCTGGGCCGTAGCCCCTAACCACTTCAAGACATCAATTCTTTTCCCAAACTCCCACTGTTTATTCAGTGACGCAGTAGCTAGATCCGATCTGATCTCAAAGTTGAAACCCTCAGCTGTCAAAGTCTTTTTTTTAGTGCAGCAGCTAAAATACGCTCTTTGATGGCATAAGTATGGAATCTGCCAAAATCTTTCTAGGTTTATCCCTATTGGGGTTTTTTCCTAAAAGGATCCCTATGCACCCGCTGAATATCTTTTAGCAAGTCTTCTTCTTCATCTTCGACCTGGGCGTCGTGTTTAATCAGACAAACCATCAAATGCTTCAAATCCCCAGCTTCCAATTCTTCCGGGACTTTTAAAAACCTCAAGTTATTCCCCCTCAATTTATTCTCCATCATTTCAAGTTTTACTTGTAGGTTTTCCTCCCCCAATTTCACTTGGCAAATTGCCTCCCTGTTCTCCTCCATGGCTCTCATTAAATCAGAGACTTCGATTTCCAGGGCAGCCATTCATTCTGCAAGATCGTCAAATTTCTGCCCAAGAGATTCACATAAGCCTCTTATCTCTTTTTGATTCATATTAAAATCTCGAAGCTTCCCCTAACCTCCACTGCTAAATCTTGTATCATCCCTGCAATAGACTGAGCAAGAGGTACATCATTTGAAGTCTGCCCCTGTGGGGTAGAGACCTCTTCCTGTTGTGGGTACCCATCTCCACCTTGCCTCCCCCCTATCTCTGAATCCTGCCGATGAGTGGTAGAAACCCCTTTGGAGACATTTTTCCCATCCTCTTGACTAGAAGGCCCACTGTTGTTACTCTGTTGCAGGTTATCCGCTTTTAGCAGCTGAA
This sequence comes from Pleurodeles waltl, assembly GCF_031143425.1. NCBI lineage: Eukaryota > Metazoa > Chordata > Amphibia > Caudata > Salamandridae > Pleurodeles > Pleurodeles waltl. The sequence goes on along the minus strand of NC_090443.1, from coordinate 797,630,360 downwards.
CCCTATTAGGAGAGTGCTCGATTTGCATAACATGGCTGTCCTCTACACTCCTTCCGAACAAAATCAGGATTCCTGTACATTTCAGCCTCCATCTCCTTCGCCTGCATGCCAGGCAAGACTTTTAAATATGTGCTTAGAGACAGGGTAATCCTTGTTTTCCTAAGAACAGATTTTGAGTGTCTTGAATTCAGCACAGCCACCCCTGTATGCCTGGTGCTATTGCTATCTCACATTTCCTGTTTATCCACCATTGGAGATTTACTAGATCTCCAATTCTTTTTATGGGGGGGGGGTCCAGCCTGGGGGACCGAATTCCCCTTTGAACTAGGGCTCTTCTTACCACTTCTTAAAGAATAGGACAGGTCTCCTTTCTTCCCGGTTCCACCTCCTCCTTTCCACTTGCCCAAATGCAGTCCCCTCGTGCACTGCATACTAAAATTATATTTATTTCCATCCCGGGGTAAAATGGAAGAGGACGCTCAGGAGAAACAGTCACCCCCTCTCCCCCTGCAGGGACCAAGTAGCTCTTTTTATGGCGCAGTTGGAGTAAGGGACCAAATTTCCCCAAGGCTTCCTCTCTTCCAGCAGAAATGGCACCCTCCCGTCAGCAGTGTAACTTGTGCTGACTCTTCCCTTACTCCCCCGGAGGGGAATCCTAGCTGCAACGTGCATACCGCGCTGAGGCTCACAGGCAGCCCACATCCAGATCACGGGCCCGAAGATCTCAACTGTCCCCTCCAGCACAGGTACGTTTTTTTAGTTCTTTATGCCTCCTAAATCAGCTGCATTTAGAAAAAGCTGGAGCGCGACTTGTACGTGCAAACCAGGACCGGCGCAGGAACCCCTCCATCTCCTGCACTCATCATCTTGATCCTCAAACAGTGGAAGACTGCACTGGGTGCCCTTGTACAGACCCCTACCCATGCTTAATCCTGACTATAAAATGCTTAGCAAACTTTTGGCAGCCTTCTTGCACAAACATCTGTCATTGTTGGTGCATGAGGTCCAAAATGATTTTATACCCCACAGCAATAAATCAGTTATCATTAGGAGCATCTGCCGAGTTATTGACAAGACATCGGAGGAATGACACTTAACAGTGTTCATAGTATTACCACATGTGCTGTCTCATTTTGGTAACCTGCTGGTCTGGATCCACTGCTCATGTTTTAAAGCCAGGGAAGCCTTTCTGAGGGAGTTGGTTTGGCGGGTGCTGCAGGGTATCCCAGGATATACTGAGACAGTCCCTACGAAAGAGGGAACTTAGTGCCCCAGACATTGAGGTACACAAGCTGGTGGTCCAATGCTAGACGGTGGCCAAGTGGCTAGACAGGCAGGGTTTTGCAGAGCTGGGACCAGCAGGTGTCGGGACTGAGATGACACCCCAGGTGTGAGGCTGATGGCCATCAAACTATGGGCAAATAACTACCCACAACGTCTTGAAATCGCACCACGCTGCTGGAAGAGGGTTATGTTTAAAACCACCCACTATACACATCAGAACTTCCATCAGTGGGCATGCCCACTGCCTAGGAAGGGTACTTAATGGCTGGCACACTGAAAATGGATGGAGGTGGGACTGCAGATAGTGGACATCTGCTTACAAAATGGAAAACTCCGTGAGTTGGCGATATGTTAAATTCACAGCCTCTAAAATATGTGGCCCTAAGACACTTACTGAGGGACATTGTGGGAGGACCATCGCACTGAGCCATCACAACATAAAACACTACAAACACTATTCTTATTTGGGGAAGGTCATGAACTGATCTCCTGACCGTACTGGTCCCTACTGAATATGACACTACCACCCATAAGTAGGTTGAGGATGTACTGGGGGCCAGCACTGGGGGAGGCATCGCGGGGAAAACGAATGGGCAGCAGCCCTAGAGTGCACACAACTGCTTCCCAGAAATAACCGATTTAAATATATGCACTGCAACTATTTACACACCACGTACTTAACACCATACAGACTTAAAGTCAACAGTGGAACAGATGATGAGTTGTCTTAAATGCGCTCTGAGAAACATGGACTTCCTACACATGACATGGGTGTGTCCGATGGTTATGACCGTCTAGCAAGTGGTCACTGAGACGCTGAGAACAATGACAAATAAGGTGGGCCTCTACGTGCTTAAGATTTGCCTGCAGGCTCTGCTGAAACCAAGCAAGGTTGGTTCAGAGTTCCTGGCTGTGGCCCTGTTGCTCACTTGATGAGCCATAGGAATGCACTGGGTAACCTGTGATGGTCCCTTCATCCCCCTGGTGTAACTGGAAGGAGGAGGTGAGGAAATGAGATATGGCGTCGGTATCCTCTTCTGTTTGAAGGAACGATTAGGGCAAGACAAACACCCTATTGCAGACTGGTGGGAAGAAACAGTTAAACTGTTTACTGTCATGCTAGACTGAACAGGGCTGTACCATGGGCCCACATCATACCAGCTAGATGGAAAGGCACATGCCGCTACCAATTCCATCAGCGAACATGGACTACATAGCTGCCGGGGGGGGGAGCAGTATTACAGGTATACTCGGGATGCATGCGAATACTCCCATGTTAAATCAAAATGGGACAAGTGGGATGGGGGGATTTTATGTTCTATACTTTTGGTTGTGTCTGTTCCAGTCTGTGTTGTGCAATGTACTGGTCATGCTCCGGGACCGACAAGCCGACTGTCTGTTTCAGAGGCAGCCAGGATATGACAGCACAGAAGACGCATTAATGAGAGTGCTAAAGTACACATTACATTGGGCAATGGCAGAAAAAAACAGCATAAAAGTGTATTGCTTCTGAATGTTCTTGTACGCTGTTTACATGAATGCTTACACTATGACAGAATAAAACTATTTTAAAGAAAGGTGAGACATAAGGATAGCCAGCCTTTGGGCCGAGATTGCAGTGTATTTTAAGGTGGAGTGTAAGTGTTCATCCTTGTGTACAGTTTTAGTATACTTCTTATGGCTTAAAGTGATTTCATGTGTTGATTGTGGTGTCCTTTAAACTTTCTTGCTTGCTAGTGGTCAGTTCTGCCTTTTTCTCCCTCCTTTTTCTGTTTCAGAGAAGTGACTAACTACTGTATTGTTCCACTTTGGTTTCTTTATCTCTTGCTGTGACTGACTATTTGTGTTATTTCTTTGGTGCTCCCCTTTCACTGTGGGTGTTTTAGGATAGTAGCTGCCTGCCTCTTATTGCTGCATGCCGTTCCTCCCATCTCCTCCCATGTCACTGACATTTGTTTTGGCTTTTTTCCACTGCTGTCCTCGTTTACCTCTGGCTCCTAAAATAAGCTTATTTTACAAAAGAAACACCAAGTCGTTTAGCTCACTGCTCACGACAGTCACAATATGCCATTTCTGGTCGAATGCAGCTAAACCTAGTAACAATGATGTGAAACTTGCTTAGCCTCCCATTGCATCTCTAGTCTCTCTGTCTAGGGCCCCTCCCTGGCAGCCCTCAGGAGATTGCACACAGGGTATTGCTTATCTCCTTTATTGGGACCATAAATCTTCTCAGGCTGCTCTGCTCATTGAAATGCCAGGCAAGAATGCTTGCAAGACTTTTCATTCTGTTAAAATAAAAAGAAAATACATTTCCAGCCTCATTTTTCAATTTCTGTTCAGATGTTTACACAACCCGAGGTAGTGCAATCATCTTCTCGTCTCTCTTCAATGGCTTGTGATTTCTGATGTGAGTAGCTGTCATTGATCACCAAAACATGGCAGGAAAAGGCATATTTACGAGACAATGTTGACCAATATATGTGAAAAGAAAAGTCCAGTTCTGAATTTACAATGCCAATAGCTCTAACTCAGCAAGATGCGAGACCTATTGCAATGCCAATGAGATGAGCCTCTATAACCAACACTCCTCTTGACTGGTACCCTAGGGTGTCTGCCTTATTGGATACTAAAAGAGTGTGTCAGCTTGCCTATAGAAGGCCGGGGTGAAGCCATCTGACTTCAGGATCTTACAGATCAATAGACTTCTCACTGCAAGCATTGTGTTGCTCTAGCTTGTCTGATTATGGTTTGTCAGCTAATGCTTCGTTCAACTAAATCGTAATCTTCAAAGGTTCAGATTGTACCCTGGTATTCAATGTTGTGTATAAGCAATGAAAGTGTCTTAGCTTTTCCTCTTCTGGGTCATGCATGTCAACTCTGCTTATCCTTGAATGAGTGGGTATTCAAGTGTGCTTTTAACATAGCCATGAATTATCTGCCCATTTGCTTTCCTACTTCAAAGTACCTATGGCCTACTCTGGCCATGTTATGTGCTTTGTTATGTTGCTCTAGGATCATCATGTGTCCTGTGAGAGCTTGAATTTTGCACCACAGAATCTGAGGCTGGGTTAGCATCAGGTGTTTCTCTGATTCTTTTACGTTTGGGTGATGCATCTGGAGAACTCCATCTCACTGTCTTTTCAACTGGCAATCTTTGCAGTAAGAAATGCCCTACATTGCTTTGTCACTGATGCTTTTGTTATTAATTTGCTTGTATTCCTTCATCTTCTTTGTAACAATTCTCACAACTGAAGACTTAGTTAGGCCTTATTTGGTTTTCATTGGCTCCTTACTTCACTCATATCAGTAGGCTACTTAAGTGTGCATGTGAATGGGGCATTTTCAAACAAAGGCATAACACTATGCTCCACCTCAAAATATGAGGTATTTAGGCCCAGATCTCTGTACTGGGTGTGAATGTTTGACATTGTTCAGCATTCCATCAATCACTTGTTCTTTTTGCAGTTGTTGCCTTAAGTGGGACAGGTATGACTGGTTGCGGGCCCCCTGCTTCCCATGCCACTGGAGTCAAGCTATCCTGGCTGATGAGGGCTGATATCCCAAACCCAGTCCGAGGATGCTTGTTTCTTGTCCAGGAATGACCTGGCCTGGCAATTCGGGCTGGACTATTCTCATAGGGAGCAGGGTCTAGACTAATCTAAACTTGAATGGCACCGGTAGCAGAAATACTACGGATTTCAGCCCAGATATCTGTTCTGGGGTTGAATGTTTGACATTGTTCATCATTCCATCCATCACTTCTTCTTTTTGAAATTGCCACCTCATTCATAAGGCCTTGAGGTCCATTCCAGTACATAATTTGTGGGAGGCACAGTAGTACATTCATTGTCACGTGAGTGTTTGGCCCTCTTGGAGTCTGGTAAGCCCATGTCTTTGAGTCATTTCCTCTTCATAGTACAAATACTTCACCAACCAAATAACCAGGTTCTCTATTGCAGAAGAGAGACAGAGCCGTGGAAGGAGTTCAAACATTGTGACTTTTGTAACATTTCATGTTTGCTTCTGGACAGTAGGCAGAGAAGCATTACAGTAGCATATGTCTTGTCTCAAATTGACGATAAATATGCTAATTGAAAAGCCCAATAGACGTGATCCTGTGCAGATCTTCCAGGGCAGCAACAGGATTCCACACAGACCTGTAGGGATTTCACTTACACTTTCCCATCACACTAATAAAAAAACCACAGAATTAGATCTGCAGATATTGGGTTAATTCAGAGGGTTTTTCATCTTGGTCTATCCAAATTGTGCCACAGTGAAGAATGACCACAATGATGAAATTAGGGTGCAAGGATTATTTGCATTGAGGTTAGGCCCATGAAATGATTTTCACCCATGAGATAAAGGCTTGGAACTGTGACTCCTTTACACGATTTCACCACCAGCAAAATACACCACTAACCTCAGTTTCTGCCTTTGTAGAGTACTGCTCTACAACAATGCTCAATAAGCAAAATGGGCCTAAGCGTGGAAAGTGCATGGCACGAAACAAGAAGCCGTAAATAATAGCAATCTATGATAAACCATCAAATGTTCTTGTATAAAGTTATAGTCAAATCTACTCAGGTTTTGCATGATTTATCCACTTATTCATATGCATTCCTTATTTTTTTACATATAAGCAGACTTTGGTGCAAGGAAATTAAGGACTTCTCCCAGAATGGTAAAGTACAGAAGCATCTACTTGAACCTAGATCTCAGTTCTGCTCTAGACATCAAGGCCAATTACAGTTTGGTGAAGCAATTTCCCTGCCCCATTTAGATGTGTGGAACCAAAGAATTGAATTAAGCCTCAGTTTCCTTTGCCTTTATAAACCCTTGACCTGATGGCCTTTCTGCTAGTGGGCCCGCCAGGTCACAGTGGCAGTAACTCTATCCTATTTAGGGCAGGGAATCATCCCTCCCCCAGGACACACAAGGAGATTGAGGACTTATTGGGGGTGGGGGGGGTGGGGTCATAGACGGCTTCAGTGTTTTTGTGGCTAAGCAGAAAGAACTAAACACTGTATTATTTGAAGCCATTCTAAATATACACTGGCGGAATTCTGTAATATAACACTTCAATTGTAACAGTTACACTTTTTGTGTGGAAGATAGCACATACCCTGGGATCTCAGGTTAATCTGCGTTTTTCGAGTCATTTGCCAACAGATATCTGATGTTTTAAAATTGGTGTTAATAAATCTCAATCTGTAGAAGTTGCATCTTTCATTAATCTATTTGATATGTTCTTTTCTGTAATTGGTTATTAAAACAGTAATGCCAAGACATGCGAGAAAAATCAGCCCCTGTTGCCTCTGAAAGCGTCATGCCGCGATATCATCTAGAAAAATCAATTTTAAATTCATACACGAACACATATGACATTTTATCAGGCATAATCATTGTGAACACATCCAAAACAGCATGATAAAAAGACTCTGTTTCCGCAGATTTAGTTTGTATCTGCACCTAGACAAACTGAAAGTGTTTACCAGACTCCAAGAGTGTTTACATCTGCACGATTTGGAATTAGTTTTTTATTCATTTATTTGAATAGCTGAGGTTTTGTACACTATGATAATGAACTATCACTGGTTTTCAGTACAAGACCACATTTTGCACAAAAATGCATAGTTCTTGGAATAATGTCTAAAATCTAGAATCTAAAAGCACTATCAACCCGTGAGTCTCGGGAGCATAGAGGAGAGATCTTCACAAACGTAATCTGTCATTGTATGAACATAGTTCGCTTGATTCAATTTGATATGCGCTGGATCTAGGTCAGGTGGCGAGAATGCTGGTTAGTGTTTGGGCTTCTTCCTACCTTTCCAGTCACGTGCGTGATTCTTTGTGTTATCCATACTCCCTGAGACCTCTCCTCTCTTCCTTGTACGTCACCTTGCCCGCGACCTCCGCATTCAGGGTTGTATACCACCATTTCCATTCTCTCTCAAAAAGTAATGGCTCTTGTGTCTGAATGCTTAACAGTAATGTAACTCAGGATCATGGCACTCTTGATTGCCCAAGCTTAAGTCCGTAAAATAAAGTTTATATGCTTTCTGGCATTTACTTAACTAAATATTGTATACTTTATGGCATCCGCTGATCCAAAGATTGTAATTTCTGCCTTTCATTGTTACCAGGCCACCATATTATCCATAATACTGCACTGTTTACTGTTTGATTCTAAAATGTGACTAGATGTTTGGTGTCTTCAAACATTACAGCAGCTGGAGTACAATCACTAAATATTTGCAAAAGTGATCCTGATCTGCCTTTTCATATTACCAAAATCGTGATCATTACCAATCTCGCAATTAGGTTTGAAATTGCCACTTGGTGGGCCTTCTCCAACACTCGGTTGCTTCCCTTGTCAAGTTTAGCAGTTCCATTGAACAAATTCTTTTCAGTCTGCCTAGGTTCGCTGCCACTACCACCTCTGTGTCAAACTGAGTGACTATCTGTGAAGAACAGAGTCATCTATGAACATCTAGATATCAGTCTTTAAAGGTGTACCCGGAACTGTCCCACTCTTATCTTCATCCAAACAATGTGAGATATACTTCTGTTGGCAAGCAGATATCAGACACTCTCTAGTTCCTTACTGCTTCTAAACCATTTTGCCTCACCACCATTTCTTGACATTTCAGCATGTTTTGCTCCTTGCACTGGCCCCACTGGATTAGGAGTTAGTCCCTGTTTCCCGTCAAGTCAGCCCTTAAAATGACATTTGGCGATGTTCTGAAGATCAAATGACTAATAACTGCTTTCCTCCCAAATCCCCCTCATCTCTCTATCTCACCAAGATCTCTGCAACCTGTGAATATGCAAATATCTTTGTTGCAATCATATTGATATTTCGGCATTGCTCAGCACGCTTAACAATCTCTAAACCACCAAAACAGTTTTGTTTCTATGTATTAAATGTTGCAATGTAAAGCTTTTCTATTAGAAATGTTGTTCACTCATATCCTGTCAAGGATCTTGAGAATAATTTGAACTGTTGTTAAGCAAACAATAATTCAATGATATATGCTCATATTCTATTATCAAAGATTTCATGTACAAATGTTTACTGAACCAGAGTGCAGCTTAATTACATACACTTGTTGTTTCAAAGATATGTTATTTCCTTTGACATTGTCCAGTTCTAAAAAGGTAAGAGCATGAGGAGTACTATTTTTTGTTATTTAGCCTGCCACCCAACTGTACAACTCAAATTTGAATGACACACAACTACTTTTCTATACCTTTCCTTCATAACCCTTCACTTTAAGATCTAATCATAATCCAGAATATAGTCATGACTAAACTAGTTCAGGTACCTGGCAAATAATTTAAATGTTACTTCCAAGTGCCTCAGATTGTTAATAAAATATAACTTTGCCATTAGGTACACTACAATCTCTTGATAATTATAAGAGGTTCAGTTTCATACCCATTAAATTCCAGCAGCTTGAAAATCTTAGATATTATGGTTGAAACAGAGGGGTCCATCATAGTTTCAGTTCCACTTCTCTTGGTGATATAATCACATTGCCCAAATTCCGTAGCCCATGTTTCCTAATCGAGTTAAATCAACAGCAACAGCAATTCTCGTCAATGGCGCACATCAATATGTTCTGTGAATCTATTTAATCTAACTCGAAATTTAATCAGTGAAGAATCTCATCTCTCCGAATAAACATAGTTAAGGCCATATTTTTGATGGTAAAAGGAGTACCATGCAGACATCCTGACGGAAGAAAAAACTACATTGCCATCAAAGCTTAAAAAGTCATGTCAAAGCATTTGTAAACTGTGCCAGAGGGGCCACATATATACAGTTAGGCTCTGCACTGACTTTTATGGAGCTTCTGAAGTAAGTGGTTTACTGTCTGAAAGATGGTGTGGGGTTCTCTATCTGTATTTAGCCTGGCCAATAGATGAAGAAGGTCCCTGGTGCAATCCCATCCAATCCAATACTTCCCAGAGGGTATGTCTCGGCACCAGATCAAATGCAGCCCTCATATCCATAAAGGCAACATACAGATGATCTATCTTAATGGTGGTATATTTCCAGGAGATGGTCATGAAGCATAATATCTGATCTGTTGTCCCAGTGTTCTCATGGAACCCTGCATGTAGGTGGGACAGAGCCTTGTGCTCGTCTACCCACTACTGCAGACGAGACAACACCTGCCTCCAGAAGATATTTTGAGTGTTGTCATTTAAGCTGATTGGCCTATAATTTAGAGGAACATCATTGGCCTCTTTTATATTAATGGAACAAATATGCCCCCTTACCATGACTGGTATTTCCTCACCTTTTGATACAGCATTTGTTAGCATATTTAGATATGGGACCCTAATATCTGGTTCTGAGTGGAATAAATCCATAGGTATACTATCAGGGTCAGGGGCTTTCTCATTTTTCATATGAGGAAGGGCAGCTTTAGTTTAATCCAAAGTGAACTCTAGCGAACTATTCCCTGAAGGGGAAGAATAAAAGGAGGTCAAGGGCAAGGGTAAATTTATCTGTCACAGTGTCCTTTCCTCGGGAACTGCACGTCGCTGAACAAAAGGCCCACCTTCCGGTGTTACCAACTCAGAAAGCTATTATAGCACAGAGTTATGGTGAAGCTAGTCGGGGGCAAGGGAATTAGGGTAGGGAACAGCAGGGAGAGAGATCTGAAAAGAAAAAGGTTAACACAAATATGCATTCATTCATTCATAGAAATGCAACTTATCAATAGACTCTTGACTAAATGCATCTCCGAGATATCAGATGGAGACCCCTTCTGAAATGGGGGCAAAGCTCCTTCTTTGAAACATGGAACAAGAATAAACTATGACCTCAGAAACAAGAAATGGCAAGAGCTTTGGACTGTGATTACACTCAGAATATCAATCCTGTAACATCTCTGAATTCACAACATAAAACTTTGATCATGGCCTAGAAAATCTCAGAGAATTAAATATGCTTTTCACATCTTAAGCTTTTCAAAGAACAATGAAAACTATGATTTGCTTATCTCCAGAAATGCTTTCACATTCACAACAATTAAAGCCAAAATGATTTGCTCATTGAATATGAAGCACTTCACTTAATAATACCGGGAAGCGCTTTTACTCAAGTAGCCTGAATCACTTAGATGCCAAGAACCTTTTATTCCTGTGAATTAAAGCGCTTTGATTGTCGTGCCAAGAGCGCTTTAAACCTGAGGACTGAAGCGCTTGAATTGCTATGCCAAGAGCGCTTTATATCTGTGAACTGAAGCGCTTGAATTGTTGTGCCAAGAGCGCTTTACATATGTGAACTGGAGCGCCTGAATTGCCATGCCAAGAGCGCTTTACATCTACGAACTGAAGCGCCTGAATTGTCGTGCCAAGAGCGCTTTACCTCTATGAACTGAAGTGCCTGAATTGTCGTGCCAAGAGCGCTTTACCTCTATGAACTGAAGCACCCGAATTGTCGTTCCAAGAGCGCTTTACCTCTATGAACTAAAGCGCCTGAATTGTCGTGCCAAGAGAGCTTTACCTCTGTGAACTGTAGAGCTTTAATTGCTGTGCCAAGAGCGCTTTACATCTGTGAACAAAATGCTTTGAATTGTTGTGCAAAAGAGTGCTGTACACAAAAGCGCTTTACATGTGTGAACTGAAACGCTTTGAACTGCTGTGCACAAAAGCGCTTTAAATCTGTGATCTGAAACGCTTTGAATTGCTGTGCAAAAGAGTGCTTTACATCTGTGATCTAAAATGCCTTTGATCGTTGCGCCAAGCCCGCTGTACTCTAGAAACTGGAAACGCTCTGCTCGTTATGCTAAGGAGCACTTTACCCTTTGGAAGTAATGACTTCCTCCAAACTTGGATTCAGCAAGGTCTTACCGCTACAAGTACGACCTACTCGTTTTTTAATGCACCATGGAAACAAGGATACTTTGGTTGGACGACACTCTGCCACTCAGGAACTCTGTTCTTCTCCAGAGAAACCCCCCACGAGGTCTGGCTGCATCGAAGTCTCCAAAATAGTGAGCAATGTGCTTGGGTGTGGCTGGGCATTATAGGCCTGCCACACCCCAAGATGGCTGCTGCCTCTAAAAATATGGGAATTGTAGTCCCTTCATAGAATAGCACTGATAAGTGCATCTTGTCCACCAATGTCCTGAACCTGCAGCTCTATGAGCTTTGCCACAGGGCAGATGACGTTGATGGTCACCTTTGGAACAAGAGGGGATGACAAGTGGTGCGCATAAAGCGCCGCAGAGTCGAGCAGCGGAGTTTCAGGGAGACCTGGACCACGCCTGGCCTTATTCCTGACAATATCCCACATTTAGGGGGAGATCTAGGCAGATATTATCAATACTGTTAAATAGAGATTTAAAATATTCAACCCAAGAATCTAATGGAGCAAGCATGTCAGGAGAGAAATTCCCACAGGCACTGCCATTAGCGACAGTTTTCTGAAAGGTTGAGTAGTTGTGTCTCCCATAGTCTTCCAAAATCTGTACCCATTGCACCTCTTTCCAATCCTTTTTAGGCATTATCAAATAATTTGTATACATCTTCCTAGCCAATATTATATCACCTTTACACTCTTCTTTAATAGTCTGTATCAGGCTTGCCTTTGCAGCCCAACATGTCGCTGTGCACCAGGGGCATGATGTGGACCTAACTTGTAACTTGGTGACATGCTTTGTGAATAAAACGTTAAGAGTTTTAAACAACTATGAGTGTTTAGAAGTAAAGTTAGAAAGACTTAGCATTACCTTAGATTGCAAGGTAGAATCAAGGGGTTCAAACTTAGTTACTAAAGAGTTATAAATATTGGACTTGATTTATTCATCAGCCACAATGGTGGCCCATATTGTATTCCTATGGTTATTTTAAGGGCCAATGGAGTTATAAAGGAACTATTACTCTGGTCGGGGACCTCCCCTAATAATGCTGTGGTAAACACAGCAACAAGGGCGCTGTGATCACTACCTGGTTGATTAGAAATCATCATATCTTTCATATAGGACCAAAAAAATAATGTCAAAGGATGTATAAACTGTGGCAGAGGGGCCATGTAGAGTTAAACAAAGTTAGACTCTGCACTGACTCTTATGGAGCTTCTGATATAAGTGGTTTACTGTTTGAGAGATGGCGTGGAGTGTGATTGCTTGTGATCTATCACCTAAACACAGATCTGCACCAGTCAAGGGCCGAGTATCTAAACCCATATTGTTACAGAATTCCTTTGCTACCTTTATGTATTATAATTGCGATTCTCTGGTTTAGGTTCTAGGGGGGCAAATGCAAGAAACTAAAACAAAATGGCGGTAAATGCATTTGAAATACATGGTGCTCCAAAGGGATCTTGTGGTGGATGTCCAGAGTAAACTGAAGACAAAGATTTGGCAAAGAAGTGAATCACTACATTTAATATGACTTGTCTCTAAGACAAGCATATCAACAAGAGAAGAAGGAGGAAAGTAACAAAACCAGGCATTATCTAGCAGGGCAAGCGAAAAACTAAAACTCCCAAAATATTGTACGTATGATTTTAACCAATGGAAGTGTTTTGCATTAATGGCAGATAACACCTAAAACCCATTTACTTATTTTTATTACCAGCAATATGGTCAATTGAGATAGAAAAACAAAATTATCTACGGCAAGCAACATTACAAGTTACTAAAACACTGCAGGAGGGTTAATGATTGGATGCATATAAATGTAACATATGAAAGTGTTGTAGGCTAATTTTTTCTTTACCTACAATAAATGCCCTTGGTAAGGATGAATTGTCGGGGAGATTGAACCTATTTGTTGTTCAATTAACAGTAATAACCACAGACAAGCCTTGTGCGACAATTTGCATACACACAGGGCTTTCTAATGATGTATGATGGAAACATGAACAATACACACAGTGAAATTTCCAGTTTTTATTTGTCATTTCATATTTCATCATGAAATGTCTGCTATGCTTCACTGAACTAAGTTTGTGATTATGTATTATGGTTTTCTGATTATGGCATGCTTGACTCCAAATAAAAATAGAAAGATCATTTTGGATGCAGAGAGCATTAAAGAGTACAGTATTTATATTGAAGGTGCACCATGTTTTAATGGCCATTCAAAGAAGGAAGCACATTTTTGATATGGTCATCCCGGTGAATGTCTAATATAAAATGAGTTGCTAAGCATTGAAGGGCTTTGACTCTGGCACTTTTACATTGTGTGGTCTATCATAAATGATTATCATAATCTAATCTGAAGAGAGTTCACACATTTTATGTTTGTGTGGATGTTATAATTTGTGGTTACTTTTTATCATTTATACTAATTGATACTGCAGTATGTTGAGTGTGTACATAATGTATTGATCAAGGTGTAACCTGCAGTCAAGTTTTAATTGGAATTAGTGGTGGACATAATTCATTTTGGTAAGTGAGTCCTGAACTAGTAATGAATGAGTATTGTAGAAAGAAAAGATTGTAAATGCAGAGCATGTTTTTAGACTTATTTAGGAGTAAGGCATTGTGCTGTAAAATTCAATTCTTTGACAGCTGCTGTGTACTTTTTGAGATGCCCAATATTCTGTTCTACTCCTTCTTTGTGGTAGAGTTGAGTTCCAGACACATTGTTGTGGATATGTAATCATTGGTCTGTCCCACTTGAAAAAACAATAGTTGAAGAGCAAAATCAATAACATATTTACTTGTGATACATCAAATTAAGTTGACATGGATGATTTTGACATTTTTGCTTCAACTTTTATGACTGTGTGCTATGGAATCCCATGGTTGGCTTATGTCTGGAAATGCTTTGGGAGGATGAATAACCCTGAATTTTGTCATAGCCCGGTAGCCTCCTAGATATTCCCAATAGCAAAATGAAAAGTCTTCTGTTAGAGTTAATGTATAGTGCCCATTGCCATGCTGGCAGCAAGGGAAGGGGAGATTTAATGAGACTTGGGACAGCACGACCAGCTTTTAATCTACAAGTAATTGATAGGAAATGCCACAGGTTTCTTCTAACTTTCCAAGCAGGGGGACGTGGTGTTCAGACTTGCTGCTGTGAAGCTCCGTCAGCTCAATCTACCCTTCATACAACCTCATTCTACACATTTTACTTACAAGAAAGGAAACGTTTCTTGCGTCCCCACTTGAGGGAAGTAGATCTTAGATCTCATACTGTTGCATTCGATTATCTACAAGGTTTGAGTAATGTAGCTGTGAATGAGACACCTTTGAACTTAATTGTAAGTATTTTAAAAATGTGATCTATGTGATCCATAACTTGAAGCAGTCTTTTAATAATGGCAAATCTTATTGGCTGATATTTAAATCTGGTTTTTATGGTTTTGAGGAAAGATGCCTATAGGCCTTATTTTATGGGATTTGAGTATCTATACGGTCTGAATTGCCTAAATGTGAGTGAGTCATAATCTAACTTCATCCCAAACACTTAAAAAACAGTTTTATTTATTTGTTAATTTAATATAACAGCTTTTTTTATATATGGTAAATTTTAAACGTACCATATATGTATTGTATGTAACTTTTTTGGCTTACAGTAGCCGAATAAACTAGTTACTGACTGACTGTGTGCTATTTAACATGAAAGACGTGAACCAATCAGCGACTCCCTCATTGATCTTTATAAGGTTTTTAATGGCACACAAAATTCTAAAATATTTTGTGATCTAGTATAATATAGTAAGCAATATATAGGTCTAGTAGGGCTGAGAGGCTAGCTTTTCCTTTCTTTAAAATGTAGAGTGAATCCCAATTGGTCTGCAGGGTGACTTTTTCTGTGCTGCAACTTAGTATAAACTCCAATTGTTGTTCCCCACCCAGGTTTTTCTTCAGCAGCCAACTTTATTAGGTGGTTGTAAACACATTGTTTCAGTTTGAATAAGAAAGGCTTTGGTGTGATAGTGCTTATGTTGTTGACATCTGTGTAAGTCTACTGAGTTATTTTGTCAAAGATAGGGATACTTGTTCTACTTTTAACTAGAAGCAGAGCTGTGTGAGTGTATGCAAATAAGTGTGTGAAGGAACGGAGTCGAGCCATACATAATAAAGCTACTAAGCATTGTTTTCACCAGGAAGCTGGAAGAAGATCAGAAAAGAGTCTTGTAATATTTAAGAAAGATTCTTCATCAGGTCATCGCTCAGAAGTATCTTTTCTGGTGGTATTTGACAGCTATTTTTCATATAGGATGATATGTATTCCAATTGCTTTGCCTTAAGTAGGCTGTGGGATTAGTGGCTTTCTGGCACTTTCCCTACTGTGGGGGTATTTCTGTCAATTGTTATACTTCCATGTCAGTTTTGAGGTGTATATTTGCTTCATCGATCTGCTCCATGAAAGATGACCCATGAAATTAAGGTTTAAATTTAAACAGCGATAGAATGCTATAAACTTTCGATCTTGTTAGCTTTATTAAGAGAGACTGGGAGATACTTTTGTAAAATTATATTTCAGAGACCATAAGGGGTGTTTTATTGTTGTTGCTTATGATACTATTTTGGACTAGCAACGGGAAATGCAATTTCTTATTACACTGCTGCTCTCTTACCTTTAGCATAGATAAGCTGGGATAACACAGACACGTTTTGTTTAAGTGAAAGTGTTCCACAATGCGAATACTTTTCTTATAGCCAAGTATTCCTTTCTCAATAAGGATGCAAGCGTCGTTGCCCGCCTTCTACGATGATGCACATCCGCATTGCACCCTCTCAGTAATTTTCTTTCTTGAAACATTTAAGATAGTTTAGTAAAACATTTCCCCTCAATGAAACAGCTGGTAACATCCATTTTTAGCCTCTGCTATGAAAACAAATGTTGAAGTCGATGCAGCTCTGGTTGCTGGCATTGCTCACAATCACTGCAGGACGGAAAACAAAACACCCCTTGCACCACTGCTTGAAACACTTTGCCTAAAAGCCTTTTTTCATTATATAAAAAGCCTGGATTTTAGTTAGGGCACTTTTTCGAAATTTCCACCTTCAAAGTTAAAGCAATCACTTTAATAATCGAAAATGAGCACTTAGCTTTTAATTGTCTTTAAAATCACCGCGTTTAATGATGGAGTCCTCAGTATATCTCTGCAGAGAGCACTTTAGTCGGAAGCCCCGCTCTGTAGCACAATCATAAACAAAAAATAAACATTGTACCAAATACAAAGTATTGTCTTTGAAAATGACATTATTAAGGCCTTGCAGAAATCATATCTTCCTATGACAAGTTCAAACATGTCGACGATGTCTGAATGGTCAATAATGCAAAACCACACTGGGCAAAGGAGCGTTATATATATATATATATATATATATATATATATATATATATATACAGATATAGATAGATATATAGCTAGATGTAGGTAGATATATAGCTAGATGTAGATAGATATCAAGCTAGGTATATAGCTAATTATATATATATATATATATATATATATATATATATATATATATATATATATATATATATATATGTATTTGGCAGAGTTCATAAATTACAAAATTAAACTAAAACTCGCCAGGCGAATGGCACCGCCTACTGGAGGGCTATTCTGAAATATTTGGCATCACAAGTACCCACAAGCATTGAAAAACCCAGAGAGGTTTCCATTGTAGGATCAACATTAGAAATGAGTGTAATTATATTGTGATTGCCTTTAAAACTGTACTGGCAGCAGAATTACCTGTGATCAAGGTCTGGTCAGAACGAAACGCGTCAGGACTGCCGAGGTTAGAAAGATAAAGAAAGATCCTGCCAACTCGCAAATACAGCTTTCTCGTCTCTTCTTTTGTGTGGGGAGAAATTTTAAGATATATATATATATATATATAATTTGCTGTTTATCTTCAGTAATTAATAACTTATGTTTGGAGTTATAGATATATGATCTAAGGAAACTAACCTCTGTCCTCTGTACAGTTTACCAAAATAACGCTCTTAATGAAAACACTTTAGGGACTGTGCATTCCATTTCAAACTAACCAGTGCTAGTGCTTTTTAAGTATACTTTAAGAAGCCTAAGATTTCTTTAAAAAAAAACTTGTCAACCATTATAAAATCAAAAAAATATAAAAATAGAACCTTACAACATTAAACTCCTAAACACAACTCTTATAGCTGAAACGCCTTTTAATATCGGCAAAAAATAATTTTCTAAAATGGGTGGCAGCGACTACCGATTTCAGCAAACAGCATTAAGTGCTCTTTTCTAAAATAGAGTGTTTCTACTAAACCAACCTTTTAAAAGGAAGTGGTTTGTGCACAGTAACAGACAGACTGCACTTTTAAATGGGAGTTTTTCTGGAAAGTTATTTCTAGAAAGTTGAGCAGTAGAGCTAATGCTCGAAGACTGTGCTTTATTGCTCAAACAATGGTGTTGAAATGGCTCCAGCTTTTGAAAGACGTTGCTTTAGGGGGGTTTTATCAGTGATAGAATCTGAAGAGACTCTGCCTCAGAAGTGGATGCCTTTCAGTACTTGGAAGCACTGCCTTTGTGGTTTGTGAAGTTAGGTTGTTTATAGTGCATTGAACCTGTACAGCCATCTATTGCAACAAGCAGCACCTGCTTGAAGGTTGCCTGTAAATCTGTGGATGATCGATGTAAATGAAGTGAGAATACAAAAATACACACAACCACAGGCTGCCGCTCATCATACAGTGCCATTTATAATTCAGTGGGTAAGTTCTGCTTCTTTGTGGATGGTCAGAGGCTCCTTACAGCCTATGAACCTGATTAAAACGAGTGTAGTAAAATTGAATCTGCCAAAGAGAAGAGAGCTGCCACTATATTCTGCCACCGGCATCTAACCGCCAATTTAGAGTTTTCCAAATGGTGGATTTCCTGCTGGTGGTAACTCCTCTGCTTCTCCATCCAGTGTACCAAAGTATGAAAGAACCTCCAGTAGGAATGATGGCCAGTGAACTGCCTAATCAGATATGACTGAACCACCACAATGTTTAGTGCAGTTACCTACGTGAAACCCCACCATATGAATCAAAGTACATTTTAACCAGAGAGTAAATGTATTATCCTTGAAACGCTAGGATCCCTTTCATTATTGACCTGAAGACTAGCCATGACAAAATTCCCCATTTTGGGTATATATGTCATGTATTCACCAACAAAATTCTGTCAGTAGCGATGGGCATTGGTGGGTTGTCTGATGGAGGTTCTTCCCATTGAGCTCCTCTGCTTGTAACAGCAGACAATGCCACGTTTGGTGGTAGAATATCTGCAAGGCAGGTTTCCCTACACTACCTTGGCAAAGAAGGTAAATCATCCTTTAAGAAGGGGGATACTAATTCAGTCAGCCTGGCTCTAAATCAGAAACAATGTATGGTAGTAGTGTCCTGAGGATTACCCAATGGTCTAAAAGGCAGTTCAGAGTCCCATAAAATATAATCATCAAGTACATGTTCTTACAGAGCAAGGAACTTTGTTTTTTTTTTGTACATCCATGGATTACAAGGATCAGCAACAGTGTGTATCAGTACACAAATAGAAAGACACTGTGTCAAAATTGTTTAGCATATCTAAGGTGTGATTTACAATGCGGACTGTATGAAATTAAAGTGATAATGGCAAAGCTCCTACACATGACCGAATTTAGAGATTCAAAGTAAGTCTGAAGGGTTAGATGACTTAGGGACAATGATAGAGCTATATGTCCAAATGTACTAACATTGTGAGTCATGTGTGTGTTTTTGTGCCACATCCACAGAGCTAAATGTGTTTTGTGACTTACAAAACCACACAGAGCTGGATTTGCATTGATGTGTAAAAAAAGTAAAGCAGGGCAGCACATAGAGGTGCCTTGCAATACTTTGCATCAGGGAGGCGTTACATGGGTGAAGCATGGGTGTTCCTGGACATCCACCCATATATTTTAAGACAGACCCCAATTTACTAAAGTATGTTAATTTTGGTTAGCCCTAAAATGGTGCATGTACTTGAGGCTGTTGTAATGAAGAGTAATATATTTATTTGTCCTTGTTACTTCATCTTTGCATGTGTGGTTCATTCTGCAGCACTTGTACTAAGAGAAATATGCCCCTAAGTATAGTGTTTGAGCAGGAAGATATCCCTTCCTGCACAAAACTGTTTTGACCACGACACAGGTACCCTTGCATTGTGGTGCAAGGGTGCCTTCATTGGTAGTAGGCTGCCACAAGTGTGCCATGCAAGGAGAGAGAAGAAGTGCGCCATATCTTAGAAAATATGGCACATTTCTGCTCTCTCCCTTTGAGACAATGCAGGGCAGCAAGTCCCCCTGCTACATTGCATTCTGTGAAAGTTTAATTAATCTGGTCAATTATGTAAGACTGAGGAAAGAGATATGATTCAATTCTGAAGGTGAATCTCAAAAACATGGCTAGTGCAGGAAATGTGACTCGATAGAAAGTAGACATCAGCAGTAAGGCTTATGGTAAATATGTTAAAAAAAGGTAAAGGTTGGCAATTTGAAATAAGGAAGGATGTCAAAATTAAAAGCATCATCAATGTGAGCCATATGAAACCAGTGTGAAGTCAGAATCTGTTGCAACATTGAAATAAAAAATACTTAGGGGCATATTTATACTCTGTTTGCGCCGGAATTGCATCATTTTTTTTGACGCAATTCCGACGCAAAACAAACTCCATATTTATACTTTGGCGTTAGACGCGTCTAGCGCCAAAGTCCATGGAGTTTGCGTCCTTTTTTAGCGTGGACACCTACTTTGCGTTAATTATATGCAAGGTAGGCGTTCCCGTCTAAAAAAGTGACTCCGCGGTATGTGCGCCGTATTTACACTCCCGGGCAAAATTCACGCCCGGGAGTGGGCGGGTCAAAAAAAATGACGTACGGCCGCTTTTGCGCCGTTTTTTAGCGCCTGCAAAAGGCAGGCGTTAAGGGACCTGTGGGCTCTGAAGGAGCCCAGAGGTGCCCTCCCATGCCCCCAGGGACCCCCCCTGTCACCCTTGCCCACCCCAGGAGGACACCCAAGGCTGGAGGGACCCATCCCAGGGACATTAAGGTAAGTTCAGGTAAGTCATTTTTTTTTTTTTTTTGTGGCATAGGGGGGCCTGATTTGTGCCCCCCTACATGCCACTATGCCCAATGACCATGCCCAGGGGACAGAAGTCCCCTGGGCATGGCCATTGGGCAAGGGGGCATGACTCCTGTCTTTGCTAAGACAGGAGTCATTTCTATGGGGGTTGGGAGTGAAAAAAAATGACGCAAATCGGGTTGAGGCGAAAAATTTGCCTCAGCCTGACTTGCCCCATTTTTTCACGCCCAAGCCCCATATTCCCCTACGCCGGCGCTGCCTGGTGTACGTCGTTTTTTTCAACGCACACCAGGCAGCGCCGGCGGCTAATGCCGGCTAACGTCATTCAATAAATACGGCGCCTGCATGGCGCTTCAGAATGGCGTTAGCCGGCGCTAATGTTTTTGACGCAAAACTGCGTTAGCGCAGTTTTGCATCAAAAAGTATAAATATGGCCCTTAATATAGTAGGATTTGTCCTCTGGATGGGTGACAAGCCTTTCTCCAGTAAGGACCCTTTTCAAGAAAATGTACCACCTTCTTCCTGCTGATTACTAATACTCCAATTGAATAGTAACCACAATTAAGGAAATGTTAGATCTTTCTTTAATGATTCATTAACAATATTGAATCATAAACAGATGTTTGAGTATCGCCTAACAACCAAAGATTGTTATAGGAGAGTGAGCCTCGTTGATACTACTGATAACCAATGATAATATACAGAATGAATCATACTATTAAGAATATTTAAGGGGTTATAGGAGGGGGGTGAAGTCAGAACCATTTCAAACAAATCATTATCAGGCATTTTGGCACATAAAAGAATGCAAATTAAACAAAGAAAAAATGTCCAACCATTTTTGATCTGTCTAAAGCAAGTTGATATGAGAGACAATAAGGAATGTGTAATCTTCACAGCGACAGAACTACAGAAATCAGAAGCCTATTCTGTAGGAAATTGAGTTATTAGTTGCGTGGCGTACATAAGTACTATGTCCACAATTGTCCTTACTGGAAGCCAAGCACCCCATGGTAGTGCTTGACTGTCTCAGGGTAGTGAGGCAGAGAAGTCCAAGGCCTACTCAGGAGAGGTGGTGTGGGCTTGGAAATACTGTTCTCTGGCACACAATAATAACACTCAATGAATGATTGTCCCGTCAGTACTTTTTCTTTAGAAAAGGAGAAGTACATTTGTTACACACACTACTAAATATTTGGCAGTATTTCACAAATATATACGTTGGCAGATTGAAAATACCACAGATGACATTACAAAATCCTCTTTGACCCCCTAAAGGGGCCATGCAAACATATAAGGTTAAAGGGTTTACGATAAACAAACTACATGTCAGACATCACTTTGTAAATGTTATTGCTGTTAATAAAACATATACACTGTGAGCAATAATCATTGTCAACATTATTATCTCAATAAAGCATTTAAAATGAGCAAAATAAATGCCTGTATCTTTTCAAACAGAAAAATACTATGATACCAGCAGCCCCAGCGGGCATCACACTTTGATTATAGTATAGTGCAACCATAGACTTGATCCCAAGAGGGTGCCTCAATAAATGGGCCTTTTTATATGTTTCAGGCCACAATAATTGCAACCATACCATCAGCCCATTTATGGCACAGCACCCCTAGTTGTAGAGCAAAGGCTCCAGTCTTGTGAGTGTTGTGAATCATGTTAATTTTACGGGGACTCAGGAGGTTAGCTTAGCCTTTTGGCTTGCAGGTCTGTGCACCTGTCACCTAGTGACTGTTAATTTACTTAGTTTGCTCTGTTTTAGCCCATTTTTTTTAAATGGCTACCATGTTTATATTTAGAGAAATGTTTTGATTCTGAGTTATCAGTGCCACTCTGTGAAGGCGTCACTATCAGTGTCAAAATCAAGTGATGTACGTAGGTATTCACATCATGTCCCTTTTCCACATACGTGTGAGAGGAACATAATGTACTTTTGGTGGGAATTGTTTACATAATTACTGCCACAAGCCTGCCCCCTTAGCTATTGTTTGCGAACATATCTGCATTGGGGTTTTACATGGTCTGTATAAATACAACTCACACAGATAGGGTTAACAGAGGGATCCCTACCAAATGCCACCAAAGCCATGTATGCTGCACGTCACCTTGCTGCATAAATAAGACTTTGTGTCACCATGGAGTCTAACCTACAGACCTCATTCCGAGGTAACAAGGCTTGGGGGGCGCGTCTCATGGACATGGTACTGGCAGATTAGGTTTATCACACCTAGATCTCATTAGGTTCAAGATTAAGTTCTCCTTGCTAAGGATTTTACATTTCATGCTTATTGCAAGATAGTGGGGGTCTTTGTATGCACGACCCTCATCTCCACAATTATGTTGCTTTCATAGTTAGTTATTCTGATCATTGCAGGTCATGCATTTTATGTAGATTACAGTATTTTCAATAAATATATTGAAAACTGCATCTCCTTAATTGCCTGTGTGTCACTGAGACTTATTGCTAACATGAGAAAAGGGTAACTTCCGTTCCACCACAACTCAGATATCACACTCTAGAGTCCATGAGTAAGGCTGCCAGACATCACCTTTTACTGTTTGGGTCTTTGGTGAGGTACTGCTTGTGAGCCGGGTGGGTTGGACCAACAGTTGTGAGTTGTAGAAGTGACTCAGTCGCCTACAAACAAAAGTGCTGTCATCCCTAAACCATCAGTCTCACCTAGGAACGAGATTCAAACTACGACAGGAGTGGTTGAAAATATTGGGAACATTTTTGGAGTGATTCTGGTTTTCTGATCCTCATAGACATGTGGTCAGTGTTAGAAATTGGGCTTATGGTTGGCAGAGGTATGCACCCTGTCCAGAGTCAATCCTAGTCATTGTAAGTCAGTTACACACCATTAATTAACCAGTGCGCACCCTTCAGCAGAGAGCAGACAGGCTTAGTTTAGGAGGCAATGTGTAAAGTATTTGTGCAACACTTAGAACAGTAAAACTGGGAAAACAGCTCACAAAAATAATCCACACCAGGTTAGAAAAATAGATCTTAATTTAATGAACAAAACAAGACTAAAACAACAAAAATTCAGCAAGTTAAGGTTTGAATTTTAAAAGAACATCTGCAAATATATTGCTTAGAAACTTAAAGTGCCAACCAGGGCTTGCGCTTGACTGTGGTAAATTCAAAAGTTCAGACTGACCGTGAAGAAGAACAGGCCGGCTACAAGGACCAACCTCGTCCCACTGTAACAGTACTTTGTGTGGAGAGTTGCATTGACGATGAAAATCCGATATGCAGGCGGTGCTTCAGTTCCGATACACGCAGTCAGAGATGAGTCATCTTTGGGCTGTGAAGTTGGCAATGCAATGTTTTTGAGCAGTGCTGCAGTGTCAAACTCTTAGAGATGAAGGTGATACATAGTCATCAAGCTGAACAGCCAGTGATGCAAAGGAGGTGCATCTGGACTAAGGTTTATGTACTTGTTCCAAGCCACGCAGTTAGTGCTGCAAAGTCTTTGTCCTCAGCAGCAGTGCCGATGTGTCAGCATCGAGAAGAAATGCAAGGGTTCCGATCAGCACAAGGAAGGTGATGCATCTTTTGTAGAGTTGGTTGGCACCACTTGACAGGCTAACACTCACAGTTAGTCCAGAAGCTGTAGCAGGGTGAGTGAAGACATTGATTTCCCTGAGCCTTCAGAATAGGAGGCAAGCCAGCAAGTCCCTGGAGCCACTTTGGGTTTGGGGATGTAGAGATGCAGGTCCAGTCCTTCTCACTCCCAGGCAAGAAGGGCAGGTGTGAAGCAGAGCAGGCATAGAAAACCACGGGACTAGCAAATTCCAGCAGAGTTACATTCCCTTTAGCAGCACAGCTGTCCTATACAGTCCAGAAGTGTACTGATGGGTAGCATCAGAAGTCCAGTTCTTATACCAAGTGGTGGCTTTGAAGTGGTTGAGACTTTATAGAGAGGCTGTCGAAGTGCACAAAGTCCCTGCCCTTCCTGCCCAGGCTCTGGACAGACTACAGTAGGTTATGCAGCACTTTGTGAGGGCTCAGGGCTAAACCCGCTCAGTCACACCTAAGGTCCCTTTGTGTGTGGCTGTCTGGAGGGAATGTGCATGAGCTTAGCTGTCCTGTCATCTGCCCAGACGTGTATTCAGAGGCAGGCAGAAAGCACTAGGGGCCAGATGTATGAAAAAGGCCTTTTGCAAATCAGAAATAGCAATTTTTAAGAAATCGCTATTTCTGATTCGCAAAATGCAATATATCACATTTGCGATTCGGTAATAGCGATTTCTTAAAAATCACAAATGCTATTACCTAATTGCAAATTGCGATACTATCCCCCATTCGCACCTATGGGCCTGTAGGCCCATATTTGCGAATTGTTTGCATTTCCAAAATTGCGAATTCCTAACTGGAATTCACAATTTTTGGAAATGCAAAGTCCAGGGTGCTGGGGGCCTTAGGCCCCCTCTGCGGCACCCCAAAATATTTTTTTACAACATGTAAGGTGCGCACATGCCAAAAGGGCATGTGTGCTTTACATTTAAATTTTAAAAATACATTTTAAATGCATTTTTATAATTTGCACAGGGTTACCACCAAGTTCAATTTGGTGGTAAATAGCGATTCCTTAATGCCCAATTCACATTAAGGAATTGCTTGTTGCATGTGCTTTAGAAATCGCAAATAAGGACTCCTTATTTGCGATTTCTTATTTAGAGAGTCGCAATTTGCGACTCTCTAAACAGGGTCACAATTTAAAGGAATCGCTAATCTAGCGATTCCTTAAAATTGCTTTCAGAATGCCATTGATACATTCTGATGTGGCTTTTTGCATTCGCAAACGGGCATTCGCACCGTTTGCGAATGCAAAAAGCTTTGATACATCTGGCCTTAGATGACTGAAAGTAAGAAAATACCAACTTTTCAAAACTGCCATTTGCAGAAATACAATCTAAAATATGACTTCACCATAAGTTATGATTTTGAATTGTGATTACAATTACACCAAACTTGGGGGTCCCATCTCTTCCCAATTTGAAATTACATATACAAAATGTAATAAGGCATTTCAAATGTTAACCTATAGGCAAGATAGGCCTTGCAACAGTGAAAAACAAATTTAAGAGTTTTTCACTTTCTGGAGATGTAAAACTTAAAAGTACATGTCCAACCTTTTTAATATACTGCACGCTGTGCCTGGGGCTGTCCAGAGCCTAACTCAGTGGCAGGCCTGAGTCCTGTTTAAAGGGCTACTAAAGTGAGTGGCATAATCTGTGCTGGAGGCTACAAGTTACATTTAATTTACAGGTCCTAGGCACATGTAGTGCACTTTACTAGGGACTTATCAGTAAACTAAATATGCCATTGTACATAAGCCTATGGTAAAAGGTTTTAAGGAAAGAGCACTGGTCAAAGTCCTACAGCCAGCAAAAACAAAGTCAACAAACAAGAGGTCAAAAGGTAAAAGAGTCAGGGGAAACCAAGCCAACGATGCTAGGCCTAACAGGCAGTACTTCAATAACACAGATTAGGGGGAGCTGCTCTTCTCCTGCAGCCCCCCGAAGCCATGAAAACCTGTTGAACTAATATGCCATTCCGAACATCTGGCTTGACAAGTAAAGAGATATACTGGTACCTTATTACTGTGAAAATTAGTGCATTAGGCCCTGCCTGGTGCTGTTTCTTACTGTTAGTCTTATAAATCTAGTGGTTGAGGCCAGAGATACATAATTAGGCAAGGTGAATAATGCTACAGGGCTTATAGTGTGATGTCCCACTACACATCCAGTAATGACAGATTTTAAGTGATGTAAAACTAATCCTAGAAGGCGGCTGTTTGCAGCTTTGTGATCTACCATGACAATACTCAAAGATTAGAGGCTGTGAATGTTGCAAATATAGGTCAGCCAGGTCCGATTAGTGTTAATGAGTTGTGGGATCGTACCAGATATTCTGTGGTGGTGTTAATACTGGTTGTGATTCACAATATAAATAGTAAACCCAGCAATTAGACATTAGTTTAACATGGCAGCACCTTTGGGTGTTCGTAGCACATGACACTTGTAGGTAAGGCTTGGCAATGGATATAGACCTGCTCTCATTTATGCAGATGGCGCACATGCAATATTTAGGCACTAACTTTTCTCCATAATCTAGCTGCGCCTAAGAATGAATGTGGGGGAGGGGTATGGTGTTTCGAAAGTATGTGGGATGTACATAGGGAAGAGGCAACAGCTTGTAAATTTGTGCAAAGAGGGTTTTATAGAAGAGGTACTGGGCTTTGCAATTTTATACTAGCCACCTTAATCAGGTGTATACTGAGTAAGTCAGAATGATAAATACAAGAACATGTGACTTGTATATAGGGAGCCTCCCTAGTTGAGACAACATGCATTGCAGTACCACATTATAGAGGGAGTGGTATAATGGGAATAGATTTACTATAGTAACAAAATGATATACCATGGTCTGGAGACAGCAATAAAGCAATCATATATTTTTTTTTCTATATTCTCTCCCATAGGCACAAATGTCTTAGCAGATATATACATATATACAGGTAGATAGATAGATAGACAGATAGACACATTGGCCCTCGTTACAACCCTGGCAGATGGTGGTATTTTGGGGAAAGGTACTGCCAACAGACTGGAGGTACCTTTCCCCAAATTATGGCATTGACGGTTTGGCACAAGCCAAACCGCCAATGTACCACTCTGTCCGCCAGGGCAGTAACGGCCACCGAGCTTGAGACTTCGGTCTCCAGCCCGGCGGCTGTCACTGTACCCTCCCACAGGATTTTGACCCCCAAAAACCATGGCGGTAGGCACTACCAATGCCAGGGAATTCCTTCCCTGACACTGATAGAGGTCTCCCCGCACCCCTCCCTAGAGCCCTGCCCCACCCTCCACCTCCTGAACCCCCACAACATACACACACATTCACGCACCAACATACACACGCATACACACACTCATACCCACATTCACCAACGCATGCATACATACATTCACACACACATCCACACACACTGGCATACATACAAGCACACACGCATTCACACAACACAACATACACTCACACCCATTCATGCACACACGCATTCCCTACGCCACACACCTGCATGCACGCACACAGACACAGACACATACACCCACACCCCCCCACACACACATTACATCCCCCACCCCATCCCCTGTCGGACACCTAACTTACCTGCTTGCAGGGGGTCCTGATGGCGCTGCTGCTGGCAGCAGCGCCACCTTACCGCTGTCCGCCGCCATGACCGTAGCGGAATTCCGCCATCCTTCTGGTGGAATTCCAGCTACGGTCATAATATGGTGAACAGTAGGTAGCCGCGGCGACAGTGTTTTGGCAGCCATCGCCGTTGACATAACGAGGGCCATTATGTCTACCTCTGTGGTAGTGATATCGAGGAAGAGCAGCAGTGGATTTCCAAGCTTGCCCTGCAGATGGTGGGTGGGGTAAATATGTTGGCCCATATGATACAAAAAACATATGCTGGAGCTTTTTTTCAAAGTTTAATTAAAGTGCCCTGTGGTCTTCTCTTTGTATGTAACATTCACAATCCCTTTTGGTATACTACTTGGAGTATGAGAGAGGGCTAGATACACCATATAAGGCTACATTTATGAGGTATACCGGATATAAGAAACATTGAAGGGATCTCTCAGAGCATCGTTTAGTGAGTCTGGTGTATACTTACATAACAATTAGTGGGTGACTCTACCCTTAGAGCCATAAGGGAGGGAATAAACAGAGTCTGGCATGTGTATACACATGACTACACTGGCGGTTTTGTTCTTTAAGCCTTTTTTGGTATATTGATTTGTCCTTTAATGAATCCCTGAAGCAGCAATAGAAACAGAATAAGTTTGGACAAAGGCTAGTTGCTTCACAGATGGATGTTTCTGGTGATGGTGGACCCTCACTACTTGGTGGTTTTACAAGATGTGGTGTGTTTGTGCAATATGGTAGAATCCCTTCTCTGATTGGTTTTAAATAAGTATTAAACTAAATTACCTGTCTCTCTATTTCTAACCAACATTTATTTATTTAATTAATATAGAAGTGTATAAATATTTTTTGTTTATAGAAAACCATGTATGTTCATGATAAAAAAGGACAGTGAAGAAGAGGTCCTGAAGAAGGTGGTTACGAATCATTGAGGCCATCAAAACATGTGTTGATCAAATGCTGACTCCCTTGGTCAAGGCACATTGATGAAGAAGGAAGTCGGGTCTCCTCTTTGTGTTTCTCTGAGGACTCCTAGGGAGTGGGGAATAGAATGTGTAGTATGTGATATTGAGTGACTGGTATGAATGGATGTATGAATGGGGGTTTGTGGCTTGGTTTATACTGATAAAATTATTCCTATGGAATATTGAACTTTCGATGAAAACATTAAGATATAAGAAGCAAACATGTTGAATGCATTTATTGGTCGAGTGTATTCATTACATTGCTGTTAATTTTGTATGAATATTTAATATCCAAAGAAAAAAGAAAGTCTTTGAACTAATAGTGAGTTAGAAATGATTACATTGATTGATTCATTGTAAATTAATCATCTAGTGGGTTCTTTGAGTATATATTGATTTTTTTAATCCCCCGATCCAGAGATTCTTAATAAGTGTTTGAGGGTACCCTTCATTAAATAGTTAAGTTGTGCTACCTTTCTTTGTCTCTGTGCCATTTTCTTAAGTTTTATTGTCAAGAGTTATTTTTGTGTAGCATATTCTGTGTATGATTCTGTAGATTAAATGCTTGATCTCACTTTTCCAGCTTTAAATGTTTTTGTTTATAGACTCTAGCTCTTTTGCAGTAGATAAAGTTGAAGGTACTCAGACTGACAACTCTCTGTGTTTCGCAACCTAATGGCTTCTTCATCCGTGAACTTGTTGAATTTGCACATGATGCAGTCTTGTCATGACGTCACCCATGAATTCTTCCTCTTCTTGGGATGGCAAGTTAAATGTGTATTGATCATGAAATTTCTTTGGGTTAGAGACTTCATCTTGAGGGCTTTTTCCACTTTTTGATTTTAGCTGGATGGACAGTTGTCAGTTCATTGATGATTTTGCAAACCTCATTGCCTATGAGATTCTTCATTGTTAATAATATTTGTTTTTAATCCTTTTCGCTCAATGCCTCAATAAAATTGCTAAACTCATCCCACCATTTCCGCCATCTTGGTCTAATGGTATTGCTTGAGGTCAGAAAAATGAGGATTTTGTCACTGTGTATCATGGTTATCTTTGATGTTTGTTTCCTATGTTTAGTTTATGTTCTCTTCTTTTCTAGTAATGTGCTGTGTATAGGCTGACATTTCTCTTCAATTATCTTAATTTGAACGTCATAGTAAGCCACCTGATTTCTATGGGCAGTTTTAATTTAAATGAAAGGGAGAGCCTGCCCTAAGATGGTGTATTCTCTTTTTAATATGAGTTCAGCTGACCTCACAATAGTGGCCCATGTTTACTTCAAAGGGGTGCCTGATTTTGTTCTCGTGGATGATCTCTGTGCAAAATAACATCACTTTTACTTCAAAAGAGGTTGCCTAACCTCAGGGTAGTTGCTGGTATTGGAGTCAGTGAAGTGCCTGGCTCTCTTGTGGCAAGACCTCTTGCTTCTTGTTTCTAGTATAATGTCAGTATGATCAGCCTTTTTCTACTCATTCAATGTATTGGGTCGTTAGTTCTGCCATTTCCTCCTGTGGCACATCTTTGCATTTCTCTTTCTAATTCTTGCATTTTTAGGGCAGTGGTATATTTGGAGAATGCACCCATATTGGGTGAGAGTGTGTGTGTAGGGTGGCAACGGCTGGGAGGTCATGCAGTTATTGAGGGTGGTCTTCTTAAT
This sequence comes from Pleurodeles waltl, assembly GCF_031143425.1. Taxonomy (NCBI): domain Eukaryota; kingdom Metazoa; phylum Chordata; class Amphibia; order Caudata; family Salamandridae; genus Pleurodeles; species Pleurodeles waltl. Next base: position 797,600,157 of record NC_090443.1, on the reverse strand, counting down.
ATTTACTTTTGTTTCTATGTTTCTGAGATGCTTGAGCATGCTCTGCTCCTTACTTGACATGCTTTAGTTCTCACATTGCTTATTTTTTTTTTTTTTATGTGCCTAACTAATATAAGGTGGTCTACTGGTGATGCAGCTAACCCCAAATATGTGTGTACCCAGCTCTGTTCCCTTCTTTTCTGTTTCCTACTTTCTAATTCCCATTTGCATGTCCTTACAGGTAGTGAGATCCAGTTTTTAACTTGAATTCTGATGTTATTCCAGTCTTTGGGGCACAGTGACAATAGACAAACAACTTGACAATGTAGAAGGGAGTTGAACAAAATGTGTTGTTTTACAAATTGATTAGTGAGTTGATTTGTGCTGTGTGTTGGACATTATGTTATAAAAGCAAATAAAGGTAATTATTTAAATTAATTTGTTTAAAGATTTTGTGGGATGCAGTATGCTACAATGATGCAACCTCAGTCACCTTGGAGGATAGGGCCCAAGCATAATAGCGTATTGCATTTCAAACACAATTCTGTTAAAAAACAGAAAACAGTTCTTCAATTGTTGGTGTAGCATCCTTGATTGTATCCTTGTAGTGGATGGTCTGTAGAACAAACCATGAGGTCAATGTCAGGACCAGTTGGGACATGTAATAGTGATTGGCTTACTTTTTTACTGATGCATAAACTAAGATTTGTTATGCTGTCCCTCTTAGTCACAGATCTGTTGCTATATCATATAAAACAAAACATGGAAATATATCCAAGAATGATTTGTAAAGTGCTGCTGGCTGACCAATTGAAATGCACGTTGGTATATCCAGAATGTTTAAGGTTTTTCTAACTGGTTGGCAAAGATGAAGGCAAAAATATGGCAATAAATTTCATAATTGCACAAACTATATGAATTTGAAAACTGCACTTTGGATCATGATAAATGCTTCACCAGCATGTAATTATTTAAATATTCATCGGAGTAGAGTTGATTAGCCCTTTGCTGGACCTGGCCCATTCGGCAGGCTCATTCCCAAACTGTTTGTCTTCCTCCTCCCCTTTTTGCTGAATTTGTTTTGTGAGCTTTAGGACATGTCTTATCACAATTTGCATATTTAATTTAGTTATAAGTCCCTAGTAAAGTGCACTGCATGTGCCCAGGGAGTGTAAATTAAATGCTACTGGAGGACCTGCAACACTTATTGTGCCACCCACTGAAGTAGCCCCTCAAACATGCCTCGGGCCTGCCATAGCAGAGCCTGTGTGTGCAGTTTTAAACTGCCATGTCGGCCTGGCAAGTTAATGTTTTTCCCAGGCCCAAACCGTCCTTTCTAATACATACAAGTCACCTCTAAGGTAGACCTTGGACAGTCCCAAGGGCAAGGTGCAGTGTAGTTAAACCTTGGACATGCACTTCTAAGTTTTATATTTGTCAAGTAGTGAAAAACCTAAATTCATTTTTCACTACTGCAAGACCTATCTCTCCCATAGGATAACATTGGGATTGCCTTATTATATTTTATAAGTGTAATTTCTGATTGGGAATAGATGGGAGCCCAAGTTTATTGTCTTTGAAATAACAATTTAAAATCACAACTTATGGGAAGTCAGATTTTAAATTGTGAGTCTGAAAATGCCACTTTTAGAAAGTTGTCATTTTCTTACTTATCATCTAATGCCTTCTGCCTGTCTCTAAATACACTTCTGGCTGGGTGTCAGCAGGGCTATGATGTATTCCCTCCAGACAGCCACACACATAAGGACCTTAGGTGTGGCTGAGTGGCCATCTGCATGTTGATGGCCCATCCTGGGCAGGATGGGAGGGAGGAGCTGACACACCAGTGTGGGCTGTGTCCTGAGCCCTCACAAAGGGCTGCATAACCCACTGTAGTGTGTCTAGAGTCAGGGCAGAGACTTTGAGTACTTCAAAGGCCTCTCTTTGAAGTCTTACCCACTTCGAAGGCACCACTGGGTTTAAAATCTTGAATTCCTACCCCACCAAATCAGTACACTTCTGGACCTAAGGACATTTTGCCAGGAAGGTGGACTTCTGTGCAGCTGAAGGACTGTCACTCTGCTGGATTCTGCTGGACTTTTGCTGGACTCCTGCTTTGCTGTGCCTGCCCCGCAGCCTGCTACTTGCTGGCTTTCCTCCAGTTCTGAAGTTTCAAGGACATCAGTGACTTCACTCAACTCTGCTGCAGTCTCTGGACTCTGCCAGGTGTGGGTCCTGTCCTGCCAAGTGGTGCCAATCATGTTCTGGGCCCTTGGAAGTAGGTTCTTCTGCTGTTCCTACTAAAATCCATGCATTGCTGTTGTTGCGTCTATCAGAACCAACCCATTTTCCCTGAACACTGATGCATCACCGTGGAGGACAGAGATATTGCATCAATGACTGCATGGCTCAACAACGATGCACCACCTTCACCTCAAAGTGTTCACCACTGCACTGCTGCTTAACGGTTTCACATTGACGACTGCATGGCTCGATTATGATGCATCCCTGACTACGCAGATCAGAAGTGACGCATTGCCATTGCATCGTCCCATCTGATCCTTGACTCAGATCATCATCAGTGCAACCCACTATACACAGTACTCTTTCAGCAAGACAAGGTTGGTCGCTGTAGCCAGCCCATACTCGATCATGGTCTCCTGGAACTTTTGACTGTACTGGGTGTAGCACAACTGGATAGTCCCAGTAGGCGCTCTAAGCCTTTAAACACTACAATTGCAGATATTCTTCCAAAATTCATATCTCGACTTCTACTTATTGGGGTTTTGTTGTTTTGGTCTTGCTTTGTTCATTAAATTACAATCTATTCATCTAAAGTGATGTCATATCTGTTTGTGTGTTTTTGTCATTGTTTCACTGTTTGAAAGTGTTGCACAAATACTTTACAGATTGCTTCTTAAGTTACGCCTGACTTCTCTGAGCCAAGATACCATGGGATGGGCACAGGTTAATTTAGGATGTGTATATGACTTTCCATGACTAGTATGTGGTTCCTGCTTGGGTAGGGTGCATATTTATTTTGTATAATCTATAAGATTGAGAATGTATAAACATATAATTATAAATTGGAAATATTGAATAATTTCAACATTAGTTTCTATGGGGTATTATGTGAAATTCCTGCCCTATTAGTTTTTTCTAGTAGTGTGAGTGAGTGGGCATTTGTGCTTCTAGACTTACTCTAAAGCTGGGCTGGGGCTCAAATACTACTGCTTTGTGTCCTTTAGGGTTGTAGTAATTTTAAAAGTGTCGTCTGTGAATAATTTTCTGGGTGGTTGTTTGTATTAACAAGTCCCTTACTAAACGCCTCCTTATCCCTCCTGTTACTCCTCCTTAGATTTCCCTAACCCCCTCCCATTTAGTAATAGGTATTCCCTATTTTCTAGCCACTCCCCAAGGACCTCCTACATTTACCACAAAAAGGAATACCTACCTGTGCAGAGATCTGTTGTATGTTTTTGAAGACCCCGATAGAGAATATTTAAGAGAGGTGGAGGTTTTCACATGTAGGTTTGTGAATTCCATTTTGTAGTGTCTGAGAAGGATTAATGTACCACTACTTTATGTACTACAAAATACAGTTTGTGAATAGTCCCCTTAAAAAGTTGGGAGGTCTATATTTCAGAGTATGACAGCTCAAAGGTGTGAAATAGGGAACAGTTGCATCCACTGGAGTGAATTGTTAAATTGATTTTCAGTCCAGAAACAGCTCACTCAGGACAGAGTTAGTTCCATTTAAAAGTGCACACCTAGAACCTGACCACCTGACCATAAATTCAATTCAGCATAAATCGTTTGGTTTTAGTAATGAGACATTTTAGCATTTGTGTGTTGACGTTTATGAACAGCTGTTAATAATAACTTTGCATTCAGTTTTTCATTTTCGTTGTCTACAAGTTTTTGTTTTTACACCTTCAACCATTGTTTAAACATTAAGCAGAATCAAGAAAAAAAACAAATTATTGCATGATGCAGGGCACCCTAACGGAGGAGCGCCGCCCCACCAGCTGCAGAAGCTGCAAACCCTTCAGAATGAAAGGATTTCATTCTGAACGGGTTAGACCTTGTGGGGTGTGACCTGGATGATGGGAGTGCACTGTGCACTCCCCTCAGTGCGCATGTGTGTTTGGCCGGCTGTCTCGGGCCGGCCAAACACACATGCGCAGTGTGCTCTCTCTAGCCCAGCACTGTGTTGCTGGGCTGGAGAGAGCATGCACAGGCTCCCAGTCTGCCTGGGAGCGCCCTAGGTGGGTGCTTCCAACCAATCCTGATGTTGTTCTGAGCAGCATCAGGATTGGCCGCAGGGCAGGCTGGGAGCCTGTGCCTGCGCGACTATGGAAAGAGGAGCGGCGCGGGTTGGTGGATCATGTATTTTATTTTATTTATTAAATGTACCCTCTGCTACCCCCCTCCCCACCCTCACCTCTGTTTGCAGCACCCGCCCTGCCCCTTGTGAGCACATCCAGCCATGACTGGCATGATGTACTGGTAATAGTAGAAGATAAACATAAAGTGTATCCCATTATTCAAGTGAAATGATTTTCGTTTTAGACCCTAAACCTCAAATAAGCTAATAAAAATATCACTGGTTTTCTTTCTTTTAGGAAACAGGAATGGGAAATTTCTGAGATTCAACCTGTGGACGTTCACATTAATGAAAATAACCAGTAAGTAGTGTTACAGGTACCTTAAACCGCAGGCAATCTCTTTTGAACACATATTGGCTTGTGATTTTATATGTGAAACGTTGTCTCATAGTGATCTCACAGCTGACTGTATTACTATATGAAAGTGTATATATTGAATGCTGTCTAGTTTCACTTTGTCAATTGGCAACCTGAAGTAATGCCATTTCATGTATAGAACTATAATTGTGGAAATGCTTCATAAATCTTGTATGTGTTACCAGTTGTGTAAGGCTAATTGAAAGGCTTGACTGTTCAGCAGGCTTCAAACTGAGCTTTGTGGCACTCCAAGCGTGTCTGAATCTCATTGTTCTACCTGCCTCAACACTACTTTTCACTACCACTTTCACAATGAGACACAGTTTAAAAATAAATTGTTGAGGGAAGCTTCTTTCTAGCTTCTACCCTAGTTTACATATGAGTTTAAATTCAAGTGGCTCAATATCCTTAAATTGTGAAATACTTCATCCTTCAAGAATCTATTATTTGTAAATGTGACACAGTGTGTATGATTCTGAGCAGCATGATAGTGAGAGTATGATTTACTCTATCAACTTCTGCGCATAGTTTGAATTCACTTGCATATGTCTGCATGGAAAAACATTTAGCAATAGTTGGTGGATCAAAATGAATTGGCCATTGACTGAAAGCAACACAAGACAGGCCCAACCACTGTTTTTTCCCTAAATTAGCCTTATGAGCAATTAGATGACACATTTTGACCTTAAGTGGCAGGGGTCCTGATTAAATGTAGGCCTTATTACATATTATAAGTAACAAAACCCATGTTTGCCGATGGATTGGAATTATGCGTGGTGTGTAGTTTCCCCATCTGCTGTTTTCCCCAGGAATATGTTGCCATATCAAACCTGCCAGTATACTAGGGAAAATGCCTAGTTAGTGCAGTGATGTGCAGATTGTGGTTCGGAAAGAACCAACACCTGCACATTATACATCAATCTGAAGTAGAAAACTTTCAATAACTTATTTATTTCCTCCTTGAGCTCTGAGCCCTGATCGAACAGATGTTAAGAGGTGCTATAAATATACCATTCCCCATTAGGACGATCGTAATAAGGGCTTTGGCCTTGAATACGTATCCATGTGTAACATGCTAAGTCCCTTTGAAAATGCAAAAGGTAAAAATGATTGGAATTAAAATGTTTAAGACTACCATTCGTTAATAGATTGATAAAATAATAGACAGTTGTGAGAGCCAGCAGATTTGAATGTTTATGTGGCTTCTACATTTACCACATAATTGTGGATCACTGTGATTGGCATAGCATTTCCTACATAATTTGCAGATTTCTCAACAAATGTTTTTTTAACCAAATGAACAAAAATAATACTGACAGAGAATTTGTCACATAATTTCAATTGTTTGCTACATAATTCAGATAACTTAGCCACAAAATTTAGACAGCCATGCAGTATAACCCAATTGGTTCTAACAAAAGGCAAAGCCCTGCAGAGTGGTTTAGAGGATGTCATTATGATGATTAAGTCGGTAATTCATAGTGACCCATTATTATATTTCCCATATTTGACAGAAACCTGTGAAATTTGGGATTTATGGCACTGCATTTTGTGGAGTAAAAACACCAACCGTGATTGATAGATAGATAGATAGATAGATAGATAGATAGATAGATAGATAGATAGATAGATAGACTGGAAGACCCACACTCTTCCAAAAAGCATGGTAATGAGTGTGCTTTTTTTGAAGAATTATGGATTCCATCAAAACAAGTATTGGGAATGAACACTCAGGCATGCCACTCACACTGTACTCACATGGGCTCAGTCTTTTACCTCTGGTGTACTGGAATGGGGGCAAGAACCAAAGAAAGAGGGTCTGCCTACTCTTGTTCGAAGGAACATGGGTACAGCCAAGAGTGCAGAAGAAGAGGAATGAAGCATGTGATAGGGAATGTAGAGCTGAAGCTGAAAACAGAGGTACAGTACCAGAATGTACCTTGTGCACCACACAAAGCCTCTTAAATAGATATGTTTGTTCACTGGTAACCTGAGGAGGAAGTGTAACTATTTAACATAAGTGAGCCACAGTAAATTAAAATACCAGATGTGGTATCTGCATTTTGCAAAATCTGAAGGTGACAGATAATATATTTAGGTATGCAACACTGCATTCCTATAATCCAAACCGGATGCGATAGCTACCTGGATTACCAACCTTCCAGCTTCAATTCATTGACAAGGGAAAATTCTCCTTAAGCTTTTCAAATGGGAGTCACTTGTACCTGAGGTCTTGTTGACATGTATTCAGAAGGTAAGACCAGTTTTAATATTAATAACACCATTTTTGTTTGTAGCAGAAGCTATGAGTGGGCCAAGAGCCAGTGACTAACCAGCGAAGGTCCAGGTCTAAGGATAATTCACAAGAACCAATACCTCCATTTTATAAATATTCAAATTCAAATGTTTGTTGGTCAGCCAGCATATGTTTGAATCACACATTCTCGAAGTGTACAGGGAATGTCAACTTTACTACCACTTTATTGTTTCAGGAACTGAATACCAACAGCATACGTATAGAAAGTTAAGCCATTGGAACAATTAAAGCACCCAAAGCAGTTAAATAAAATGTAGAGCATTTCAGAAATTGCACAATAATGATAAAATAATTATTAATTAACCAAAGTCCAGTGTAAATACTAAACACATAATTACAAATGTACAGAGTGAAGTTGAGACGTCTCTTACAAAACCTGAACTAGAGATCTGTCCACAACGCCTATTAGTGTTAAAGAATGTATAGCACAATGTATAGCCCCTCTCTATAGTATTGATCAATGTGCATTCTTCCTTGTGTAGTTGGAACAGAGCTCTCAAATGAAAAAGCCTTCCTCTTGCATGTCTCAGAGAGCTCACAGTGTAAACCCCCTACCTAGTGCACCTGCTAAAGAGTTCATAGCATAAACCATGGTACTCAGTGTATTGAGGTAGAGCAGAAAGGTGCTGTGGGCTACAAACTCAGAACTGAGCAACTGAACAACACACAAAAATATCACACAATAAATCAACATCCAACGAGAAACCATGATTTAATGCACATACTATATTCAGAATACCCCATATTTAAAGATCCCAGTTAGAATTACAAATTTGAACCCCTCCTCCAGGGGTCTTGCAGATTAAAGAGGGGGCAATTGCATACCCAAACAAATATCTCAGGGGGCTAATATCCTGTAAATATAGATTGCTTCCTATATTTGTGAGGTGTCCTGTGGCAATTAATACACCAGAAGGTTTTAGTTCTAAAAATCAGCAATGCCCCTATAAGAACTTTTGGAAAAAATTAGACTATTCACAATAAAAAAGCATTTTACATTGTCAGATCAGGAAAAGGGACACATATTAGGCACCTTCTTGTTGCTTCTGTCAGAGAGTTCACAACGACACTCCCCATTTTCCATTTACATTTGTTACACAGTTAGATGTGTAAAGCCCTTTCCTATGGTGTTTGACCTGAATTGCACAATGCAAAACCCCTTCCTATTGCATTTACAAGAGAGATCACCTTGTAAAAACACTTTGTTGCATTTATCAGAGTTGACAGTGTAATACGATTGCATTTGTCAGAGAGTTTACAATATTAAGCCCCTTACCAAAGTGTTTGTTAGAGAGTCCACAACGTAAAACTCCTTCCTGTTCTAAATGTAAGAAAGTACACAATATAAAAACCCTTCCACTTAAAGCACTTAAGTCTGTGAAACCCATTCCTTTTGTATTGGTCAGAGTTAAAACCCTTTTCTTTTTGCATTTGTCAGAGTGGGCAATGCACACCCCTTCTTGTTGCTTTTACCAAAGAGTTCACGATACAACACTATTTCCTTTCACATGGGGCATTGCAGATTAAACAAAGTGCACATCACTTTTGTAACAGGAAATATCACAGGGGCCAGCTAATACTGTGAATGTGTATGGTACCATTATCTGCAAGATACTCTGTGACAATGTCTGCAATGGCAGTCTCTAATTGAAAAACTGGCAATGGTAGTATATGTTCCTACTGGAAAACATGAAGGTTTTCACAACCAAACAGTTTGTCTACTTGCTTTGTTAAGTCATGTCTATGCCTACTGCCTTCCCCCTGCAATAAAGCAAACCTGTTGGTTGTAACTTGAACATAATCATGGCTGTCTCATCTCTACCCAGAGATACCCATCAAACATCTTTGGCAGACCTAAAGTACACATTGGCATGAACATAAAATCTTCTTCTGCAGACATCAGTCTTTTACTATGCCTGGACCTATTGCATTTATCAGAGAGTTCACAATGTAAAACGTATTCCTTTTGTAATTGTCATATAATTCAAAATGTAAAGCATCTTCCTACGGTATTTGTAAAGGAACTCACAATATAAAACCCTTTCCCATTGAATTTGTCAGAGAAATTCTGTAACATATTTTCGGTATAAATGTTGATGTGTATTCAGCGAAACAAATGTATGTCAACCTATTATTTTTTTAATAAGATGTAGGTTTATTCAGCCTGATTTGTACTGTTTATGCAAGCGTTTTACAGGGGGGTGCATCTTGCCACAATAGAAACGTCTGCATGGAAGGAAAACCAATTACTGTGAAATTGGATCAAAAAAGAATGAATATGTATGTATACGATACTGTGGCCAATGCAGAGTGATAAGCCGTTCTGAATTGACCCCAAAATATTTACCTTAGGAATTAAATGGAACTATTTAACTAATAGTCATATGCAGTGAGTAAGAGTAAGAAGGACTGTGTCCACTTTGGAGTTTTACTTATAGGAATTTGGATGTTTCGGAGCCAACTCGCAAAGCCATGAAAGAGTATATAACAGAGTGCTTCTATATATAGTACTACTTCCTGTACCAAGAAACTCTTTTGTAAATCAACCCCATCATGTCTCACAAAAGCACTTCACATTTCATTTTAATTAAACATTGAATTCTCTGACATTTCTCAGAGAATGTTGCCATTTAGTTTTGCATGATGTAACTGTGCCATGAATTGTTATCGTTGTTATCATGTTTTCTCAAGTGGATGTTCACAAGTAGATGTGATTTAAACTTTTTATTCTTTATTGGTGTTTGCTAAGTTTCGTCTTATATGAATACAAGTGTGCCTTTGATAGTTTAGCGACGTGGTATAAGGTTAAAAAAGTACAGGTTGAATCGATGAGGTGGATCCAGCAACTCTCATTTTGATACTTCTTTACCCCTTCAGTGATGATGGTTCCCGGTACTGCCTTTTGAAAATCGTTGCCTGGTCCCAGTCTGTGCACAGGGCACCTAATTTAGGAAATCCATTGTGAACTCTGGCAATGCATGAATTTACAACTGCACTGGAAACTGCATAGAATTGACACGTGGAGCAGCAGTTTCAAACCACCACTCCATCTTCCAATGCAGGGGAACGTGACTGATTTTGAAGAAAAGGGGGGAAGGGGATCACTCACCTTTCAAAAGCATTTCTGAGAGACCTCTGGTACTTCAGTGTCCCCTCAAGGGTGCAGTACAATTGAACCAATTTCTAGAACGCATAAAGTTATTGTGCCACCTGTGGGCTTGTTTGCCTCAACTATTGTATTAGTAATTTGTATCGGGCACAGGGGTTAAGGCATTCCATGATTTCCATGCCCTGCATGCATCACTGCGTGGGCACATTCTGTATTCCAGAAATGGCTGTGCATGCATCTGTAGCCCATTCTGTAATGCAGAGATGCCTCCAGTTTCAAAAAGTTGTCCCAAAAGCCTACTGATTCCGTCTGCGGTGTGTTTGTATTCGGACCAATGATCTTCACAAGGGCCACTCCTGTTGTCCCTCAGTTTCCCTTTCTCACCACTTCTCTACTTTCTCTCACCTCACTGTCTTCCTTGGCTTACAAAGAGTTCTATTTTCCTAATGATTATGCTGCTCACTCTTGTTTACTCTGCCTATTGTACTTCCCTGCTAGACTTTCAAATCCTGCTTCCAGTCTGTTACTGGCTCACCCAGGAGGCAGCCATTTGTCACCAGCAGGGTGGGTTCAAATCTCCCTGTGGACCAAGTAGAGAAACAGCTCTCCCAGTTCTTGGAAAGAGCTCCTAGAGGCAAAGATTCATGCGGCTGTTGCTCTTCTAGCAGGCAGGGAGTCTTCTAGTACATCAGAACAGAGGGGCAACTGTCTCTGAAGTCACATGGGCGTCAACATGGTTTTGGAAAAGAAAAACTAACATGCCGTTAGCAGGTGACCCATACACAACTCCATAAAAGATGCCACAAACTACATTGCGACTTTTACTACAAAGTGGTATAGTTTCTACTCTACATTTCTTACTCTGGGAAAGTGACTGAAACTATTCGTATCTTGTATGAGTGCAATTCTTACCTGGTTGAGCAAAATCATGAATTTGGACAATCGGCTAAAAAGAGGCACCATTCATAGACTACTTATGTTCAGTCTTTAAAGAATGGATTCTGACGGATGGTCCTCAGAGGGACTTGGTTGGATGAACAGAGAGGATTACTAATGAGATACACGAGACACATGATGTAGGGATGTGAAACGACATGAGCCAAAACGTCTGTTTTTATCGTTAAATGTTTTAATTGTTTTGCGCATCACTTACATTTTCGCTTGCTCTTGGCTATCATAGGGCAAAATAAAAATGCATAAAAATAACAACATTCATTGGACCAGAAAAATATAAATGATTAAAGTAAAAAATGTGAACAACTCAAAAAGCATGTCCCTTTGTTCGGTACTCTTAACTAATAATATTTACTAAATGGTTACCCGAGGTAACATAATATTCTGCGATTTTAACATCTACTTTTGAGGACACCCTGCATAAAAGAATTCAAGGCACTTTTGGCAAATAACAGAGAAAATATAAACACAATGTCAAACTGTTTATAAGGGCAATGCACGTTACCTAACAACACGTTACAATTAAACGCATTCATTAGAAAATGGAAAAGCTTTTCATTAATTTAAAAACCCAGTCATACAACTTGTACAATCATAGTTCTCTCTTGAAAATGGCGGCAATGCTTACAAGGATTTGCTGCATATGGAAAGGTCTGCATTGCATCATCTGTCCATGACTTCAGGCATTAGATAGTCAATGAATTCTTGCCACTGTTGATGCTGAGAAGACATCGACGTATTATTGAGAACCATCATGTTTTCTTTAAAATGCCTCTTCTTGACTACCTCACGCCTTCATTCATTCTGATAATAATTTTGCGAATACCTTGTGATTACGTTTTTCACTACAGTGGTGCATTTTTTTTCTCTGCACAATACCAAATTGGAGGTTATTGCTGGTTTTGGATAATAACATGTCAAATCTTGCACCACATCTGCCAATTCATCTCGGTTTTGTCAAGTTTATATTTATTGTCTTTTGAGTGTATTGAAAAGCGAAATACATCAAACGTACAAAACCCGTGCTTGGATTCTAGATGCATGGGTTTAATCACGATTTTAATAATGGCATTGCTCCGTTGCTGTGAGTTATAACTTAATTACAATAAGGTTTCCCTTACCATTCCACCAACAATTTTCATAAATCACCGTGAAAGGAAAATGGTCTCCAGGGCCTGCAACGAGCGATTACTGTAAAATGCTACACATACAAATTAGCCATGTTGAGACGAGACGGCCCTGCAGCAAGTCCGCTACCAGCCCTTTGGGATGTTGGAGGAAGGGGGGGGGGAGGAATTGTGCTAGTGATTACTGCTGGGTGTTTCTGCAATTGTGATGAAAGGTTGAACACACATATTCATAGGATCCTATGACCTTTCTAGTAAATCAGAAACACTAAATTGTTTAGTGTATAAATATACAAGTAAGGTGTTATCCTTATTTGAGTTGCTTCTGCCTACCCTGAAATGGAAGCTAGCCGGGAAATGAGTTACAGAAGCTGGCAAAGGGATGCTGCTTTCCAATATGGCTAGTCAGTTGCAGATGTCCTTTGTCGATCCTACCCTCAAACCACCCTGCGAGCCACAATATCCTTCCAAAGGGAAGATGACAGAATAAGAGACACTGGGATTAGGGGTTGAAGGACCCCGGCCGTATTTATTTACACACATTACACAAACAGCAACTTAAAAACTGTTATTAGGCACAGTAAAACACATTTTACATCTTTGCTTATCAAGAGATCAAGTCCTAATGCTAACAAAATCACTAATACACAGTAGTTTCCTATCCATAGCTAAAATTTGTTCCTGTGCATCCATCAACTTCTTATCTTTATGAGTGAAATTATGACTTCCTCTTAGACTCCTTATCCAACCTCTCTGGACCTTGGTGGGTCCCTGATCCTCCCCTACTGGTGGTGATCCTGTGCATTGGGCCAGTATGCCCGCTAGTATCCCTACCTCGGGCACCCCTGCACCGAGCTTTCTCCCCCCCCCCCCCCCCCCCCCCCCAGGGGCCTGTGCTAGCTTGCACCCACTGTACCTGTGCGGGTGATTGCCAGGTATGGACCACCTGTCAGCAGACGCCCCTAAAACTCGTATCCCTGTAACATCTATACTTGGAGTCATCACCCCCTGGAGGATCCCGTGACCCCATTGTTACTTCGGTCTAAAAGGAGGCCTTGCATGTACCTGAACTATCCCACCAGTCATGAACTCACCCACCACAGGACAGCATAGTTCACCTATGATCTGCGCTGCCTGTCCCTGTTTGGGCGATGTATCAGCCTAGCTAACAAATCCTCAAGAAACATTTCACTATCCAACTTAGATAGATGAACCCCATCCTGTGAGAAAATACACTCACCCTTGATGCAACCGTGAACTATTGAAGACAACTTGGCAGACCTTAACAACTTCCCAATCTTATTGTTCACCCGGTTCTCAGAATCATTGACGGCTTTGACCGACTAACCACCTCTCCAATCCAGCCTGGGTATAATGTTTGACCAATCTTGCACCACGTCAGGGAATCTCATTGCCAGCCATTCCATCTTTGAGATAATCATCTCAAACAAGTCCTTCCTACTGATCACCATCAGATCATTGCCACCGAGATGAACAGTAACAATCCTCGTGTGTGTTAACCCCTGGGGCATGAATATATCCAATGCAGTCCTTCGATTAGCCAGGTGCAAACCACGTGACCACAAAAATTCAAACAATAACCCGCCTCCTCACCTTTGGCAGCGCAGCCACCTGAAGAATAGAACACCTTTGCTCACCTCACGTATGAGTGGCCCAGAACCAGCATGTCTGTAAGCCAATCCACTACAGCATGGACAAGATTCAGCAAGGTATCCAGCAGCCGTCCCAACTCCTCACCACGTCCACCTGTATCAACAGGAGAATAAAAGAGGAGTAAAGAGGATAGGAGAACAGGTATTAGGGCAATGCAGCTACAACAAATCCAATTGCACATAACACTTGCAACAGTCCGACTTCCACCTGCCAAGCCATTACACTGCAGGGCCTCCAGCCCAATACCTGCTACCGTAGTAGCTGCCCCAATTCTATAGGAATGAAAGCCATATTCAGGTGGGTCCAAACCAGCAGCCCTCAGGGACCTATCCAGCACTCTCCAAAACGAATATCTAGTGAGTGGTGCACCATCTGGGTGGACCAATAAGGACGCCTCTGGCCCCTGAGTACAGTTAGCCAGAAAAGCTTCTAGGCTCTCCAGGGGGCAGCACTCATTACCTGGTTCCATGTGAACTAGAATGTGCTCACCACCTCCCATCTGGTCAGTCTTTAAGTGGGCAGTGGTTATATCCAGGGAACCATTTTGCCACTGTACGTCTGCATATGAATGCCATCCATGGCATCCATCCTGTGCCTCAAAGTCAACATCCGCCATTGCATGCTTGGAGCATTTATTTGCGCCTCCTGGCATCCTACTCATGGGCCTTAAACCGACAAAAGTGATGGACCTTCACACCAGAAATGTCTCTGGGGGAGCCCACACTTACTCCACACACACTTCCTATGCTATGGTCACAGCTCAAGAGCCATCTAAAATGAACAACCACAATGCCCTTTTCCAACGCTGTGAAAAGCACACAATCACTAATGAGCCTAATACCACGCCAAACACTTGGTTCCCAACAGCTTGCCTCAAAATTATCTCTGGTTCACCTACAAAATCTACCATGTGCGCACACCTTTCAACTAATGAACACTATGCCTGAATAACCACTGAGAGTATCAATACAAGAGACCAAAATGTGCATGACCTGGTCTTTGCACAAAACCAATACTAAAATGCCTCAGTTGTCAAAAATGGCCCTAGACCCCCATTTTGGACACTCCCACCCAAGTAACTAAAGTGCTGAGAAACCCAAGTCTAAATAAAAAAGGCTCAACACTTGCTCACTCTACCAAAACCTGCCCCTGGACACCACTTTTAACCTCCTCACCTTGGCAGCTCACAGCGCGCCACTAGAGCGGCCATGGAGTACTAACTTGGGTCAGGCAAGACAAATTTGTGAGCCTGTGTAGCTCCCGGCAGATTGAGCTGTGAGCTGCTTTGCAGAGCGTGGAACATGTGGTTCCACCCCCAGGTGCGGCTGAGTCCGTGACCAGCAAGAGGGGAGACAAGAAGACAAAAGAAAAAAATTGGGCTCAAGCCAAACACATTGTGACAGTGCGAGGGGTCCGGGCGGTGTTTGGTGTACATGGTCTGAGGCTGCGAGCGGGAAAGAGGCCCACTCGCTGCCTCACGTGACCTTTTATGTGCAGGAGCTCTTTGGCGGCCCCAAACAACCTCGGAAGAACTCTAGAGCTTCTGGATCACACCCATGTCTGCCAATCTTGCTGAACCCTTCCAAAGGGCCAAAGCACTGGTGCCACGCCCCCGGGTCAGGCCACACCGCATATTTGTGACTCCCCCGACTTGGGGGAGCCCTTGCTACAAATACCGGAAGTAATATGTATTTTGAGAGTGTTTATTAAATCCTAGCAATCTTTTTTCTCGGTGTGTAGGGCGGACCTAGCTTCAAGAATCAGTGGAGCAATATACAGAAGACACAAAACTTGTAATATGTGCTATTTATCACATCAGATTGTAACATGTACATTAAATATCCCACTTGAAAACATACCCATAGGGGATATAAAACTCTATCCATAATGCATGGGATTCTGCAAACACTCTAGAATTACCTGTCTCTGATTATAAAGAAGTGATGTCAGAACTCAACTGTAACACCTTATTACAGTTGAGTTGTGATGCCACAATGCCTGCTGCCAGAGCCAGCAGCAGAGGAGAAAGGTAGGTCAGATCACAGAGCATAATTAAAGTTGTTGTTTGAAGAATGAAAATACAAAACATTGCTTTTCTTTCTGCTCTGTTTTCCTAGCCGTACATTGACAGGAGATATTTATGGCAACATGTTTATTTTTTGCTCTATTTGATTAAATGTAGAAAAGGTAGTCTCTTTCTGTGTGTTTCTACTGCACCTTTTTAAATAGAAACTTCTATTAAACAGCTTCTAATATCTTTTTTTCAGCAAATATCTAACAGCTTTTTTGATGGGTGTAATTTTGCTCTAGCAATTCTATTTTTATTCTTCATGATTTCAGAAATGCTCTTTCTTTCAAGAATTTAGGTGGTTTGTGGGAAAGGTGATGATGTGACGGTATTATAAGGAATACAGTAACCAATGCTATACATGATAAGGATATTGAAACCTTGAAGTTCCATAACCTTCGGCCGCTTTCATCAATATGGTCATGAAACCCGTCTGTGATTTGCAATCTCCTTACAATGTACAATAGGCTGTAAATTATTCTATCTATCTGTCTATCGGTTGTTGGCATAAATAGAATGCATAGAAATAGAAAGTGTTGCGGATCCTCTTTTAATCTAATTAAAGAATCCATGCCCCCAGCATATTTTAGGCACTTGAACATATCTCTCCCTTTATTAGCATGTAAAATATGTTTTGAAAACAAACCCATTTTCAAAGGATAGAATCTTTAAAGAGCTTTAAGGGCCTCCTCATCATCTCAACAAATTTATTACACTAAGTGTTATTGATGACATGGTAGTGTTATGATAGAACACGTGAAAGAACAGGTCTGAGATATAAGCTAAGCTTGAAGTAGCCATGAATGATGCACAGCATTACATTCAAGTAATTTCAAGCTTAGATTTAGAATTGAGACATGCTCCTGATACCCAATAGGTGAAGTTACATTTCAGCAAATATGTTAATGTATTTCTGTGCTTGAAGGTGATTACTGTTTTTCACCCAACTAGCTTTGAATTCCAGGTGGACCTGCCACTATTCAATTGATATTCTTATGATTCAACAACATTCTTATATTGATAGTTATACATGACTAGCAAGCATAGCTTTTTGTAATCCTGTTAAATAGATATCCACCTTCTGTGCTTATGAGTAAATTGTTTTGTGTCTCCCTGACTCAGACTCATGGCAACTTCTTAACTGAAGTGCTGAGTTATATTTCCATATGTGTGATTGTAATGAAATATGGCTGCTTTGTTGGACACAGTTGAGTAGACAGCCATATATTCCCCAACTGAGGAAATACAAACACTGTACCTGCCAAAGAACTGATTTACCTCTATTTCAATCTATTTTTTTCATTTTGCTTTTTACAATATGTGGAACCAGGCCACAAGATACATTTTTGTGAGCAAACTATTTCATTCAATAGCACAATACAATCTCCAAACTAAATTAGAAGAAAAAAACAAATTCCATGAGTAGAAAGACACCAAGATCATCAAGCTAAGTTAAGGGGACCTATAACTGGAACCAGAATAATGAATATTTAGAGTTTAAGGGCAAAATGCACCTAAAAAGAAAAGCAGCAATCAAACATTACTGTTTGTGGTTTCAAACCAACTGCAATGAAGCAGACGTCAGCTACGCCCAGCAGATCATCCCAGGTAAAGCTGTTACCTTGGAATTTATTCTTTGAAATAGAAGATAAAAACATTCCTGTAGGGCCTCCTTTTTCAGGTGGGGTCTCTATTACCCAGCAACTATGTTTCAAGATGGCAATACCAAGCTGCTACCAGGCAGACCTTTCTTCAAATCCTTAGTCACAACCTTATTTAGTTGACCTCCTCTCCCACCTGACAGCTGCAAAACTAGTTCTCTTTCGTACTCTGGCTGGAGTCAGGCTGTCTGGGAGGGGCATGGGAATGAATGGGAAACTCCCTCCTTGCATCTTCAAGTCAAAACAGATAGTGCTAAAGCTGCCATTTTGTTATGCCAATTGCTCCTGTCCACTCCCAAATAGCTAATACGTGCTAGGTGGTCATTCGTTAACACCCGTTTGCTCTTTCTAGGCTAAGAGGCAGGCTATTGTACTCAAAGCCAGAGGCATTACCTCTGTCAGCCAAGGATGTGCATTCCAGCTCTGGAGGTATGATGAGTAGCCAAACTGGTTTTAGGCACATTCCGGCTCAGGGAGCCTGAAGTAAGTATCTACAAAGTTACTTAAGCTATTCAAAATCTGATTTCACCATTAAATTACATTTTGAAAATAAAATTAAGTAGGTAATAAATTTGAAGTGAGTTTCAAGAATTTTCCCCGGATTTAGATAGAAAATTAAGGCCTCAAACCTATCTAGGCCTATTCAGGGAATAGTATAGCAAGGCCTACACACAGAAATAGCTATTAGGTTGTATTTGGCTGTGAGAGCACATTAACTCCAATATAAGTGTGCCCTATTTTTACATAGTAGGACCTTGCTTTGTGGCAAATCACATTTTAGGGCTGACATAAATATATCTAAAAATAAGGTTTCTTACCTTGTAAGACAATTCACTTCTACCTGCCATGTGTCGCTACAGTGAATTTAAACTGCAGCTCAACCAGAGCACAGCGTAGATATATGCACTGTGCAGATACACATAATCTATGTATCTGAACATGATTTTGACAGAGTACGTCTATCCACTTCCTTGCTATCTGTTCCGGTATTTCAACATGTCACTTGACTGATGCTTCCGAATCCTCATATTGCCATATACATTTTTTAAGAATACCCATCCTTCAATACAGCAGGCAAGGAGACTTCCTTTGAGGCTTTTTTGAGAAAAACTAAGCATGAAACGAGTTAGAAGAAAATAGATAAAACTACACAAATGAGCCATTATTAAATTGGTTTTTCTGTGTGGATGAGTGCTTTAGGGTAGTTTAGACCAAGCAAAGAACTCCTGCTGAGGTTTTACATGGCCTGGCTAGAACCTATTCTCAAATAGCTGCTTGCCTGACTCTTTAAAATGTCATTCTTCATCCACTGTTCCTTGAACTTAAGAAAAAACATCCTTTCTTGTCTCTGCTGTGAATATGTGTTGCCTGCGTGCTTGAGGAACTGGTAACATTTATTTTTTGACCTCTTGTACTTTCAGTTTCTCCCAGGCTGGTTGTGCCAGCCTCCTTCTGATCAACCAGTATGGTGGTGTTCAAGTACCCACTAAAAGCGTGCCCTTCTTGCACCCTGTGAAACTCTGCTAGAGTGGCTGGAGTGTGCAGAAGGTCTTATGACAGAGGAAGCCGATGCTTGCATGGAGAAATACTAGTGCGCCAGTTACATCTCGAAATGTGTCCTTTTTGCTCCTTTGGAAATACCCACCTGATACTGGAAGGTGCAGAAGCTATTGCCTACCACAGGTAATTCCATGGGACCAATTCGAACTGGACATGCTAGTGTAGACCTGTGAGATAGAGCTGTGAGGGTACTCCCTGCTCTTGAGAAGCAGAGAGAGCATGAGGATTCTTTAGTGATGTACCACTAGATATAAAAACAAATTCCAAATTCTGGACTTCAAGTATTTAAAAAAAATAACATCCAGAGGTCATAATATTGCTATGCAAGTGTTCTTTCTTTCCCACTCCAACCATTTTGGCATGAAGTTTAAGGCTGCAACCCTACCAGCATATCTGACCTCATGATTACACTTTTGGGTGCAGATGTACACAATTTAACATGTTTCAGATAATTTTTTTAAATTTATAACCAGTCTTACCTACCAGTTCTTGTTAGTGTGCTGTACCCCATAGAATGAGATTTTAGGTTCCTATTGATTCCTATTTGTTTTAATGAATAGATTTTCATCACTTTGTGGTATTTCACGAGTTTTCCTTTTTTGTATGTAACTTGATTTATACCATCTAAGTTGTATAAGTTCTGCATCTCAAAAGTATAATTATTTTGTTAGTTTTGTCCACGTACCTCAAAGAAGTGCCACTTACGCTAAGTTCAGTGTTTGTGAGAGCAAGCTCAAAGCTCACAAACAGACTGTGCCCCCCCCTCCCTAGATATACCAGATTTGTTACGGTAATTTTTCATATTAAAATGTTTTTCCTTTCAAGTTTATTTCAGGTATTTACTCTGTTTAGCACCATTCCCTATAAAAAGAAGTCACTTTTATCTAAATGCATTATTAAGACCCATTACCATTACCCAGTGAAACAAATCTATGCCAACATTACTGTCAGTCAAGTGACTTTCTTTGGGTCCACTCTGCATTCTAATATTGAGTAACTTAGCTGCTATTGCAGAGGCATTATCAGGTGGCTTTGCTCCCAGGAATGCATGCAATAACAGTGTTTCCAGGTCTGAAGTAAGACATCTCTTCAATATGTCCTTTGGAGTTATCATTTTCCCACCAAATGCAGATCCATGGTCTAAAGAGCAAACATGAAGTTTGAAATTCAGACATATCTGTCTATGGTTGGAGCAGGGCCAGACTGGGATCCCAAAGCAAACCTGGAATATTTTGTCAGACCAACAACAATATGGTGCATAGGGAGTGAGCCTGAGCACTACAATGGAGCTTGGGGGAATTCTCACCCCCCATCCAAGAAATTGTGGGGAAAAATGTCGCAAATTGTGCATTTTACAACACATTTCATTATATATATCAATTGGATTTGTTTTTGAAGCATAGTAAATGATAACCTTACAGTTCACCAGGATACAGAAGTCTTTATTGGGGCTCTTCAATTATTCCTTCACCATGACACTCTAACAGTGCCTTTCATCTCTCCAGAGCCTCTCCCTCACATGTATTTTTAGTTTGTTTTATAGCACTTCTCTTTCCATTGTAGGTTGTTGGAGCACTTTACATCACACACTCATACAGAGACAATGAATCATACGTGTGCAAATCAGTGTTTAAAAAATGCTACATAAGACAAAGGTGTAGGATTCACGTGCCATCCATACTAGTAGGCATTTTTAAGAGCACTTTACCTGGAGAATCATAATCTCACAATTCAGAATGTAACAGTGGTTAGGGTTGACTTTATTATTAACAATGTATTTCTACCCAAGCAAACCCTTTTTAGCACATATAGGTAAATCTAAAACTAAAAAAAACATAACTTTCTAACCTGTACCATGCTGTTTGCATGCAGCTCTTTGATTGCAGTTCATAGCTCACTGTGCTAGATTAGGGCTGTAATTTATGGACCTCACAGTAACAAAACCATCTCTGTGACAAAAACAATATCCCACTTAGCACTGCACTTAACATACAGTTCTGTGACCTGCATAGCGCACGTTATTAAACCTCTACGCTACCTTAGATGAGTCAAAACTGCCACTAGACAAACCCCGATCTCTCTCCATCTAGTAGATTAATCACTGGATATATCTTTATACTTTTATTGTTGCCTGAAAACTGTTCGATATACAAGGAACTTTGCACTGCTTTCCAAATTGCTGCACTGCTATGCAACTGCCCCCCGC
Source organism: Pleurodeles waltl (assembly GCF_031143425.1). Lineage (NCBI taxonomy): Eukaryota > Metazoa > Chordata > Amphibia > Caudata > Salamandridae > Pleurodeles > Pleurodeles waltl. The sequence continues at coordinate 797,578,757 of NC_090443.1, read as the reverse complement.
ACAAAACGAACTCCCCACCTTTCCAGCCTCCTGTGGAAATGCCAGATGGCCGGTACAGCCAGTCCAGCCTTGGGTTGGAGCCTATTCCATTGAGGCTTTACCACAGCAAGAAAGAAAAAAACGAAAGGGTATGTCTGAAGTCCTAGGTTTACAGTTGCATTTGGTGTTGTCAAATGTCCTTCTTTTACTTGTACTAATGCAGTTGATTATTTTCACAGTGCATTTTACTCAAACATTTTCTGGACCAAACTTGCTTGATTCTGTCTAGATATGGTACTGAGCTATTTACTATTTAAGACTCCAGTAATCTGATATCGTGGGTGTTGGCATCCACTGACACCCTGGGAAGCCAGAACTGCTTAATGAATAATTGTCAAACTCATTTGTGACCATTAGCTTCAGAAAAACCTGAGTAAAACCTTAAGGCCAATCCAGATTGACTGATTTTAAATATGATCAAATTATAATGTTCAGGCACTTTCCACAGTGAAGTTGATATTGTGGTCCTGAGGCTGTTTCACATTTCAGAAGAGAAAATGAATGTGTGTATCTGTATTAGTGCTGCTGTCAGGCAATGAACATTGTGGACATACTGGCACTCACAAATTACTATGAATGCGTTTTGTTGCTGTTGGGACGAAAAAGTCCTCTGCATTATAACAGGAATGCACTTCTGCCCTGACTGCCCAACTGTACTGATATCTGGATCCCTAATGCTGATTTTTGTTGTCATAGGCAAGCATGGATCATGTGTGTGTGACATGACATAGCCCTGTCTCACGGATTGTGGTCTTGTTGGATGGGACGGAATGCCCAAAGTGCTACCCTCATAGTGGTTAGAGGCTACTCCTTCCACTAGGAGTACAGCTGCACGAGTGCGGTGATGGCAGCATTCCATGTAGTGATCAGTAGGAGAGAACAGGTCCTTTTCAATCTGTGTCACTGGAGTGAGGCCTACCTGCTCACTCAGGTAAAGTTCTGCAGCTGTGTGCTTAACTCACGCTTGACCTACATTGGTTTGGTGTGCTGTGCTGCACAGCACATGAGTGGTGTATCTGAGCTGGGTGTTTATGTGCCTAGGATGCAGTATTGAGCAGTGCGTGCATGTGAATACTTGTGCTGGTTGTATGTATGCCTATCAGTGGTATAATACATGGAGGATGTAGTGCTGTGGAAACACTCATGGTAAATGCATGTGTGGATGTATGTGTTCCTATGAGTAGAACAGTACATGAAGGATTTTGTGCTGTGCAGTGTGTGTAGGCTGTATGCATACACTAAGTGTATGTGTGCCTGTGGACTGTAGAATACATGGAGGGCCCTGGGTTCATTTTGGGAGTCCCAGGCCTCTAAGGTGAAACCTGGAGAGGAGGTAAAGGAATCGCTCCGGACAGATTTGTGTATTGCTGTATTCCTGTAAGCAGGGTGGAACACACACTGGAGAGGGGAGGGACATGCTTTCCATATACACGTCAAAGAGTTTTCTTTTTTTCAGTGAGAAGTCGCAAAGAAGGAGCCGGAGCATGTCTCAAAAAGGAAATGGGGCTGATAAGTTAATCATATCATATCACTGTGGCTGACATCCAGGTGGGAATTCTAGACACTCCCATGGCCCCAACATGAACTTCAAATACTCAAACTCTAAATCACATTTGGTGGCTGGAAATGGGCTATCGGAGGGGAGTTTGACACCCCAAATGTTGCCATCTGCCAATAGCTGGATGAGCTGTGTGAAGAGAGGAAGCTCTGCACGACTTTTGCCTGTGACCAGGACCGAGGGCCATGGACTGCTAGTCTCTCTGCTGGGTGAGGAGAGATCACCCAGGAAATCCAAAAGCACCTTCTATGGAACCTGGAAAACCAGCTGTGCCTGCTTTCAAAGAGCATTGTGCCCTGTGAGGAAGAGTATAGCTTTGGAGGGAGTGAGGTCATTGGGGAGCCCTGTTGAGTGGTCTCCCTTTGCAAGGTGTAAGGAGATGGCTGCTGCACTGATCTGGTCATTGCCCATGTGCAGGATGTAAGCAACCCTCAATTCCAGATGAGGGCTACCATGAATTGAGCCATGTGCATCGCTGCACCAATTGGGCCGGAGCCAGTGCGTAATGGGGAGAGGTGTCGCCGTATTCCAGGAGTGGCCACTGTGAGAATACTGCCATACAGAGAGGTGAGGCCTATAGGGAAGGAGGCCACAGATGGTGAGGGAGTGTTGTGTTCAGGGTCATACCAAATCCCTTTTGGATTTCTGTTTTTATAGAAGATTGAGGCTGAGAGTAGGAAAATGGAGAAAGACTAGCATTGAAGAATGGAAGGAGGTGAGGAGATGGTTGGGGCGGGGACTTGGCGAATCAAAGGTCAGGGGGAATGAAGAAAGGTGATAATGATAAGGTCAAAGGTGGGGGAGATATCTGAGGAGGGTCAGGGAAAAATGGAGAGGCGTTTGGGATGGTATTTTAGTGTGCTGTTGCCTGTTGATAGTTAATTTTGTTTAGTACATTAAGGTGTACTGACTTCCGGTTGTGCCCCTCGGAGTGGTTGGGTGTTGGTTGTGTTTTGTGGAGGGTATGCAGTATGTAATGTGTAGTGGTCTGGATTAGGTATTATGACAAGGTATTAGTTGATGTGATCAACGGTTCTATTTATTTGTTTTGGAGTTTTTGGTAGAACACTACATGTCAATTTATTGCTATTGCAAATCAATAAGATGTACAGCAGGATGCGCGGAAGCTTAATAAATCATCAAAGATAATTGCAGGTTTGAGGTTTGAGTCCCTATCTGGCTTTGCCTGGGCACTACCCTATTCATTGCAAGTCTTTTACCCATACACAGCCTGAACATTCAAGTAATAGTTATGTTTACTGTCAATCTTGAGCTACCATTGGTCCAGAATTTGGGGCACTGAGCTCCCATGGATCTGTCTCCTTTCTTTTACCTGAAGGCCCATGGGTGAATCATGTGTTAATTGGTCAAACATAGATCCCTAACAGATTTGTCAATTTGCCACAGTCTTTTTTCATGTAAACAATGTGACCGGAGCATTGTGTTTTCGTTTAGATGCTTGCCCCTCCTGGAACCAGCAGAGTACTTTCAATCCCTCTTTCACATAGATGTGATTCCACAGGTTGTGTATGGTCTGCCATTCTGAGCTTGTAAAATACACAATATTTCATTGAGCTTTTAAGGAGTCCTACTTGGATTAAATTACAGTACTCCAGATCTCCAATCAGAAGAACCTTTGTATTCCCCAATCTTGGGTTGGTTTGAAGGCGGGGGAATATTTTCCTGTTGTACAGTGATGCCCATGAATACTTTGGTAAAAAAATTGTGGTGCGAGCAATACATCCGTGATCAAGCCTGGGGCGTTTAAAGTTATTTGGTCCATTTCTTACATGGTAAACGCTCCCTAGCACCAGTCTAGGGATTTCCAAACGTGCAGCATTCATGAGGGAAAAATCAAACTAGGACAGATAGAGGAAATGAAAACATCAAATGAATGGTTAGATAATTAAAACATCAAATGAATGGATAGATCGTTGACGAAAGGGTCGGTATTAAAACTGTTACAATTTTAAATTATTTTAGAAATACTTAGCGATCAGCTTTCGTAACTAGTTTTATTAAAGTTTGGGAATTCTTGGGGTGCACCGGCTCCGTAATTGGTTGGTTTGCATTAGAATGCTAGGCCTTTGCATTTGAAGACCTATTGCATCATGCGCAGAACTATAAAATTATTCCTGGATCACATTGAAACTCTTGCTCTTTTTTGTATGAAAGCAGATTTTAGTAGGTGATTGAAATTTGTAGCAAGAATATTTGTTGGTATTTGTTGTCTTGCATTTTGTTGTGGTGATGAGGTGCTGTGTTCAACTTATTTTTACTTTTTTGCATTGTAGTTGTGTTATACTGTTTATTGGGTTGCATTGTTTTGTGATTGTTTTATTACGTTGTTCCCAATTATGTTCATTTTGTGTTGTCCATTTGATTTACTTTATGTTATTGTGTTGTGTTCGCTAATTAAGTTAGACGCCAAAAAACGACTATTCTAACTGTTATAACACCTGTCAGCCCAAATAGTGACATTGGCCATGTCTTAAAAACAGCACTTCCACTGCTCACTTAGTGTGATGCAGCCGATAATGTTTATTTATATTGGAGGTGGCTTTATACCTGTGTGAGTAGTTGGTTAACAGTTAACCATTTGCTCTGGCACATCCCAAGGTAAACGAGACAAATAAACGGAGGATCGTGCTGGGTGATGTTTCCTATGGCTCAGAATTTTGGTTCTTAACCATTTCATTGAAGTCCAGTTTTAGTTAATTTAGCACTAGGTGTGGCAAATGACATTTAGATGAACCATCTCCTTTTTCACGTCACAGCTATAAATTAGTTTCATTATCTTCCACTGATCACTCGGGTTCATTTCTGCAGAAGGCATGTGCCAGTACCCATTGAAAGTTTTCATAAAGATGAATCAGGTGCCAAGCTATGGAATAAAGTTGACATTTCTACAAGTTTCTAAAAACAAGCAATTTAGAAAACAAAAATATAATTCAGCAACAGAAACGATGGAGGACAAGATTAAATGAGTGTGAGGTAAATCCACAACGGAAAAGCATGAGAAAAGAACAAAGGCACATGGAGGGTGGGGGGCGCATAGAGGAAGGGTTGATTGAACTTCTAAATAGGGGATAAAGATGTTAATTGAACCTGTAAATAGGGGGAAAAGGGTGTCCTGGGTGTCACCTTTAGGTCCCCCCACGTTCTATGACATTTGGAAGGCAAATTGATGGGGTCTAAATATGACAAAACATACAGATGTGCTCATGGCAATTCTGTTCCTCAGTGACATATAAACAATAAACAAATAAACAATAAAATGAACCCCTTTGCTGCCAGGCCTTTTCCCCCTCAGGTGACAGGCCTTTTTTTTGCTGTTTGGGGCAGTTCGCACTTAGGCCCTCATAACGTTTTGTCCACATAAGCTACCCACGCCAAATTTGCGCCCTTTTTTTTCCAACATCCTAGGGATTCTAGAGGTACCCATACTTTGAGGGTTGCCCTAAAGGAGACCAAGAAATTAGCCAAAATACAGTGAAAATTTCGTTTTTTTCAAAAAAATTGGAAAAAAGGCTGCTGAAGAAGGCTTGTGGTTATTTTCCCTGAAAATGGCATCATTTTGCTAAAATCACCATCTTCACAGATTTCAGGACCAGGCAGACTTGAATCAGAAAACCCCATATTTCAACACAATTTTGGCATTTTACTGGGACATACCCCATTTTTACTATTGTTTGTGCTTTCAGCCTCCTTCCAGTTAGTGACAGAAACCAATGCTGGATCCTGGTAAGCCAAACATTTCTGAAAAGTAGATACAATTCTGAATTCAGCATGGGGTATTTTGTGTAGATCCTACAAGGCTTTCCTACAGAAAATAATAGCTGAAATAAAAACATATTGAAATTGAGGTGAAAAAAACCAGCAATTTTTCTCAACGTTTTACTCTGTAACTTTTACCTGTGATGCCAGATTTTTTAAAGCAATATACTGTTACACCTGCTGGGCCCTTCTGGTTGCGGGGATATATAGGGCATGTAGGTTCATCAAGAACTCTACGTACCCAGAGCCAATAAATGAGCTGCACCTTGCAATGGGTTTTCATTCTATACCGGGTATACAGCAATTAATTTGCTGAAATATAAAGATTGAGAAATAGGTATCAAGAAAACCTTTGTATTTCCACAATGGCCACAAAATAAGGTGTTGAGAAGCAGTGGTTATTTACACATCTCTGAATTCCGGGGTGCCCATACTAGCATGTGAATTACAGGGCACTTCTCAAATAGACGTCTTTTTTACACACTGTCTTACATTTGGAAGGAACAAATGTAGAGAAAGACAAGGGGCAATAGCACTTGTTTTGCTATTCTGTGTTCCCCCAAGTCTCCCAATGAAAATGGTACCTCACTTGCTTGGGTAGGCCTAATGCTCGTGACAGGAAACGCAACATGGACACATCACATTTTTACATTGAAATCTGACGTGTTTTTTGTAAAGTGCATAGCTGTGGATTTTGGCCTCTAGCTCAGCCGGCACCTAGGGAAACATTCCAAACCTGCGCATTTTTGAAAACTAGACACCTAGGGGAATCCAAGATGGGGTGACTTGTGGGGCTCTCACCAGGTTCTGTTACAAAGAATCCTTTGCAAACCTCACAATTTGGCCCAAAAACACTTTTGCCCCACATTACGGTGACAGAAAGTTCTGGAATCTGAGAGGAACCACAATTTTCCTTCCACCCAGTGTTCCCCCAAGTCTCCCGATAAAAATGGTACCTCACTTGTGTGGGTAGGCCTAGCGCCCGTGACAAGAAATGCCCCAAAACACAATGTGGACACATCACATTTTCCCAGAAAAAGTTCCTAGCTGTGAATTTTGGCCTCTAGTTCAGCTGGCACCTAGGGAAACCTAGCAAACCTGCGTATTTTAAAAAACTAGGGGCCATATGTACAAACACTTTTTCCCATAGACACAGAATGGGTAAAAACCTTTGCTACATCTGGCCCTAGATACCTAGGGGAATCCAAGATGGGGTGACTTGTGGGGCTCGCACCAGGTTCTGTTACCCAGAATCCTTTGCAAACCTCAAAATCTGGCAAAAAACACTTTTTCCTCACATTTCGGTGACAGAAAGTTCTGGAATCTGAGAGAAGCTACACATTTCCTTCTACCCAGCATTCCCCTAAGTCTCCCAATAAAAATGGTACCTCACTTGTGTGGGTAGGCATAGGGCTCGCGACAGGAAATGCCCCAAAGCACTATCTGGACACATCAAAATTATCAAATACAAAACTACCTGTTTTTGTGTTTTTGGTCCTGGGCTCAGCAGCCATCTAGGGAAACCTACCAAACCCAGATATTTCTGAAAACTAGACACCCGAGGGAGTTAAGGGGGGTGTGACTTGCGTGGATCCCCCAATGTTTTCTTACCCAGAATCCTCAGCAAACCTCAAATTTAGCTAAAAAATCAAATTTTTCCCACATTTCTGTGTGGGATCACCACACCGGGACAAATTTCCTACCACCCAACGTTCCCCTCAGTCTCCCGGTAAAAATGATACCTCACTTGTGTAGTTGGGCCAAGTGCCTGTAACAGGGAAGAGCCAAAAACTTGTCGAAATTGAGGGGGAACCAAAGCAGGTCCAAAAGGGCAGTTTGGAAAAAAAAAGAAATTAGGCTGACAAGTGCAGCAGAAATGTTATTGGTATATATGAGACAATGTTGGGTGGTAGGAATTTTGTGGATTCCTGCAGATTCCGAAAGGTTCCATCACAAAAATGTGGGAAAAATATGTGATTTCCGATGTCTGCAGGGCATTGTGGGTAAGAAAATGGTGCAGGGTGCATGTGAAGCACACAGTCCTGGAATCGACCAGATGTTTAGTTTTCAGATGTGTCTTGGTCTTGTGGACTTTTCTACATGGCAGCATCCCAAAGTCCAAAAAGTGCAGCCCTCACCATTCCAATCGGGTCGATTTTGAGAGTTAGCCAAGCTCTCATGGCCCAAATGTAAAACCAAAACCCAAAATAATCAAATGTCCTCTTGCTTGCCATGGGGTAAGATGTTTTAGTGTGTGGGGGAGAGCTTAAAGACTGTTACTCCCTTCAGTTGGGGTAGGGGCATAACCAGGCCCATACTGGTTGGCAGCCACCACCCCACTGTGTTTTTTTTTTTTTTTATTCCCTGGCATCTGGTAGACTTTCTGGCCCCGCCCTGTGTGTGGATCAGGGGTAATTGCCCAATCTGCCCAGAACATCTTTGGTCCCATTTATTTGGGGTGGGGGTATGGCCATACCCCCACCCTCTTATTTTGAAAAAAACATCTTCCCTGGTCTCTCGTGGGCTTTCTGCCCCCCTTCAAAAAATAGGCCGATCTGCCCCCAAGGGGGGCAGATATGGCCAAAAGTAATGTGCCCCCATGGGGAGCGACCCTTGCCCAAGGGGTTGCCCCCCAGACAAAACACACACATACACACACACCAATTCCTGTAGTCTAGTGGTTTCTGTCCCTCTTGGGGGCAGATTGGCCTAACAAAAATAGGCCGATCTACCCCAAGGGGGGCAGAAATGGCCTAAATACAATCTGCCCTCCTAGGGGAGCGACCGTTGCCTAAAGGGTCGCTCCCCATACATAAAAACACAAAGTAAATTTTTTGAAGAAATATATCTCTCATGTCTAGAAATGGGCTAAAAATAATTTGGCCCCCTGGGAATCGGCCCTTGCCCAAGGGGCTGCACCCCTCTGTGATCGGACAGCAGAAATGCTGAGGGAGACATGAAAGGAGAGGAAAAGACTTTCCTCTGCTTTAATGCCTTTTTCGGCCCCTCCAGTGAATGGAAGAGAAATGCAAAAGCATTTCTCTCCCGATCCGCGCTGGAAGCCTGGAGGGCCGATACACGGATGTAATGGTTATGTCCGTGGCGCCTGAGAGGCGCAGCCACGGATGTAACCATTATGTCCGTGGCTTACAAGGGGTTAAGGTAAGAGAATTTCAGAAACAAGCAGTACACCTTTACTCTTTTTCTATGATAAAGAAAAAATCCTAGTGTTAGAAATAAGGTCTCTGGTTGGCAGTCAGTTTGCACTATCTCCAAGCAGGGACTCTCACTCTAGTCAGGGTAGGGGGGATACACAGCTCAGATAACCCCTGATAGCCCCTGCTCACCCCCTTGGTAGCTTGGCACAAGCAGTCAGGCTTATCTCAGAGGCAATGTGTAATGTATTTGTACCAACACGAACAGTAACACAATGAAAACATCACAAAAGCACTCAACACCAGTTTAGACAAATAGCTAACATTTATTCGACTAAAACAAGACCAAAATGAGAAAATCCAACATACACAAGTAAAGTTATGAATTTTCAAAGATTAAACTTGAATATAGCGCTTAGAAACACAAATGCTTCAATTTGGGGTTATCCCGACTTAGTGACGGAGTCGTTCCCAACAATCTAACACCAACGGCAACGGTCATGGAGTCGCACAGACCCCCAGGTATAGTACCTTTTGAAAGTAAGCTAACAAGCCAGTACACGGAGTCGGTGAAGTGACTTGTCCCACCAGCTAAGAGCTTGTGTGTAGGTGTGGCACTGTTCACTGACTGGCTTTCTGTTGAAGTCTCCACACACTTACTATTGGGCATAGTAATTGTGAGTTGTTCTCTAGTTTCTCCATATTCATTCTGCATGAGGTTTGGCTCTGCCCTTCACTCCTCGGTTGTTGGTTCTGGCTTCTAGCTTGTGCTTTGGTCCTACCCACACCCTAATTTGGGCTTGGGAATTTGGGGGTATGTCTGCCCAATTCCCCCAGGCCACCCTTCACTTTCAGGCTCTTCTAAATGGATTTGTACTTTAGGCTGGTAGCTCTGCCTTCTTTTGCTTCAGTTCCTTTTCCCTCTTGGCCTAATATTTCTGTGCTCATCTTACTCTCTCTTTTATCTGGAGCTTGTGGTTACTAGCCATGTGTTCCTCGGTGCTGCATCCTGTCCAGGTTTTATGTTGTTTTTTTGGCGATTGAGAATTGGAGCACTATTTTCTATCCAATTTGCCTTTGGTTCTTATGGTGCAGCTTCTGTTTTTAGTAGGTTTTACCACTATCTTTCTTGTTAGGCATACCATTTGGTGATGTACAGTCCTGTGTAATTTGTGGAGCTTGACCATATGGAAGGTGGGCCACTTTTGTCATCTTGGGGGTGATCCTCTCCTTGCTCATAGGCTGGTTGGCCTTGCATTTCCCATAGGTTATTTTGTTCTTGGGTATTCCCTCCCCTTGTGGCCATTCCTAGGGTGTTGCAGCCTTCTTATGTCTCCTTAGCTATTTTAAAGGGCACTATCTAGGTCTTAACTGTGGTCTCATTGGTCTCTGTAACCCAGTGAATGAGTGTTCTTATTACTGGGGTTAAGCGGGCTGGACGCTTGCTCCCCTTGGCAATTGTGCAGTTGCCTGCAGGTTGTAAAATTTGGGTCTTTGGCCCTGTAGGCACTCTGAATGGTTCTCACTTCTTACTAGCCTCCCTCCTTCTCCTGTTGCAGTTTGCCTCTGGGTGTGTGGATAGGTATGGGCTGCCTTGTCTTAGCCTTTTTCATATTGTTAATTTAACAGCCCTGGATATTAAGCATTGTGGATCACAGTTGGACCTGACATCCTTGGCATGGTATTCCCCCAAACAGTTTGCCTTGACTCCCTGATTTTTGCTGAACTTGTTTTTGTTGGCTTTGGGACTATATGCACTTACTCCTCTTAACAAGTGCTCAAGTGCTTGTACCCTCTCCTTCAAACATGGTAAAATTGGCCTGCACCAAATTGGAACAGTTGAATTACTTTTAAAACCCTAGTAAATGGTACTAACTGTATCCAGTGTGTGTAAATTAGATACTGTAAATGTACAGCAGTGTCAATTATACCACCCAGTAAAGTGCACTGTAAAACATGTTTCAGCCTTGCCACTGCAGCCTATAGTGCAGTTTTTAACTGCCACTTTGACTTGACAAAATAACCCTTTGGCCAGGGCTGTACCTTCACTTACTTACAAGTCACCCCTAAGGTAGGCCCTAACCCCCAGGACAGGGTGCTTAAACATTAGAACACGTCTATTTTCAACTTTTTTTTACATTTTGTTGGCAGTGAAAAACTGGGCCTATCTCTCCCGTAGTCTAGTACATGGTTACTTTAGTCATTTATTAAGTGCTAACTTCAGATTGAAGTAAATAGAGATATTATGTTTAGACTCAAATGAACTGTAATTTTAAATCCTCTTTTATGGTGAAGTCAGATTTTTAAGTTACAGTTTTTAAAATGCCACTTTTAGAAAGTTGCCTTTTTCTTGCCTTCCTTCCAGTGTCCTAGGGCACAGGACTGTGAATGTCTGTGCTGTTGGGGATTGTTTATTGACAGTAAAACAAAGGAATACGTGGTGTAAAGTGAGAGGGTCTTCCTGACAGCATACGTGGCGAGGAGCTTTCCCCTGCCCTGAATACCTTTCAATGCTCCCAGCCTGCAGCACATACAAAGAAACCAGGCACTAGGCCTGTGCTGCCTTTTGTTATCCTATCTAGTTTGTAGTCAGGATCTGGGAAAAGGGAAGAACTGACCAGAGCCAGTTTTGGGGATAGGTCAGGGAATTTACCCACACAAAGACTGGCACCAAGTTATAATAATAAGACCTTCAGAACCACTCAGAACACTTCTGGACCTGTGATGCATTCAGAAGAAGGGCTGACATGCTGCCAGAAGGACTGCCTGCTGCTTGAAGGACTGCCTTGCTGTCTCAAAAAGTAATATTGAATCTACTTGTGGTGATCCCAGGTTACAGAGAGTGACTTCAGGGGCAGTTGGCTGACCTCCTGTGTGAGCTGCAGGAACATAACAATCTTCCAGAGGTTTCCCAGCAGCTGCTCAGTTGACCAGCACCAACCAGACCTGCTCTGACCTGCCTGAACCCTGCTGCTCCACAAGATAGAGAGGAATGTTGCTGAAGTTTGAACTCTTCACAAGCTTTTCGATTTGCACCAAAACCCTGTCACCCACAACATCTGCCAACACAAAACTCCAGTGACAACCGGCTCTTCGTGCTACAGCAAAGACCATCAAAGACATTCAGCCTGCTCTTCATGCTGAAAGCCTCCTCCTTGCATCCTCCTCCAACGTGACTGGAAATCTTTGCGCTGGACTTGAGAAGGTAACTTTTCAGTTGGACTAACCTGGTACCTGTACTCTGCCCATGCTCCATTGCGGTCAGCTCAAACTTGAGACTTTCCCCAGTCCAGGGCAACCAGATACCAAACGTTGCACTTTCTGCTTCTTTGCGATATTTTTACTAAAAACCTTTTAAATCAATATTTCCCATTCTGCTGATTGGATTTTTATTCATTTTGGCATCATTGTATTTATTAAAATCGACTCTATGGGGGTTATTCCAACTTTGGAGGAAGTGGTAATCCGTCCCAAAAGTGACGGTAAAGTGACAGATATACCACCAGCCGTATTACAAGTCCATTATATCCTATAGAACTCGTAATACGGCTGGTGGTAAATCCGTCACATTTGGGACGGATTACCACCTCCTCCAAAGTTGGAATAACCCCCTATTTGTGCAAATTGGTTTCGGATTGGGATTTTTATTGTGTGCTGCATAAATACTTTACACATTGTTCCTAAAGTAAGCCTAACTGGTTTGTGACCAGGTGCCAGAATGATAACACAGGTTCATTTAGTGGCTTTTGTGGTTTATCCTGATGTGGTTGTTGCCTGAGTAGGGCTTCCACCTCTCTCAAATTAATAACCCAATTTCTTAGAGTCGCACAAAAGAAGCGTCATTTTTCTTGTTACTGCACTCCTGCCTGGTGGCTCTAGACATTGGCCCTGTTCTTGCATAGAGAGTTTGACATTGCAGAGGCCTGTATTGCCTGCTCCTGTGTGCCTTGTTGTTGAGGCCTTGCAATCTTTCTCCCTTTTTTGGTATGAGTCTGGTCTTGGCCTTGTACTCCCAGTGGGGCACTGGTCAGGGACTGCATCTGCTACTGAGTGCAGCTGTTTAGTTCCACATCTTGTCCTCTTTAGTGTTTCTTGCTCACTTCAACACTTGTTCGGTCTCACTTCTGCTTTAGTGTGGGTAGACTATGTTACAAAAGCAGTTGGTCCTACCAGGTGATTTCTTTTGGGTAAGACAACTAAATTGGCTACCTCACCTTTACATATCAACTAATAAAAATAAATAAACAAAACAATACCCATTAATGTGTATTGTTTTTCCTTTGTGTTATAACATCTATTGTGATTTTTTTCTTCTCCTTCCCTTCGCTTTCCCATGTGGTTAAGGTGAGATAGGCCAATTTAGTTGTCTTACACAACAATAAAGAAGAGGTAGGCCAATTAAGTTGTCTTACCCAAAAGAAGTCAACTGGTAGGACCAATTACTTTTGTAACATATTGTATACAGGTCCTAGAGTTTACTGAGGTACCCCATTATTATGTATTATTGGTATGGGTAGATGCATGCCATGCAATCTCTTAACCTTCTTGGCTTATCTCTTTCAGTGAGATGCTTGGCCCTGGCCTTTCTCCAGGGCACCCTTGCTTTGAGGCCTTCTTTCTGTTCCTTGTATGCCTGGAACGGCTTTTCCCCTTCTGTGTTTTGATCGTTCATCTCTTTCTTTGTTAGTGACTGCTGGCCATGCTGCCTTTTAGTAGCTTTCTCAGGCCAGTGTAGCCTGGTACCCTTTTTTAAGTGTACTGGATTCCCTGACGCCTTCCTCCTGAAATTTCTAGGATTCTTGTGGGTGGAATTGGTTGTCATCTCCTGTCTCAAATATGGGCCTCATCGTATGCCTTTACTCTGCCTGCCTCACACCAGTGGTGGTTTTGGGCTCTCATTTTTGCTTGAATTGGGGCATTCCTGCTCTGCTGCAGGATCTTCATGCTTGTGTCATTGGGTCCTTTCATGGTTGTTTCCTACATTTCTGGGTGTGGGTTAGTACTGCGGAATTTGGATTCCTTGGCTCTCTTGATGACTACTGGGCCACTCTTAGGGGTTCCCAAATTTTGAACCACTGCTCCTTGGGGGACTGTTGTGCCCTCTGCATTTTGGGCAACTAGTGCTTGTTGATTTGCTTTAGCAGTGACACTTAGGGGTTTGTTGATTATTTGAAAATGACGCATTAATAAGTGAGGACATGAGTCTTTCCCAAACAAGACCACATTGTGTCAAGTCCAACACAGAAGTTCAATAAATAAACCTGGGCTCAACCCCTGGAAACTATTGCACAGAGCAGACTGGCTTAACTTAATGAACAGAGTGTAAGATATTTAGCATAGCCAAAACAACTGGCAAATCAAAACACAGCATAATAACAACCCATAAACAATTTATGTAATAGAGATATATTTCATGAGTAAAATGACACCGAAACAGCTAAAATCCAATAAGGGGAACATGAGGTATGAATGTTTACAGTTTTAGGGCAAAACATTAAAAATAAAAATTAACTAGAAAAATAACTAAGGTCAGTCAGTATGCCCATTATGAGAGCTGTGCAATGTTAACTATCTTCACAGCCAAGCATTGCTCATGAAGTCACACAGTGCATCAAAAATAGCCTCACAATGATCATGTTTTCCATCGGATGACCTTTTAACAACAGAGTAACATCATAGTGAGTTATATGAGAAACGTTATTTTTACAATAAACACATATATAAAATTTGATTGAAACCTAGTACTTTCAAAACATTTTAAGTGGCTTTTGTGACAAGTATGGTCAATTGTTACTTTTTATTGAAAACATCTGGTCATATCGTGCATCGTCCTGCTTTCTGCTTTCACAATTTGAGCAGTGGGTTGTGACATCACATTTCGGATGATCCAATATGAGGTAACAGGAGGCTACGCCATATGATAGTTGACACATACGACAGGTCATTCTACATTATGCTCAGTCATCTTTATTTAAAACCCGACGTGGCACCATATCAATAGGCAGCGCTGAGTAACAAACACAAACAGCCTTCTACCAAATCCGGCAACATCATAAATAAAGCATTTTTTAGAAGATCAGATCACAGGGGATACCATGCAGTCCACAAAGCCTTTAAGGTGGTTAATATATGCAGCAATTTCTTACATGAAAACCCTTCACCTATACAAGTGTACAGATCATACTAACTTAAATCGACTATGTTTTTTTTTAATACATGACCTTGTTAGGCTTCCATAGGTCAGTCTCACATTTATGTTTCCTGTCGAAATTCTGGCGTCTAAAACAAGGCGTAGCCCTTTAGGTATGTCTTGTCAAGTATTTGTAAAGTACTCATTAATTGTTGTAATAAGTATGCTGGTTTACATAAGTCTAGCTTTCTTGCTAAGGCTGCATCTTCTTGTTTTGAACGACAATTGTGAAGGACAATGCGTTGATGTAGTCTTTTTTTGTGAAAGGTTTTAAATCACACATTAATTGTGCACTACAGGGGTCAGGCTAGTTCAAGAGTCACTGCGGGTATTTTTCAGTGATAAAAGGCATTATTCAATCATCCCTTGATGGTCAGTCGGTAATTAATTGCCCTTTATCTTCAACTTTATAAGTCAGAGCGAGCATCAATATTTAATAATTATGAGAAATTATGATTTGATGCATGGCTGGCCCTGTAATTGATCACTCGATGTATTGTCCTTAGCTCTCCAATATATAACAATCTCTTTGAACAGTCATAATTATTCTTATTTTTGCATTAAGTCATCAAGCAGCAATAGAAACCATGCTGGTTAAATGTGACTGCTCTGCAAATTTAGCATCACTGATTAGACTGATGTCTCTTCTTCAGCGATCTGTGTGTTATCTTTGCTTTAGAGGCTGGAATCCGGGGAGGAGGGGGTGGGACTCAACCTTTGATCGTTCTGGACCTGGTGAAAGGGGCATCAAAGATTGTTCAAAGGGGCATTCTGTGAGAAGAAGAAATAGGTTCTCTTTACAGAGTCCTGCATAACTAAAAGTCGCAAACAATAACTATTCCATAATATTATTTTATTTGATGACGTCTGCTTGGGTTTTGAGACACATTGTAGCACTATTCAGTCTACAGCCCATTTCAAAAGGTTATTGTTTATAATCCGCTTGTCATGCTGTACGAAATGGGTGCGATGCAACTATTAAATTAATCTGATAAAAAAACAGGAAACTTCACTAAACAATATTTGGTCCATGAATATAATGTGCATTTATTATCTAATCATAGGCGTGAGGCCACGATAGCTATGTTTGTAATGATCAAACCACGGATCTGCAGTTCTTCGTTTCTGTAAGAAGAGGTTCAGAGAGTCACGGTTAAACTGGTGAAATTTAGGATGCTGCCACTGGAAATCCTTCGCATTTAATTACTATAATTCATCAGTGAATATCAATTAGGAAACAGACTGGAGAAATAGCCATCTTTAGGAAGGCATCTCTCTCCCAGAAGGCATCAGCTGTGAGATATATGGAATCCACTAGGGAAGAGCGGATCTGACCAGACCAATTCTGCCTATCTTTCTCAGGGAGTTGATAAATAGGGTTCCTATTCTAACAGGGTGATGTTGATATATGTGCCCTCTCTTTGAATATTATTGGAATCTAAGCATTGGTTAAATGCAATGTGCAGGTATGGCATCAGTCAGCCACTAACAAAGCTAATACTACATCAAGATGGATTAGCAGACACAAAGGAAAGAACACGAACACGCGTTGGTGGTAGCAGCAACATTTTGAACAGTATTAAAATAAACACAGAACGTAGAGAAATGTGTCAGGCTCTGTAGGTCTCACTGTAAGTGTGTGCTGTAATTAAACAGTAACTGCTAGTTACTAGGAGCAGGTCTGGAACCTCAGGAGGTGATACTCAAGTTCTTCTCTGCTATTGCGCTTTATCAACACCATCCTCAGTGGAGTGAGAAGTGGTCCTAAGGGATATATGTGGTTATATAACATTTGGTTAAATGAGGAAAATTCCCTTAACAAATACAGCAAGACGTTTTAATATCACACTCTCTAAGCTCTCTGTTTAATATGTAAATGCAGCAGAGATGCAACATGTCACACCACAGGGTATGTATGTACGTGACAGATGAAGTCAACTGAATTCTAGAAGCTGACAGGCTTCTCCAGAGAGTTCACTGTATGTGTGGTCCCTGTTAAACGCTGGTGGTGTTTATGCAGAATAGATTATCTTAGCCAAGGGGTCAATGAGGTGGTGGCTCTTCCTAAAACAACAAGACTTTTGGCAGTATCCCATAAGCAAAATGAGCCCTATTTACTAAGGTATGGAGTTCACCGCCCCCGTAAATCCCGCTAAAGGATAGGAAAATGGGTGTTTAGCTTTGGAAGTTTGTAAACAACAACAAAAATACATTTGTGGGCATCCACACTCCTATTGTCCTTTCCACCCTTGAAATGTCAGGATTTTTATTGCAGCCAAAGGCAGTGTAAATCCTTTTACAAAGTGGGAATTTAAATGGATCACCCCCAGATTGGAATGTGTTGTAGGGGAAGGGGTTTATTGAAGAGTAAAAATATTTTCCTTGAATAGGTAAAAAAAGAATTGTGCGTTTGCACAGAGGATCATGTCCCTCCTTATGGAGTTTTCTAATATGGAGATAGGAATGTCTCATGGCTTTCCCATGTATCCACCTTGAAACCAGCGCCTGGCACAATCTTCCATTTGGATTCCTGTGAATGTTTGTGTATCCTGGAAAGTAGTACATCTACACTAGCACATAGTTGTAAATCTTTAAGAGTATATTTACTGTTTTCTTCATGAATCACGCCCTGTGCGTTATCTTTGATTCACAGCCTTAAAAAGCAGCAATGTATTAGCAATTAGACAACACTCAATCAGGATTCAGAAAGAACCACAGCATCAAAACAGCACTCTGCACATCCACCAGTGACATTCAAATCATTCTGGACTGAGGCGGAACAGTTGCTCTCATCGTACTTGTCTTCTCTGCGGCCTCCAACACTTTCATAATACCCTCATCAGAGGACTCCAAGATTTTGGAATACAAGGATCCGCTCTCATATTGATCTGTTCCTCCCTGTGAGAAAGTCACCCTTTTAGCATGTTCGTCGCAATGTTTCTGACTGATACTGATGGTAACTGACCCTGCCTGTGCCCTAGGCTCTGCTTCGCCAGTACTCTGAAAAAAGGTATATGGTCAAATGGAACAATGTTATATTTGCAATTGGCAATGACAGACTATAAGTCCCTACAAGATATTAAGGCAAGGGGGATTCAAACTACCTATAAATCCCTAGTATTTAATACGGCAGGGAAGTTTAGAGGTCCAGTAGATTTTTTGCCCTGGAGTGTGCACTGCTGTGTGCCTGCTGTCATTTTTAAAGGCAGCGCTGCCTTGTAGACTGTCTTTAAAAGGTAAAATGTATGCAAATTTGACTTTGGAATTAAAGGTAATTCCAAAGTAGCAATCTACCTTCTTTTTACATTAGTCACCCCCAAGGTCTCCCATAGATGCACCAGGGGTAGGGTGCCAAGTAACTATAAGCAAGGACATTCTAAAATACATTTTATATACCCTGGTGAGGGACAAAACCTCACCTTTAATTTTCCCTCATTGCAGAAAGTTGGATCAATAGGCTACAATGGAGATATTTTTCATAAGCTTAAATATTGCTAGGAAAAAGATAAACATTCCATGAAAGGACTCAAATGAATGGTAATATTACATGCAACAATTTGCAATTGTTTCTTTTATCATAATGTATACAGAAAGGAAGTTATAAGTCTTTCTTTAGTGCAAGCCAAATTCCAGCCTGCTAGTGGTCTCTCCTGATTGGTCAGCCCTAAAGGATTAGCCAGGCTGCTTTGATGAGGTGATAAGTGGCCTGCACTAAGCAGAGATTACCTGATGGGGGAGGTAGGCAGATGGTCAGGCCAGAGTGAATCAAGCTGAGGCTTCAAAAGGATACCAGTCAGAAAAGAATGCAGCCAGGCCCACCCCTGACCCCTGTGCCCCACAGATAGATGGTGGGCTTAGGAAAGGAATTTGCAGATGTCCAGAAGGGGAGTTAATGGAAATGAGCTACCCCAGGGGGTTTGTTTAACCAGATCTTACTCCTCTGGAGGAAAATCACCCATCTCAGAATGTTAAAGTGCAGTGTGTTATGGGATAAGAAGATGCCACACTTTGGAGGAAGTTGTCATACTGCTGGGTGGCACCTTGCAGCTCATTGGACAAGGATGCCCACTAACTGTCCCCGAAAATGATTGAATAAAAGTAGCTGATCTGTATTGGAATTCAGATCTGCTGCCTGAAACCACAAGAAGGAGAAGGACTGCCCTGCTGAAAACCTGGTTTGCAACCCAGAGGCCTGCACACTTAAGGGCTGCACCTGTTGTGCACTGAAACCACAGCCCAGAGGATTTTGCCTTGCTTCAAAAATGACCCAGGAATTGATTGCTTAAAGCAACAGGTTAAAAGAGCTTCACAAACGCCCCCAGTCTGGAGTGGGTCCAGTGGACTTGCAAGAATTTGGCCAGGTGCATTGTGGGAATTGTAGTACCAACATCCCAAGGAGCAACTCAGAGATTCTGGAACCTGGGATTGAGATCGTGAACCACTTTGATGCATCAAGAAACACTTTTGGAAGTAAGCGTAAAAGTGTTACATTGTGGATGGATGGAACTCTTGACTGTGTCCTGTTCCAGTGCAACCTTCCCTTTGAGCACTATTTGCTTCTAAGTGCAAATTTTACTTTTAATTTTTAAACAGTCATATCTCTAGTTCCCTATATTGGATTTATGTCATTTTAGTGTCAATTAAAATATAAAAATATTTCCTATTTTTAGAAATTGGTGTGGGATTTTGTTGTGTCATACTTATATACAGTATTGATGTATTTAAATACTTTAAATACCTGTCTTCTAAGTTAAGCCTGACTGATTGTTGCCAAGCTACCAGTGGTTGATTACTGCTAATGGTAGGTGCATATTTACCTCTACTAATAACCAGCCTCTAACACTTCCTCACAAGAAGAAACAAAAGGGTCAGGCTGCCACCCTTCACATCAGAGACTAAGAAATTGATATGCAGAGTCCCACAGGGGTTGTTCCTAAGATCCACCCTTTTCATCATATACATGACACTGTTCGTCAACATCATCCGATGAAATAACATCACCATCATTTCCTACACCAATGACACCTAATTAATTCCTCTCCCTGATGGACAAAACTGCCACTACCAGAACCAACTTCACCAACTGCATGATCATGGTAGCAGACTGGATACAAACCAACTGCCTGCAGCTCAACTTTGACAAGAGGGAAATACTGGTCTTCAGCAACAGGGCCTTCCCCTGGTGGCTGTCGGAGCTAAGACCAACACCCACTCCCACGGACCATGCAAGAAATCTAGGGATCATCCTAGACGACAAGTTAATGACGGCTTAAGTCAACACAACGTGCACCTCCTGCTTTCATATCCTATACATGCTGCAAACAAATTTCAAATGGTTGCTTCAGAACACTAGAAAGACTATCGCGCAAGCATTCATCAGCAGCAGGCTGGACAACGGCAACACCCTGTATGCCAACATCTCTAAACAACTCCTACACAGACTACAGACCAACCAGAACACTGCTGCAAGACTCATACTCAGCCTCCCATGCTCCACCCACATCACGCTGCACCTCAGGAAGTTTTAGGAAGCTTCACTTCTGGCTCCCAAAGGGCTGCCAATTCAAACTTCTCACGCGCACATACAAAGCCCTACACAGCACAAGACCAGAATGCCTGAACAGCCCCATTTACTTTCACCACCTCACCAGACACCTAAGCTCAATCTCACTCACACACATTCCCACATTCCACAAAAGCAAAACTGGAGGTTACTCATTCTCCTACATCGCACCCAAGACATGGAATGACCTCCCTCAACAAATCAGAGCCTCCTCCTTACGCCTTGAGTTCTGCAAGAAGCTGAAGACCTGGCTCTTCATATAAGTACCTTGGGGACCACAAACCCACACACCTGCCCAAGCACTTGGATACCCTCTTGGGTGATTAGTGCTCTATACAAATCAACATAGGATAACATAATGTGTAATTTTACACAACTTTCTTCATAAAGGCATGTGAAAGAATCGTAGAACCTTTCTCTTCAACATATCAAAACCAGGAAATTATTAAAAATAGTCCTTACACTCTCTGTTAAATCTTACCTAAAATGCTGTGAAGTGGACTTTGCATGTAATACAGACTATACTAATGATGGACAGCGTAGCCTTATTTTATATTCCCAGGCATCGACTAACTTAATTTAACATAACCTAATATACCAAAACATATAGTAACATAACATTTTGGGACATAAAAGTATAACATAACACAATCAGAACAAAACAGAAACAGACAATAACCGGCATAGAACAACGCAGCATAGCCTAGCGTAACATATGGTATCATGGCGTAGTATAGCACAGGAAAAGATAATATGACAACATGTAGAAAAACATGGCAAAAAACCTAACAATGGAACATGGCACAATCTGGTAACATAGCAAAGCAGGTCATCAGGTGACCTGGAATAGCATGAGCTGAATTAAAATGCCCAGACATTATATAAAATGTCCAAAAACAAGGTAACGTGACCAAACATAACTTAGCATGACTAGTTCTAGCATAAGTCAATGCAACATAATGTACAACTGATTTGCATATATGTGATAACTTTACATGAGCAGACTTGACATAGCCAGGCAAAACATGACATGATCAGACAATACCATACATTTGATGTCAAGGCATATTATTTTACAGTCATGCGTAGGGACAGTGTTTGTACTCTCTTCTCTTTTCTCATGGTAGAAAACGATTGCCTCCTTCCCAGGTACTATGTGTTCCTCATCTGTGTCCCTATTACTTGACTGGCACATAGCTTGGTACTGAGTGATCTCAGCATAATTTGAGGCATTGGAAAAAGAGATAGTGTAGCCCTTCTCACAAATGGAAATGACAAAGGCTTTGGCAAACGAATTAGGAAAGCAAAGAAAGAAAGAAAGAAGGAAAAAATTCCATAGGTAATTGTGGTGAAAATATGTTAAACATGCAGATAATCAATTGGTGAAGTAAAGATGATAAAACAAGAAAATAAATTAATTTTTGAAGGTTGGAAGTCACCACCTGCCTGAAGCATTGTTCTTGTCTGCCAACTAAAAAATATATATAAAATCAGTTAGGGGCATTACCACTATATCCATCCCAAAGTACATTTTTCGAAACATAAAATTATGATGCAAGGATAACCGTGTTTTATACATTAATGAAGAATCTTTATTGATTCCTGAAAACCATACAGAATAGGTGATCAGAACACTGTGAGGTTTGAGGAAATTTTAAATTAGAAAATGGCTACTGGTTAAGTTGAGATCTAGGGAATCTCTTCCCGGACTGTAGAGCCACGTTTTGGCAGCTATCTAGTATGCTTTCAATATTTCAGCTTCTTACATGTGGAAGCCAGGTGTATTCCTATTTAAATTTTGAGTTTAGCTTTATTAGATTTAGATTAACATCCAGTCTAGTTCTAACATATTTATTAAGGCATACAATAATAAAATCAGGGTATGCCATTGGTCTAATATTGCAGAGAAAAAAATAATATTATCAGAGGGCCACAAGGTTTGCAGCAAAGTAGGAGATTTAGGACACAATTAATTGTTTATCTTTCCTTACCAGGCACCAAAGATGCACCTGATACAGTAGTCCCTCTCAGGCTTGGGTACCCTTGATTTGGAAGCAAGGGTTAAGCCTCACCTTTCCCACTGTTGGAATTTACATTACATTTGCATAAAATCTATACCAATTTTCTTGTGAGCATGGGCCTGCTTCTACTTTATATTATTGACGTACGCTATACATGAACGTCTGTTCACCAAAATGCCAGGGGTAGCGGAAGTGACATCACATACCATTTAACCTTTACCTTTACTCACACACTCTCTCTTACTTAGACTCACACAGACACTCACCCACAAGCACTCTCACAACATATATTTAAAAGCATTTTTTTACTAACCTTAGCTGCCTGAGAGAGTCATATTTCAGTAATTGTAATACATTCTTTATTACAGTGATAGTAAATAATAATTCTCTAATATTATTCACTATTACTGTAATAAAAAAATTGACAGAAGAAAAGGAAAGTTGAGCCGCATCCGACGTCCATAACGGCGAGGTCCTCTTGCATTCCTGGCACTGCTTTTTCCCCCTCTGAGGCCAGGGGTCGCAAAGGCTGTACCAGGGGTTGCAAGGGACAAGCTGCGACCCATGGCGACCCCAAGTGACGTCCATGACGCTATAATTAATGAACAGCAATTGCACATTCACTAATGGCACACTAAAATGTTTTAGCAGTTGACATATTCCTCTGCTGCTCTACTACCCCACTGGACACTCACCATCATCTTATATGTGCAGGAATGCAACCCAGGAAACACATGAATTTCCAGGTGCAGGGAACACAAGATGCAGGAAAGAGCTCTCTTCTTACTGCTCCAGGGTACAGAGAAGAGAAAATAAAAACTATTCGTTTCTCCCTTTTTCCTGCTATGCCTTGTTTGTTCCACTCCTATGAAATGTGTCCAAACTGTTCTGCATAACTATAGATTTACTAACTTAAAACAAGGAAGTGTTGTCATAAAAAAGGGAGTCCGTGAAATTAAGAGTCTACTTTCCATAGCACAGCGGGAATAGACACCAGTGGTGACTGGTGACTGGTGAGGTTTAAAAGTGATAGCACACAAATACCCACTTTTGAATTCACTGAGCGGAATGAGTCTGATTTCCTTCGGCAGTGTTTAAGGTCAATTCGCCTTCAAAAACATTTGATAAAAACAGGGCCAAAAAGTGTATTTTATAACACGATTTTCATGAAATGGAAAAGGATCAGATGTTGAGAAATGTCATTGATGAAATATTACAGATATGCACGCCTTACCTTCTCTAGGGGTTCAGCCTCCCTAATACCCGTGTATTTTCCAGTAACATTCCCCTAAAAATATACTAAAGAGCCATAGATATAAAGGTTTCAAATAAGCTATGGATGCGATTAAACATGGCTGATAACTTTGAAAATATATTTAGCATTCTCCTTCACTTCCGTACATATTTCACTTTGCTTAGTTTTTTCAATGCTGCCTATTCCAAATCGATTCTCATTCATACTTGTGACCGAAAACCTAGCTGAAAGGAGTAGGGTGAAAAAATCTAAAGTTACACAAGACTTACAATCATTGGGCCTTATTCACAAATTAAACTTATTTGTTTGTGTAAAGTTACTATTTTTTGGTATTCGCAAACTCCAAGTTAATAGTAAATTTACCACTTTGAGCACTCTACAATAAGGACGAAGAACTCCACAAATAAAAAGATAAAAAAGATAGGCTTTTCCTATCTTTTTATGCGCAGAGTTCTGTGCCCCGCCTATAGAGCTTCTGCAGTTGTAAACTTACTGTTAACTCGGAGTTTGCACATAGCAAAACAATGGTTAACTTACACAAAAGTGAAGATTTAGCCTTGTGAATCAGGCCCAATGGATTTAGACAACAGTGTTGGTCAAATCACTGGAAATTTTGTACTAGTCACAGAGAGTTTACAGGATCTAACAACCTACAAGTTACAATAATCTTACATCCTGTAGTAGTGTTAATATTGGTGAAAGCTCTGACAAAATAGATAATAAAATGACAACACGTGAGTCCTGAAATAGCCGCAGCAGTAAATTTCCTCTAAAACATCAAATAATTAAAATAAGCTTTCTGTATTCAACATGGGTTATCATCCGAATGTCAGATTTGAACACAGTTTATAAGTGCAGATATTTTGTCACCAATAACCATTCATTTTAGGTAAATGGCCCCCCCCTACACTCCCCCCCAAAAAACCCATATATATCTCGTTTTTTTAAAACAAAGGCTATATTGCTGATTTTCATTCATAGTAAATGTATAGTTATTTCCTTAATATCAACTTTCCATTATCATCATGTTCTCACATGTACGACTACCACATGTGGACAAATTGTACTTCTGATGCCCAGTTATTATCTTAAAATGACAGGGATTTCCACCCCTATTATGCTAGAGATAGTCAGATTTGTCAGGAATGCTAATATTGTATCCAGTGTTAACATCATAATGCTTTTCTCATTATGTTAAGGTTAGTGGGAATATCCTCAAAATGTTGATGCTTGGTCATCCCTTGCGCCAGGTATATCTACATATTATTCAAAGAGCACACACAGTATAGCAAAGTTGGACACCATTATAGCTGTGGCTCTCTAGGCAAGCAATAGCCACACCTATGCAAAGAATTCCTAAAAATTGCAGGGATGAGAACCATTAAGCAATGGCCACAATTCCTATGGCGGCCTTCATTATTCATCCAATGGTGCCTGTATATTGTGGGGAAAACAGATTTTTCACGCAGAGGCAAATATAAATCACATTCGGCTCTGACTCATACACAGTCATGCACACCCAATTAGGTATGTGTACACTTGCCCCTAAATAACGCCCTTGTATGTACACACAAATGTGATAGCACAGATGGACACATACATCCACAGCAAAGTTACTCACTCACCTGTGTCACCTATTTCACCGCCTCTGTCTGACATCGCAGTTCCTCAGGGCTACTGCACACCCTCCACTTCTGCTGCTGCAGGCTTCGAGGGCCTTTAGCGGCTATGAAGAAAGAGGGTGTCATTCCTATAGCCTCTACAACAATCCCTTCACTGCTACATATAAGTGTGTTTGTGACAGTTAGTAACCTTAAACATACTTCACAACGTCGCTTTCAATAAGCCCCATGGTGATGGGTCAAGATTTGCATCCTTCATACTGTTAATTATACTTGCATGTATCGTAATTGGGCCTCACCATGCAATATCATTGTCCTGGCCACAGGAGTCCACCGCCCCATGCTGTCGTGGAGCGCTGAGGGCTGCATGCAGCCCTCAACTCTTTGGCAGACTGTTGATTGCTCCCACCCCGTCTCAAGGACTGGATAATTGTTGTGCTACCTACTGAATTGTATCTTGCAGTTCAGGTGCCTCTGACTGACACTTGAGCCTTCTGGAGGAGCTCCATCCTTATGCCCATTTGGAACACCCACCACTAGTAGACTCAATCTGTACCCGTTTCCTCATTCAAACTATAGCTGTTTTTCATTCATTTATGTTACAATACTTACTTACTTAGCAATAAGATCTGTATTTTCCAGCCTCTTTATTGATTCTAACATAACATTCACTTAGTGTTTGTGATTAGTTTTGCCTGTGAGGTGTATTTCCTCATACTTCGCTTGGCCTGCATATCTATATCCCACATTGTAGCTTCTGTGACAACCACACTTGTATTGTTGTCTCTGTGTCCTGCTATTCCCGTCTTTCATTTTTTTAGTTCTTTATGTTGTCTTTATTGTTCACTGGTTACAGTAATGATTTGTCTCGAATGCACCTGGATGTAAAAAACGTTCTGATATGCAAACATTTTAAATTAAGAGTTTGATGATCCAGCTGTTAAAAATTCATGACTGAAGCATAAGGCCATTATTCCAGCGCATCCGAAAAGGACAGAGGTTTGAAAATGTACATGCATCCTGTGAAATGTATCTAGAATGCAGTAGTGCATACTTGTTTTCATTGTTTGGCCTACGTAAATATTTCAACTACAGAAAATTAGGTTTCTTTTTCTGAAAGGTACATCTGCTGAATAAAGCACAGTTCAGTAACATTGGCTTCCTATAAGAGGCATTGGAAATCTTTTCACGTTTGGTGTTTTGCAAAAGGAATTGTATCTGATGTCAGGGCCTTGATATTTTAAGGGACGGGTTCCTGAAAGATCTAGCCCCTTCTACTTTGTGTTTTCAGTGGTCAGTAGTCAATGCCTTAATGCTTAATCTGGACTGGAGTGTGCTTTCTCCTTTGGTGATCAAGCTCCTCAAAAGCCTTAATGTCATGCAAGCCTTAACATTTATCTACAACATACTTAAAGTTTTAGATTGTCAAATGCTCTGTTTGTTTTGCATGCCACGGCAAATAAGAGTAGAAAGGTTTCTTCTCAGACTATCGGGAGGTGGGGCTACCAAGCTATCTCCCAGGCTGATAGAAGTCTAGGTCATTCACCTCCACCAGCTTTTCAGGGGAGATCAACTATGACTGTATCAAAATCTTTGGCAAAGCTGGGGGTACCTCAGTACAAGAAATGTATTCAACTGCAAAATGGTCAACCCATAAGACATATGTAAAGCACTATAGATTGAAGCTCAAAGCTAATTTTGTGACCACTCTCTTGACATCAGCAATGGTGTAATTG
Source organism: Pleurodeles waltl (assembly GCF_031143425.1). Classification (NCBI taxonomy): domain Eukaryota; kingdom Metazoa; phylum Chordata; class Amphibia; order Caudata; family Salamandridae; genus Pleurodeles; species Pleurodeles waltl. Next base: position 797,551,841 of record NC_090443.1, on the reverse strand, counting down.
TCAATTAAATAAACTACCTGCTTGCATAAGTGGAATGTTGATGCAATTTGTTGGTGCTTGATAAACCCATATATTGTCAGGACTGGGATGATGAGGATGAGACGAGGGAGTAATGACTCAATTACTTACTGGTAATCTACATTACGCAATTCAAAGTCCTCCTCGTCCCAATCTTCATCTCTCCCTCACTCCCTGGATTACACCTCTGTTTTGGGGCATGGGATTCACAGGAGACAAGGTAAGGGAGAGGAGCCTTCTTTCTCACAAGCATGGTAAAAGCTCTGTCTGAGACGAAGCACACCTCATATAGTCAGGACTGAGACAATGAGTACTTTGAATTGGGGTAATGAAGATAATCAGTACATAATTGAATCATTACCACTTGCTACGTTTTCATTGGACTCAGTCAAATATGTAACACACACCCGACCCCCCCCCTTCCACTTCATCTGCCAGTGCTGAACAAGCCTTAAAACACCTTCATTGAGAAGTGCAGGGATATGGGGGGGGACTATTATATTGCCTGTGCTGTTCAGTGTCATTCTTCTATCCAAGTGCATTAGGCACCAGCAACTTTAGAAATGTCAGTTGTTACACAGTATATTGTTATCACTAAAGAACATTATTGCCCCAATTGCAGGCCCTTTGTTTTTTTGAATTCACACTTGATCTAATGATCTTGTGATAGGGCAAAGTAGTGATTATCGTAATTTTAAAAAGAGAAATACTTGGACCATAATAGTTCCTTTTGAACTAGCCACTGGTTTCCATTGCTCAGACTTGCTTTATTTTGGTACCACAGCAGTAAAGTACTGCATTATTTATTCTTTAAGATTGGGTGCATGTTGATACTGTTAACAGATACTATTCTTCTGCAGAGTTTTTATTTTAAAGTTCTGTTCATAACACTGTAAGATTTCTCTGATATATTTGTAAAATATGCCTGAGAGATCAGATTTAAAAACGAGTCACAACTTCGATCTTTGTTAGCAAATTATTAATTGGCCTTACGAGATGCAGCACATCAACATATAAAAAGTACTCTCTTAAGATGAAGGTTGATTTTTGTTCTTTCCATTTTCTATTTCCCCTTGTGCAACCATATTTTAAGAGTCTGCTGCATGTGAGCTGTTGAATGCTGATTTTGGAACTATATTTTTGTGAGGATGAATAAAAATGCACTAGTAGTATTCTATGCAAGAAAACAAAATAGTGTTAGCAATCTGGGAATCCACATCTTTTTTCTGGACTCTCTGGTAACCTACTAATGTGTAGAAGAAATTACAAAAAAAACCAATAAACTGATCACAAACACAGCACATTAAAGTGAACCATTTACTTCAGCGTTGTGTAGATATGTTTGAAGCAGCCTTACCAGCTTATCATAATTATTGTGGCAATTCAACAGTTTTGAGATCTGGCAATTTTAGAAGACCTTTTATGATACCAATGTAAGATAAATGTGAGCCACCGGCTTCCCTGAAAGTGTGGTATACTTCAAGCATGAGACATATAATGGACTTCATGACAGATTTCACCTCAGCTCTTAACTTCTTACTTTAGATATATAGGTATTCTAAGGAGGTAGGGCGCAATTAGATCATCTCCTTTTTAATATTTATTTGTCTGTGGAACACAAGAGTATCCCATTTTACTCCAGTTCCTTTTGAAAAACAATTCAACACTGGTTTCCTGATGATGACAAAAGTGGATTTTGTGATCAGTATATTTTGTCAAAAAACGTAGATGTCGGTCGTCATCATTTTGGATGAAAAACTATTTAGACTTGGATCATCAGTAGTTTCAACGTACTTACATTAATAGTTTTCTATGAATCATCAGCTGTATGTAGTTCATTTGCAAGACTTTTTGCTCTTAGTTATGCTTGCTCCAGTTCGCCCTCGATTTTTGCAACAGAGTGCCCCATGCGGCCAATTTCATTACTAAAGGCCTGATTATGAATACGGGGTCAATAGGACCGTTGTACACATGGTGGCGGTCCGACCGCTGCATCCTTGGTGGTCCAACCGTCAGATCAGGATGCTGGCGTCAGACTGCCGTAAGACCTCTCCCACCGCCAGGATCGTGGATCCTGATTCGTTGGTACAAGTCATGGTCAAGCACAGCAGTGTCGATGTCGGCACTGCTATGTTGATCTCAACTTGCCTTTCTGCCGGGCTTTCCATGGCGGGGACCCCACCATGAAAAGAATGGCGGAAAGGCAGAGACAGGGCCACAGAGGGGCCCCCGCACTGCTCATGCCAATGTCATGGGCAATCCAGATGCCCCCCTGTCAGCACACTTGGAATGCGAACTGTCTTTCATGGCAACAGTGCACAATCCTAGTGTGCTGGTGCAACCGACAATGCAGTGGCATTGGCCTCAGCTCTCATTGAGGGGCCTAAGCCAATGCTGCAACACTGTTTCTGCCGGCCGGCCTGGCGGGGAAATCATATTACGGTAGTGGGGAGGCCGCCAGTTGGTGGTGTCCTCCCCACTGCCATATTGGTGGTCCGGCGGCCGGACCGGCTAAATCATATTTGGGCCCTAACATACATTTGTGGTAAGCCAAGACAAGTTATTTCCTGTGGAATTATAATGTATAATATTTCCTTTTTCTCATCCTAGTATGAGGAGATAGTAAAGTTCCACATTATTGTACTTTATCATAAACATTAAAATATTTCGTTTTTGAACTAGTGCAGAGAAAATGATACACTTCTCACAATAATCTACAGAATCATGACTTATGGAGCCCTTGATCAAAGTACCACAGAGGCTGCGGTATCACAGTGTTCTCTATTAGCATTGACACTTCTTAGCTTTAGTCACTCCAAACAGCAATGTAGAGTATTGCCAACTTAAGAACTATCATTGTATGCCACATACAGAGAGTAGCACATAGTTCTTGATAGAATTTGAACCAATTTGATGTTTGCAGGCTTTCAAATTATGTTGTCCTGAGGGAACTTTTAAGATAACATTATTCATGCTCAACTTGGAAAATATTGCTAAGTTGTGTTGCTCTTTGTTAGAAATGGGGTCTTGGTTAGCCCTTGTCCAAGCAAGGACCCTCATTCTTGTCAGGGTAAAGGAGAGTCGCCCCCTTTATAGCTTGGCACGAGCAGGTAGGCTAAACTTCAGAAGCAATGTGTAAAGTAATTGTACCAACACACAGTAACTCAGTGAAAACACTACAGAATGACACAACACAGGTTTAGAAAAATAGGGAATATTTATCTAAACAAAACAAGACCAAAACGACAAAAATCCAACATATACAAGTCAAGTTATGAATTTTCAAAGAATAAGAGTCTTAGGGCCAGATGTAGGAAGCTCTTTGCACGTCGCAAACAGCGAACCTGGTTTCCGAATCGCAAAACGGGTATGTGACTTGCAATTAGGAAGGGGTGTTCCCTTCCTAATTGTGACTCACAGTGCAAAGTAGGATTGGTTTGTGACCGCGAACGCGGTCGCAAACCAATCGCAGTTAGCACCCATTTCAAATGCGTGCTAAACCATTCGCAAAAGGGAACGGGTCCCCATGGGACCCCTTCCCCTTTGTGAATGTCAATGTAAATATTTTTTAGAGCAGGCAGTGGTCCTATGGACCACTGCCTGCTCTGAAAAAATGAAACAAAAACGTTTCATTTTTTGTTATTGTAATGCATCTCGTTTTCCTTAAAGGAAAACGGGGTGTATTACAAAAAAAAAACTGTTTTATTAAAAAGCAGTCACAGACATGGAGGTCTGCTGTCCGCAGCAGGCCTCCATCCCTGTGAGGGCCGCCATTCGCAAGGGGGTCACAAATTGCAAACCATCTCGTGATTATTCATGAGGTGGGCCTTTGCGACCTCCTTGCTAATCGCAGATGGTGTCAGGGACACCATCCTACATTCCGATTTGCGACTCGCAAATTGCGAGTCGCTCTGATTTGCAATTTGCAAGTCGCAAATCGGAACCTACGTACATGTGGCCCTTAATGCTTAGAAAACAGTGAGAACACTGTTAGCGCTCTAAAAGTACCTGGGTAGCGTCAAAATAAAGCCGCACGGGCGAGTGTGCATCGAAAAAGGCCAGCGATGCGTTGATTTGTCACTTGCAAGTGAGACCGCGCGTCGTTCCTCCTCCGGTCGGGTTGGCATGTGTTGTTTCTTCTCTCCCTCAAGAGAGCGATGCGTCGATCCAGACAGGCACCTCAGGTCTGGGCAGGCTTTGCGTTGTTTTTCTGCACCCAGTGGTGTTGCATTGAAAATTCGGTTGCACAGTATCACAAACCTGTGCTGCGTGGGGTTTGCGTCATTATCAGCCTCCGTTAGTGGGTGCTGCACATCGTTTCTCCAGCCACGTTGCGTCGATCTTCCAGCCGCGATGCAGTGTTGATTTCAGCCACAAAGCCGTTGGCACGTCGTTTATTAGCCGCGTCACGGAAGGTTTGTCAAAAATGTCCTTGCACAGCGCTCTGTGCGGAGATTTTCAGAATTTGTCTGCCATCTTCTCCTTTTAAGGGCCCAGGAAATGGGTAGGGCACCACTTGGCAGGGCAGGCGTCTCAGCAGAGAGTCCAGGTGTTGGCAGGGGAAGTCTTTGATGGCCCTGAGACTTCAACAACCGCAGGCAAGCTCAGTTCAAGCCCTTGGAAATTCCTCACAAGCAGGAATGCACAACAAAGTCCAGTCTTTGTCCCCTTTCACAGGCAGAAGCAGCAACTGGAGGATAGCTCCACAAAGCACAGTCCCAGGCAGGGCAGCACTTCTCCTCAGCTCTTCAGCACTGCTCCTTGGCAGAGCTTCCTCTTCATTCCAGAAGTGATCTCATTTTCAGGGGTTTTGTGTACTCTTCTTATACCCTTTTCTGCCTTTGAAGTAGGCCTACTTCAAAGGAAAGTCTCTCTTGTTTGTAATAACCTGCCTTGCCCAGGCCAGACCTCAGACATACACCAGGGGGTTGGAGACTGCACTGTGTGAGAGCAGGCACAGCCCTTTCAGGTGTGAGTGACCACTCCTCCCCCCTCCTAGCACAGATGGCTCATCAGGATATGCAGGCTACACCCCAGCTCTCTTTGTGTCACTGTCTAGAGAGAGGTGCAAACAGCCCAACTGTCAAACTGACCCAGACAGGGAATTCACAAACAGGCAGAGTCACAGAACGGTTTCAGCAAGAACATGTCTACTTTCTATAAGTGGCATTTTCAAACACACAATCTCAAAACCAAGTTCACTAAAAGATGTATTTTTAAATTGTGAGTTCAGAAACCCCAAACTCCACTTGTCTATCTGCTCCCAAAAGGAATCTAAGCTTCAATCATAAAGGCAGTCCCCATGTTAACCTATGAGAGAGATAGGCTTTGCAACAGTAAAAACTGAATTTGGCAGTATTTCACTGTCAGGACACATAAAACACATTAGTATATATCCTACCTTAAACATACACTGCACCCTGCCCATGGGGCTACCTTGTGCCTACCTTAGGGGTGTCCTACATGTAAGAAAAGGGAAGGTTTAGGCCTGGCAAGTGGGTACACTTGCCAAGTCGAATTGGCAGTTCAAACCTGCATACACAGACACTTCAGTGGCAGGTCTGAGCCATGTTTACATGAGTACTAATGTGGGTGGCACAACCAGTGCTGCAGGACCACTAGTAGTTTTTGATTTACAGGCCCTGGACACCTCTAGTGCACTGTACTAGGAACTTACCAGTAAATAAAATATGCCAATCATGGAAAGCCAATTACACATACATTGTACATAGGAGCACTTGTACTTCAGCACTGGATAGCAGCGGTAAAGTGCCCAGATTAATAAAAACGGTAAAAACAGAGCACACATCAACAACCTGGAAAACAGAGGCAAAAGGTTAGGGGAGACCACACCAAGGATGCCAAGTCTAACACTCGTCAACAAAGGAACATTTATTAGCTGCATTACTCTCTAGAGTACAGCACAACATGCTCCTGTGCTGTTGTCTCAGTGCCAAAGGTGTTTAGACTAAGAACATGCACCCAGGACATCGCAACCTAATTTGCCAAATTTTGTTGTCTAAAAACAACAAAAATGCAGCTAAATAAACAAAATTTACAGACTTTTGCGACAGACACACAAAAATATTATGTCCCAGGCAGCAAACCAGCACAGGAAGCGTGATCCAGGTATCAAGATGTCTGATGCCAGAGAGAGTGTAGTGCAGAGTTTAAAAAGTGCGCTCTCTCTCTGACACTATCCTGACACATTGTTTTCAAGCTTGACACGCATACTACTCGAGGAATCTTCTAATGTGCCCCCTCCACCCTCCAGCATCTTAAGAGAGGAAGGTTGAGGGGTCTACTGTTACACCTTACTACAGCAGCAAGTATTTCACTCTGCTTGGTACAAGGTGACAAGGTGGAGGGCTGAAAAGGAAAGGAGAAAGGCTGCAAAGGAGGCTAGGGCACTCTCATACCTCCAGTGCCCCTGTCTCCATGACTCTTTTTTTAAAATCTTTTTTTTTGCAGGCCTAGCACAGCTTTCCTTGAGGTTCTTGGAGCCAGGCTACGCCTCCAGATAGATGATGGGCCCTGCACAGGAGAGAGAGAATAAAAACACCTCTCTCCTGTCCCCTCTTCTTTTATTGGTCCAGTATGACAGAGCAGGTTCAATAAAATGCAGGCCAAATAAGCCTTTAAACTTTTTAAAATACTTCATGGGGGATTTTGTAAAAATGGCAGGGTTTTTACAAAACTCCCAATTTTGCTAATGTTTTTGCAGATTACGAAATTGCAAAATCCTCGAGAGTTTACTCTCTACTCTAAAGTCAGTAGTGATCACACGAAGACCCTTGATCATCTGAATAGCTTGTTTTATTATTGAGGAAAAACAGACATTTTAGACTCGGATCTGACACTATTTTCTCATTCACTCCCCCTAAAATACCATCCTTCTCTTATCGTTTCGCTGAAACCTGGAGTTCTGTTGTGACACCTGTCTATCAATATCCCTTTTACAACCTGTACTCCCATTTCCAATGCCATCCCCTATCATCTTCTCAAGATCTGAAGCATCTGTCTACAGCTCCATTTGCATTGAGATATGGCCCTTATTATCAATCTGCAACTGGAAAATCTCTATTTCAATAAACACTCTTCTCATATGTGTCCTTCCAGCCACTACAAGCCTTCAACTTCAGTAGCAACAATTTCCTGGTAGTGGTTAACAAACAGTCTTGAATTATTTCCCGTGATGTGTGCCACAACAGAATTGATTGAATTAGAGGAAATTATAGCCACTTAAGGAATCCCACAAGTTACTCCTCAACAATTAACTCTTTTCCAAAGATAGGAATAATAGAGGTGTTCGGAAGAATGATGAAGAAAGACATGAGTGAATCTCTCCCTACTAAACCAATGTAGCTGTCAAGAGTCTGATGAGGATTCTGTCTATAAAACTATATTAGACTGAAGTTCACTTGACATCTTGATGGTTAGCTCTGTCAGTAGCAAATAATATAACTCATCAGTGATGGAGTGTTTTTGCAGTGTCTAGTTTGTGCCGGTGGTTTCCGGTGTTCGGCACTGGCACCTAAATGTCAACACCAGCACCTACAAATATCTGCCACATAGTGTTGCTGTTTGTCTAATTTAGAGTTGCACACTCACGCAGTTGATTCAGTTTATACTAATTAGCTAGTTCACTAGCATTGCTACATATTTCATCCTCTTTGAGGACATTGGTGTTGAACAATACAATAATAATCATGATACCTGCAGGTGATCCCTGAAGTTGGCCATGGTGTTAGGGATCATCCCTATTGTGCTAGAGCCAGGCCAATATTATCGCTGATATAAAATTTTTACATTGCTCTTTGTAGATGGACTTAAGGGTTGTTTTTGGAAATAGTACAACAATTCCCACGGATGTGTGAAAGCAAACACAATGGAATAAGATTTACTTCGCACATACCTACGACAAGTGGAAATAATTTGGCTTGGATTCTGGGAGAAATCATTGATTGTGAATTGGACACAAACAAAAGCTTGATTGTTGTTATGATGAGGATGCTACCTGTACAAACGTGACTCTTGTCCTGATGATGACCCTTTATTGATTGGTTCTCCTTTTGGGGTTGAAACTTATACATTAATTCTTGTGGATTATTTCAGAATGTAATGAGTGACTTCAGGACACCTGGACTGGAGGGTCCCCTAGAAGTTCACTCTTTCTCCTATATATTTTTAATTCCAAACTGTATATATTGTAGATAACACTTGACACTTTTCTCATTAATCACCTTTTACTGTGCTGTTATCTTAGGAGCACGTAAGTTTACTAAATTATGTTAACAATTGAATAAAAGTGATATATTCATAGGTTCCTATGACCTTTTGGGGTTATAAGGTTCTGTTTATAAGTAAGTGTTGCTGTGGAAGTCAAGGGCCACACTTCCCCCCCTTGGGGCCATATATTTCTTAGAATATTTACATACCTGGGTCCTGGGGTTACTTGGTTTGCCTCATTTTCTTTATGGTTATTGCAGTTGACATGAAAACACAATATTAAACCCTTAATTTAATTTGCTGTTTTGTTTTACTTGTCCTTTGTTTCCTTTATTTTTCCTTCTTCCCTTGGTCCCTTCTAGATACCTTTCACTATCCTTTCTTGGCCTTGCAACTTGTATTGTTCATGTTTCTCTATAATACAACTGTTTTTGTCTATTAGTTTGTCATTAGAGTTAGAGAAAGTCTCACTTATGGATAGCATGCAATAACATTGTTTTCCAAAACATCCTTTCAAAAAATACTTTACAGAAATATCATGTACAATAACTTTGTTTTTTCTATGTCACAAAACGTAATTTAGCCTAAAAATATGTATTTGTTTTTGGAAACGCTGTTTTTAAAAATAAGATCAATGCACTTTCACTGAAGAACATTTTTTAATAATTTAATGACATATTGTGCATGTTTTGGAATGGTAAATGGATATTTAAGGCTAGATGGATAAAATAAAAGGTGTAAAAATGTGCATACATAGAAACAAATATGTATGTATTTTATGTATATGATTTATATACATTTGTTCCTGTTTATGTGTATATGTAAGAAGCAGGCACGTATAAAACATATAACGAAAAGAGTAGTTTTTTTGAAGAGAGGGTTTGGGGCTGGGGTGGGTGCAAAAGTGTCTCTTAGGTGCGTCTCAGCATGAGGCCACGCCCCCTCCAAGGCCTGCCCCCTACTCACACTGTGAGTTTTTTTGTGAAGTTGGCAGGTTTGGAAAAGCCCAAAACTTGAAAACTGGTATGCTGCCAACATGGAGCTCCAAGATACGTAGATTCACTGTACTTAGTCATTTTCAACAAAAAAGTATAATTTGACATTTAGGAAAATTGAATATTTCTAATGTAATAGTGGATTTGATTTCATTAAGGTTTTTAAGTCTTAAAAATTCTAGTGTTTTCACTGTTCCCAAAAAACGTTTGAGAATATGTCAACATTTTTTCTTTTCATTATGTACAGTATTTCACTCAAAATTTAGTACATTGACCAGAGGAAATAATTTGTGTTCAGTTCACCTCACGATCTTTGAAAGCGGTGAGATGTAATGTTTTCCCTGAATCTCAGTGAGCAAGAGAAACGGGTGGGGCGGGCTTCTTATAGGAGGGTTAGGGGTTGGGTTTTGCTACAGAGAATTTTTAAAACTGGAGTAGGATGGTGCATTTTGAAGCAAAATTTTAACACAGATTTGCTCAAAAGCCATAGGCTCATAAAGGGCACTAATTAATTATTCTAGTGCCTCCCTGGTGTACTAGGCCAATGAACGCTGATGCTCCCCAGGAGTTGACCCAATTTGTTTCACAATGTGCAGTGTGTGCTCTTTCCCATATGTTGATAATTTCCTCTATGGTGCTGGGGCCAGCATTTCTTCATGGGTGCCACTGATATGAAATAGGTGAATCCTAATGCCAATAAATACATATAATATGCCATTGATGTCAGAAGAAGCCTAACCTTCCACTGATAGATGTAGGTCAAACCTAGGCCTGCCTTCTTTTTGTTTCACTAGTAACTGGCGTCAAACCTATGGGAAAAGAAAGAACTGATCAGAACCAGTTTTAGGTTTAGACAAAGGGTGTCTAATATCCACAAGCTAGCACTGGGCATAAAAGTGGCATCCTCAGAACCTGAAATCGGAACACCTCTGGATCTCTGACGATTCAGAAGAAGGGCTGCCCTGCTGTCTGAGACCTGTAGGAAAACTAGACCTGCTTGCTTTGAACCCAGGACCTCAGAAGTGACTCCAAGGGTCATGTGAGCTAAAGGGATACAACAAGTTCCAGAGGCCTGCCTTTCTTGCTTCTTGGCTGACCAGACTCAACTGGGCCTATAGGGTCCCCCTCTTGACCTCTGGGGGAGTATGTCCTGGCCACAAGTGCTGTCCTCAAGGTCCTAAACCATGTGCTGGAGTCAGAGTGTACTTTTCACTTCTTAACTAAAGGCTTCACTGGCTCCAACATTGAGTGATGCAGAGCCCCAAGAGCTGCCCAGCTCTGACTGGAAGCCTCACCCAATACAACCAAAGCAGTGTAGAGCCCACAAAGCTGCACCACAGAGGTCCTCACCAAGGGCTTCAACAGATCTAGTGCCAAGTGACGCAGAGCTCCGCAGAGCCATTCAGCTCCTGACTGACAGCCTTAGCAGATCCAAAGAGGAGAAACATATAGCAACACAGAGGTTGCACTGCACCATCCTTACATCAAAGTCAGAAGGTAAAACTTCCAGGGGCCAAAGCCTGGTTCTGTATCCTGCGATTTTTCCATTGCAGTCAACCTGGACTTTGCCCTGGTCTGGCGTGACCAGATACAACCTGTTGGCTGTGCATGTCTTTTAACCTTAAGCATTAAATAATCATAACTCCTGTCTTAGATTTTAATTTAATTACTGTTTGAGTGCTACATAAATAATTTAAACATTGCCTCTAATCTAACCCTGTCTGCTTTTCTGCTGAGCTACCAAGGATTAGGCACAGGTTTATTTAGTGACTTTTGTGGTTCACCCTGACAAGCATTGTGATTATTATTCGAAGTGGGTTCTAATCCTACTCAACAAAAATGTAATTTCATGCTGTTTCTTACAACATAGGTAACCCATACACCAAGAATGACCTCAAGCATGCCCTGGGCCAGCAGCAACCTTGCAAGCTTAACACTCTCAAATACACACTCACACTCATTCATGCATACTTATATTATCTTGCTCACCTTCATTTTCATTCCTATAAAATCCCATTCACTGTCCTGTCACTCTCACTCACTTTCTCTCTCACATGCAGAGACACATGCCTGCGCAGACATGCAAGCTGTTTTACTCACTGTCTCACACACACATTCTCTATTATACTGTCTCAATCAAACTGGCTCTTACTCATACACTGTCATATTCATACACTACAACATACACACAAAATCTCCCGGACTATCTCACTCATACTGTGTCTCACATGCTCACAGTCTCCCTCATTGTCTCACTCACATGTTCACACACTGTCTCAAACAGTGCCTCACTCAGATGTTCACACTCTGTCTCACACAGTGTCTCACTCACACACTCCTATGCGGTCTCACTCACATATTCATTCACTGCCTCACTCAAATGTTTCACTTGCACTCTTTTACTCGGTTGCATTCACACTACATGCCCATTCACATAAATACTGGCTCACTCACATGCTCACTCATTGTCTCCTTCACATACTTTCTCAATCTCATTTACTTACTCTCTCTCTCTCACTCACACTTTCTTACACATCCACACAGTCTCCCTCCTTACTTGCACATATGTGAGGGCCTTTTTTAGTTTAAGCGTAATCATGCGACCTCTTGTATACTTTTAAGTATACTTCTTCTGTTGGCTTCCAGCTATTTCATTTGTTAGTTTCAGTGTTATTTAGAAATCCTTGCTTGCTAGTGGTCAGTCATGACTTTTTGTCCCTCCTTCTTCTGTGTGGGAGCAGGGACCAACTACTGTATAATTACACTTTGTTCTGTTTATCCAGTCTGCAGGGGACTTTTGTTTCCTGCTCCTGCCCAGGGAAGCTTCTCTTTTCATTTGCAGAGCATTCTTCCTCTGAGCTTAGCTGTGAACAAGGCTATATATCAGGCTGTTATCTTGGTCACATTTGGTCTTTGTGGGCTCTCTACACCCTCTCTCAGCTGCCTGACTCCTGCCCTTCCTTGGCTTGGACTTTCTTTACCAAGTGTGCCTTCCTGTGTGCTGAGAGCAAGGGCGAAGAATCCCTTGTAATTGTTTATAGCCTAGGCACCCATCTCTACCAGGAGTCCGCAATCCTCAGAAACAATGCCCACTGCTGTCCCATACTGGGATCCCACTGACAGCTCCATAAAGTGCACCTCAGTTCACACACTCCAGACCATCAGCCGTACCAGTGCCAGGTACCCCACACATGCTGTCTGCCAGAGCACCTCAGTTCTTGCAGTCAGTACACTCTGCTGCTCCAGCACTGGGACCTCAGGTGCACCTCCTTAAGTGCACCACTGTTTTCACACAGTCCAAGCCCTCAACTGTGCCAATGCCAAGAACCCCACACACGCTGTCTGTCAGAGCACCTCAGTTCTTGTAGTCAGTACACTCTGCTGCTCCAGTACTGGGACTTCGGGTGGAGCTCCATCATTGCACCACAGTTCACACACTCCAAGTCCTCAGCTGTGCCAATGCAAGGAACCCCACACATGCTGTCTGCCAGAGCACCTCAGTTCTTGCAATTAGTACACTATGCTCCTCCAGTACTGGGTTCTCAGGCGCAGCTCCATCAGTGTACCACAGTTCACACACTCCAAGCCCTCAGGCGTGCCAGTGCCAGGAACCACACACACGCTGTCTGCCAGAGCACCTCAGTTCTTGCAGTCAGTACATTCTGCTGCTCCAGTACTGGGACCTTGGACACAGCTCCATCAGTGCACCACAGTTCACACACTCCAAGCCCTCAGCCGTACCAGTGCCAGGAACCCCACACACGTTGTCTGCCAGAACACCTCAGTTCTTGCAGTCAGTACACTCTGCTGCTCCAGTGCTGGGACCTCGGGCACATCCCCATCAGTGCACCGCAGTTCATGCACTCCAAGCCCTCAGCCATGGTAGTCCCAGGAACCCCACGCACGATGTCTGCCAGAGCACCTCAGTTCTTGAAGTCAGTACATTCTGCTGCTCCAGTACTGGGACCTTGAACGCAGCTCCATCAGTGTGCCTCAGTTCACACACTCCAAGCCCTCAGCTGTGCCCCTGCCAGAACCCACACACACACTGGCTGCCAGAGCACCTCAGATTCTGAGCTTAGCTGTAAACAAGGTAACCAATCAGGCTGTTATCTTGGTCACATTTGGTCTGCCTGCCTGTGGTCCATGGTGTTGAGAGCAAAGGAGGATGGCTTGTAATTGCTTATTGCCTAGCCGCCCGGGCTTCTTACATCAAGGTCTGCAAAAAATTATCTGTGGTATTTGTACACCACACAATTGTTTTCATGGACTTTGGAATGAACTGTGACTGCTTGACATTGCCTTCTTTCTTAGTCAGATGTGCCTGACCTATCATATTTAACTAACTCAGTGGTGTGTATATTAACCTGCTACCTCCACTTTCGCCCCCAACAAGCATACAGGAATGTTCTCCCATCGAGAGGCCCCACCCCCAGATGTAACCTGATGTCACCTAGAAAACCTTTGTAAAGTGTCCCTGCTCTTTCAGCTCTCATGCCCACATGCTGCTCAGCCAAAGCACCTTCTTTCAAACACTCAATGCCCACTGCTGTTCCAGTGTCTGAACCCCTCATCCAGCTCTACCAGGGCTCCGCATTCCTGAGACAGTGTGCACTTCTGCTCATACTAGGATCCCACTCGCAGCTTCATCAGTGTATCTCAGTTCATACACTCCAGGCCCTGTGCTGTACCAGTGCCAGAACCACACATGCTGTCTGCCAGAGCACATCAGTTCTTACAGTCAGTACACACTACCGTTCCAGTATTGGGAACTCGGGGCAACTTCATCAGTGAACCTCAGTTCACACACTCTAAGCCCTCAGCTGTGCCAGAACCCTAAACATGCTGTCTGCTAGAGCACCTCAGTTATTACAGTCTGGACACTCTGCTGTTCCAGTACTGGGACCTCGGGCGCAGCACAACCAGTGCACCTCAGTTCTCCCCGGTGAGGTCACTTCCTTTCCTATACTGGGACCCCACTCACATACAGTTCCATTACAACAGCTCATTTCTAATATTCAGTCCCACTACCAAGCCATTACTTGACCCAACAGAGCAAAACACATCTCAGTCAGCGCACCTCAAATCTAACACCCAATGCCACTGTTGATGGGAACAACCACAGCTCCGCCGGAATTCATGAAGTCTAACATTTAGTGCACATTTTTTCTTAGTACTAAGGCTCACACACATGTCCTTCAAGACTCCTCACTTCTGTGGTTCAGAGGCAATGCCAATTCCATGCTGGGCCCCACTCAGAGCTTCACCAGGGCACCTGCAGGCTAACATTCGGCAACACTGGCACTCCAATACTAGTATTCCAGTACTGCAGCCGACATACAACTCTGTCAGTGTACCTCAATCCTTACCTGCAGCGCCCCATTATTCCAATACCAGGAATTAAACGGCGCTTCGTTTCTCATTCCTCACCCGCTGCCTTTCTTTTATTCTAGCACTGGGCAGGAACATAGCTCTGTCTATACCCCAATCCTGATCTGCAGCTCCCCAATATTGCTGTATTGGGGTTCAGACAAAATTCTGCTAATGCACCTCCTGCTGTTCTGCAGTGCCCCCTGCTGTTCCACCCTCTGACTTCTGTTTGGGGGAGCCAATTAAATCTATTCTTAGCTGCCATCTTTATTTGGGAGGGTCTGGTTTGTCTATCTCACTCCATTCTTTCCTTTACTTGGTTTGCTTTCAATGTTTTCTTTCCCACTTTTCTCTTTCCAGCTCTTAAAATCCACATGTTACCAGTTTTGCTCTTTCTTTCAACCTCTCACTTTTTTTTATGTCCCTCTTCCTCTTGTTACCTTCTCTTTCAAACTTGCAAAAACGTGGTTATTTCTTTCCTTGTTTCGTTTCTCTTTTGTTTTCTTCATCAAGTGTTCATTCTTTCACAATTTTTTCTCTTCCCTTCATTCTTTCATAGTCTTTTTTATTTGCCCTTTCATTTGACTCCGAATGCATCCTTTCACTTTTTTTTAGATATTTATTCCTTCCTTTCTTTGGTGTTTTTCTTATCTTTATATGTCAATTCACGTTTTACTACAAATTCCTCTTTTTTTGGTCTGTATGTGGAAACCACAAATTAATTGTCAGGACCTGAAGTGTCAAAGTCATTTTCCTATTCTGTGTCTGTGGGAAATGTGTCAGTACATACATGTCCTGGTTATTCGCTGCTTGTTTCTCTCATCATCTCTAGTTTTTTTCTAATATTCATTTTCTTTCTTTTCACACTTCTTTCTTTATTTTTTCTTTTTTATCTTTCGCTCGTCAGCTTTTTTATTTTGTCTCACATGTTTGCTCCATTTCTTCTCTTAGTTGTGTTTTCTCATTCTTTCTTTCACTTCTTTCTTTTATTTCTTTGGGACCCCATCTCTTTCTTCCTTTTATCTGTTGTATTCCTTTTGCTTCTTTTTTTCAGCCCCATCCCCTTTTTCTTCTGTGGCGTAGTTATCAATAGAGCAACAGGTGCAGTGGCACCAGGGTCCAGAGACCTATGGACCTCACTCAACTGTAATCACTGCTGTATTTTCCTACCAAAATTGCAGTCAACCATTTTCCTTTCTTACTCAAGGGCCCATGACACAGTTACTACACCACTTGTCATCTCCATCTTTACTTCCTACTCCCTCTTCCCTTTCTCCCTCCAATCCGTCAAAATTATATTTATGTTATAGTGCTTTGAGCATTACACTCTAATGCTAAAAGTCTATTTCTGATAAAGGTTTATGTAATACTTGGATATGTTTTAAGATAGAGGAAGAAGGTAAATTAAGTACTTTAATTAAATGCTTGACCACTGCAATTATTTGGCAGAAAAAGATGAAATTATGAGGCAAGGTTGACCAATTTATGTGGCAAGAAAAGTCCAGTTATGAATTTACAATGCCAATAGCTCTAACTCAAGAAAATAGGAGACCTATTGCATTGCAAATGCTTGTTCTTTCTTACCATCACCTGTTACTGATGAATGGACACTGAGGTAAAAACACAGCACCTCCTGAATCAGGTGCCTTCAAGCAGGAAACAGAAAGTTGTGGCCTGTGCACTACTTAACCATGCAATGACAGGCTTTAGCTCTCATTTACTTGCTTTTGCACTTCACCATTTCAGATCTCATCAGAGAGTGGAATCACTGAGAATTCTGACCCCACATAGCCCAATGACGAGATGGGAGAGGATGAGGTGAAAGCCTGATTGATTGATAGGCCGCACACTGAAGTGCTTAAGCCTAAGTCGCCTTGAGCTTCCTTTACTGGCAACACTGCAGCACAACACAAGTAGGGTTGCATCTAGGTGTGTGGGACCGCAGAGCCCAGGGAAGGGACTTTGCCAACCCAGCACAGCCAGTTTCATTACTCGCAGGGCACATCTATGCACCTGTGCCAGTCATCAGAAATATTTACTGCCTAACCCCATTTCTGATTTGTATTTGCAGTAAGGGTCTGCATGTTTTATTATACCAATAGTGAATATAGGCCACCATTCACTATTGGTGAAAGGAGAAGAAAACAATGAAGGTGGTACCCCAAGGATCATCGCAGCAAGCTGATGCTGGTTGTCCATCTGTATTGTGTCATAACATCCTTAATTACACTACTTTCTTATCAAATCATCATTGCTATTCGATTCTGTGCCTGCTTGTGGCTTATGGAATATTTTCTATTAGACTGCTTGAATCGGGTTTTTTTAACTCAAGCCAGCAATTGACAGGATTCATGATATTTACTTCAGTAAATGCCATGTGCTTGGATCTGTTTTTACTGTCTAGGGTATGTATTATCATATTTCAACAGTGAAATGAGGTGTTTTGACACTGTCTCCTATTTATCAAAGTGCATTATCAGCCAGTTTGCATTATCTGATTACAAATTATGCATGTATTGTATGTGATTTAGGTATGAGATGTTTTTCATGCAAATGTGTGCGCACAAAGGCTTCAGATTAATAAGAAATGGTGAAGCTGGTGTTTTTTCACCAAAGTCAACTCTAGGGTGTGTAGTTTTTATTCTTCTGTAATATCTTCAATAATGTAATTTTATAAATGATCTCCACAGTAATGAGGGCCCTTGCTCAAGATATTCTCACTTTGAAGTAAATGGTTGCAAAGGAAATGGTTGCTTATCTGTTGGTAGCCCAGGTTGATATTCAGTTAATGTTAGATATAACATTGTAGGTGTGATATTCTCCCAAACCTTTTGCCTTCTGCTGAATTCCTATTTTGTTGGCTGTAGGAACCTGTGGACTTTACAACTGCTAATCAGCGGTGAAGTGATTGTGCTCTCTCCTTCAAACATGGTAAAATTGTACTACGCCTGATTTTACACTCCTAATTTGCCTGTAAGTCTCTTGTAAATGATACTACCTGTACCCAAGACCTGTAAATAAATGCTACTACTGGGCAGCAGTTCTCACTGTGCCGCCACTAAAGTACCACTGTAAATCATGCCTCAGGCCTGCCACTGCAGACTGTGTGGGCCGTTTTAACCAGCCATTTCAAAATGGCAAAATAAACCTTTTGCCAGGCCTACACCATTGTTATTAACACCTATAAATCACCCTAGCGTAGGCGTAAAGGCTTATAGGGCAGGATTAATTCTATTTAAAAAGTAAGTCATAGGTACTTAGGTTTTACACATCCTGGCTAAAAACTCATAAAGTAATTTTTCCTAGCTCTGATGCCTATTTCTCCCATTGACTAACACTGGATTACCTTATTGCATTTAATTAGGGCTAACTTCAGAGATGGAGACAGCAGATAGAGGTATGCTGTTTACACTCAAATGAAATGTAATATGAAATGTTCTTTAATGCAAAAATCAGATTTTAAATTACATTTCCGAACAAGCCACTTTTACAAAGTTGTTCTTCTTCTGTGCCAATCAACTGTGCCTTTTTGCCAATGTCCTGGTTCACATGACTGCGAATGGCTCTGCTGATGAGGTTTGTGTATTCCCTCCGGACAGGAAGAGAAAAGGGACTTAGGAGTAGGCAGAATGGGCTATCCTGACAGGATGGCTGGGGAGGAGCTTACCCAGCCATTTCAAAGTGCTTTGCCTAAAGCACATACACAAAAAAGCCTGACACCATGTCTACCCTTAATTATGTCACCCCAGACATTTTGGTGCCTTGACCAGGGGAAGAGGAGGAACTCTCCAGTACTACTGACTGGATGTTTGTAGCTCTGGTATCATTTTATTAACTAAAATGTACTCTGTATTTCTAAATTGGTTTGATATTTTTCTCGTTGGGTGTTTTCACTTTATTACTGTCTGTGTCCACTGCATGACTACTTTACACATTTCCTCTAAGTTAAGCATGACTGCTTTGTGCCAAGCTACCAGAGGGTTAGGCACGGGTTAAGGTAATGATTTTTGTGGTTTGCCCTGACAAGTATTGCTTCCACCCCTATCATCCAACTACCCAGTTACTTACATTTAATCTTATTGGTATCATATTTCCAATAAAATGCCTTGAATTATCATTTAATGTAAGATATTTTACCTATTAATTAAAACATGATATACTTATTTAGGTATTCACCCACTATAGGTATTGGCTAGGGAGCCAGTAGGTGTCTTGGGGCTCCTACTGCAGCCCCCCAGGCATTTTTTTTTGTGGGTGCCCTGGGTAGGCACCGCAGAAAATTGAAATGATGGCTTTCATCAGCACCCACTCTGGATGTCAGCTAGTGAGTGAGCAGGGGCTGGATAGGCCCCAGGGCTCCCCTCCCACAACCCCCACCATTAAAGAAATGATGTTGGCGCCCCATGTGAACACTCAAATAAAAATATTTTGAAAAATTGATCACAGTCACTTATATTAAACTTTACAATGTTAGATCTGTCTGATATATGTTGCTATGCTGACCCCTTGATAAAGCCAAAATGCCCACTGTTGGAAATGGCCCTCTCAGCATGATCACCTCCAAATGTTTGCCTTTTCCCCTTAATGTTTTGCTGAATTTGTTTTTGTTGGCCTTAGGACTCCATGCACTTTACCACTACAAACCAGTGCTAAAGTGCTTGTGCTCTCTTCCTAAAACATGGTTTGGTTGGTATATACCTAACTAGCATATTTATTTTACTTATAAGTCGCTATTAAAATGCACTACATCTGCCCAGGACCTGTAAATTGAATGCTACTAGTGGGCCTGCAGCACTTCTTGTGCCACCCACCCAAGTAGCACTTTAAAACATGTCCCAGGTCTGCTATTGCAGCCTGAATACAGTATCATACTGCCATGTTGACTTGGTACAGTAGACATGTACTTTTAACTTTTACATGTCAGGTAGCGAAAAACTCCCACATTTGATTTTCATACTGTGAGACCTATCCCTCTCATAGGATAACACTGGGGATTCCTTATTACACGTTTAGTACCTTTGGAATTGTAATGTTATATCCTCTTTAATGGTAAAGTCGGATTTATTGTTTCAGTTTTGAAAATGGCACTTTTAGAAAGTTAACAACAAGAATGAGTGCCAGTGCAGACACTACTTTCACATCAAATTATTTTAGTTTCATGATCTCACAAATTAATTACATTAATCACCTTTTATTTTACGTACACAACATGTTAGATGCTCATCTTTTTTAGAGTAAACCATATACCATAGGAACAGACACAAAGAAAACAATTTCAATATTTCAAAATTAGATGACACACTTAACAAACATAAACAACATAACAGATTCATAAACAGTTGCATTAGAAGACAAATTAACCTCGTAGCCACTTGAAACTTTTAACCAACAATGCAATTATTCCAGTTCCAGAAATTACTTGGTCAAGAGAAGAGCTTCTATGGTTTATCAGTTAGTATATGGCCCTCTTTGGATTGAGCCAGACTCAAGAGGGTGCTTTAATAGTTCATAATATTACTAGTTCATCTCAGGGATTATGTTTATAGTTCTATCCAAAATTCCCAGTGTGCCAGTATGTCCTTTGGTATGTGCTCCTGGTGTGAAAAAGCTGTAGATGTGTTTCAACCCTCTACTTATTCCGCTGGGTCTCCTTTGGACTATGAATTGGAATGAGCTACAAAAACAAGCAATATTACATACAAAATTAATTGTGTCACCTGTCTTTTTAATGGGTTTATTACCAAATCAAATTAGTACCTTCACTTTTTCACTTTTTCCGTGAAGTTCCAAAACTGTCATTGTGTATTGTGCGAGGAATTGCTCAGTGGGGGAGTGGGTACACGAAGACAGTTTCTCCAATGTCCATTCCTGGTTGCTTCAGTTCAGACTGGCGGTTGTTCTTGTAAATGGGCAAGGGAGAACGTTACTTGTCTTGCAGACTAAGCTGCAAGCGAGAATGAGGCTACAATATATCACCGAGTTCATTGGTTGTTCACCTGTGACAGAGACTTACTTAGACTGTGGTTACAAAGTATCCTGTGCGTCCCAGCTGCCAAGCAGCTCGAATTCGGATGACTTCATCAAAAACCATCCCTGGTTGTTTCAGATCTAATTAGCCGTAATTCCTACGAACAAGCAGGATAGAGCTTTACCTGCCTTACATATGTAACTGCAAGCAATGGTAAGACAATAATATAATACCGAGTTCAACTTTGACAGAGACTCGCTCGGTCTAAGTTTATTTAGTATCCTGTGTATGGTTGTCAAGTGAAGCAAACTGCTCACCACTTACTTGTTCCAAGAGGAATTAATCTTCCATCCGAGTTTTTGGGATGGCGGCTGGTCCGCCAAAAGTGATGTGAAGATGCACATGGGTTCCTGGGAATCCTGTGGTTTTAGAGTCTTCGGTAATGGCATCAATCATGTGCCAATCAAACTTCGGCATGCAATGTGCATCCTATTTCCATTCTGCTGAGGCATGGTGGAACTTGTATTTCCACTGACATCTCAATCAAACTTCAATTTGCAACCTATCTCCAGGCTGCTAAGGCATTGTGGAACTTGTAGTTCTTGTTGGCATCTCATAGGTGTGGAGTATAAGTTTGAAGAAACCAACCTCATGATCATAAATGCTGAATGCTGATATTTCAAACTGTGGATTCTGAGTTGTTCATGGTCCTAGGATGTGTCCAATAGGGCTGGTGTCGATCACAAGGCTTTCCATTTTTTTAACTTCGTGCTCATCTATTAAATGTTGAAATTCACCATTCTGCCGGACTGTTAAAACCCAGTTATGTTGTTTTCATAGATCATGCAGTTCAGACATTTCATTCAGGCCATTTATGACTGTGTTAAGGCGGAGTATCAAGTATGCTTCTTTTTGTTTTACAACTCTTTGGATTTTCCTACATGCAGTTTGTTACGCAGACAAAGTATTCCATAAACCACATTTTTAGTCTTACAGTTTGTGAATGTTTTATGTTTCCAGCAAGCAGGAACTTAGGTCAAGAGCATGGGAAGATCGCCAGAAGTCTTCACAGCTTAAAGATTCATCCCTATTCAGGAGTACAGTTAAGCATCCTTTTTTTACGTAGTGCCACTTGAATGAGATTACATGCAACATCTCTGAGCATGAATGGATAGATTATTTTTCTAAAACATTCAATCCAGATCGAAAAGTTACACTGGGGTATTCCAAGCAAAAGCTTGCTTTTGATGAAGCCTTGGTTGCCAAATTATTAGACTTGGCAACTGTGACAAATGCTATAATGAGTGCCTCTAGTGATAAGGTGCCGAGGCCGGATGGGGTGCCTGTAAATCTTTGTAAAGCTAACCCAGGACTTTAGGCTCCACTGATTACAAATGTAATACGGCCTACTATACAAGTAGGGCTGGTACCATCTTGGAAAGGGTCAATAATAGTTGCAGTATTCAAAAAAGGTTGCAGGCATGTTCCTGCTTGTGATCACCCTATTTTGTTAACCGATTCAACTGCAAAATCCTAGGTAGAGTTACTCTGGGGAAGCTAGAGTCCTGGGTGGAGGAAAATAATTTTTTTAGTCCCATGCAATATGGTTTCCGACCAGGTTTAGGGACACCTGAGCAGCACCCAACCTTATGTTTATTTACACATGGCTTTTATGAACCTCTCCTTTGCCTTCGATATGGTTGACAGGGACATCCTCTGGGGGCTGGTGAGGCAGGCAGGGATAGAGAGCCAACTATTGACTCTTATAAGATTATTGCATCAGGACACTTCCACAAAGGTTTGCTTTTTTGTGAGGGGGGGTTGTACTGCTCCTGTAAGGATGGTCATAGGAGTACAGCGCTACTGTATTTTAGCCCCTTTTTATGTCTATTTTATATTAATTCATTGAGTTCCTAAAGTGTGCTGAAGATGTCCCAAAAATAGGCATTCTTTTTATACTAGTTCTGGTGTACGCGGATGATGTGGTCCTGTTGGCGTGTACATCCAACAGCCTTCAGGAACTCCTCGATTGTTTTAATGAGTTTATGAGTAATCTTAAAGTTAAAGTTAACCTGCACAACTTGTTATGTCTAGTGATCTGAAAATTCTTAAAACACGAGGAGGCTCGTTGATTGAAACATTTCCACTTTTAATTATTTGTGATTTCTTTTTGATAAGAATAGGAAATAGGATTGACTAATCATCATTAGAGTGCAAAAAATGTGAGCTGCAGTTGATGCCGCTTTAGGTTTGCTTCAAGACTGGGATGTAAGCCGGTGCTGTAAATCTATACCAGCAAATGCACAGCATTAGGCACTTACGGTGCAGGAGGTTGGGGGTTTGCTCCCTCAGGGAAGCTTCAGACTATGGAAAACAGATTTTTGGGAAGCCTTACTGCTGCACCAAGAAATACAGCAGGTCTTATTTTGCACATCGAATTAGGAGCTGCCCATGTAGAAGACCATATTAAGTTGGGGCCCTTATGCCTATGGTTGAAGATATGGAGTACCCCCCAAGCACATGTTTCTAGACAAGTTATGAGGGTTTGTCTTAGCCAGGATAATGTAACTACAGTCCCTTGGATTGCTTATATAAAAGCCATTTTCTATAATCTTGGGTGCAGATATTTATTTGATAACCCTGAGCAGATTACTCCCGATTCCTAACTAAAGCTGAAACAGTGTTATGGATCCTATACGGAGGAACCTAGATCAAAGGATATAGTGGATAAAACAATGAATATTCGCTATCTCCAAGTTAGTGTCACCAAGAGGATGACTTTGTATTTGCCATGGATTAGAAACCCCGAGCACAGATTTCACTTGACCAGATAGAGGCTAAGCCTTGTCTATATTTTGGTGGCCTTTCTTGCTGTTTGTACATGGCATCCTGCTTGTCCCTGTGATGGGCATATTGCCCAGTACACAGAGCATTTAATACTTTTTTGCACTTTGTAAAAGACACCCAGGTTGCAGTTATTTTGCCCGGTTTTAAAAAGCAACATTTTAAATCATATAAAGAGGGTCTGTAATACTTGCAAAGTCTTCCATCTGCTGATATTCGTTTTTCCATACTTAGTTATATAATTGCTGCTATATAGTTAAGACAATTTTATGCTTCTTAAAATCTGGTTTATCCTCGTGGAAATGAATTTTTCAATTTTATGATAACGCGGAAACAGCTACGTTTTGGTAGTGATAGGTTGTTTTTATATAAATCAAATGGATGAAGTATTCGGTTATGGACAAAGTGTTTTAATAATGATTGTGTTTTTGTCTATTGAGTACTTTTATGGTCTTTAGCCGAATAAAGTTATTCGAATGAATGGATTAAACACTTCATTCATATATTTTAGGTTCCATCCTGCCTCAGGAGTCCCTCGAAAAAAGATGTTTACTTCCCCATCTCTTTGTTTTTTCTAAGACTCGTACATTTTTTGAAAATGTCATATTATCTCTAAAAGGTATCATTTTATTGTCTTGAATATTAATTGACAATTATCCCATGGCCACATGTTCTCCTTCTCTTTGGACACTGTGGCAAAATATATTTTAATTAGATTACATTTCAGTTTCTTTCAGAGAACCTTGGAAACGCTATGTGAACCATTGTACACCGTTTCTTCATTTGTTCATTGATTCACTTCAATTGCATAGCTACGAGCTTATTGTTCCCTTTGTTATGAAATGACGTTGTAGAACGCAGTTCACACCCTGTCTATTTCTTATTGGTCGTTTTCTGTTGTTAACTTTTTTTTAGCAACTAAAATCAATCAATGCTCTTTTACTATTTTTTTTCAAAACCACTGCCACCGCTATTTCTCTAATTGAAATTTAATAATAGAGAAATTCATGTTTGAGTTAATCAAACTTAAGCAGCCCTGCAGCCAGCAGGTCTAATCTACTGTATTTATTATAATTGTTTTAATGAAATGTAATTTAGCTTGCTGAAGTTTATGATGTATGTTTACAGGTTACTATTGACAACTATCGTATTATTTTCAGTTCTTCATTATAGGCTCGACTTGATTCATTTTACGTTTTTGCTTTTACAATCACTTATTATTGTCTGTAGGTTTAATTTGATCAGCATATTCATTTTTTTCAATTTACAATTCATTCATTGCTGAAGATTTATTTGAAAGACAGTGTTTAATTTAGGAGGAAAAACAGTTAAACATTGGCTTAAGAGACCCTCCCTTGTCCCTTCAAACTCGAAGGTCGTACATGGCGATGGGACATAGCAAATCTTCATGAATGTGTTGCCTATCTTCAACTCCGAGATTTTGTTACATCTGAGGACCCTCTTCACTTTATGCACACTTGGGCCCTCATTTGGACTTTGTTGGCCAATTTCCCCGACCGCCAAAGTCCAACCGGCCAGAGCTGGAGATCAGCAGACCGTCATATTACGAGTGCTGGCTGCTTGCCGCCATTATTGAGGTGGAAAGCAGCCAGCAGTCGTGCTGGCAGTCGGTGCTGCAGAGGCGGGCCCCTCGCCGGCACCGCCATGCCAGCAGGACCCTGCCCGCCCTATTACAAGCCATAATACAGCTTGGTGGAGTCCTGCTGGCGTAGTGGTGGCGGCGAGAGAAGACCACGAGGAGCCATCTCCACCCGGACGTCCCCCTCAACTGAATAGGTAAGTGGGCGACTGAAGGGAGTGGGGAAGGGGGTCTGTGTGTTTGGGTGCATGTGTGCATCTTTGTGGAGGGGGAAAAGGGTACCGAATGCATGCATGTATGTGCGCATCAATGGGGGTGTCTGTGTTGATGAATGGGAGTGAGTGGGTGTTTCTGAGTGCATGTATGCATATGCTGAATGGGTTTGTATGTGCATGCGTGCATGAAGAGTTGTGGGGGGGGTGTGGATGGTTGGGTGGCATGTGTGCATGTGTGCGAACATGTGTATATGTGTGTGTCAGCAACAGGAATGAAGGTTCCTGTCACTGGGTGTGTGACCTCCAGGATTTTTCGTGGCAGGGTGACCGCCACAGAAAGTCTGGCAATCTGCAGCCTCGTAATCAGGCAGCAAGCTGGGGCCTGCTGCCGGATTGGAGGTGCTCACCGTCGGGCGCGACGGGCCAGGCGGAGTTGTGAGGCTTAGCGGTGTGACCGCAGCGTGCCAGGTGGAGTTGTGGCGGCTTGGCACCTGCCAAGCCTCACAACTCGTAATGTGGCATTAGGACCGCCATGGCGAGGCTTGCAGTCTCATGACCACCAGCCTCGAAATGAGGGCCTTGGTTTTTGTCCAGGTTGAGGTATAGCATAGGCCTTCTGGAATGACCTTGAAATGCACACTGACACTGTCACCTCTGTTGCTTTTGATCCTGTAAAGCCAAAATGGGGATGGGATCAATAATAATAAACATTAAACAAAAGAACCCCCCCATAGGATCTCAATTATTTAATTTAAACCACGCAAAACAGTACACCAATCCTGTGTGTTAAACAGTTTTTTTTATCATGCTGTTGATGACAATAGAGCAAAAACATAGTACACAAGAAACACCTCAAGATTCAAAATGTATTGCACAGTTATGGTGAACAAAAAAAAATAAAAAAACATAACATACAAAACATAGAAACAAAAATAAATGTTGGTATTATATAAAGATCTTTTGTCCAGAGGTATTAATCTTAGCTACCCATCTAAAGTCCCGCCTTATAGGTTAATGTACTATATTAATTTGTGTTTATCCCAGGGAGCACTATGAGGAGGTGAACTACTCTAAAGTCCAGTTTCCTATATAGTGTGCTTGTACTTGTTTCTCTTATGGTCTGGCAGTGTGCTGCTTCTTAGCAAACTGGCAATAGGTCTCTCCACCTCTGTCATGTATTCGCCATTCACTGACTTGTTTCACCCTCACTATGTGAGGGAGCTTTATTATATGGGGTCATCATCAGGGCTCATGTTCTTAAGGGACATCTGGACATACCAGTGGAATCCATCTTACATATGCCTAGGGGTTACCTGTATCAGTATCTTAGTGAGAACGGTGTATTCCCCAAATGGCGTCTAAATTGCTACTGTCTTTCTCAGTGTAGAGTCGTAACCCTGCTGTGTTATTCTCAGTTCGGGGGCAATATACGGTACTTTCCCTGTACAGCGTCTTCTTCGTGAAAGCTGGATATGTTGCTTTTAGACATTGTGTACCACTCAATCCTACATGATAGGCTACACTACGCTGGAGTCCATGCATAGCCTTGAAGTGGACCTCCTCTTTCTTCTTTGACAGATCTCAAATATTGACAACAAAAATTGTGTCTGTGTGAAGATGGTGCGCACATCCAGGCATGAGCTAGCATATACGTATAGAGTCCATGGTAATAAAGTCTCTTATTGCAGGAAGGAGTGCCCAAGTGGTTATAGCAACCAGCCACAGGGCGCAAAAACTGTCACCTTGTAAAGGCCACAGTCAATTCGTACAGAGAAGAAGAACCACGGCACATCGCAGATATATGAAAATATCAATTTATTCCTCTGTGTTGTCTCAGGAAACACTTCACACGACCCAATAATACACTGTGGGCGTGGTGTCAAGAAGCCAATATCAATCTCATGTTTGAAGAAGAGCAACAGCCGACACGTGTTTTCGTCAGAATTGAATTTTTCAAGGCTGTGGACATATACAGATGGAAAACATAAGTCACAGAGAATGCTAAACTGATCAAATATTGTAATGTCTTAAGTGAGCAGAAGTAGACACGACTTTTGTGAATAAAGTGAGAGACCCAGTACCGCTAACAGATGATGTGTCTTAATTAGAACACATATACAACTGTATCCGTTGTCTAACACCAGTAAAAGTGAAGGCAATCCAAAGAATGATGTGTGGTTTTGTTAAGTTTACACCACAGATGTCATGGCCAAAGGATAAATGTGTATGGTGGCAGGCAGAGACATAATGACAAATATATAATGAAAAGGAAAAAGACCTTAATACGTGCAAAGCGTTAGAGATTCTAACCACGTTGTGTTCGGAGTTGCAGTAAAATAGATGAAGAAAGATAAAGAACATGTGCATGCACGAATAGGAGACGGACATACCTCCAACTTGTGGAAGTATCAAGTTGTACTATTAAATTCCAAAGGTAAATGATGAGTGGAAAAGTTTTGCCATAGCATGAACTACAAAGGAAATCCGCTGACCATAAAAAGCCTAAAATATAAAAAGAAAAACTTTTTTTCTTAAAAGTAAAAAATGTGTGCGTTTAAACAGAAAAAAATAACAGGTATGTCTGTCTTTCTTGTGGGTGTTTGTTTACTGTTGCCAGTTCTGAAGATGGCAATACGAATAGATAATGAGCAAAAAACGAACTGAATGTAATTACCCATTAGTGGGATAGAATCTAGAAAGGCTAAAAAAATATACAATAAGTATTGTCTTGATACATGCGACCATTAGAAATCTGTAGATCCTTCGACAGTTAAGGATTGTGAAGATTATAATGAAGGATGAGGTGAAATTAAATAAGGACCGGCACGCGTAGCAAGGCATAGGCCGTCAGAGAGACATTGCATTTTTTTAAAAATTTTAAAGGTCTCAAATATTCTCCTGGCCTGAGTTTCCTTCAATTTCAGACTTTTACACTTGTGCTTCCTCTGCGCTCCTCTCTCTCACTAATAAGATTCAGTGTTAATCTCCCCCCTTGATCTCTCTGATTTGCTTCTTCAGTATGGTTTTTAATTGTGGTAATGATACCCAAGGCATCCTAAAAATCAACAGATTAACTCTTTCCAATTCCTTATCTTGAGACGATTCCTTATTGAAGTGGACCAGTAGAATACATTTACAAAGAGTATGCTAAATCTTCCCAAACTGGGATCTTCCTCTCAGGCAAGACTTCTCTTCTGACAGTCACAGCTTACAAGTTAAGGTATGCTGCCTCTTACCTTTATGAGATAATTAGGATTGTGTGCATCTTACAATATATCTTGAATTCTCAGCACAGTAGGCAAAGCATCAATCTTCCTCTTTAAAATAATAAGACGTTTAATGTCCTGTATTTTGCCCAATGTGTCTAAACCACACACATGACCATTAAAAAATAACTGATAGTTAAATATGCCCAAGAAGAGTATGATGTGGGATTAACTATCTACAATCTATAAGTGATTAGTCATGTTGAAAGTTGGACTACTTCAAGCAAGAATTCAAAACATGTTTAAACTGCAATCAACGAATTAACAAAATATTAAATACATATTTGTGGATCCCCTAGAATGGACCAATGGATGGGTCTTAACAGACAAATAGATTGAAAAAGCTGTAAGATTTTTACTGAGTGTGACTGTGTTGTTACCCACAAGAAACTGTGGTGAAATTGCTCAGTGAAAGATTTAATAAGCCAAGCATCTGAAGTGACTCAATAATTTAAACAAGGAACACGTAAAATTGGTAATCCCCATAGATGGCTTGACCTCAGTGCAAACTGGTATGGCCTGCATGGGTAGGGTCTCTGCGATTAGTGTGACCATGCACAGGCCAATCTCCTTCGGAAGGTGTGACTCTGCACAGGCTAATCTCCTTCTGGATAGTATAACCATGCATGGTCCAGGCTTCTTCTTGGCGATATAATCAAGTATAGGCCGATTCTGACTCAAATTGCAGCCTTGACTAAGCTTTGGTGACCCCAAGGAACTGCATCTGGCAAAACTGTAAGACCGCAGACACCATATACAAATGGCTCTCCACAGTCCTCCTCTTCAAGAAGACCCACTAGCATCTTAATCCTTCTGGACAGTCTGCACCTTACTCCTGGACAATGATTCCTCCTACAGGGTTTGTTAGGCCCATTTCCTCTGTCAGCAGGCCTACTCACTTGTAGGCGCTTCAGGACTTTCTTCTAGCAAGGGTTGGACTCACGTGATGCCTCCTCATCTTTGGGAGACAGATTTGCAAGCAGACACAAGCCCTTGGTTGCACATACACCCTCTGAGTACTCCCTGGAGTAATCTCTTGTTTTAACATAGAGGGATTGCAACTGGAATGGCAAATGGAGTAGGGGTGTCCCAGTTTTATACCTCAAAAGTGGATAGAGGTGCGTATCTGCTGTCTGGACTTTTACAACCAAATCAGTTCTCCTTTTAAATGTCCTTTCCAGACTGTTCTACAGGCTCAGCCTTTCTATTGTTTGATGCTTGTGAGGTCTGAGGTTTTTGCATCTTGCCGTCATCATCACAGTGAAAGTATAATCTGGAAAAGATAAAAGGCTGGGCCTAACATAAGGAGTGGGAGGGTCCCCTTCAACTTGCACAGCAAAGTTTGCAGTCTCACCATTCACCCTGTCTTCCATCAAATAGCAGCCCAAGAAGACTAATCAACTTCTCCTCGCTCAGCAAAATGGTAAATATGTTTACATCTTACTTCAGTATCTAGCTCTTCTCCCTCTTGCTTTAGGAATGTCCGCAATACACTTCCGCTGTCTCGGAAAACAGCTTCACTTCTATTTTATGCAAAAAGCCAAGCCAGGGGCATCCAAAGTAGATCCAACAGGCCTCCTTTATTAATGCACCATGCATGTACTGTGCAAGCTACATATGGAAACTCATACAACATGCACTTGGGACATTATCAGTAGGATTTGGGTACTTGCATAAGCGAGGGTCTTTACATGAGTAGGTCAGTAAACCTCCACTCTAGTGACACAGATAAAAAGATCTGGTGACATCTATGGATTCACAAAACACTGTTCACTGCACCACAGCTAAATGTGCAAAGCTCAAGAGAGGGATAGTAATACATTCTCTATCAATGAAAGCCTTATTGGTGCATTCCTCCAGGTAATAGGACAATTCCAAGATCTTATCGGTATCAATTAACAGGCCAAACCTCCACACACATGCTTGTTTAGCATAATTCCAGGCCCAAAATTAAGAACCAGGTTACCAGCCACACACAGACAGGTACTCACGGAAGCGAACAAGGCTGCCCACAATGGAGGGGACATTCACATCCCAACAACATATATGTGTAGCTGGAGGTAAATCATTTTTGTGGTATTTTTGTAAACTGCTGGCTTTATTTATCTGTAATGTATGCAGTTTTCAATATTTCATAACATTTTCCAATAATCACCAAAGCAGAATCAAAAATTGAAGGAGTCAGAATTCTTCTGAACATATTTTGGACAACAAAATTTGGCAATGCCTTGTTCCTACAATCATCACTATGTTTTAGAATCCCATCAGCTTATTTAAAATTTATGATTCTTGCTTATATTTTGAAGCTACTGCACTCATGCGCCTCATGACAAAACTGATTTATTATTTCAATAAAACACCCCTGTAATTGTTATTGTAAACTCTAATGGATGACTTGTATGGTTCACCTTAAACAGAACACATACACAATGTAATTAGCACAGAATTATTACAGACTAACTAAGATAACTTTTAAGGGATATAATGTAAGGCAGAAAAACCTTTTACTGTGATAATAATAGTGGTAAGGGAGATGTTAGGCTATGGTGAAAAACATTGTTTTGCCATCAACAAGAAACTGTCATTTGAGAACCACCTCAGTCCAGGACATTAGGGACCCAGGGCATATTTCTTTTTCCACAGTCGTAAAGATACTATTTGTAAAATACCTTTGTGTTAGACCTGGCATCCTTGGCTTAGTCCCCCCTGTCTTTTTGCCTCTGCTTCCCATGTTGGGACTGTGGGCTGGACTTTGGTACTTGGTTGGTTTTTGGTACTCTGGGCACTTTACCACAGCTGACCAGTGATAAAGTGCAAGTGCTCTCTGTATAAACTGTACGTGTATTTATCTTTTCCATGATTGGCATATTTGATTTACTAGTAAGCCCCTAGTAAAGTGCACTAGAGGTGCCCGGGGCATGCAAATCAAATGCTACTAGGGAGCCTGCAGAACTGATTGTGCCACCCACCCGAGTAACCCTGTAAACATGGCTCAGACCTGCCACTGCAGTGTCTGTGAGTGCAGGTTTAAACTGCACATTCGACCTGGAAAGTGTACTCACTTGCCAATTCCAAACCTTTCCTCTTTGTACATGTAAGGTACCCCTAAGGTAGGCCCTAGATAGACCCATAGGCAGGGTGCAATGTATGTTGATGGTAGGACTTGTGACAAGTACTGATGTGTCTTTCATGTCCTGACAGTGAAATACTGCCAAATTGTGTTTTTCATTGTTGCAAGGCCTGTCTCTATCATAGGTAAACATGGGAACTCCCTTTAAATATGATTACATCATAGATTCCCTTTGAGAGCAGATAGACATGTGTAATTTGGGGTTACTGAACTCACAATTTAAAAATACATATTTTGGTAGAGTTGGTTTCTA
Organism: Pleurodeles waltl; assembly: GCF_031143425.1. NCBI lineage: Eukaryota > Metazoa > Chordata > Amphibia > Caudata > Salamandridae > Pleurodeles > Pleurodeles waltl. The sequence continues at coordinate 797,519,953 of NC_090443.1, read as the reverse complement.
TATTGTCAGTTTGAAAAAGTCACTTTTGGATAGTGGGCATTTTCTTGCTTGACCATTCTTTGCCTCTGCCTGCTTGTGTATTTCACATCTGGGCCAGATTGACAGTTGGGTTGTTCCCTCCAGAAAGTGACACAAAGGGAGCTGGGGTGTAGCCTGCATATCCTGATGAGTCTCCTGGGCTAGAGTAGGGAGGAAGGAGCTGACACTTACACCTGAAAGGGCTGTGCCTGTATTCACACAATGCATTCTCCAACCCCCGGGGGTGTGTTTGGGGCCAGGCCTTGTCAAAGCAGGATCTTGTGAACAACAGAGACTTTCCTTTGAAGTTTGAGTACCTCAAAGGCAAAAAGGAGTATAAGTAGTGGACCCAAAACCCCAGATATTTAGAACACTTCTGGATCGAGGGACCTCTGCCAAGGAGAAGAGCTAAAGAGCTGGAGTAGGAGTACTGCCCCTTTGCTGTGTGTGCTTTGTTGGGTTGGTCTGCAGTTGCTGCTTCTGCCTTAGAGAGGGCAAAGACTGGACCTTGCTGTGTATACTGCTTGTAAAGCTTCTCCAAGGGCTTGGACTGAGCTTGCCTCCTGTTAAGAAGTCTCAGAGACAACAAAGACTTCACCTACCAGCCTCTGGGTTCACTTACAGTGGACTCTAACTCGTCAGGTGGTGCATGTTTCAGCTTCTGGGCCTTTGGGAGTGAAAGCTGGTGAACAACCAAGAAAAACCAAGTGCACCGACTTCAGACAACGCCCAGACTGACACCGCTGCTGGATCTAGCGACACTGCCTGCAACTGAAGCCGTGGTCCCCACTGGAGTGCAACAAACCCGACTGAACCCGCAGGTCCAACACTGCCGCAGCCCCGTCGAAGTCCACGACACCATGAGTCCCGAAGTGCTGTGTCACCGACGTCCGTGACACCCAACTGCGGCGGAAGTGTAAGGAACTGACGCTTTGCACTGATGCTGCCTCATCTCCACAGCTCTGCAGGAAGGACTCAACGCCTCCACTCCTCTGCTCTGCAGCCCCGGAACCAACGCCACACTGGATCCAGTGATGCCTCTATCCCGACTCCGTGTACCGGCTTGTTTCTGCATTTTCACAAGGTACTGTACCTGGGTGTCCGTGCGACTCTGTGACTGCTGCCGGATAGTCGGGAACGACTCCATCACAATGCTGTCATATCCCCAAATTGAAGCATTTGTGTTATTAGGTGCTTCACTGAAGCTTAATCTTTACAAATTCATAACTGTACTTGTGTATGTTGGATTTTTGTTTTAGTCACACAAATATTGGCTATTATCCTAAACTGGTGTTGTGTCCATTTTGTAGTGTTTTCACTGTGTTATTGTGTGTGTTGATGCATATACTTTACACATTGCATGTGAGAAAAGCCTGACTGCTTGTGCCAAGCTACCAAGGTGGTGAGCAGGGGTTGTCCCAGGAGTGTAACTCCCTACCCTGACTAGAGTGAGGGTCAATGCTTGGAGAGAGTGCAAACTAAGTGCCAACCCAAGACCCCATTTCTAACACTTTGTGAATAGCAAACAAAGGTAATCTTACTCAAAAGTGTAAACTTACCTTTGGGAATCAGGCCCACTGTCTCCAGTTATGACAGTTTTACCTGCAAGTCATTTTCAGGTGTATTAATCTGATTACGTCTATTGAGCAAAAGCAGTATTACAACACCCACAATACATTATGTGAAAACGCAATGGAGTTCAAGACTAGAAACACAGGCCTGATTTAGAAATCAGAGGAGGATAATACTCCATCACAAATGTGACGGGTATCCCGTCCACTGTATGACAGTCCCATTGTATCCTATGGGGATCGTAATATGGCGGATGGAATAGCCATCATATTTGTGATGGAGTATTCCCTACACTGACATCTAAATCAGGCCCAGAGACCCTTATGACTTGAAAGGAGGTGTTCTCCCTAGTAGCATGCATGGGCATGTAATATTTCTGTTCTATTGGATTTGTAGGGAGCATATTAACCCACAGACATCCCAGTGCTAGTATCCAATTGACACTTCCTAGCAACAGACGCTACCTGGAGATTCCTCGCCAAAAGACAGGCCAATTTATAAACAGACGGGTTTTCAAATGTAAGTACATTGGTGCAGCCTACTCAGCCGGGAGTTCCATAATTGAGGGTCTAGATAGGAGAAAGCAGGGGTGTAACAAAGGTCCCCGCAGCCCCTGTGGTGTGGGGGCCCTGTGAGCTCCAGGGGTTCTCCTCAGTACAGTACACTGTGCATGGGCGTCAGGCTCCTGACTGGGTCTAGGAGGAAGGGGGCCCCCTAAAGATACTTTGCAATAGGGCCCATTTAATTTTCGTTATGCCACTTGGAGAAAGAGCACCCTCCACATCTCATTCTGTGAATGTTTGGAACCCTCATGAGTCATGCATTTGTCAACCTTAGAGCCTTCACTTGAATGTAAGACTGCAGTAAGCATTGTAATAAAGGTGGGCCTTTAGCGTGGAATGCTCTATGCGCCAAACACAGGGCCTTGAACTTCACCCAATGTTTAACCGGGAGCCAGTGAAGCATTCCCAAGGCATTCTGCGCTGGGTGATATCTCAGGATGTTTCGGAGGAGGAGTGCATCCTCATTTTGTGTGGCTTAAGAACTCTTGATTACATATTGAGGAGCTCCCAGATACAGAGAGTTACCATAGTCCAGGCATGATAGTACCAATGCCTGGACAATAAGCCTTCTGGAAATAAGGGAGAGCAAATCTAGAATTTTCCTAGTCATTTGGAGAAGACCGTAGCAACTGGTCAAAATGTTATTCACTTAAGATTCCATTGAAAGAGTGTTATCTTGCCACACCCCCAAGCTCTTTTGGGGGTTTTTGGGGACAAAGCAGTTTCTAAACGGTCTGGTCAGCCTGACAAGTACTGAATGTTCCGACTGTTGCCCAACAGCATAATCTGTTTTATCACCGTTGAGTTTAAGGCAGCAACTGGCCATCCAGTTACCCATTTCCTTCAGACATGGAGCAAGTTGTTGGGATTTTGAACCATGCTCAGGTGAGATGGATAACACTATTTGGGTGTGGTCTACGTACAAAACAATTAACATCCCAAATGCTTGTGTAATCTTAGCGAAAGGGCACATGTAGAGATTGAAAAGAGTCAGAATAACATGTTTTGTTCAACACCTGAAAAGTCCTGTCCCCAGGAAAAGGCGTAAGCCATTGCAATGCAGTGTCTATTATTCCGGCATTAGTGATTCTCTAAATGCCCTAGCTACCTACATGGATGGTAGCAGATGCTGTAGGCTAATATGTTGAAATGTTGATTCATTTGTCCCTCTGCTTATGCTGCACTTTTAGTGATGCTTCTGACGTAAGCTGTTGTCATGGCAAATAGTAGATATTGCTTTGCTTTCTTGACCCAGATGTTTAGATTTGCCAGTAGATGTGTTTCTAACAAACACTTGCCTCTGTGAACTACATGCATCGATTGAGTTGGAATTGTTCCTCAAAAGATAGCTCCCCGAAAAAACGATTTGCCAGAAACACAAGTAATAGTAACAAAATGCTGTCTTAATGTAGTCTATAAGTATTACATGCTATAACTGTTAATTAATGCCAGCTGAAAAAAATTCTCAAGTGGCGAGTATATTTTGACATATTTTCTACTCATAACTTTAAGGCATATTTTTCGTAGGCCTTATGAGCATTTTTGATAGGCCTGATTTTGATTCACTAATTCGCCACTTTTGCGTCTGTTTAGTGGTATATTGAGCAGCTGACAGCAAATGATAAATAAACCAGATAGTCTTACTTCCATCCTGATGACTAGTGATCGGGTTAAACTCGCAATCTGTCCGTCACCAGTTCACTTGCGCATACACCGAATGCCCGCTTCCGCTTTCTCTCCCTTTGTTTCTCTTTCGAATATTAACTTTGTGTTCATATTCCGAGTGACTTCCACGATGTCTTGTCAACGGCATTGAATGGGCCGGTTTCTCTGAACATGAAGACATGCCTTTGTATTGGGAGCTCCTTTTCAGAAGAATGTAATATCATGTTAAAGGAGCGTGTACAGAGTTCTAAAAACTGTAATTAGAGCTATTGCTGTCTTTTTGAAAGATAATGAGTAAAATGACTGCTTTATACTAAGACAATAACTTTCCATCTGGCCTAGAAGATCTACAGAATGGAAGTCCCTCCTTCTAAGAGTTACTTTCTGGCCTGAGGCATACATAAAGATTCCTTTTGTCACTGCCAAAGAGGAAACAGGTGCACTTTGTGTATGTACACTGATGCTCATTTCAGCATGTTTGTTATAGTTTGAAAATCTGTGTGAAAGGCAGAAATATTTCTTCGGGCAACATTCATATGCTAATGTGAGAGTAATCTCTGAAGCAGCCTGCCTATTATAAAGCGAGTCTCACCAAGCGACACGTTGGTGTTTATATGCATATTACAGTGATTTAGCTGTTCAGTAGTGTAACACTACGCTACAGCTGCATGCTTTAAAGCTACAAAGACGCCTGACAATACTTGTGGCTGAAGCTCTGGCAGTAGCAAGTTAATTGGTTTTGAGATGTCTCTAGAACAACACAAGCCCACAATAGCTACACCGTGCTCAGTTTTCAGTAAGTGTGAAGCATTCTCAGATAGGCCAGAATTGAAGCATCGCCGGTTATTACCTCATGTGCTACTTGCTATGATCAGTAAGTAGACATGTAGGCAAATTAACGAATGACTAATTTAACTGGCTCTTATGGTACTCATTAGAGCATGGCTTAGGGACGTTCCAGTGTTACAAATGGAGGCATTGTTTAGAAATGTATGTCCCCCAACAGGGGCCAGACAAATATTTGCTGGTAATATATGAGTGAGCATTGTAATTCATTGTATATATTATATATATATATATATATACACACATATATATTGCGCACCTTATCACCCATGAGGGTCTCAAGGTGCTCTCCATGGGCACGGGGGGATTAAGTGATTTGCCTACACTTGCCTAGAATCAGAGGACGTTGTGCCGACGCCGGGGCTGGAACCCGGATCTCCATTTCCGAGGCAGTTGCTCTGACCTCTGCCTTACATCCTCTCCCTGAGGACCTGTGTAATAAGTCTATCAGTGCGTTGAGGGACCACCTGATTTAAACAATTCTTGCCTGTCTTTCGCGCTCATGATACACCTCCACCTTTGTAAGTCTGGAGCTGCATCATGATGCCAATACAATAATTGCATTTTTGTGTTTCCGAGCTCTGGTGTCAAAAAACATGCTTAAAATCGGAGATATTTCGAGTTAATCTATGTACTCAGGACGCCAAGAAGTGCACAGACCCTGTGTGCGTTGGCGCAGTGCAGATAAAGACATCATGATATGGCCCCTGGTGTCCAGCCCCGTGCTTATTGTGACAAGAAAAACGTGCCGGTGCCCAAAGCTCTCCTCAGAAACACGCGGCTGCTGCACTTAAATGCGCGAGCACAAAATACCGAGGCAGCGCAATGCTGAAGTCATCTCTGGCCTCTTAAATCTTTCTACAGCTACTCCCTGGCCCTTCAGCTCACTCTTGCAGCTTTCTGCTTTCTCCCATAGTGGCACTTTTTCGTTTTTCTCTTCCTCCGTCTTTCCCATATGTGTATTTAGCTCTCACTAAATGCTCGAGGGAGAAAAATAAGTGCCGGCCCTCAAAAATAAGTGCTGGTGCTCCGCACCGGAAACCACCGGCTCAAATTAACCACAGCTCCAGATGTACGATTATTTAAAATTATGGATGAGCAATATGCAATAAAAGTGGTGTAGCTCCCTGTAGTCATCTAGAGGCTGCTTTAAAAAAACAGTTCTGAGTAAGGGAAGCAATATTACATGAATACTGTTTTACGTACTCCTAGATATCTTTGTGAACCAGCACTAAAACATTCACCTCCCTGGTAATAAAAGTGAAAAGAGGGGAAAACTTTCTATTTGTGTTAATTCTGTCTGAATATTTCATGAATATTCCCACTGTGTTCGTATTTGAAATGTTTGGTGGCATTTCACAAGGGCAAGTTAAAGTACTTAAATGAGTGCTACAAGACTACTACTGTATGTACTACAAAATGCCTTTGGAAATAGGCCCCACTAATTGCATTTCAGGAAAGAAAACATTGCATTTTGGGCACACCTTCATTTCAACTTTGGAATATTTATCATGTGGTAAAACCGTACCAGGGTAAATCTGTTGCCACACTCTGCCCTTTTCTCTGGGAGAGTTTACCATCCAACTCTGCGCATAATTTGTGTAACTGATCCCAAAATCTGCACATTTTACCTCATCACAAAGATTCAAACCATAGCAAATAAATTCCACATAATACCTGGAGGAATTTGTACTGGGTAAATCCTAAGGAGTGCAATAATCTTTTACTACTAGGACTTCAAATTGGCACAAATACTGTTTGTAATAAAAGCCATTAGTACTCAGGATGGAGAAAGTCATACATGTTCACACACTATGCACATTTGGCCTCATCACAAAGATTCAAACCAGAGCACATAAATTCCACATAATACTTGAAGGAATTTGTTTGGGGTAAATCCTAAGGAGTTCGGTAATCTTTTACAACTAGGACTCCAATTGGTACAAATACTGTTTGCAATAAAGGCCTTTACTACTCAGGATGGAGAAAGTCATAAATGTTCACATACTCTGTCTGAGCTCCCCATGTGTGCATGTAAATTGCACAGTTAAGCTAACTTAGAGGTGTGGGCTTTTACATTACTTAATTTAGAGAATGTGTGTAAACAAGCAGATAAAATGTGATTCAGAACAAGTATATTAATAATCATACATTCACACAACTATTATTAACAGAGTGTAATTTTCAAATACTCTGTCATTACCATGGTACAGCCTAACATGAATGCACCATGTTTACACTCTTATATAATTGTTTGTTTTTATCATATTTGTTAGACGTGACATCATTGGTGTGGTCTCCCCTGACTTTTTAGCCTTGCAACCTCCTGTTTGTCGACTACGTTTTTGCTGGCTTCACAACTCTGGTCTCTTTACAATTGCTGACCAGTGCTAAAGTGCATGTGCTCTTTCCCTAAAACATCATACAATTGACTTATCTGTGATTGGCATATTTAATTTGCTGATACGTCCCTAGTAAAGTGAAGTACATGTGTGCAGGGAATGTAAATTAAATGCTACTGGTGGGCCTACAGCGGGCCACCCACTTCAGTAGCCCTTTAAACATGACTCAGGCCTGCCATTGCAGACCCTGTGTGTGCAATTTTAAACTGCCATGTTAACCTGGCCCAATTTCTAATCCCTTTTAATACACGTCACTCCTAAGGTAGGCCCGTGGCAGCCCCTAGGGCAGGGTGCAGTGTATTTAAAATATTGTACATGTTCTTTTAAGTTTTGCGTGTCCAGAATGTGAAAAACTCCTACATTTGTTTTTCGCTACTGTAAGGCATGGCCTTTTTCCCCGTAGGTTAACAGGGGAATTGCTTTTCTACATGTTATAAGTGTAATTTCCATTTCGGAAGAGATGGCACCCTCCCCAAATTTGATGTCTCTGGAATCACAATTTATGATGAAGTCAGATTAAAAACTGTAATTCTGAAACTGCCACTTTTAGAAAGTTGTCATTTACTTACTTTAAATCATCTAGTGCCTTCTGCCTGTCTCTAAATACACATCTGGGTGGGTGACTACTGGGTTCATGGGCATTCTCACTAGACAGCCAAATGGAGCTTAGTCGTAACTGAGTGTCCATTTACATGTTGATGTGCCCTCCTGGGCATGATGGGAGGGAGGAGCTGACACACCTGAATGGGGTGTCTCATAATCCTTCTCAAAGGGATGCATAAAACCCTGTAGAGTGTCTGGAGCCAGGGCAGGAAAGCAAGGGACTTTGTGCACTTCAAAGGCACCACTAGGTATAAGAACATGACTTCTGATCATACCAAATCAGTACACTTCTGGATCTGTGGACATTGTGCCAGGAAGAAGGACTGCTGTGCTGCCGAAAGGACTGTCACTCCGCTGGACTCTGCTGGGCTTTGCTAGACTTCCCCTCTGCTGTGACTACTCTGCTGCCACCTTGCCTGAAAGTGAGAAGGATTGGACCTGCATCTCTATATCCCCAGATTAAAAGTCACTCCAAGGACTTGCTGTCTTGCCTCCTGTTCTGAAGCCTCAGGGACATCAAAGACTTAACTTAGACCTGCCACAGCTCAGGACCCTGCCAGCTGTGAGTCCTGCCCTGCCAAGTGGTGCCATTCTAGTTCTGGGCCCTTGTAAGTGGATTCTTCAGCTGTTTCTACAAAAAATCATGTATTGCCACCTATGTGCCAATCAGAACTGTCACATCTCTCCCCGGTGCATTGCCACAGCTGCTGAGGATGAGGACATTGGAATGCTGGCTGAGTTGTTCGGTATTGACAAATTGCCCTCAGCCCCAAACCTTTGCATTTGCATCGCTGGCTGCATGGCTCAACGACAATGCATCACCTTCTATGCCAAGGGTTCACTGATGATGCATCCCCAGCTGCACGGATTGAAACGTACGCATTGCCGGCACATGATCTCCTCTGCTCCTTCTGTCAGGACTTCGACGTTTTTGCATCCTCCATCCAAAAGATATTTTTTCAGTAGGACAAAGTTGCTCCCTGTATCTGACCCATGCTCCATTGTGGTCGGTCTGACTTTTCAGATTTGACCTCATCTCACACAACTAAATAGCCCCGGTTGGTGTTTTAAGCTTCTAAGCACTGTATTTGCAGACATTCTTTAAAAATTCATATCTCTACTTCTACGTATTGGATTTTTGTTGTTTTGTTCTTGTTTTGTTCATTAAATTAAGCTCTATGGGGGTCATTCTGACCCTGGCGGTCATGGACCGCCAGGGCCAACGACCGCGGAAGCACCGCCAACAGGCTGGCGGTGCTTCCGGGGGCATTCTGAAGAAAAAGGGAAGCCGGCGGTTTCCCGCCGGCTTCCCGCTGCCCCAGGGAATCCTCCACGGCGGCGCTGCTTGCAGCGCCGCCATGGGGATTCCGACCCCCTTCCCGCCAGCCTGGTTCTGGCGGTTTTCACCGCCAGAACCTGGCTGGCGGGAACGGGTGCCGTGGGGCCCCTGGGGGCCCCTGCACTGCCCATGCCACTGGCATGGGCAGTGCAGGGGCCCCCTAACAGGGCCCCACATAGATTTTCAGTGTCTGCGTGGCAGACACTGAAAATCGCGATGGGTGCAACTGCACCCGTCGCACCCCTTCCACTCCTCCGGCTCCATTCGGAGCCGGCATCCTCGTGGAAGGGGGTTTCCCGCTGGGCGGGCGGCCAAATATAAATTTGCCAAGAGTAACATGCTATTTATAACTATTCGTGAGTGAGAGAATGGGACTGTGATAACCCACATGCCATCTTGCCAAGCTCAACAGTGGCAACACATACTTTTATTGTTCATCATCATCATCTAACATCTTTATTCGACTAACAGGTTTAGATATAAATACATACAGTACAAACTATCTTCATCTTCATTAAGATGCAAAATCATAAAACACAAGCAGTTAATAAAATATCAAGTTAAAACATTTGTAAGATTTCAGTTCATTACAGGTTTCCTCACCCATCCCATTAGGGAGGACAAAGAGTTTCTAGTAGTGGATTTAGGACTACCAAATCTGGGTATTCGGAGCACCGATGTTAAAGTGCACTGCCTGCTGGCTTCTGAGCAGGGCTTCAAGCACCAGCACTATTTCTGTCACAAATTAAGTGCTTTCTATATGAAATTGTGTCAGTAAATGTCCTTCCCACACATTATTTACTAGAATAAGATAAGGTTCTATACTAGGAGACATCTGAATAATTACTTGCTCACTCACCGTGGGTTTAGTCATTTCTGTTCTTTCCCTCCTCTGCTCACCCATTCCCAGTAAAGCTCAAGGTTTATCTTTTGTGGTTATTTTTGAGGGTGTGAAATACAGTTCTGCCTTCCAAGATCATTACATAGTTGCCCAACATACTTAAGCCAAGAGATTTTATGGCCACAGTCACATGCCAGACACACCTCTAATATGCCCCGGTTTACATAGATATGTATTAGCCCATACCGACAGCCCTGGTAGCGGCGGTGGGGAGACTAATTTGGTTTGATCTGAAACATATGTGATTCCTTGCTCCCCATGGACAAAATACTGGGAAATCATAGATGATGAGCCCAGCACTGTCCTTCAAAATCAATTTTCTTCAACTTGAAGGCTATTAATTGCCCTATGTCCCCAAATGACCATCCTGTATGTTAAAATAGGAATACACTTATGTATTTCAATAAAAGGAGGTACTTGCTTAGACTCAACACACTTAGGAAAAGCGATCTAGATGATTTGTAAGACCGTCTGGGTCTATTTAATAGACATGGGGCCACTTACAAAGAGTTTCAAAAGGGACCCCAAAGAATGGAATCTGTGTACCTTTTCCATAAACATTCCCTTAATATAGATTGGCCTTATTTTAGAAGGCATGGACCTTACGGCCATATAATGTGTTTTGGTCAGGTTAGTTTTCAAATCAAGGCTATCCATGTAGGCAACAAAGATATCAATTAGATCCTTAAGGCCTAAAGGTGTTTGATAGAGGAGCACAGCATCACCGTCATATGATACAGCCTGACAGGGAGATTTTTAACCATCAACATGTCTTTGCCTAAGGAAGATAGATGTTTATTAAGGCAATTAACATGTAGTGATCCCCCTTGTAACTCAAATGTATCAGTGCACTCTTCCTTGGATCCACACTGAACACATGCCCTTGTGCCAGAGTGAAGGGCTCAAAGGAAATCAATGGAGTCTGATTTCAGGCACAATTCTGCAACTATGCCCCATAGTTTATACCAGTTTACACAGTCAAAAGCAGAGCTCTAATCCATAAAGGTAATATATAACACAACCTTTTTAGCTACTGTATATTTATTATCAAGCAACATTAGATTGAGGCATTACTCCGGTGTGCCTAAACTGTCCATAAAGCCATATTGCATGGGGAACATTATATTTGAGGCCTCTGTCCAGGTCAAAGTCCTCGGGAGGACTATGCGAGAAAACAATTTTGACTGCCAAGTCCAACAGGGAGAAAGGCCATAAAGGGTCCTAAATTCAGTAATATTACCGAAGCACACCAATGTGTGCTTCAGTATATATTTTTTAATTTTGGATTGAGGGCGTCTGCTCTTAGGTCTTTATACACCCATTGTTGCTGGGTGTACATGCCATATGAGCACCATGTTAATTCAGCTGATTACCTGCTAATACTCAACTCCCATATTTAAATTTTTGGATGTATAATTGCTCAATCACAGCTACCTTTTTAATATCTAATGTTCTGCCTGCTTCCTTTCTTATATACTGGGAAGATAGTCTATTAATAATGGGCAGTCTCTTGTGAACTATTCGTGAAATACTAAATAATGAAAGCACTTTATACAGTTTTCGTCTTTTCTATTTATAATACAAATAATAATATTTATTTCCTCCGTTTAACAATGCTAAAGCAAAAAGAGAGTATCTTTTCTAACAACTGACTAACATAACTGCACAATGTGCACATTAAACATTCTCAAGTATGTGTCCAACCTATTTCTTTAGTAAATCTTCCAAGATTACATGCTATATATATATCTTCGAAATTCTTTAAAAGGACGACAGGTGTGCTAGTCGTATAGCCTGAGACACCATGTCCTCACAGGTAGCACCTCGGCTAACAAAGATCAAAGTATTTCTCTCAGCCCTTTATTTTTAAATCTGTGCATCTTCTTGTTTTAAGTCACACGTCTTACCAATGCCCTTCTACACCTGAAACATATGTAATTTAGTTCATAATCATAACGTATTTCCTAATGAAGTAAAAGTATCTCCACAATATACAAAAGATTGATGTGAACTGTTTACTGTTCTCGATCACACGAACAATGTATCAGTACCATTTTGTGTTATTACATAATTAGTAAGTGCACTGGCAAGCACAGCATTAAGTATTATGTAACATGAAGTTATGAACATATCATAAGAAACAACGGACATTAACAACTCTATGCCTGTTACCTTTATACTTTTTCCTAGTTTGATGTGTCCTTTGAATCATCCACCTTCTATTCACTGGGTTCTTCAAAAAGGTATCTTTGTTGTTCTGTCCATTCATAGTGAATAGAGAGTCAAGAAATATATCCTATCTTTCATTAGAGAACTTCTCCTAGTCATAGAGACTACAGAAGCATCTTTAGTAGAAAGTCAGTTTGACAAACAGTGATGGAATGTGATGGGCAAGTCTTGCACTTGTATATAAAGAACTGCTTGGCTACCCCAAGGGCTGAAGCCATGCGAGGTCTACTGTTTTGACAACTCAGCCAATGTTTCACCAACGTTTATTTTGCTTTACTCTGAATGCGGTCCCAAATTTTACTTCTAAAAGACATGTAGTAGATCACAATGTAACTATAAACATCTTAACCAGGCTAACCTTCATTCATTGTTTTAATGAGTGCCAAACTTACTATACTTTAAAATGCAGGAATTTCAATTTGGCTTCACTAACACTCTTGTTGTGGTTTGTTTACTTCCACGTTCCATTGTTTTTCAAAGATTGAACACTCTAGCATACACTCCCATTCAGAGTTTAGATCTGCACAATGGTTTTGGAACATTATTTCTTACTTGAGAACAAGAAAAAAGAAGATAGCAGTCTCTTGAAACTGCTCAATTTTTTCCCTTCCAGTGTTGACTAGCTTTTTACATTCACCCTTAGAGTTTGTATTTGCTTTGTCAGTCATTGGTATAACTGTGTTCCTTCAGTTGGCATATATAGACTTTCAAGGCTGGAGCAGGGCAGTTTTGATTGTGCTATTTCATGTCCTTGGTGAACACTTAAGAGAGTGCTTGGAGTAAACCCCTTTTAACACTGTATTATGGAAGCAAGTTTCTGGAGGTAGAAATCTGTAGCAAAAGAATTGTACATATTTGCTGTGTGGCATTTATTTGTGGGAGTGATGTGGGAAGGGGTTGTAAGCTTTGATCAGGACTTGATCAGAACCTTGTGGTTCCAGGGAATCACAGGTGAATGGTCTTATTTTCTTCTCATTCTAGACTAAAATGGTAATGCAGATGATGACTGACTCACTGTTCTTCTCTGTCAAATGTGATTGAGATTATGGTCACACACACTCTTGGTTATGTTGGCACATGAGAGCAAAATCAGCAAGAGTATAAATAGAGGTCACTTTTATATTGATGAAGAACCTGTAGAAAAACTGTTTTCTTGATTGATAGTCTATCTACTTCTGGTGATTGTGGCAAGCACTGTCTCAATGTACTCTTCCTGGCCACCACATGCCCTTGGTTCAGAGCACAGCCACATGGTGAAACAACCCATTCACCTTTAGTTCTGGGCATTATTTGCCGCCCATTCTTGCTCTTAGGATGTCCACATTAGTGTGACAGGAGTCATGCCACCCAGGATTGTGGCTGCCATATGTTTGCGGCCCAGTTGTGACCCTTACCCATCTCCAGCACAACCAATCTTGTTCCGAAGCAGGAACCCCAAAAGCAGTGACAGTATACTCCATTTGTGTATAGGCTACAGTGAAATTTGAAGGACTGCCGCAGGATTTAAGGATCCTGGTATTTGAGGATCTACTGCATGAATTGAGGGTTCTTGGATTAAAAAAACTACTGCATGATTTGAGGATCCCACTGTCTATAAACGCCACAACCAGGGTGTGGACAGGAGCTCAGCTTTCCTCCCTGTTGATCAGAAGAAGCCTTAGCTCAGGCTCTGTTCTCCACCTGTATACCTCTTCCTGGGGTATACTTTACGCCTATTTTCATGGGCCCCCAGCTGAGAGAGAGTTTAAACCAGACACCACATTTATTTTCCTAGAGGTTTTGATGCTTTGGAGGCATCTTGGAATTTCTTCTGCAGCATCTCTTCAAAGAATTTTCTTGCTTGGTTGAAACCCTTCAAATAATTTCCTTGTATCCCTAGAACACTTTGGCATCTTTCAGGGCTGTCTTCAAAGGCTTGAATTCTTAAAATGCTTCTTGCACTTGTGCACTTGTGCACTTGATCTCTCCTTCTAAGTTATGCTTTAACACCTGTCCCCTGGGCCTATGTTGTGGGGCTTTAACAACTGTGGAAACAGTGTCAGAACAGGACCAGTCTCACAATGACTCCCTTGGATTGTCCCCCCCATTCACCATCAGTATCGAGCCCTGTCTTGGAGGTATTCCTCACTGTCGATGGAAAAAGAAAGTGGTGGGTTCCATGTCATCCCTGCATCAACATTTGAAACTACAGATCAGTGGTAACTTCAGTCTGAAAATGGGCTACCTGGCCTCCCCCTTCCTCAGACTGTGCTGTAATTTTGAAATGTGAGGGGTGGATCCAGAAGGCAGTCCTCTGCACTTTACAAATGTGTTGATGATAAAAAAAAATTGGAATGAACCATGGGACCTCGGCTAGAGAGATAGCCTGTGCTGAAAAACTTTGATGTGTACCTAATCTCCAGGCCTCGTGGCTTTGAGCATTTAGACAAACATGTAGAGATAAGAGAAGTTAGACACCTTGGAGGCTAATCAGCTAGTGTCAGTATAATCCACAAAGTGGGCATACCATTTCTTGGACCTTTGCTTATGCAGGGTCATCCCCAGTCTTTTTGCCTCCTGCCTCCTATTTTATTCTGACCTGTTGCTGTTGGCTTTTCAACTCTGAGCACTTTACCACTGCTAACCAGTGCTAAAGTGCATATGCTCTCTGTTGAAATTGTATATAATTGGTTTATCCATGATTGGCATATTTGTTTTACTGTTAAGTCCCTAGTAAAGTGCACTAGAGGTGCCTAGGGCCTGTAAATCACATGTTACTAGTGGGCCTGCAGCACTGGTTGTGCCACCCACATAAGTAACCCTGTAATCATGTCTCTGGCCTGCCACTGCAGTGTCTGTGTGTGTATTTTTACACTGTAAATTCGACTTGGCAAGTGTACCCACTTGCCAGGCCTAGTCCTTCCCTTCTCTTACATGTTAGGCACCCCTAAGGTAGGCCCTAGGTAGCCCCAAGGGCAGGGTGCAGTGTATGGATAAGGTAGGACATATAGTAATGTGGTTTATATGTCCTGACAGTGAAATACTGCCAACTTCGTTTTTCACTGTTGCAAGGCCTGTCTCTCTCATAGGATAACATGGGGGCTACCTTTAAATATGATTAAAGTGTAGATTCCCCTAGAGAGTAGATGGACATGTGGAGTTTGGGGTCCCTGAACTCACAATTTAAAAATACATCTTTTAGTAAAGTTTATTTTAAGATTGTGCGTTTGAAAATGCCACTTTTAGAAAGTGAGCATTTTCTTGCTTAAACCATTCTGTGACTCTGCCTTGTTTGTGGATTCCCTGTCTGGGTCAGTTTGACAGTTGGGTTGTTTTTCACCTCACACTAGACAGTGACACAAAGGGGGTTGGGGTGTAACCTGCATTTCCTGATTAGCCATCTCTGCTAGGAGGGAGGGGTGGAGTGGTCACTCTCATCTGAAAGGACTGTGCCTGCCTCTGACAATGCCGGCTCCAACCCCCTGGTGTGTGTCTGAGGCCTTGCCTGGGCAAGGCAGGATTTCACAAGTAGGTGTGACTCCCCTTTGAAGAAAGGTGACTTCAAAGACTAAAATGGGTATAGGAAGTGCACCCAAATCTACAGACTTTAGAAACACTTCTGGAACCAAGAGGAACCTCTGCCTGGAGAAGAGCTGATAGCTGAGGAAGAAGTGCTGCCCTGCCTGTGACTGTGCTTTGTGGAGCTTTCCTGCAGTGCTGCTTCTGCCAGAGTAAGAGGGCAAAGACTGGACTTTGTGTGCCTTCCATCTTGTGAAGAAATCTCCAAGGGCTTGAGTTAGAGCTTGCCTCCTGTTGTTTGAAGTCTCAGGGACAGCAAAGACTTCTCTCTGCCAGCACCTGGAGTCACTGGAGAGACTCCTGCTCCGACAAGTGGTGCCCTATCCAGTCCCTGGGCCCTTGAAAGGAAAGCTGGTGGAATCCAAGGAAATCGACTTCGGACGACTTCGGACCGACGCCGCTGCTGAATCCGGTAACGCCACCTGCACCTGACGGCGTGACCTTCGCTGGAACGCGACGCTCTTCGCAGGCCCGACGCCGCAGCAGCCCCGCTGAAGTCCGCGACTCCGTGGAAGTCGCCGTACCACGTCGTGACCGACGCCGCTCGAAGTGCACGGATTCAACGTTTCGCACAGACGCCGCGATTCCCGACTTCGCGCATCGGCTTGTTTTCACTCTTCACCAAAGGTACTGTACTTGGGGGTCTACACGACTCCGTGTCCGGCGCCGCTGGTGTCGGCTTGTTGGGAATGACTCCGTCACGACGCTGTGTTAACATCTCATCGAAGCATTTTTGTTTCTAAGCACTATTTTTTAGTTTAATCTTTAAAAATTCATAACTTGACTTGTGTATGTCGGATTTTTGTAGTTCCTTAACCATACACTGCACCCTGCCCTTGGGGCTACCTAGGGCCTAACTTAGGGGTGCCTTACATGTAAGAAAAGGGAAGGTTTAGGCCTGGCAAGTGGGTACACTTGCCAAGTCGAATTTACAGTTAAAACAGCACACACAGACACTGCAGTGGCAGGTCTAAGACATGATTACAGAGCTACTCATGTGGGTGGCACAACCAGTGCTGCAGGCCCACTAGTAGCATTTGATTTACAGGCCCTGGCACCTCTAGTGCACTTTACTAGGGACTTACTAGTAAATCAAATATGCAAATCATGGATAAACCAATTACATACAATTTACACAGAGAGCATATGCACTTTAGCACTGGTTAGCAGTGGTAAAGTGTTCAGAGTTCTAAAGCCAACAGCAACAGGTCAGAAAAAATAGGAGGCAGGAGGCAAAAAGATTGGGGATGACCCTGCATAAGCAAAAAAGTGCAACAGTCTTTGTCAAGGCGTTTGAGCCCCTGTGCAAATACAAGTTGAATACTGCAATATACACCTGAGAAGCACAAAACATGCAGTTTAACTGTGTGCAGAAGACATTAATGTAAGAATGTGGCTTATAAGTGTGAGTCCTCTACAAGTCCACAACCCTCCGTTTACTGGGACCAAGTACTCCATTGCAGCACTTGACTCTGTCAGGGCAGGGAAGCAGAGCAGTTTAAGGCCTACTGAAGTAAGCTGTGTGAGCTTGTATCCCAGCTCGCTGTACTCAACAACAAAACTCAATAACCCATTGCCCCGTCTGTGCGGTTTCTTATGAAAAAAGAAAAGTACTTTATTATGCCCACACTACTGAATACTACGCATTACTTTACAAATACGTACAATTGAGTAGATGGGTTTTACCTTTGGTGATCCCCCTCAGGAGAGTTCACACCACCTGCCCCAGCAAGCACTGAACCATATAATCACAATCCCCCCACAAAGGCTAGATGCATTTAAGAGGTTGTTGTCATAAAAAAGGCATGCCTACTGGCTTTGTCTGGTTGTCACCACACTAATAATATCCTACCAGCCGACTGTGGCTTCACCGTTAGTCTTTTTTTTTTTAGGCAAAGCAGTATCTGTTTACAGCATTAGTAATTAATAATTAATAATTCTTAAACTTCTGTAGTGAACTACTACTTACTTGCCTCGCTGCTCTGCCTCTTCCAGGTAATTTTGAAAAGCAGGCACTTTTCTGGAACTCCAGCTTTCCTATTCCTACTTCTCGTGTGGAGCAGTGAGAGAAGCAGGAAGTTGGGGCGGCAGGGCCAATTCTGCCTTTAGCAATGGATACAGAGAGGGAAATGCAGGATAACAGAGCAATAGCTCATGGGGCACGTCTGCATTTTAAATTAGCGGAAAGAGCACTCTTGGCCCTGTGTATTCAACGTCTCATCAACACTGACACAGGGCACTGAGGCTTTGGAGGTCCCAGTCCCAATATGGAAAAAACAAACAGCACAATTGCAACAACCTTAAAAGAAACCTTGACCAGCCCCGATGCTAGCTGGGATACTGACCAGCAAACAAAAGACATGGTCATTTTCACTTTCTAAGTTTTAAATTAACATTAGCGCTTTGTCTGCTCCCAATCAGTACCTATGTGTTTTATTGCTTTGTAGTGTCTTTTATTGTAATTTGTATTTTTTATAGCGCTTCAAACCCCTAATGAGCAGCAGAGCGCATTTTCAGATGAGTATCGAGCTCCTGCGCAGGAGTGCTATACAGGAAGAGTCTGTGTCTCTATTGTGGATTATAGGGTCAGTGTATAGTGTCATGTTTGAGGGCCAGAGTTGAGCATAATTGTGAAGATGAAATGAAAAAGAGTGAAAGGTAAGACCCTGAAGCATTAAGTCCTCATTAAATGGTCAATGGATTTTAGTGTGTTAATTATGTCAGATTGTAGTTATTGATGCTGTTGACTCCTGAGGTGGAGTTATTGAGGTTTCCAGATGCACCCTAGTGGGACCCTCACAAATGAGTAACAACCATTAGAATAGGAAATACCAGACATGATTTTGTTGGTTATTCCTCAACTCCCCCAGGCTTTTACCAGGAAAATGTGAATGCTGCATTCCTCGGGTGAAAATCACTGGGTTTAGTTATTTATTGTTGACTGCAATTGCGACCAATACCTCTCGCTCCTGTTACCAGAGCTGTCAGAATTAAAGCACAGTTCACCATGTGGCCCTGAGTGCTGATGTACGGGTGGCCAGGAAATGTGTGTGTTCTTTAGCCTATGTTGAAAATGTTTTGGTGCTGTGCCCGTATGAAAGAGAATGTTGTTACCATGTCACCACAAGTATTTTGCTGCCCCGATTAATAGGTGTATTAAGGAGAAAGTGGGAGAAAAGATGAAGTCATCCATACATATGTCTACCATCTGTGGGAAGGTCTTTAGCATGTACTCCATGTCATTTGACTATGCTGCCCTTTTAAGTGGACCTAAGGTTTCTGATAGGGATAGATGGGCATTATGTCTGCAGCCATGATATGTAATCTTTGAATGTCCCTCTGGCTGTGTGGATAGTTATACAATCCATCATTTTATGCAGTTTACTATGCCAGTAGCTTCTCCTAAGAATGAAGCAGTCCACCTGTGGTAATAGGAATTACACCACCATGCAATGGTATTTAACTACTCCAAAAGGTTGTTTGGAGGAAATTTGTGCTTAGGCTGGAGGCCGGGAAGGTAATGATGGAGGAGCTGGTAAGCCCAACTCAGGGCATTCAGAGTATCAGAGTTCCTTGAATGTCTGTTGTTTGAAACTCACAAAAAGAGATGGGAGGAGAGCTTGCAATTTGTCTAACCACTGGCAATTGCTCAGGGTAGCATCCCAATCCATTGCTCACCATGCAACCTCAGTTTGGACCCAGCCATATGCAAATGAGCCTTGTCCCTGCTCCTTATGGGAACAGTCCAAGCCCGAGCTGCCAAGTCAGGTCTTCCCTGAATTGGAACACAAGCAACACAGGGCCGTTTTTGACCTGGTTATTGGCTCATCAGTTTGGTACAACTTGATTTTACTGACGCAGTAAGCATGGGGGCCCATGTCTGGGCATACCCGGACATACCCATGTAGATCTAGTTTAGAATCTGATTACATCAGGTCATAGATATTTCTCCAGTTCTTGTTTATTGACCATGGCATGTACAGTGGGCATTTGAAGTATGGTGGTGGATGAGAGTAAGTAGAAGGTGTATAGGCATGATATTGCTGGGGGGTGTAGACTTTAGGAGGAAAGATGAGTGGGAAGACAAGAATGATCGGGGAAGCAAGAAGAGTAAGAAGAGAAGAAAGAGGGTGTGATAAACCTGCACCTATGACTTAACTAAGTTAGTGGGAGAAGGGCGGGTGGGTTTGAGATGCTTAGCTTATGGACAGTGTTAGAAATGGGGTTTCTGGTTGGCTACGGTATGCACCTCAGCCAGGCAGAACTTACCCACTCTAGTCAGGGCAAGGGAGTTACACGTCCAAGATAACCCCTGCTCACCCCCTTGGTAGCTTGGCACGAGCAGTCAGGCTTAACCCGGAGGCAATGTGTAAAGCGTTTGCACAACACACACACACGTGACGCAATATCCCCACCACAAAGGAAACACAACACCAGATTATATGAAAATATACTGTATTGTACACAACGTAATTATCAGACCAACATCACATAACAGTACTATCCTGCTACCTTAGCAGTTGTCAGAACGTTACACATTAGTTACTCTGCAAACTAGCAGTAGTCACACATAACACACAGGTTACTCAGTATTCTGCAACATAAGCAGTAGTCAGGAAACACGTTATCACATTAGCACACTTGTCATAAGAATATAATAAAACGCCCATAGTAGGAACATTAGAAAATCTATGGCAAGTTTAAGCAAACATATTAGCAAGTCATGCCCATAAAAGGAACATGTGCACACATATGAAAAAGCATCATAGAACAGGTAGGCAATATATCATAATGGCAACGTCTGTAGAAAGAACTTTAGATTATAATTATATTGGTCCATTTAAAAGTACCTGTTTTGCTAAAGGCACCTCTAGTGCCTGAGGAGCCGAAACAAGGGGGCCCCCGGCGCTCCATGCGCCAAACGGGGGCCTAGTGATCCTGTAACGGGAGAGGGGCAGCACGCACCCTCTCCGATCCTTATTGGGTCCCTCCTGGGGACTCGGGGCCTTTAGGGCCCCCCCTCGGGCCTCAACCGGCCCTCTCACACGGGGGGCACCAAGCGGCAAAGATTAGGGTCGGAGGGGCGTTCGCGCCCCTAGCACAGTGACCGGGGGAAGGGGAACCCCCTTTCCCGCCGCGTCCTGCTTGCTGGGAGGCAGCCGCCCTTGTCCTCGGTGCGGCTACCAAAGTAGTGGGAGAAGCAGGGGCCTCCGTTGAGGCACTGCCCCTGCTTCTGGAAGCGGGCGCACCCGGTCTGGTGCGCGCCCGCTGTGCTGCCTTCCCTCGTCCTCTGGGAAGGCAGCGCCGAAGGTGACGGTCCCGGTGTGCCCCGGGGGCGCTCCGAAGAGTGCGCGTCCCCCAGGGGCACGGTAGGAGCGTGCTGCTCCTTCCTTCACTTCTTGAAGTGCCCCGGGGGCACTCAAGTCAGCGTGATCCTCGCGCTTGAAACAGAAAGCCCTGCCCGGGCTGCGGTGGTGATTCCTGCCAAGAAAAGGCGCCGCGGAGAGCGCGAGGGCACATTTATGAGCCCGGGTTGCGGCGGTAATCTCCTTTAGTAGAAACGCGCTCCAGGAAGCGCGAGGGCACAATTAAAAGCCCGGGCTGCGGCGGTGATTTCCTTTCGTCAAAGAAAAGCGCTTTCAAAGTGCGAGGGCACATCAGCAGCCTCAGCAATTAAAAGAATGCCTTGTTCCTGGTGGAAGCATTCTGTGCAAAGGTCTAAAGGATCGTTGCAGGGGTCAGGGGCCACAGCACCCTGCCCCTGGGAACAACTCAACAAGAAGGAGCACAGGGCTGGTGGGCCCAGCTTGGGGCCAGCACAAGGGGTGCAGATGGTGGCAGTTCCTCCTAGTGACCAGGCAGGTCACAGGTCAGCACAGCAGCAGCAGTCCATGGCGGTTTCCTGGTGAGTCCATTCATCAGCGTTCTGTGTCCAGTTCCAAGTTCCAAGAATCTTCAAATTGTGGGGAAAATTCCCCTATACTTATAGTCCTGTTTTTACAGTGTTTTACAATGATAGGGAGAGGAGGTTCCAGCCAGTTACAACTGGTTCTGGGAGTGCCCCCTCTCTCCTTTCAGCACAGGCTCCAAACATCAGTGGGGGGTTAACGACCCTATTGTGTGAGGCCAGGGCACAGCCTTTACAAATGTAGGTGTGCCCCGCCTCTCCCTTCTCTCAGCCCAGGAAGACTATTCAGTATGTAGATGCACCTCGGTGACACCTCCACCCTCCCTGTGTACAGGCTGTCTGAAAAGTATGCACAAAGCCCCAACTGTCACTCTGCCCAGACGTGGATTGGAGTCAAGCTGCAAAACACCAGAATTATAAGCACAGATAAATGCGCACTTTCTAGAAGTGGCATTTCTGTGATAGTAATAAAAAATACACCCACACCAGTAAGCAGTATTTATTATCACCATCACAACCATACCAAACACGCCTACGCTACCCCTCATAAATCAGACAATACCCCTTACACATAAGGCAGGGCATTTCTAATGCAATCCTATGAGAAGGCAGCACTCACAGCAGTGAGACACCAAGGGGGTGATTCTAACTTCGGCGGGCGGCGTAGGCCGCCCGCCGAAGTTCCCCCACCAAAATACCGCTCCGCGGTCGAAAGACCGCTGAGGGTATTTTGGGATTTGCCCTGGGCTGGCGGGCGGCCGCCAAAAGGCCGCCCGCCAGCCCAGGGCAAATCAACCTTCCTACTAAGATGCCGGCTCAGAATTGAGCCGGCGGAGTGGGAAGGTGCGACGGGTGCAGTTGCACCCATCGCGTATTTCAGTGTCTGCTAGGCAGAAACTGAAATACTTTGTGGGGCCCTCTTACGGGGGCCCCTGCCGTGCCCATGCCATTGGCATGGGCACGGCAGGGGCCCCCAGGGGCCCCGCGGCACCCCCTACCGCCATCCTGTTCCTGGCGGGCGAACCGCCAGGAACAGGATGGCGGTAGGGGGTGTCAGAATCCCCCATGGCGGCGCAGCAAGCTGCGCCGCCATGGGGGATTCTAAGGGCAGCGGTAAACCGGCGGGAGACCGCCGGTTTACCCTTTCTGACCGCGGCCAAACCGCTGCAGTCAGAATGCCCTGCGGGGCACCGCCGGTCTGTCGGCGGTGCTCCCGCCGACCCTGGCCCCGGCGGTCTGAGACCGCCGGGGTTAGGATGAGGGCCCAAGTTAGGCTGTTTGTCACTACCAGGACAGGCCATACAATATGGCACATGTCCTGCCTTTCTACATACATGGCACCCTGCCCATAGGGCTAGCTAGGGCGTACTTTAGGGGTGACTTACATGTGGTAAAAGGGGAGTTCTGGGCCTGGCAAGTAAATTTAGATGACAGGTCCCTGTGGCAGAAAACTGCGCACACAGGCCCTGCGCTAGCAGGCCTGAGACAGGTTTGAAAGTCTACTTCAGTGGGTGGCGCAAGCAGCGCTGCAGGCCCACTAGTAGTATTTAATTTACAGGCCCTGGGTATAGAGATACCACTGTACAAGGGACTTATAGGTAAATTAAATATGCCAATTAGGTATAAGCCAATCATACCAACTTTAGATGGGAGAGCACCTGCACTTTAGCACTGGTCAGCAGTGATAAAGTGCTCAGAGTCCTAGAGCCAACAGCGAAAGGTCAGAAAAACCAGGAGGAAGGAGGCAAAAAGACTAGGGATGACCATGCGTATGGCCAAAAGTCCAACAGACAGGTATGCCATAGGTTGGCAGGTGTAGAAGACATAGGCTGTCTAAAATAGGGCACTTGAAGCAGTGAGTTGAGAAAGTGGGGAATACACAGTTTTCTCTTTCGTTTAGGCTGAACATGTGGTGGGTGTATGTGTTAGAGGGTGAAGGGCAAGAGAGGAGCTTAAGGGCCTCCTTGTATTGTTGGAGGACTTCTGAGATGAGGGGGAAATAAGCTTTGTAGGGAGGTGAGGAGATGACAAGAGGTTGGAGTGTGTTTTATGGAGTAAGAGTATCCAAAGTTGATAAAGTGGGAGCCATGTATAGCAATAAAAAAACTCATTAGTAGAAGTGCAACTCATTTCTAATCATGATATCTTTCCAAATGTATACATTATAATTTCCCAATACAATGTTTCCAGTGACATTCATATGCTTACAGATCTATTCAAAGCCGTAGTCTATAATTCTAAGTAGGATTAAAACATCAAGCTCTCCTGTGTTCTCACTGAGACACATTTATTTACACATCATCCTGGGCCCTGATCTCAGCATGAACCATCAAATCAACTCATCACCTCCACCTGCTTCCGCACCCTCTGCCTCCTACGCAAGTCCTTCAAATGGATCCCCCTCGAACATAGAAAGACCGTCACACACGCCCTCATCACCAGCAGACTAGACTACAGCAACGCGCTCTACGCCGGCATCAACAAAAAACTCACCCACAAATTGCAAAACATCCAGAACGCCGCTGCCAGACTGGCCCTCGACCTACCCCGACATTGCACATCTTCCAACACCTATGTACACTGCACTGGCTCCCCATAGCGAAAAGAATAACTTTCAAGATCCTCACACACGCACACAAAGCCCTCCACAACACCGGACCAGCCTACTTGAACCAGCGACTCAACTTCCACGTTCTTTCTCGCAGAAGTACCCCCCATCAAAAAAACCAGATCAGGAGGATGCTCCTACTAAATCGCAGCCACCGCCTTGAAAGCCCTACCTATCCATATTAGACTAACCTTCTCAGCTTCATGAAGGAACTAAAGACATGTCTTTTTTAAACCACCTCACTGTTATACGCTACACCCCCCCCCAACCAAGCGCTTTGAGACCCTAACGGGTGAGTAGCTGCACTTTACAAGCACCGATTGATTGAATGATTTCCTGAGCATGAATTCCTTTTACTTGAAGACAGTCCTCATTAACATAGTCTTTTCAATCGGGTGTCACTTTTAAAATGTGTCAGTATTACACTCAAAGATAGTTCAACATCTGGTTACAAAGATACAGCAGGAAACAAAACCGCATTAAAGTGCTTCCTCTTTGCAAAACGGGTCACGGTCGATAATGTCTTTGCGTCTTCATTGCTTGATTAATCATTTCAGTAGTGTATCTGTGTGAATGCCTCATTTCAGACCCATTTCAGAGGTTCAGAGATGTTGTTCCAAAACAGAAGGATGCTTTTTGAATGATCCTGGCCAATTAGCCCGCTGGTGAGAAGGGTGTCTGTTGTCCTCTTGTCGTTAACCTTCTTGTGGAAGCAGTGGGTTTGGCCCACTACCGAATGTTCATCAACATAAGACGAACTATATTTTTGTATGTCAGTCAGGTTTAACCTCTTCTGGTGTGTGAGGACAATAACACGAGGCACACTCCTTCTGATGGATTCTGGATTGCACTTCCTTCCCTGCAAACACTTTTCTTCAGGAAGTCACTGGCAAAGTGAAAATGTCTGACTGCAGATTTTCCGCTGAAATGAACTCAATAAAAAGAAAAAGAAGGATCATTTGAACCCACGGGACTAAGTGATAGCTTTTACCTCCCAGGCACCCTTTTATTACCGAGTGTGTTTTTATTACCAGCGCATCATTGTTACAAGCTCACAAAGCCAGATGGGCACTGACAACATTTGAAAAGACGCAGCCACGTGAAATAAATACGCATCTTATACGCCAAGAACGATGAGAGCCTGCTTCCAAAGCTGGAAAACGGAATGGGAAAGGTTGACAAGTAATACCTTCACCACCAAGCATCAGCGATGTGTGCCTTTCGGGGACCAATGTTGCATAATGTTGTAGAACTTGTATACGTATGCACGGAAAGTGGAGAGAAATAAAGTTTCTTGCTGCATGAAACCCAAAATCATTAAATAGCAATAAAGAAGAGCTAAGAGTGTGAAACCCTGAAAATTCACCCCTAGCTGCAGAGCTCTCACGTTGTTCGGTGTCAGCCGTGAAAGGCGTAGTTAGTTCTGGTTTTCTGATCACTTCATGTTTTTTTTATTTCTAGAGCCGTGCGTGTTGAAATAGTGTTATTTACTGCACCTGACATCTACTGATACCCTGGGTGAGGTATTGTATTTACCTGTGTGATAAATATCTCCTTATCCCTATGTCAGGATGAGGCACAGGCTGCGGTGAAATGCAGTTTTGGTTCTTACTGCAACATTTTGGGATTTCTTATTGATCATGGTCACGTCGACAATTTTTAGAGGTTGTTCCTGGCAAAAAATGTTCCAGTGAAATAATTTGTCTAGGTAAAAACTGAGAGTTGCAGTAATTACTATGTGATGTAATTACCGCACAACTCATGAGCCAAATCCGGGCTAAACGTATTTTCGTGCTCTGATCACAATTGCCCTTACTGCCTGTAATGGGAAAATAAAATAACTAGCAACGTGCAAAGCTTTTTGAAGCAAAATTTATTTTAACACATAGCATGAGAAGACTTGAGTCTGTAATAATGAATTTTCTGTACTGCTTCCACTCAAGAGAGTGTCTGTAAAAATGGACGGGACATGATCTCCTCTCTAGTTAAGTGCAAATAAAATGGGCAGCTATTATGGAGACTCTCAGAAAGGCCCTGTTAATTGTATTTCCTGATGATTGTCTTGCAGTTGAAGAGTGAAATCAAAGCAGTGGACAGAGCCAGTGCTTAATTTGTAAAAGAAAGAGTGCCGGAGCAGCCCTGCGCCGGTGCAAATAAATGTTAACGTGCCTATTCCAAAAATACTAGTCTTAAATCCACCTGTGCCTGTTAATCCACTACCAGACACCCCCGCCCCTTACCTCACTCCTGGAGGTCCCAACATCCTCCTTTGGTGCAGTCTTTCTCATCGTCCGTCTTCCCGATCTGTGTGTTTTCCCCTAATTAGGGAAAATAAGTGTTGTTCCCCCAAAATAATTGCCCGTGATGCCCCTTCTCCCCACCGGCAACCGCCCACTCAAATTAAGCACTGGGACCACCCAACATGTCCCAAACAGTGTACTCGAAACAAATCCTAGTATACCTGAGCAGTGATATCAGACCTGGCATTACCGATATCCAGGGTGCCAGTAGATCACAAGTTCTCTAAAGGGCCATATTAAATAGGGAGTAACATGCAGATATTGGCTTTACCACCCCTAATTCTTCATGTAAGCCTCTGATTCTGACGCTTTTCAAGGCTCTCACCTGCTTATAGCAAGTGGATGCATGCCGAAATTCCATGTACACCAGAAGTGGCAAAAACCATTTATGCACAATACTTATTTAGACGAGTGGATCGGTTATCTCAAGACGGTATGTTGAGGCCACGTTTGGCAAAGGTCTAACTGTAATAGTCCATCTGGCAGCATTTGCAGTGTAGCTTTCAGTTTCACTGTAGTTCAAAAACATCTTTCCGGATATTTTATTAAAACATCCAAACGCTCAACGCATACAAAATATTTATACATCAAATATTTAAATAACAGGTACAAAAGAGTTACAAATTAATACGATCATAGCATTGTTTAATTTTTTTGCGATATTTTACATATTATCCCTTGAGCACGTGTTCAGTGGTGTAGTCTGGGAGTCATATGTCCAGTACAAGCAATGTAACTAACCCCCTAAACTGGTATTAAAAAAACTGCTATTAATAAGGTGCAGTGCTCCTACCACACCCCTGGACCCAGATGCCACTGCACCTGCTAAGCTAATGTAATTTACCTGTCTCCACCTTCCTCATTCTTCTTGTCTTTCCTTCTCACCTCCCAATCACCACCCTACTCTCCTCTCATGTCCTACATCCTTTTATGATCTCCTCTCTATCCCCTTCTTCAGCCTCTCCCTTCCCTCTCTTCTGTCTCTCACTCAGCTTCATCTTCTTCCTACCTTCTCTCCTAATTTCTGTTTTTTTTTGTCTTCCTTTGTCCTTGCAAG
Source organism: Pleurodeles waltl (assembly GCF_031143425.1). Classification (NCBI taxonomy): domain Eukaryota; kingdom Metazoa; phylum Chordata; class Amphibia; order Caudata; family Salamandridae; genus Pleurodeles; species Pleurodeles waltl. The sequence continues at coordinate 797,492,384 of NC_090443.1, read as the reverse complement.
CTTTGATCACCCTGATCTCCTTTCTCTTTCTTTTCGAGACCCCCGAATACTTTATTAGAAAGTAAGTGTAGTTCTTTAGTTATTTATTTATTTATGCTATTTATACAGCGCGCTGTCACCATACGGGTATACTGGCACTGGACCTCTAAGTAGACTAGGACACACACTGATATGGACAGAGGCAAGATCAGTGGATGCTGATTGCACGGGAAAGAGCCAGGTTGGTATGGCTTTCCTAAAGTGTAGGTCAGCTTCGGATCTCAGAGCAGCTGGTAGTTTAGTCCAGAGCTGGGTCACTCTGACTATAAAAGCTGTCTTTTTTCCCGAAATTTAGCTACGCAGATGAGATTTGCGGATGCTGAGCGGAACAAATCTTTTTAATCCTTTTTTGCAGGGGTTTAGTGCCCTTACACTGAATCGCTTGACAAACTAAGCAAAGAGACTTAAAGGCTACCCTTTGTTTTATCTTCAGCCAGTGAACTTCCTTCAAAGTGCTGGAGAAAGACTATAGTCTTGGCCTGTTTAATGCCAATTTTGGAGTTGCTTCTGGAACTCGGTAAAATCTATTTACCAGATAGTCCGATATTCCTAACAGCAAAGAGTTGCACTAGCCAGCACAGAAACTCAGTTTTCCCCCCAATAATTTTAGGGAATTCTTGTTTAGCCATGCGACGATGTTGCTAATACAATTGTGAAAGGAGTCTAAACCATCAGGTGTATTGCTTTCTATGGACAGAATCAATTGTGTCCATTGTGTGTCATCGGCATAGAACAAGCCTGATGTTAGAGATTTGATAAGTGTTATTAGAGGCCTTATATTAAGAATACAAAAAATTGGGCTCAATGCAGATCCTTGTGGGATGCCGTGTTCGACAGTACGACAGTTTTAAAATCAGATTGTTAAGCTATAAAGAAAAGAAATGTAGACAATATGCAAAGAGCTGCTAAAGAGATCTTGTATAAGCAACTCATCTTAAACAATGGACAAGAACTGTTTTAACAACATGGTGTTAACACCAAGCTCTTTGACCTGTTGTAATCATTGTGGGCTTTTAACCACGCTCACCTCACGTCCATCACTTTCACTCATTTGTGGGCTTGCCTTTCAAAAATCCCTTGATGTCATTGGTAATTGCTTTACTTTTGTCCCGCCTTGGGGCAGTTTTGTTACTGCCTTGTAGACTGACCCTGTTAAATGGATAGTTGCACGATTACCGATATACTTCAGCGTGGGTGAACTATTTTTTTCTCTTGTCTCTCCCCTTTGTGCTCCATGGCAGCCATGGCCCTCACCGCCCTCACGGTGTAAACAGCACCAACAGCGCAAACTCCCTCAGCGGTATTTGGAGTGCGGGTCACATTGTACACACTGTTACCTAATTAAAGTCATTTCTTTTGACTCTCCCCTTCATGCTCCATAACTTTCTCAAAAACACTTATAATTGATAAATGCTTTACTAAAAAACACAGAAATCTACAACACACTCTCCTGGCACAGTGAGAGAGCTGATACTACAATATTCCCTGCACTCTGGAAAAGTCACCCCATAATGCTTTGCAAGCATCCTTTTTCAAAACATTTTTACCCATAACTCAGCCTGTGGTGTTCCTAGGACAATGGGACCACCACCAAAACATTCAGCATGACACACACTTTCCGTTCAGGTCATCTTTGAGACCCCACACTATGTGAGTGGTGACCCCAAAATAATAACCCCTCCCACTTTCAGTCTCTTTTCAAGCTCTCTTATGGCTGCAAAGTTTGTATTACAGCTTGGAGTAATTTGCGTTTTAAAGACTTTACTATTGCTGTAGGGTCCTGAAAATGTGTGTGGCACTATGCCCTCTAGTAGCTAAATATGTGGTTGCATTACATTACTTTGTGCCATTGTATTTTCAAGTGGTTATGCCCTATAGGGTCTAATTATAGTGTTACATGACCATGTTTCTTACATTTTTTTTTATTGTCGTGTTCTCTAGGGACCGTTCTGAGCATTACAGTCAACATACTACAATATTTGCTGCACTCAGTCGTCCCATAATGCTTTGCAGGGCATTCCTTTACAAAATGTTTGTTCATAACTCAGCAGTGGGTGGTCCTAGGACAATGGGACCACCTTTAAAACATTCCTCACAACCTTCTCTTTCAGTCTAGATCTTCTCTTGGTCCCCACACTAGGGTAGTGGGGGCCCAAAAATAATAACACCCTCTATTTATCGTCTTTTTAATCTCTCTCATGGCTGGAAATTTTGTTTTATAGCTGAGTGTAGTTTGTGTTTTAAGGATCTTGTTTGTAATATGATTGCAGTAGGCCTGCTAACTCGGAAAATGTGTAATACACTACATCCCTCTAGGGGCTAAATATATGGTTACGCAGCAATACTTTCAGTCATTTTCTTTTTATGTGGCTATGCCCTTTAGGGGCTAACTATGTGATACCTTGACCATGTTTCTTACAAATGCTATTTTCATTGTGGTGTCTTTTAGGGGCTGTTCTCAGCATTACAGTCTAATGTCAAATGTTTATTTCTGATAAAGATTTTTATTGGGTTTATATGATAATTGTATATCTTTTATTACTTTCTCTTTATTCCAATTATGACCATGATTCAGGACAAATTAACTTCCTTATCACACTATGGATGTTTGAACACTCTTCATATGACTGGTTGACCCTTCTAATTTATTTCACTTGTTACTCCTCCATGGCTGTCCTGTTTTGGGAACTGTGTTAACCAGCCAGCAACTCTGATGGTGGGCTGTGATAGTGGTATTCTATTGGAATTAGCACAGCAGATTTAAATTAGGATGCTAAATGGCAACATTTTCACTTTTGGCTGCAGATAGAGGAAGAAGGTAAATGGAAGTGCTTTAGTTATATGCAGGGCCAATGGAATTATGTGGTAGGAAAATACAGGGTTGACCAATGTATATGGCAAGAAAGGTCCAGTTTTCAATTTACAACGCTAATAGCTCTAACTCAAGCAAATGTGAGACCCATTGCATTGCAAATGCTTGTTTGATTCTATTACTTAACTATAACATCCCTGCAACCTATGTTTTTTCAGTGAATTTCAATTTTTTTTTAATGTAAGGTAATTCTCATTACTATAGGTTAATCCAACCACCGCTGCACACAAATGGCAAGGCCCTGCAGCCAATCCCCTACACCACCCAACTTTGCTCCCTCTCTGTGACAGCAATACGGGAGCGGAGCCACCTGCACCCCCAGCTGATTTTGGCCCCGGGGACCCTATCCCTCTAAGGTGCAGCCTTCTAAAAAACGTTTTTGGGGGGGATTGGGGCCATGCGATCCCCCTCCCCTGGCTGATTTCAGCCCCGGGTGCCCCATCCCCTGGGCCGGAGTTAATACATTTAATTTTTATGGGAGGGGGTCCCTGTGGCCCCCTCCCCAGGCCAATCTCAGCCCAAGAAATCCCCATTCCCCAGGTCCCAGCCTAAACATTTTTTTTTTTTTAGGGGAGGAGGGCTGCATAGCTCCTTCCTCTGGCCGATCTTGGCCCAGGGAATAACTTCCCCTAAATTTTTTATTTTTTGGGGAGAGAGGGACCGTGCAGCCCCACTCCCCAGGGCAATCTCAGCCCTGTGGACCCTATCCCCCGGAGTCTAGCCATGTCACCTCAGGGCCTCCCAGGGCACCCAGTCAAAATGGTTTGGGACTGTGGCGAGAGCCTGAAGGCCCCCACATTCCCATCGGGATCCCCACCTTCTGCTGGAGCCTGTATTGCTGTCAGAGAGGGGGAGCTACAAAAGTTGCAGCTTCCTCTCTGTAAGAGCAATAGTTTCCTCCTGCAGGCAGGAAAACAGAGGAAACCTCCACTTTTAGCAAGTGAGATCTGGGGAGGTAGCGGTCCCTGGGGCTGCGGGGAGGCACTGCAGCCTGCCCACGTTTCATGTTATCTTCTGCCCTCGGGCAGTGGTAGTCCCCGGGGCTGCAGAGGGGGAGAGCGGTCCCCTGCATTTAATTCTGTGTTTGGCCCCGGAACAGTGGCGGTCTCAAGGAATGCGGGGGAGGAGTGAGCGTCCCCCTCATTTAATTCTGTGTTTGACATAAGGGAGGTGGCAGCCCCCGGGGCTATGGGGGGGCGCACGGCCTCCCACATTCAAAATTTCAATGCTCCTGGGACCTGGCCCAGCCAGGGGCTGTTTATAAAACAAGTGCAGATGCCTGCACTTGTGTTTTTTTCTTAAATATGTTTGCTGGATCCACCACGACGTCCCCTGAAAATGTAAAAAAAAAAAAGCCTTTTTTGCTCTGGGGGGTTCCCCCTGGGAGCCCAGTACTAGATCTAAGGGGTCAAGGTGTACTTGCCCTGGCCTCTTTTTTTAAATCTTTTTGTCTGGGACTCATCTGAAGCCGAGTTCCAAGATGGCTACTAACACTTCCTTGTTCCAGTGTTGGCAGCCAATTAGATCTCAGCAGGAGATCAGGAAGGTTTGCAGAGCCCTTACGTCCCTATATACACAAATTCGTTTTTCGTTTAAGTTCTCAAAAACTACTGAACTGATTTGCACCAAATAACAAAAAGGACACTTTCTGGACCAAGAGCTACCTTTCTGCCAAATTTGTTTTAATTCTGTCCAGTGATTCAGACCCTATTCCATTTCAAAATCTCAATGGAAAAATGCATGGAGAAAAAGCATTCTCGGTGCCGGCTTGAAGGATCACCCCGAAATTTTCCCGACAGCAGCTGAAGTGAGCGTTGTATTTGTTGGGGACATTTCATGAAGGTTCATCAAATGGTGCCAAAATTATTAGTAAAACAAAAAACGTTTTTTTCTGTAGAAACTAGGTCCTAACTATAACTACCTAGTGATGACCACCGCTAGGTTATATATATATATATATATATATATATATATATATATATATATATATATATGTTTATGTGTGTGTGTGTCTCTCTCTCCCTGTCCTTCTCTCTCTCTCGCTCTCTCTTTCTATATTATACATACATATACATATTTGTATATATATGTGTGGATAGATAGAAAGATAGATAGTCATTGGACTGGCTGTATTGTCATTGGACTAGCTGTTGCTTTCAGGACAGTGGATGAATAAAATCCTCATGACGTACTACATACCCTTGTTTTGCATTAATTGTACGAACACATTAAGGATTGGACTTTCCTGGTGTGCCCTGTTACATATAATTCCTCCTTGGCATGGTTACCCCCTGACTTTTTGCCTTTGCTGATGCCAAGTTATGATTTGAAAGTGTGCTGGGACCTGGTAACCAGGCCCCAGCACCAGTGTTCTTTCCCTAAACTGTACCTTTGTCTCCACAATTGGCACAACCCTGGCACCCAGGTAAGTCCCTTGTAACTGGTACCCCTGGTACCGAGGGCCCTGATGCCAGGGAAGGTCTCTAAGGGCTGCAGCATGTCTTCTGCCACCCTGGGGACCCCTCACTCAGCACATGAACACTGCTTGCCAGCTTGTGTGTGCTGGTGGGGAGAAAATGACTAAGTCGACATGGCACTCCCCTCAGAGTGCCATGCCAACCTCACACTGCCTATGGCATAGATAAGTCTTACTTACAGCCCTAAGGCAGGGTGCACTACACCACAGGTGCGGGTATAGGTGCATGAGCACTATGCCCCTACAGTGTCTAAGCAAAACCTTAAACATTGTAAGTGCAGGGTAGCCATAAGAGTATATGGTGTGGGAGTCTGTCAAGCACGAACTCCACAGCACCATAATGGCTGCACTGAAAACTGTGAAGTTTGGTATCAAACTTCTCAGCACAATAAATGCACACTGATGCCAGTGTACATTTTATTGTGAAATACACCCAGAGAGCATCTTAGAGATGCCCCCTGAAAACATACCCGACTTCCAGTATGGGCTGACTAGTTTTTGCCAGCCTGCCACACACCAGACATGTTGCTGGCCACATGGGGAGAGTGCCTTTGTCACTCTGTGGCCAGGAACAAAGCCTGTACTGAGTGGAGGTGCTTCTCACCTCCCCCTGCAGGAACTGCAACACCTGGCGGTGAGCCTCAAAGGCTCACCCCTTTTGTTACATTGCCACAGGGCATCCCAGCTAGTGGAGAGGCCCGCCCCTCCTGCCACTGCCCCCACTTTTGGCGGCAAGGCTGGAGGAGATAATGAGAAAAACAAGGAGGAGTCACTGCCCAGTCAGGACAACCCCTAAGGTGTCCTGAGCTGAGGTGACTCTGACTTTTAGAAATCCTCCATCTTGCAGATGGAGGATTCCCCCAATAGGATTAGGGATGTGCCACCCTCCCCACAGGGAGAAGGCACAAAGAGGGTGTAGCCACCCTCAGGGCCAGTAGCCATTGGCTACTGCCCTCCCAGACCTAAACACACCCCTAAATTGAGTATTTAGGGGCTCCCAGAACCGAGTAAGATAGATTCCTGCAACCTGAAGACAAAGAAGGACTGCTGACCTGAAGCCCTGAGAGAAGACGGAGACGACAACTGCTTTAGCCCCAGCCCTACCAGCCTGTCTCCCCACTTCAAGAAAAACTGCAACAGCGACGCATCCAACTGGGACCAGCGACCTCTGAAGCCTCAGAGGACTGCCCTGCATCTAAGAGGACAAAGAAGCTCCTGAGAACAGCGGCCCTGTTCAACAAAACTGCAACTTTGCAACAAAGAAGCAACTTTTAAAGACCAAACGTTTCCCGCTGGAAGCGTGAGACTTTCCACTCTGCACCCGACGCCCCCGGCTCGACCTGCGGAAAACTAACACTACAGGGAGGACTCCCCAACGACTGCGAGCCCGTGAGTAGCAAGAGTTGACCCCCCTTGAGCCCCCACAGTGACGCCTGCAGAGGAAATCCAGAGGCTCCCCCTGACCGCGACTGACTGCTTAAAGGAACCTGACGCCTGGAAATCACACTGCACCGCAGCCCCCAGGACCTGAAGGAACCAAACTCCAGTGCAAGAGCGACCCCCAGGTGACCCTCTGCCTAGCCCAGGTGGTGGCTACCCCAAGGAGCCCCCCCTGTGCCTGCCTGCATCGTTGAAGAGACCCCCGGGTCTCCCCATTGATTCCTATTGAAAACCCGACGCCTGTTTGCACTCTGCACCCGGCCGCCCCTGTGCCGCTGAGGGTGTACTTTCTGTGCCTGCTTGTGTCCCCCCCGGTGCCCTACAAAACCCCCCTGGTCTTCCCTCCGAAGTCGCGGGTACTTACCTGCTGGCAGACTGGAACCGGGGCACCCCTATTTCCATTGAAGCCTATGTGTTTTGCGCACCACTTTGACCTCTGCACCTGACCGGCCCTGAGCTGCTGGTGTGGTATCTTTGGGGTTGCCTTGAACCCCCAACGGTGGGCTACCTTGGACCCAACTTTGAACCCTGTAAGTGTTTTACTTACCTGTGAACTTAACATTTACTTACCTCCCCCAGGAACTGCTGATTTTTGCAGTGTCCACTTTTAAAATAGCTTATTGCCGTTTTTAAAAAAACAGTACATGCTATTGTGATAATTCAAAGTTCCTAGAATACCTGAGAGAAATACCTTTCATTTAAAGTATTGTTTGTAAATCTTGAACCTGTGGTTCTTAAAATAAACTAAGAAAATATATTTTTCTATATAAAAACCTATTGGCCTGGAATTTGTCTTTGAGTGTGTTCCTCATTTATTGCCTGTGTGTGTACAACAAATGCTTAACACTACACTCTAATAAGCCTACTGCTCGACCACACTACCACAAAATAGAGTATTAGATCATCTCTTTTTGCCACTATCTTACCTCTAAGGGGAACCCTTGGACTCTGTGCACACTATTTCTTACTGTGAAATAGTATATACAGAGCCAACATCCTACAGGAGCGCTGTATCGTAGAGTATTGAAAGTGTTGTTTAGTTGAATAAAATGGAATACGCTGTTGTGGAATAGAGTGTACGGGCATAGATTGGACTGTAGAGTGAGTAAATTGGACAGTTGAGTGAAGATGGATAGAGTGAAGTAGAGTCTCATAGAGTGCCATAAAGTGCAGTATAGTTTTTTAAAGAATAGGTCTAGAGAGTGGTGCAGCATGCTGTATAGAGGAGAAGTGTACAATGCAGTGGCAAGCACTGTAGCTGTGTACTGTGGAGTACCACACAGTGGAGTAGCAAATAGTGAACTAGTGTACAGTGGAATACCATATAATCTACTAGTGTAGAGTGGAGTACCATACACTGGAATAGCCTATTTTGTAGTGGAGTACAGTGGAGAGGTATACAGTGGATTAGTGTACAGTGGATATGCTTACAGTGGTATGGCGTACAGTGGACTGGTGCAGACTGGAGTGGCATACCGTGCAGTGTGAAAAACTGGAATACCATAGAGTGGAGTGGCATACAAAGGAGCGGCATCCAATGGAATAATGTAGAATGGAGTATCATAGAAGGGGGTTAGCATACTTTTGAGTGGCATACAGTGTAGTGCCATACAGTGGAATAGCATATCGTGCAGTGGCATACAGTGGAGTGGTGTACAGTGAAATAGCATATAGTTGAGTTACATACTATGGAGTTACCTATAGTGGAGTTGCATAGATGGAATTGGCATCAAGTGTAGTGCGTACAGTGAAGTTGCATGCAGTGGAGTTGTGAATACTACAGTGGTTTGCAGTTGAGTGGGGTAAATTGGAATTTCATATAGTGGAGTGTCGCAGGGTGGAGTGTCGTCCAAGGGAATAATGTGGATTTTAATGGCTTACAGTACAGTGGTGTACAGTGGAGTAGCATGCATTGGCATGCCATATAGTGAAACAGTGCAGAGTGGAGTGGCATGTATTGGAGTAGCATACGGTGGAGTGTCATAAAGTGGAATAGTGTATAGTGGAGTCAGGTACAGTGGAGTTGAATATATTGGAGTGGTGTACACTGCAGTGGCGTACAGTGGAATAGCATGGAGTTGAGTGGTGTATAGTGTAGTATAGTTCAGTGTTGTACATTCTATTGAATTTGTTTGAAATTTGGAGGACTATAGATTATGATGTGCAGAGTAACGCAAGTCAACAACTTGGGCTGCACTCCATTTCTGGACATGTGCTAAGCAAAGCAGGGCAATGCATGGAGGCTTTGTGTAGTTTGGTAAATGTTACATAAGTATTGTGGTGCCCCTGGGACACTATATGTAAGCAAGGGGTGGCAATAGAATAGTGATATATTGTCCCATGGTATGCCACAGTAAATTAGCGGTATACCGTGGTACATAGCGATAACAAGGCAGTGTATAGTTGTCTAATGTCTACCTTTAAAAATTTTAAAGGCAGCCATAATCCCTTTAGTAGACTTTCGGATTGTTGTGCCTTAGGGCCTTGAGCATAGCTAAGTAGTAGATTTTATTGTTGTTCCCAACAATTACCATCTTGAAATGAAAATAGATATGGAATTTTTTAAATAATTTTCTATATATTTTTGTTAACCAGCTTACACAGTACCATGGTAGTAACCTGCACATACTGTTTTTTTTTACAAAATGTACTTTTTATGTAGTAAAACGCAGTAATTTGTAGGTATTATTGTGGTAATGTGTAGGCGTTTTTGACATAATGAAATATGAAAAAATAATAAAGACAGCATAGTATACTATATTTGTGAAGTATTGTTTTACAGCGTTTTTTCCAGTTTTTTCTATGTATTTTTTGTTAATTTTTTATTTAACCATTTTACTAATATTTTTCTAAAATATATGAAAAGCCATAATTATATTTCTCTTCCTATTACTACTTAAAATAAGTAGTAATAGGTAGGGGAAATATATGAAACCTAATACTTACCTATATTTAAAGCCCTAAGCTAGAATACCTGCAAAGTGTCCTTAAAACAAAATGGCTCCCTAAACTTTTTTTGAAGACATTCAGGGCCATATTTATACTTTTTGACGCAAAACTGCGCTAACGCAGTTTTGCGTCAAAAAAATTAGCGCCGGCTAACGCCATTCTGAAGCACTATGCGGGCGCCGTATTTAATCAATGACGTTAGCCGGCGTTAGCCGCCGGCGCTGCCTGGTGTGCGTGAAAAAAAATGACGTACACCAGGCAGCGCCGGCGTAGGGGGATATGGAGCTTGGGCGCCAAAAAATGGGGCAAGTCAGGCTGAGGCAAATTTTTTGCCTCAAACCGATTTGCGCCATTTTTTTCGACTCCCAACCCCCATTGAAATGACTCCTGTCTAGCAAAGACAGGAGTCATGCCCCCTTGCCCAATGGCCATGCCCAGGGGACTTATGTCCCCTGGGCATGGTCATTGGGCATAGTGGCATGTAGGGGGGAACAAATCAGGCCCCCCTATGCCACAAAAAAATTTAAAAAAAATACTTACCTGAACTTACCTTAATGTCCCTGGGATGGGTCCCTCCAGCCTTGGGTGTCCTCCTGGGGTGGGCAAGGGTGACAGGGGGTGTCCCTGGGGGCATGGGATGGCACCTCTGGGCTCCTTCCGAGCCCACAGGTCCCTTAACGCCTGCCCTGACCAGGCGCTAAAAAACGGTGCAAAAGCGGCTGGACGTCATTTTTTTTGACCCGCCCACTCCCGGGCGTGAGTTTTGCCCGGGAGTGTAAATACGGCGCACATGCCTCGGAGTCAATTTTTTAGACGGGAACGCCTACCTTGCATATCATTAACGCAAAGTAGGTGTCCACGCAAAAAAATGACGCAAACTCCATGGACTTTGGCGCTAGACGCGTCTAACGCCAAAGTATAAATATGGAGTTAGTTTTGCGTCGGAATTGCATAAAAAAAAACGACACAATTCCGGCGCAAACAGAGTAAATATGCCCCTCATTATCCAATCAGATAATATGTCATTGCTATGTACCTCATTACTACCCTGAAACTACCTCAAAACTACTGCAGTAACAGCACTCAGTTTAAGATGCTAATAACCCTACACATACTTACCATTTATAGTCGCTTCCAGAAATGGGATCATGTGTTCATCATAATCTTCAATCCTTTCAAATTTCATCAAAAACTGACAGCCCATTTTTGTGCACTTATAAAGCAGTGCTACACTACATTCTCACTTAAAACACAGAACACAGCCTAAAAGTCAGTCTAAACAATATAATTATCTTTTAATTTAGTAAGGCCTTTCATTACCCAATCATATGCTGTTTTGTCATTGCAATGTATCTGGGTATTCCATGAATTTACTGAGGTATATCGTGGCACGCTATATAACTACGTTTTTGTGCTTTATAAATTGAACACTACTGAACTTCTTTGGGTATACTACTGAAAACGATCCTTTTCATCACCAAATCTATATGTATGACAATGTGTATTTACATACATCAGCCATTTTTAGCTACATCTGGTCAAATTATGCTCTAACACATATTACCACTCCACTCTACTGTACATCATGTCACCCCACTCTATGACTTGTCACTCTGTGGTATGACACCCTACTCCACTCTACAACACACCACTCCACTCTAACACATTCCACTCCATGCCACTCAACTCTATTCTACTCTACACCGCCCCACTGTATGCTACTCTAGTGTACACCACGCCACTCTATGCCACTCCACTCTACGCTACTTCACTCTAGTCTTCTGTACACCTCTCCACTCTATGACATTTCACTCGACTCTATGCCATTCTATGCCACACCACTGTATGTTATTGAACTCTACCCCACTCCACTGTTCGCTATTCAACTCCACTGTACTCCACTTCACTCTACACTAATCCACTGTTGGCCACTGCACTTTATGTCACTACTCTCGATGCTATTCCACTCTACACACTTCACTCTACGCCACTTCACTTTATGCTATTCCACTCCACGGCACTTGACGGTACCCCACTCCAATGTATGTCATTCCACTCTAAGCCACTCCACTTTACATCATTTTACTTGGTGCCACGCCACTCCATGCCATGTGACTTTACATTACTCCACTCTATGCCACTCGACTTTACGTCACACCACTTTACTGTGCTGAACGCCACTCCACTCTATGGCACGCCACTCTACACAGCTAAACTCTCTGCTCTTCCACTCTACACACTTTGACTTTATGCCACTCTATGCCATGCCACCCCATACTATTCCATTCTACGCCACTCCAGTCTGCACTATTTCACCCTATACCACTCCACTCTACACTACTCCACTCTATGCCGCTTTACTGTATGTCCCACCAAAGTATGCTGGTCCACTCTACATCAATCCACTCTATGTTATTCCACTCTATGGCACTCAGCTGTATGCCAGAGTAATGTACGCCACTCCACTCTATGTCATTTTACTTTGCACCACTCCACTCTAAGCCACACCGTTCCAATGTATGCCTCTGCACTGTACACCATTTCACTCAACGTCACTCCACTCCATGCCACTCTACTGTAGGCTACTTCACTCTAATCCACTCTGCTGTACCCCATTTAACTCATCCCCACTCCACTTTACACTACATTACACCACTCTGCTTCACGCCACTTTGCTCTGCCGCACTCAACTGTATGCCACTGTGCACTCCACCACTGTCTAAAAAGAAAATCAATGATGGATTAACTGTGACATGTTAAAAAAAATAAAAAATATATCAAAACCATATAAATTCAATGAAAAAACAAAGGTTAAAACTTAAGTATTGCCAGTAAAACTTTATTTATTCTTTCTATACAGACCAAACTTAAACTACACAAACCTTTGAAATTCTAAAGTTGTTGTTCTAATCTGCAGTTAGCGAAAAGTGGTTTTGTGAAGTGCTTCAAAAGTCCAGTGCTGGAGTTTGCTAAGTGGTTATTTTATAATGAGAATCCGTTTTCAATATAAAGAGACAATGTTTAGTAAAACATTAAAACGCAATTGGGGAATAACAGTAAGCAAGGCAAGTAGTTTATTTGTTCTAAATAAAGATCACTATTACATGGACAGTTTATTTCTAAATATAAATATCAAGCATAGATTGTTCAACAAGTAAATACATCCCAAATGTTATGAAGCTTCACCTTTACCAAGGATTGTATAATTCAATTTCTGATATCTTTGTACCATAAAGCAGCACTGCTTTTCATTTTAATTGTCCATGAGAATTGTTCTTGGTGCTGATGCTTGAATTTAAACCGGAATTAATGTCAAATTTACATGAATGCTGCTAGATCTGTGATTTCCGTCTATGCTTCTATTCACCAGCAGCTTCAAAGTGTTCCTCTGAAACCATCTTATGTTGATACACTTGATGTGCCCCATCTTAGGAGATATTGCTTGTATTTTGAAATTCTAAGTAAATTGCTATGAAAATATATAATGTGAAACTTCTCAAAACGTATTCTTTTTCACACCCAAGTTCAAAAGACATGTTTAAAATCGGTCCATGATCTCTCTTTCTCTAGTGCAGTGCCTGGAGATGACAACCAAGCGGAAAATCATCGGCCGCCTGGTGCCATGCCGATGTTTTCGAGGAGAAGAGGAGGTCATCTCAGTCTTAGACTACTCTCACTGCAGTCTACAGCAGGTGCCAAAGGAGGTTTTCAATTTTGAGAGAACGTTAGAGGAACTTTATTTAGATGCCAATCAAATTGAAGAGCTACCTAAGGTGAGAACACTAGTAGGCAAGATGCCACATCAAATTTGATGAATCGATCTATGAGTATTGTATAGCTTAGTTCTGTTAGTACCATGTACTCACAGATTAATTTTGGATGTCCTAAAGTGTTTGCAAATATTCCATTATTGAATCTTAATCAATTCAAAGCTGCCATTTTCATCTATTTTTAAGCTGTCATTTTTTTAAAAAAGAGAATGAACTCCACTCATTTATAAAGAACCTAATTCCGTGTTTCTGGATCCTTAATATGGTCTCTTGTTTTAAAGATGGTGACAGGAGATCCTAAACACACAAAATAACAATTGTTAGTTTATATTTAAATAAATAAGAAAAAGAAACAAAGAAACTCAAGAATATACATTGCTGTTGTACCAAAAAATAAACATGGCTTCCTCTCAAAGAATGCTCAGAACCTAAAGCCTAGCCAAGGTGATGTAAATTAGCCATCGGCGAGACTTTGTTTTGATGTCGCTATTATGAGACTGCAGAACACCTTTCCTCCTTCCCTTCCCCCAGAATCTTTCAACAGGTTTGCGGAGTTCATCTGAAACGGAAATATGCTTGTGGAAATATTACAATGATCCCTAAAGAAATCCTCTCCCGTCCTAAATGAATGGAGACGATTTGATCCTAAGAGTGAACCTAATATGCGCATCCGATCACTCTTGTACTAAGTGTTAAAATGTGAGCATATGGACAGCGTGAGGGTAGACTGAAGTATCAGATGATTGCTACAGAACATTGGTGTATGGAATATTTTCGTTATTTAGACAATGACTAGTGAATGCAGCTGCTTATGAGATTGTGGTTAATTATTAGAAGCTGAATAGTTTGAGTCTCTGGGGACGTTTTATTATTTAAACGATTGGAATATTTCCTAGTGCTGCAGCTACATTTGAGGGAACACAGGACATGCATTTGTATTTGATAGGAGTGACTGATCTGGGTGCAAAGGAAGCATGGTGGGGTTTTGAGCAATACACAGTTTGGTTTAAAGACAACTTGCTCTGTGACAGTGCTGTGGTCTACACGAAACGAGGAACTCCAACTTGGACATGAGTCTTTATGGAGTTATTATGTGTTAGTTAAGCAGTGTTGTGCAATACACAATTCATTGAATAAATTGTGTGAATATGATTAATGGTATATCTGTATCTATTATTATGATAATAGCCTAACGTGAGATCATGAAAGTATTTTACAAGGACATTTAGGGCTACATATTTGTTTAGAATTTTTGTTATACTGTTCGTACTATTGCAGAGTTCATTTGAATGTGGTTAGATTTAAATAATGTACACACATTGCCATTACTTTATGATCACATCTAATTTCTCAGCTGCGTTCCCTCTTTGCCATGTCTTCATTTATGGTAAGTAAGCACTGGCAAAGTTAATAGGTATTACGTGTACAATTCGATGGCTAAAACACTGGCTTTGCCAATGCTTTTTTGTAAAACAGTGAAAAACATAAAAAATTAAATCATAATGTCCGGCGCTGCGTTACATGTAGACGCAATGTGGGCCAACTTGGAATAAGAAAAAAATCTTCCACAATTTCCTTTGGTGTGTGCCGATGAAAACATTTTGAAACAGGTTTTCTGAAAGACGAATAATTCCCAAATGGCAGCCACTGCACGCATATGGCTCATGGCATTTCACACGAAAGAAATTACAAGAAGAAGAAGAAATGCAAGGAAGTGTGATTGTCGAGAAAACCACTCTGTGATAAGCAGACCGGCTTTAGGACGGATGGCGCCCTGTGCGACAGTTTATCGTGGCTCCCCCACCCCATGACCACCTCCTCGGTTTCACTCACTACCACCCAGCAAATGTGCCCCTCATCTCTCCATGCTCCCCTTTCACATACATTCATGTGTTTTAAAGCACTTGTAAAGGCTGGCTTTACTAATCCACTCAGCTAGCCACATAAAATATAGAGTCATATTTAAGAGCCCCTAGTGCTATTCTAACACCACATTAGCCTAATTTTTTTACGCTAATGTGGCGTTAGAAGGCCAAAACCGCAATGCCATATTTACAAAGCTGCGCAATGCATGCATTGTGCCACTTTGTATCCCTTTGCGCTACATTATGCCTGCGCCAGGCATAATGTATGCAAAGATGGCATTCCCCAGTTAGGAAGGGCGAAAAAAATGGCGCAAAGAAATCTGACAGATTTCTTTGTGCCATTTTTTTCCAGCTCTTTTAATGCCTGCTCAGAGCAGGCGTTAAAAAGAGATGTATGTTGGTTAAAATGGGCCTCTGGATGCTTTCCAGGTTTAGCATCAAAACATTTTACGCTAATCCTGCAAAGTGCCGGACTAGCGTCAAATATTCTGACACTAGTCCCCTAACTACCGCCATGTTGTGCCATATTTTAAATACAGCGCACACATGGTGACATTAGGGGAGCACTAAGGGGAGCAAGAAAAGTGGTGCAGCACTGTGTGCAGCGCCACTTTTTTAGAATATGCCCCATAGGGTGATATTTAAGAGCCCCTACTGCCATTCTAAAGCCACATTTGTGTAATTTGTTTTATGCTAATATGGCGTTAGAAGGCCTAAAACATTGATCCTTATTTACAAAGAGGCGCAATGCATGCATTGCGCCACTTTGTAACTTTTTGTGCTACATTATGCCTGCTCCAGGCACAATGGGGGTGATTCTAAGTCTGGCGGGCGGCGGAGGCCGCCCGCCAGACTTCCCTCTCCAAAATACTGCTCCGCGGTCGAAAGACCGCTGAGGGTATTTTGGGTTTTGCACTGGGCTGGCGGGCGACCGCCAAAAGGCCGCCCGCCAGCCCAGTGCAAAACACCCTTCCCACGAGGACGCCGGCTTAGAATTGAGCCGGCGGAGTGGGAAGGTGCGACGGGTGCAGTTGCACCCGTCGCGAATTTCAGTGTCTGCAAAGCAGACACTGAAATTCTTTTTGGGGCCCCCAGGGGCCCCGCGACACCCCATACCGCCATCCTGTTCCTGGCGGGAGAACCGCCAGGAACAGGATGGCGGTATGGAGGATTCATTTGGGCAGCGGAAAACCGGCGGGAGACAGCCGGTTTTCCACTTCTGACCGCGGCCGAACCGCCGCGGTCAGAATGCCCAGCGGGGCACCGCCAGCCTGTTGGCGGTGCCCCCGTCATTTTAGCCCTGGCGGTCTTGGACCGCCAGGGTTAGAATGACCCCCAATGTGTGCAAAGGGGGCATCTGACAGATTTCTTAGCGTCCTTTTTTTCCAGCACTTTTAATGCCTGCTCACAGCAGGCTTTAAAAGGAGGCTTCCATTGGTTAGAATGGGCCTCTCTGTGCTTTGCAAGATTAGCGTCAACATTTTTGATGCTAATCCTGCAAAGCGCCGGTTTAGTGTAAAACATTCTGACGCTAGTCCCCTAACTACCGCCATGGTGCACCGTATTTTAAATATGACGCACGCATGGTGGCTTTAGGGGGGGTGCTAAAGGGTGCCAGAAAAGTGCCGCAGCACTGTGTGCAGCGCCACGTTTTTCCAATATGCCCCATAGGGCAGTGCTTAATTTGTAAGCAAAAAGGTGCTGGTGCCCAAAGCGCTCCTCTTAAACACACGGCTGCTGCAATTAAATGTTTGAACACGGAATACAGAGGCAGAGCAATCCCGAAGCCATCTCAAGCCTCTTCAATCCATTTGCAGGCACTCCCTGCCCCTTCAGCTCACTCTTGCAGATTTCTGCTTTTTCCCATTGTGGTTTTCTCTTTCTCCGTCTTTCCCATGTGTGTCTTTTTCTCGCAGTAAATGCTTGAGGCAGAAAAATAAGCGCCAGCCCGCAAAAATAAGTGACGGTGCTCCGCACCGGAAACAACAAGCACAAATTAAGCACTGCCATAGGGGTATCCTAAGAGCCCCTAGTGCCAGTCTAACACTAATGGGGGTATAGAAGGCCAAAAACGCTGTGCCAGATATACAAAGAGGCACCATGCATGCATTGTACCACTTTGTAACCCTTTGCACTACATTATGCCTACGCCAGGCATAATGTATGCAAAGGGGGCATCCCCCCATTAGGGTGGCCAAAAAAAAATGACGCAAAGAAATCTGTTAGATTTCTTTGCATCATCTTTTTCTGGCACTTTTAATGCCTGCTCAAAGCAGGCATGGAAAGGAGGCTTCCATTGGTTACAGTGGGCCTCTCTGTGCTTTGCAAGATTAGCGTCAACATTTTTTATGCTAATCCTGCAAAGCTCCGGTTTAGTGTAAAAAATTCTGACACTAGTCCCCTAACTACCGCCATGGTGCACCATATTTTAAATATTACGCACACATGGTGGCGTTAGGAAGGCGCTAACGGGTGCAAGAAAAGTGGTGCTGCACTGTGTGCAGCGCCACTTTTTTTAAATATGCCCCATAGTTCTGTTTTTTGCAGCAGGCATATTAACCCTTTATGCTACTTTATGTTGAGTTAAAGCTGCCACTAGGCAAAACTCCCATCTCTCTCTCTAGCAGGAACAATAATCACAAGAGGTACCTTCACATTTTATTTTGTTTCTTGGGGGCTAAACGCACAAGGAACTTTTCAGCAGGTGCTTTTAAGATGCAAGTTTTGGAAGTTATCGATAAACACTGCGCCCCCCTGAGGTCAGCGCCCAGTACAGTTGCACCGCTCGCACCGCCCCAAAGCCGGCCCTGGTGATAAGCAATGGGCTGACTCACGCCCACTGTCAGTATTTGTATTGCAAACAATAGGGGGGTCATTCTGACCCTGGCGGCCGGTGGCCGCCAGGGCCACCGACCACGGGAGCACCGCCAACAGGCTGGCGGTGCTCCCACGAGCATTCTGACCGCGGCGGTTCAGCCGCGGTCAGAAGCGGCAAGTCGGCGGGCTCCCACCGACTTACCGCTGCTCGGGGGAATCCTTCATGGCGGCGGAGCGCGCTCCGCCGCCATGAGGATTCTGACAGCCCCTACCGCCATCCTGTTCATGGCGGGAAACCCGCCATGAACAGGATGGCGGTAGGGGGTGCCGCGGGGCCCCTGGGGGCCCCTGCCCATGCCAGTGGCATGGGCACGGCAGGGGCCCCCGTAAGAGGGCCCCACAAAGTATTTCAGTGTCTGCCATGCAGACACTGAAATACGCGACGGGTGCAAACTGCACCCGTCGCACCCCTGCAACTACGCCGGCTCAATTCTGAGCCGGCGTCCTCGTTGCAGGGGCATTTCCTCTGGGCCGGCGGGCGCTCTTTTGGAGAGCGCCCGCCGGCCCAGAGGAAATGTTAGAATGGCCGCCGCGGTCTTGTGACCGCGGTGCGGTCATTTGGCGGCGGAACCTTGGCGGACGGCCTCAGCCGTCCGCCAAGGTTAAAATCAGGCCCTAGGTGTTTTGACAACAGACAGTTAAACTGCCTGTTATGTGAAACTTAAAAAGGAACTAAATGACATGCTGGGAGAGTATCCACACCTACTTTGCTCCTTGCTGCAATTCTACATCATGGTGATCTTTATTCTTTGAATTATTTGGTGGCTTCATAATTTATTGCTTCACTGTGAAATGAAAGGTAAATGATGGTAAGTGTAATGCAGTGGAAATGGAGGTCCACTTAGAATAGGCAACAGCGATTAGAGGAAATTGGCTTACACTTCAAGCTCTCATGTTTTCTCCATTTATCTCTGTGAATTTTACACAGTAATAGTACACTTTTCATTTGAGTGGCTCTTTTCTAGCATCTTGACATTTTACTTATGGTGTTGTCATGGCACTGTAATCAACATAAAGGAATGGTTAAAAATGTTTTTCTTTTCATTTTGTACCAGTGTCCTCTCTGGTTATATAATTATTTACACAAGGAAACCGTATACAAAGTGCTTGAGCAGAAAATAAAACATCAACCTAGAAAATGTGAAGTACATTTTAAAAGGTATTTTTTATATTGCTATTCATATATAGGCTTCAATGGAGGCCAACCATTCATAGCAAGAATTTTAGGGAAGACTTACACTACTTCTCTGCTTCTTCTACTTTAGCAGAAAGCAATAGGAAAGGATTGCGCTATCAATTTAATTCATATTCCTTTAAATATCTGTTGAGGTTAAATTCACATGCTAAAGCGTGTAAGGCCTCCAATGTCTTTTTTCATGAATGGGGTCCCAGAAAGCAAAAACGTGCCACCAAAGGTAACTTCAAATATGAACATCTGTGGCCATGCCATTCCTCCTTTATCTTTGTTAATTTAGTTTCAAATAGGGGATGCCACCACTTTAAACGATCCCCACTCCAACAAAATAAGTAGTAGCTCGCCTCTTCTTTAGCAGAAGAATAGATTTGATACCCATTGATGAGGTTATCATATGCTGCCAGGGTGAAAGAGCAGAGATTAATTTTATCCTCAGTTTCTGCTTACCAGTGGAACCCAAACAAAGCAAAGGCCCAATATTATACTTCATTGATGTATCCGCTGTTCATAAAAAAAAAAAGGTCCTCTATACCCTGTTGGGTGTGATCGCTGTTACATAAAACTTCAAAATAAATAAGTAATGAAACTTATTTCCAAAGAAAGACTCTCATTTTTATGTCCTTCTTTAAATATCTTGTTAGCAGGGAATCAGGACAGAGCCAGGAATATATTAGACAAAATTGATTTTGACCTAAGGCTTGTGCAACCCTCACTCCTCAAACCAACCAAAACCCCTTGCCATATCTAAACCTTATTACTTAATAGGAAGTGCTTTGTTTGCCCCAAAAACATGAACTAATTGGTTGAAAAAAAAAACTTAAAAAGAGTATGAGGTTGGTTCGCAAACAAATTTATGATTACAGGAAATAGTTCTACACAAGTTCACCCTATGTGCTCTTAAAGACCTTTCTGAATCAGCCTTGAAATGTCTAACTCATTATTATTAAAAGTGGAAAGAAGTCCCAGTCCTTTCTAATTGTACCAGTCATATGTGAGCATTCCCTTGGCATTCCCTGGATATTCCCCTTTAAGTCACATTTTAAATAATTTGGAGCCACTTCACAATGATATGTAAGAGTAAGTAAAGTAGTACTACGGCACTACTATTTTACATACTCCATAATTCCTTTGTGACTCCAGCTCCTCCATGCCATGGAAGCATGATGGTACTGTCTCTGCTTTTATGTTTTCTGAAAATAACCCCCAAATTTTGATTTTGTATTTGGAAAATAAAGATATATTATCACTGACATGCTGTAGATATATTCCAACAATGTGGGTGACATTTCTCCATAGTACTTCTCTGGGGTTGCCTAAATTCAGATGGCAGACATGGGCAGGAAACAACATACATGACGCCACAGGACCAGACTGAAACAAAGTGGCATTTTAGCACCAGATTCAATTGTACTTTTACAGCAGAGATGGTTCTCCTGACCACAGAGCTGCTTGATGCTTTGATTTCAGAAGACCTAAATCCTCCAGACTCTCAATCAGTTGATACAAGAATTGGGAGTAGAACACTGCCAGTTAATGGAAGCTGCACCATTTTCTCCTTTTTCTAAATGAAACCTTGCATGCTTGAGGGCTAATAAAATATAAAACTATTGACAAAAATGTGGTATACTCATTGTAATGTTTCTACTTTTCAGAAATGCATTTCGCTCTAGGGTACTTCATTGTCCTTTGGTTCATAAAATATTTATTGATATTGAAATATTATACTCACTTCTCATATACAGACATGTTTCTCCATTTAAAATCAACTGCCAATGTAAATTTTAGCAAAGTCCATGCCCTACTAGTATTATTCATAAAAGAAGAACCACCTATGATGTTTTATTCAAATCATTGATTTAAGTAGTGTGTAATGTCAGGACTTAAGGTTTCATGTTGCAATGTGTATTATTATAAGTCAAAGTTTAAAAGCAAGGCATGTTGTTGATAATTAAAAACGTATTTTAAAATGTGTTTTTCTTTTGTAGTGCATTGACACAAAAGAGTAAGTTTAAAAGGATGTATAAATAAAGAAAATAAAGTGCAATGAGGGACAATGTAACTTTTTGCTAACAAGCCTCTCATTTTCTCATTATTTTGGCACACTTGGGGGAACTCAATGGTAGATACTAACATGTGTGATGACCAATGCTCTGAGAGCAGTGCTGCCACAGTGAAAGTGTTTACTTTATACCAGCACTGAAAGAACAAAGAAATGCTGTGTTAACCAGTTAACCATCTGTGTGACTTTTTATATGCAAATAAATTCAGCACCATGAATTACTGGAAATAATTTACAATGAAGACCTCAATAGGAAGGTGTGTGTATATGTATATGAGTTCTTCAGATTTACATTTAGAGAATACATCCAGATTTGTAGATATATTCGTATTTATCTATGTGCCAAATCTTTCATCATACCTGATGGATTCCATTGATTGTTTTTAACAGAATGGGTTGAACAGAATGTGGTAGTCCTAGAACTGTGACTATGTGTGTCTAATTTGGGAGGGGAACAAAGAAGGTCTTGAAATCTTTGTTAAATAACTGGACAATAATCCACAGAAATGTAAATTAACTTATGAGATTAGTGCAAAAGAAATCAACTATCTTGACATTGGGATTTAAATAGTGAATGGGGACATCTGCACAAACATACATAGAAAACCAACTAGCTGCAACAGCATTGTGCATGCAAACAGCGGGCATCCATGGGCACTTCAGTGAAGTGTGCCATATGGAGAATTCCTCAAGGCAAGGTGTAATTGTTCTGAGAATGAAAAATTTGAGCATACAGCCAACTACATGTACTTGAGATGTAGGAGAAGAGGCTACCCTAAAACAGTCCTAGATGATACCTTAAAAGGGGCAAGAACAAGAAATAGAGAAGATCTGTTGGTACTAAGAAAACTTTCATAAGAAATAATACAGAGTAAACAGTAACAAGATATTTTATGGATTTTAATATTTCTAATCATGAAATTAGAAAATCTTTTAAAGAACAATTGGAAAATGTTGAATATGGGTGAAACTTTGTAACATTTATTATCTGAACATCTAAATATTACATACAGGAAAACAGCATCACTAGTGACCTCCTCGTAAAGAGCTATGTGATCATCCAGAAATCAGAATATTTGAATTGGCTAACAGCCAAAAAGAAAGGTTTTTGGAAATGCCAAATATGCAATGCATGTTGGTTTGGTCAGAAAAAAACATAATTTGAGCTCTCGGGTGGACGAACAAGAGAAATCAAGGAACAGATAAACTGTGATACTACGAATGTTGCAATATATGTTGGAATGTGAATGCGGAAAGAAATATGTTTGGAGTTCAGTGAATAATTACACATCCTACAATATCTATGGACCAGTACAAATAAGGTTAAGTATGTAGTAGCAAAACACATATGGAAAATGCATAATGGAAGTAAGAAAGATTTATGATTTTATGGCATACAACATGTACTTAGGAAACCTAGAGTGGTGATCTTGAACTGGCCCTGAGAAGATCTTTATTACAGTGTATTTAATAGGCACACACGTAGCGTGGGGTCTGAATGCAGATGCTGAGCTTTATGTTCACAAATGAAGTTATGTCTGTACTTATTTGTGAATAATATTTCTTTCTCTTCTCTGTTTTATAATTAGTGCAGTGGATCATATTTTAGCTTCTACTCTCAATGCCATGAAACAAGCCAGTCTGTAAGATGATCTTGAATACTCGACTTTAGCAAATAGATATTATTAGTAATAGCTGTTCTTGGGAATTCTATGATCTGGAGCTACACTTTATTAATACCAGAGCACTGACACTTCACAAATATCTCCTTAGTAGATACAATGGTGTTAGATAGTTTAGTTTAGATCTATACATTTTTTTATCTGGCACATATATGTGCAGCAATGAGAGCACTTGTGATGATTTAGATAGAAAAAGCAGGATTATCATACAAAGTAGAATGTACAATTGCAATGATTTTAGGATTACCCAACTGAACTATTCCCTATTTCAATTTATTGCACTTTATAAAGTTCAACATATTGCATTACATGAATGCAACCTTTGAAGAGGTATTGTTTACATTTTTGTTCTTTACAATTCATTTATTTAAATTTTAAATAGAGGTAATTCATTAGGCTGCATTCTAGAAACGCAATAATGAGGGCATGGAAATCTTACATAAGGATAAAACTTAATATGAGCATGTTGCATTTTATCATGTACCTTCAATGGGATATATCTTTTTCACATTAAATACAATAAGGGGATTTGTGTACATTAATGCACTTTGGGCCTGATTGTAAGCTTGGCGGGCGGCGGGACCCGCCCGCCAAGCGGGAACCGCCAGAAGACCGTACCGCGGTCAAAAGACCGCAGCGGTCATTCTGGGTTTCCCACTGGGCTGGCGGGCGACCGCCAAAAGGCCGCCCGCCAGCCCAGTGGGAAACACCCTTCCCACGAGGAAGCCGGCTCCGAATGGAGCCGGCGGAGTGGGAAGGTGCGACGGGTGCAGTTGCACCCGTCGCGAATTTCAGTGTCTGCAAAGCAGACACTGAAATTCTGTGTGGGGCCCTCTTACGGGGGCCCCTGCAGTGCCCATGCCACTGGCATGGGCACTGCAGGGGCCCCCAGGGGCCCCACGACACCCCATACCGCCATCCTGTTCCTGGCGGGCGAACCGCCAGGAACAGGATGGCGGTATGGGGTGCCAGAATCCCCATGGCGGCGCAGCAAGCTGCGCCGCCATGGCGGATTCCCATGGGCAGCGGAAAGTCGGCGGTACACCGCCGGCTTTCCGCTTCTGGCCGCGGCTGTACCGCCGCGGTCACAATGCCCGGCGGAGCACCGCCAGCCTGTTGGCGGTGCTACCGCCGACCCCGGCCCTGGCGGTATTTACCGCCAGGGTCGGAATGACCCCCTTTATATTGAATGTAATTGAGTATAAGGTTATTGATGAATAGGTAGGAAACATAAAGTTGTGTTGATAATAAGTACACTTAGACAGATTACATCTATACAGGGCATCAGACCTTTCTATAGCATTGTCGATAAGAAATATCAACAAGTAAATGGCTCTTAAGAACTGTGTAAAGTGCAATGATATTTTAAAATAATATATATATCATCAGATGAGGAAGCTGGACAACATGTGCACACATAGGGATATGAACTATGTGGAATCTGGACTTCAAATAGTCTTGCCAAACAGGAAACACAAACAAGTGCACAATTTCCATGAGGTGGAAATAATGTAATAATCTCTATCTGCCTTCTTGTATCTCCCTGCCATGCACCCAAATATGATTATGAGAATGACAGGGTTAAGATGGTGCCTTTGCTTATTTGGTGTAAATCCATTCAGTAGTTTTTGAGAAATGTAGGTAAATCCAAATGTGTAAATCTCTGCCCGTGGCAACTTCATGGTTATTTCGTTAATATTTTATGAAAGTTCACACATTTTTATGAATGTGTGTGCAAAAAGCAGAGCTGTAATTGGCTGACCACAACCTGACTAGAAAGTTGCAGACACCATTTTATTTTACGGGATACAGTCCCCAAGAGAGAAAATCCTATTTGAAAGTGGCATAAGGAGTCAGGGTGTAGGCACCCTGGCCCCAATGGTGTGATATAGGTGTGTTTTGGGGGCCAATTATGGGTTTAAAATAATTTTGCATCACCATACACTAATTCATTCACTCACACATGCACTCAGAGAGTCATGCCCCCACTCAGACACTCATGCACCCACTCAGACACTCATGCACTCACTCAGACCCACTCATAGACTCACATACCGACTTTCAGATCCACTCAGACACTCACGCACCAACTCAGAGCTCCACTTGTGGCCAACCAGCCTTGCCCGCGTCCTAAGGAAACTATAACTCACGCCTTCGCCATGCAGTTTTCTTATCATTAATTTTATTTCAAATGTTACAGTTATAATATCAAAGATGCCATACAAGATCTTATCAATGACATAATGGGCCCTATTCACAAAGGTGAACTTAGACCACAAGTCTAAGCTTAGGCCAAAAGTCTAAGTTTAAGTAACTTTATTATGTGTACAGTTAGACTTTTGGTCTACGTTTAGACTTTTGGTCTACGTTTAGACTAAAAGTGTTTATTACGAGTAAAGTTAGACTTTTGGTGTAAATTTGGACTTTTGGTCTAAACTTACACCAACAGTCAAAAAGTATAGCACCAGTTTGCGATATTCCACAAGCTGGTGCCAAATGTATGGAATCCCGCAAGCTGGCGCTTTGGTTGGGCTAGCATCAGGAAAAATGATGTTAGCCGGGTGAGGGTGTGGTACGGGGGAAGGGGGCTTTGCCTCAAAAAATGACTCTGGTTAGAGGCAAAAAAATGCTGTTAACCAGCCTAGCGTCACTTCCTTACACAAAACCATCCATTCCACATGGCTTCTGTCGTAGAAAAGACAGGAGTCATGCCCACTACCCCAATGGCCAGCACAAGGGACAAGTATCCCCTGGGCATGGCCATTGCACCCAGTGCCATGTAGGAGGGCCCATTTCAGGGCCCCCCATGGCACTTTAAAAATATTTTTTTAAATACTTATCTATACCTACCCTACTTACCTGGGAAGGGGTCCCCCATCCTCTGATGTCCCTCTAATTTGGGTGGGTGTGTTCCTGGGGCTTGGGGTGGGCACCTGTGTGCTCTTTTCATGTTGTTTGACCATGGAAATGGGTCCACAGGTCCCCTAACGTATGCTCTGACCCAGGCATGAAATAATGGCCCAAAACAGGCTCAGGGCCATTATTTAAGCCCGCCTCCTCCCCAGTGCCCCATTCTTGCACAGGAGGATAAATAAGGCACTAGGGGCTTTGAGTAATTTTTGGACGGCAATGTCTACCTTGCATCTCATTGATGCAAAGTGGTTTCACGCATCCAAAAAATGACATTAACCCCTATATTGTGATGCTAGATGGGTCTAGCGTCAAAATATAAATATGAAGTTAAGTTTGCACTGAATTTGCATTAAAAAAAAGTTGCAAATTCAGTGCAAACAGAGTATAAATATGCCCCTAACTTTGCTACGAGTAAAGTTAGACTTTGGGTCTAAACTTAGATGTTTGGCCTGAGTTTTCCTTTGTGAATCAGGCCCAATATGTGGAGTAATTAGCTGTGCATGGCAAAGGTGTGAGTTATAGTTACCTTAGGGTGCAAGTTATAGTTACTTGAAAGAACTCTAACTGCTGAATATTTTTTATGTTTTTGTGTGGACAAATTCAGAACCTATAAGGTCCCTGTAACCTTTTTTTTTCAGTGAATTATATATACACATATATGTATATATAACATATATATATATATATAAAACATAGTGGCGGTCGCCACTAAGTAGTTATAGATAGGACCTGGTTTCTACAGAAAAAAATACTTTCTGTTTTGCTTATAACTTTGGCACCATTTGATCAATCTTCATGACATTTTCCAAGAAAATATGACGCTCAATTCTGCATGCGTCTGGAAAGTTTGGGGTGATCTATCAAGCGGGGGCCAAGAAAAAGGAGGTCCCAAAATGCATTTTCCCATTAATTTTCCATAGGAATTTTTAACAGCGATAGCAGACAAACCATTGAACGGAATTACACCAAATTTGCCAGAAAGGTAGCTCTTTGCCCAGAGCCCTTTTTAGGGTCGAGCGCAAAGCGCTCTGTCCCTGGTGTAATCTCTCTGTGGGCTTTTAACCACGCCCATGTGAAGCCCATCAGTTTGGCTGGTTCGTAGGCTTGCCTTTTAAATTTAGCTTGATTTAATTAGTGAAAAGCATGCATATGTCATGCCTTTTCCAGTGTTTAGCCGGCCTCAAGTGCACTGGCCGACTACTGAAAACATATGAGGATCCATGTTTTCTGCACTACGTTTTCTCTTTATTTCATAGGCAGTGCTATCTCGCTGGGCAGTAGTATAGTGCTTTGCATGACATCGACCCTGTTACATGGATATTTGCACTTTTGCCGGTTGCATGGATAATTGCACTTTTGCCGATATATTTCACTGCGAGCAAACGTATGTTTCCTTTTGTGTGTTTGCTTTGCGCTCATGACGGCTGTTGCTCGCTTATGTGAAACTGTTTTACTTTTTAGTTTATGTGGCAAGAAAAGTCCGGTTTGGAGTTCACAACGTTAATAGCTTTAACTCGAGCAAATGCAAGACCCATTGCATTGCAAATGCATGTTTTATTTGGTGTTAATCCGTTCAGTAGTTTTAGAGAAGTTAAAGAAAATTTTAATTTGTATATATAGAAATGCAAAGGATTTGTGACCCCTTCCAATCTCATGCTGAGATTGGCTGCCAACAAGGAAGTGTTGGCAGCCATGTTGGGACTCGGCATTAGCCGAGTCCCAGAAAAAATGATGAAAAAAAAAATGGGGCCAGGGTAGGGACATCCTGACTCCTTAGCTCTGGTGGTGGGGTCCTAGAGGGAACCACTTTAAAAAAATATATGTTGCCGCAAATTTGCAATGGGGTCATGAGTCTGTAGCAATTTGTTTTTCAAAAATAAAGCACTGGCTCCCGTGCTTCTTAATACCTAAGCCCCTGGATGGGCCATGTCCTGGGGGCATTGATATTTGTAATGCGCCACCTTCCCGGGGCGTCAATGTAATTTAATGCGGGGGCCGCATGCACCCCGCAGCCCCGGGGACCACCACCTCCCTGGGCCTTAAATGTCATTCAATGCAGGGGCACACAGCCCCACCCCCACAGCCTTGGAAACTGTTACCTCCCCAGGACTATTATGAAGTTCAATGCAGGGGGCTGTGTGGCCCACCTGCTACCCCAGGGACCACAGCCTCCCTGGTGCATTAAATTAGTTTGATGCATGGGGGCACATGCCCCCCCCACTGACCTGGGGACTGCCACCTCTCCAGGGCTTTTAGGTAATTTGTTGCAGGAGGCCATTCGGCCCCCCCTCTGTTTCAAGGATCACCTTCTCCTCAGGGCATTAAAGTAGTTTGATGCATGGGGGACCACAGGAATCCCTTCCCACCTCAAGAACTACCTCTTCCCTGGGCATTAATTTATCTTATAACTTATTCGTAACCTTTGGTTTTTTCATGAAATGTATATATATATCAAAATTTCAAATAAGCACTATCTTTTCTCCGGACCAGCAGCATGGCTAAGTTCAGTTTAATAATATATAATTTTATTTCATCCTGGGTATACCGATATCCATTCAAAGAAGGGCAAAACACAATAAAAGAGACGAAATATGGCATCCATTTTTACTCCAAGTTATAATAACTTCAGAATATACTCTATTTCACTTTCCCCTTTGCTTATCTAATAATCACATTTAAACAGAACATCGAATTAACATGATTATAATAACATTTTATAAAATTCTCCTTATTACTTCTTACATGTCACATATATGTGTGTGTGTATATATATTATATGTGTGTACATATATATATTTTTTAACATAAAGTACGCTACACTCTGAGAACTTCATTTCAGCAATTTTATTGTAGAACATTATTGCAACGATGTGTTTCAACTAAACTGGGCTTTATCACAGTTCATCATCAGTTTCACCCTGATCTACATTTATGGGCTTACCACCCCTTATGAGGCATTCTGGGGTATGTAGTTCATAGTGTACTAACAAGACAACAACAGTTGAATGTTTGTGCTACTGTGTCCAAATATTTACAATCTGTGACTCGTCTTATGCAGTGGTTGTTGATACTGTCATACACACAGTACACATTATATTGTGTACCTAATGAGCTTATCCTAACTTATCTCATATTTAGATTCAGTTATAATAAATATGCAGCATACTGTAACATGAGAAGTTAAATCACACCTTTTATTGTGTGTTTCACTCATTTATCATTGAATAATTCATCATGTCAGTATATGTTGCTATGACCTAACAATAGGTAAGGTAAGTACCATTATATGTACAGCACGTTATTTGTCTGTCTCTCATTGTATGTGTGCCAGATATAATCACTTTATGTATTGGGACATAATGTTGAATAAGTGAGGTACTTGATTTCTAACTGACATGGCATTTCCATCATACGTTTAGTACACATTAATGATAGATTTCAGAAAACATCCTCATGTTACAGTGTCCGTAAGATATGCATATTAATTACCTTACAAATGTATTAATGTTCATCATTACTGAGTCCAAACATCTTAACTGGATGATGTACTTAGACTCAAGTTGTCGTAATGCCAATGTGTGATTGCCACCATGCTCTTGATGTGGTATTATGTCAATGCCATAGTATAACAATGTTTTCCAATCATTGTCATGAGATTGGACCACTTGTTTAGAACTGCATATGCCATATCTTTGTGTTTGTTTACCTGATTGTTATGATCTTATCAACGTAATGTACAAGATTGCTCGTAATTCTCAATATGTGGTGTATGTTATTGAATGCATATGTGTGTTAAAAAAACCATATGCAGCACTAAATATATGCTTAAGAAAAGGATATTAGATCATATCCAAACTGTGTAACACAAGGATATGGCATATGTGATTGCTAAAAAGTGGTCCAATGTCATAATAGGGATTGAAAAACATTACAGTACTATGACATTGATAGGAAATGCTTTTTTTGTTTTGTTCATAACCTTGGCCCAGCTTGACGAATCTCCACAAAACCTCCCTAAAAGGTGCTACTTTTTGACTATTGGTTCGCATGGAAAGTTTCAGAGCGATCCATCAAGCGGGAGCTGAGAAAGAGGAAGATCCTAGAATGCAAAATCCCCATACATTTTCAATTGAGTTCTTTAGGCAGGGCTATATCAAAAACTGCTCTATGGAATTACACTAAATCTAGCAGGAACCTAGAACTTGGTTCACAGATTGTGCTTTTTGTGATTTGATGTAAATCCATTCAGTAGTTTTTGAGAAATTCAGGTTTAGAAATATTTGTATATGTGGACGGTTGGGTCTTCGAGAGGCTTGGGAGAGTCTCACAGGAGTGCAATTCTAACTGGCCCATGGCATTTTTTTTGTCCTTGGGCCATCTTGCTCAGGTGGGCGTCAGACTTCAGTGGGAGCCTAACTATAACCATAACTACCTTTGTTTTTTTCAATTAATTTGTAAGGGTTATTTTTAATACAAACGCAGATCTTTCTTATCACATCTAACTGTAATGTTACTTTAACCTGTTACTTTAACCTTTAGTTTTTTGTTTTTTTCAGTATATATATATATATATAATATAACTAATAATAATAGGGGAGTGGGCACAGGGCCCCACCTCCCCACCTCCCTAAGCCTTATTTGGCCCTGAGGATCCCGTGCTCTGGGGTGAAATGTCATAATAAAAGGGGAGAGGTTGTGTGACCCCCATTCCCCAGCCTAATTAGGCCACGAGAACCCTATTCCCTGGGGTTGAATTCTAGTATTAAAGGGAGGGTCTGGGCTGTAATAGGTCCCAGGGACCCATCCCCTAGTGCTGAATTCTATTGTTAAGGAGAGGAGGGCATGTGGCCCCCTCCTCCAGCATAAATTGACCCCAGGGTGACATCTTCCTGGGCAAAATACATTTAAAAACTCAAGAAGGGCAGCTTGCCCCCCCACCCTGAGCCTTATTAAGCCCCCAGGACTCCATCACTGGGTCCAAATGCAAATAAAATGGGAGAAGGCGTGCAGCCCCCTTCCCAAAGCCTTCTTTGGCTGCAGGGACCCCATTCCCCAGGTCTAGACGTGGGTGCATCCAGTTTTTTACTGGGGTCATTTCATTGATGGTAGTCTAATGATATGGACTGGCTCTATCGGTCAATTTACAATTTTCGGAATATTTGAATGATAATCCATATAATCTCAAATTTACCCCAAATTATTACACTGAAAAAATTGCTTTCTGGTTATGCAATTTTACTTTAAGAAGAACAGAATTGAGAGGAAGCTGCATAGAAAAGAAATATCATGTAATTCAGTACTTTTGTTCCCATTGAGGGAATGCAACTTTTTACTTAACCTATGGCAGCAATAGCATCAGGTTTTGGAAGTGGGGTGTTGTCGAGATTTGAGTTATTGGATGGGTTATTGGTCGAGAGGGGATGGAAGCCTCACTCAGGCAACAACCACAATCCTTGTGAGGGTGAACCACAAAAGTCCCTTACCCTCTGGTAGCTTGTCACAAAGAAGTAATTCTTAACTTAAAGGCAATGTGTAAAGCTGCACACAAACAGTAATAACGTGAAAAGCACAACAGAAGAGAAATCCCAAACCAATTTTCCAACAATAGAGTACATTTTAACAAATAAAATGCTGCCAGAATGACAGAAATCCTATCAGTTAAACTGGAGACATTCAATGTTAAATTATTAAGTAAAAATAGCACACAAAAACACAAAGCACCACTCACTGTCATCTGGTTGCACTAGAGCAGAGGAAAGTCCCAAATAAAGGCCAAATACAATGTGATGTGGGTTAAATACATGGCCTAGGTTAGTTCTGCTTAAAAGCTACTTTCTGCGTGCAGTGCAAAAAGTTTTGATCATGCTGGAAGAGGTTGTGAGGACGAGGCTGAGCATTGCAAACAATCAGCACTGTAGTGCAAAGAGCAGGTCATGTGTCTCGGCCAGTCTGCACTGTGGCATGTGGGGTTCCTCAGGGTTCATCCCTGAGCCTCATGCTGTTTAACCTCTAAGTATCCCAAATGTCCAAGCTTATGCAGTCCTTTGGGCTGAATGGTGTATCATATACTGACGGCACTCACATAACCTTGTCTATCTCGAAAGACACAAATGCCATTGCGACTAATTTCAATAACTGCATGAAGGCAGTTGAAATGTGGATGGACAAGAATTGTTTAAAGCTCATTGGTGATAAGACAGAGGTTCTGATTTTTGGGAGCCAACCGTCTGTTTAAAATAGCAACTGGTGGTCAAAAATGCTGGGCACTCTACCCACTCCAACGGACTCAGAGAAAAATCTAGGAGTAATCCTGGATAGTGAGTTGTCTCTGGACCTCCAGGTTAGTTGAATGGTGACAACTTGCTCTGGATTATCAAAATGCTGCATAAAGTCTTTCTGTTCATCCTCCTTCCAGTACAGAAACAATTAGGCCCGTATTTATACTTTTTTTGCGCCGCATTTGCGTCGTTTTTTGACGCAAAAACGGCGCAAACTTGCAAAATACCATTGTATTTTGTAGGTTTGCGCCGTTTTGCGTCAAAAAGCGCGCAAATGCGGCGCTAAAAAAAGTATAAATACGGGCCTTAGTTGTCAAGCTTATTTAATCTAGGACTGATTATTGCAATGCACTTTACTTTGATACCAACAAGACAACGCAATAAAAAATGCAAATTGTGCAGATTGCTGCAGCAAGCCTAACCTTGGATATCCCTAAACATCAGTCGGTCTCCAAAGGACTACTTATACTTCACTGGCTTCCGGTGAAAAGTGGCATTATGTTTAAAGCTCTGTACAATGTGAGTCCTAAACGAATCAAAACCATGTTTCAATACTATATCCTAATGAGAAACCTTTGCTCAGCAGATCATATTTGGGTTGTTGTCCCCAGAATTCGGAACAAGAAATGGGGAGGCAGAGCTTTCTCAATTGCAGAGCTAGACTTTTCAGGAAGGCCTTACAGACCTGGCTTTTTTCCATGTAAAAGGGCTAGCTTCATCTGTGCAATCAGGATCCATCCTATGGCCCAGTGGTATTTCAGGACTAATCTTTTAGCATCTTGCTACCTTAGGGCATTTGTGCACTCATGCAAATCCATATCATATCACTGTAGCATGAACAGCCAATCAAGAGTTACAGATAGTTGCTGTAGCTTCACACTCGCAATCACCATGGGCTATCCTGGCTGTAGAATGAAATGTGAGTCTTGCATTGCTGGTTGTCACTTCTGGTTGCTGTTGAGCCAAAGAGTAGGTCATCGCACATGTCAGAGTTTTGGCATGAATAAGGATCTCAAACTTCAGAATCTTCACCTTTCTTTAGGATGGGCACACCCTGATGCCTGCCATGCATCCAGGACCTGTGGAGGCACCTCTTGGAGATCAGGGCTCACTCTAGCAGCAGCCCCCAGGGCTCGGGCAAGTCGAGTTGCAGGTCAACTAGGCAGTTGCAGGGAGGCCTCTGAAGCTTGTAGTGTCACTATAACTCACACAGGAGGTCACCCAACTGATCCTTAGAGTCACTCTGGATAGCTTTGGATGAAGGCAATTAGGCTCAATTTTCCTTCTCAGACAGCTAAGCAGTCCTTCAAGCAGCAGGGCAGTCCTTCTTCAGCAACTTGCACATGTCCAGGAGTGTTCTGAAAATTGGCTTTGTGGGTCAAATACTTATACAAGATGCCAGCCTTTGTGTGGATAGACTCCCTGTTCTACTCCTACATCTAGTTCTCAAACATTCTTCCCCTTCCCCTGTTAAGGCGCCAAATTGTGTGGGGGTGAAAAAAGATAGGGCAAGTATGGAGTTAGTGGTATAATCTTGTGTTCTTAGATGAAGTGGTGTTTCAAGCACTGCTCTCATAAATTCACATCCTTCACCTTGCTCATCTATCGGTAACCTGCAGTGTTAGCATGTGGTTCAGCAATTCAAAAGGCGTGTACGCATTGAGGATTCAAGGTGAAGGATGTGAATTTATGAGAGGAGTGCTTGGAACACCACTTCATCTAAGAACACAACATTATACCGGTGAATTATGAGGATGTTTGGCTGATTTAAGGATAATTGATCCTTGGATATTTTGAATAAAGCCTTGAAGAAGTCAAAGCGAGTATTGTTTGCATGATGAAACACGTGTTGGCTGGAATTGAAGAATACATCCAATAAAAAAAAGTGGATCTGTTGAAAATGTGGATACGGATAAAGACTATAATCATTTGTTACGAGGGCCTTGGATTGTGTGTATCATTTTCTTCCTTGGAAAAACTTGTGGTGGAGTGGGGTGTTTTCTTCCCTTCCAGGAGCACCATGGAGACTTTGTTGCTTTGAGATTTGGGGTGGGATACTGTGAGCGCCATCCCTAGTAGACACCCTGTCAGATTTCTTTACAAGTCTGGAGTTAGGTTCCTTTACAGAAGGCAAAGCCCTTTGAAGTGAAGGTGAGGCTGGGTACAGCCCCTCGACAGTCATCCTGCCTGGATGGTCCTTCATGTCCACACCTAATTCTCCTTTTGTTACTCTCTGGAAGTAATACATGAACCCTAACAGCAGAGCCGTTGACAGTCATGTGATCCAGAAAACTGGCAGAAGGCACAAATGTTTGGGAGAAGAATTTATGAATCACAGAGCCGAATATATTATTTAATAATAATTAAAATGGTTTATTAGAGATCTTAATTACCATGGAAATAAAACGCATTCCTCCAAAATCACTTAACAGCTTTCAACAATTGAAGGTCTATTCCAATTCCCCTAGAGAAAAAAGTCAAATACATTTTAAATACATTTCTGCTAACATCTAAACAAATATTATTTCCATAAAATGGTTGAAAACCATGGGATTGCTGAACTATGCATAGAGTGGGTTTTAGTATTATTATTTCACTCATCTCATTCTATTGAATATTTGGTGTATCATTCTGCCTTCTAGGAAGTGCCCGTGTTGGAATGCATGATGGTCTAGTTTGCATTCTAAAGTACACTGATTCATCACACTGCTTGTTATGTTCAATTGCTTTACTCCAATATGCATTCTATAAAAAAAATAAGTCCTTGTTTGCTATTTTGCTACAAAGAGAATGGCTGACTTTAATGTGCTAAACAAATCACTACTGTTTGTATCATTCAATAGCATCTTAGAACATTTCCTGTGTAATGACATACTTTATTTTAGTCTGAAGCGCTCTAGTATTCCTTTGCGTGGATACTGCAAGTTTCCTAAAAGATGCACTGACAAAGCCAGTAGGTCTAACTTTAATGTGTCATTGATGTGCAATCTTCCTGGAATGCAACTGAAAGACTCAGCATGGCTTCCATTGCACCAGAAGTTTGCACCATCTCTAAGTAATTCTGCCCAATAAGAAGCTCAGCTGGTGATCAGCAACTAATTGCTTTCCAGTGTGGTCCCATTTCAGGCAGAAAGGGCATGTGAAGCCTGGAAGTCCCTTTGACTACACAAGTAAAAGGTTAAAGACATAGCAGGCATTAAACAATGTGTAAGAAGAGTGCTGTTGTCAGGGAATAACTCCTGCACCCTCCCGGACGGACAGTAAGAAGGACACCAGATGCTCAGGAACAAACAGAATATATTTGTAGGTACCAATGCTTGTTGTCCATCCAAGGAAGAAGAGCAGCAGCACACAATTCTTGTGCATATAGTGAGCCCCCTTCGTGCTCGATTGGTCAGTGTAAAAGCCTTATATACTATGCAAGAAAGCACACAGCCACCACTGAGTACTACCATAAAGATTGAAATGCAGAGAAAGCCTGGGAAATGTAAGGGCAACGGCAGCCAGTATAGTTTTCTGTGGGATAATTGGTACCAGATGTTTTTGGCCTAAGAGCAGACAAAAAGGAAGGGGAATGTCAGAAAGGAGTGAGAGCCTTGGTTTCGGGCTGCAGTGTATGCATGAAGGGATGAGGGTTGAGCTGGGGAGGACTTGGAATGGCAGCCTGTAGTGAGAGGCAACATAGCTCAGTGGGTTGTGAAGGTGCGGATGAGAACTGGAAATAGATACAAAGTAAATACATATAGATACATAGATAATCTTTATTGCTCGATTAATAAAAACCATTGCAATGTACAAAATCTGAACGTTCATTCTAAACAAATAAGATAAAATCCTAGAACCATGTGAGTGAGTAATGTCATGGTTACTGACCTGGATCAACCTTGGTTAGTTTCTTTTGAACTAGTTATAAAAACCAAACCCACTGCAACAAAATGGGATTGAGTTGCCTTTAAGCCAGATAATGACCGCTAATCTGCAAGAAAGAATGTTGTTTGTCAGAAAGGCAGGTTTTAACAGCTTCTTTCTTTCAGGGCCTAGAGCTGGGCAGGTGCAGAAGGCGTGCAGCAGTGATTCCTGGTGGTAACCACTAAGGCGACAGTTCTGGATGAGGTGTTGCTCTTTCCAGGATGGGCGAGTGTCTTTGGTGTCGAAAAGGCCCATTCAATACAGCAAGAATTGTTTTATTCGAGAGGAAAAGTGTTCAATTAGGTAACGTTGAGGGAATGGAAGCAGATAGGACCCTAGGACTGCCCAGGCGTGCTAGGGAAGCCTTGTCGGTGATGAGAGAAAGCGAGCAAACTGAGAGGTTGACTAATCTCTTGAATTCGGATTTTCCTGCGCCGCTTTTCCAAACGTCTCCCATGGCCAGGCTGTTGATTACATGGTTTAAGTAGCTTCCCCATGAGCCTTTTCTATTACAGATTTGTTGGGCCTGGATTTCTTGCCAGCAGGAGTAAAGTATGGAAGTGTTCTCTGCCAACCGTAACCTCCATGATGCTTTGAGGAATGTTCCCTGGCACTGAAAAATCTGGTATGTTAGGCTCATCTCCAACCTTACCTGGGCTGGAGAGACATTTTTTGGTAAATTGAAACTGCCTTATAGGTTCTGACTTGGCTGCTGTTTAGTGATGGGATCTCCCGGCTCTGTAATACTTCGGTCCCATAAGAGATGTCTGGGAGCAGATGAGCTGACAAAATACTTAAAAGGTGCGACCAATTTGGGCAATTAAGCTTTTTCTTGAGTAGCTTGAAGCTGTAGGTTAATGAATTGGCCTTTGCCTGAATTGACTGCAGATGACGTTTCCATTTCAGGCATGGTTCAAGATGGACTCCCAAATATTTATAAGATTGGACCACCTCCACCTTTTTGTCTCCTAAGAACCAATTGAACGATTTATGTTTTTTCCCGAGGAGCCTCATCAGTTTAGTTTTAGCCAGATTAATTTCTATCCCTTGCTGGTCCATAAAGATTCTGAGTGCCGATAAGCTCTTTTTAAAGCCTCGTGTAGTGTAACTCAAAAGCAAGATGTCGCCAACATATTGTGGGCATCCAATTTTTTCTAGGCCAAGGGCTGGGGGATGACTGTCTACTTTTGCCAACACGCCGGAGAGGTCAGCCAGATATAAATTAAAAAGGAGTGGGTCCAGGAGACAGCCTTGCTTTAAGCCAGAGTTTGTGGGGATTTCTTTTTGTGAGACTTGTGCCATCCCCGAATTTAACCTGAACCCAGGTGTCAGTGTATATGTCTATATAGATAGATGTATTTTTCCCATCCACCAAGTGTCAATAAATATTTAGTTTAATGATCAATTTAGAAAAGGCATACAGGAAAACATGTTTAATTTTAAGAATGGTATTCCAAGTTTATTAAAAGTTCACAACAAGCTACCGAAATACATTGCCATAGCAAAGAGAGATGTTCATCTAGCCTAATCCCGATATCACTCATACTATATACAAGATGTTATTTATCCACAGAATGCAATTATTAAATAATCTATTCTAGTAACAGTTTTAAAGTCAATTCAACATATGTTTTAAATAAGTTAAATAATGAATCATGTGTGGGCAAATATAGCCATATGAGACACAATATGGAATAACACTGTAACAGGCTACTAATTATTCATATTCCTATTGAATCTAGTGATCAACAGAGAGCACATGACTCAAACACTTTAATTAATGGTGCCAAGGAACATCAAACTGTTACAGGTCCCTCAATTTATGATTTAATCCACCAGAAGAGAAAATGTCATGGGATTAACATTGGTCAATACTAAATTGCTGAATATACACACAGAATATAGATACATGATATGAGAAAGTACATTGTTCACCACAATGCACTATTCTTGTTAATTCCAGTGAAGATTTCAGTAATTTAAACCTGAGCTGAACACCTGCTAACTATGGCACAGAGTAGACAGGTTTGATTTAAGAAAATGTGTAAATTATTTAGAAGTACCAAAACAGTTAAAAATGTGTGATTACAACACAATAACTATCTCATTTCAATTTATAAAAATATGTTAATGAATAAAATGATACCAAAGTTACAAACATACAGTAATTGGCACAGGAGATATGAAATTTCCAATTCTAAGACAAAAATAGTGCCAAAAAGTGCAAAACGCCAGCCACGGTCAAAGTCAAAGTTAAGGATGACTGAGGTCAATCACTGGTCTGATACAAAGACTGGGTTTGTCGCGTTCAAAAATTACTTTTTTTCTTAGAAATAGTTCTGGATGTCAATAGGCCATTGATTTGTTAGTCTGCATTGATGGCAACAAGTGAAAGCTGAAGTAGGATTAATGGCAATGAGTTGCAGTAGGACGGGATCCTGATGAAGTCGAAAACAGATGTGGGAGACGTTTAAGTTCTTACACCCTGGCAGTTATCAGTTTCAATTGAATCTTCCTCTCTGGCAGCAGTGTGGAAGCTGCAGGAGCTACAGCAAAGTTAATGGCTACATGGAGCGGGATATAAAGCAAAAGCTACTGTGAAGCCATGCCCAACTGCAATGCACTTTTGGTGAATCAGCTAGAAGGTCAGTCCTTGTCCCATGATGATCCTCCAGGCAGAATTTTAGCAAAAAGGTTCTAATTCAGAACCTTCTGGGGCCCGCAGGAGGAGTACACTCTGACACCAGCCGGGTGTCCCGGATCCTCAGGAACAGTACTTGGGGGTCAGGGCTCCATCCAACAGAAACGGTCAGCAGGATACAGTGCAGGTCCAGCTGTAATTGGTCAGCTTAGTTCATTTGAGAAAGTGGATTTCTTGAAGCTTTTGTATTTCTCTATCTTAATAGGTCACTTAACTGATCTTTGGAGTTCATCTTCTTCTCCTGATTAGAAGTGTGAACAGGCCCAGGCTTTCAGGTCTCATCACAGGTCTCAACAGAAGGTGCTGTCCTTCTGTGTTTCACATGTCAAGTAGTGTTCTGACAAGGGTACCCACGGGTGTCACATTTATGTCTGGCAATAGCATGTTGGTGAGGTTGACTCCTGACCCCTTCCAAGCCAATAAGGAAAAGGTTCCAAGGAGTAACCGTAACCCTTCCCATTTTAGCAGCAGTTCCTCTGCCTTTTACTGCAAGCAATCCCACAAATATCCATGGCAGAACATTTCCTACCTTGTGAAGAGGTCCTGTGCCCACCCTAGATGATGTGGCTGAAGAAATGAGCCAACCTTCCCCTGTGGTCACATAAAAATGGTCCTGGGAGGCAGCTCCTCTCCCATTGGGAATGGCGCCTGGCTGGCTAAAAGGACAATAGAAGAGGCGGGCCCAGGTGGCAGCTACATCTGCCTCTGATAGTGCAAGTCCCTTTGAAGATAATTAAGATCCTTAGGACTGCCCAGATGGTCTTCCTGTCAGAGGAACAGGACACCTGAACCACACCAAAGCCCTTTGTCTCAGATGTAGGAGTCAATTCATACCTCATCAGGGAGCTATTCCGCTTCTGAGTGACCGTTGGAAGCTTGTGGAAATAGGCTTCGAGAGGCTTTAGGCACTACAAATGTGTTAAGGGACTTGCAACTGACCTTGCTGCTGTGCCTCCTTGCTTTCAGTTCTTTTCCGCAGCTGTATTCCTGATTTCTGTGGCCTGAAGAGTGATGTGGGTCCCTAAAGAGCAGCGAAAAATAGCACCACAGGAACCACACCAGCACATAGATGCCAACTAACTCTAAAGTAACCCAGGGTTTATTCCATATTGAATGGGAGCAAAACCCAGCTTTTACATTTTTACAGTGCTCAAAATGGCTCACAGTTTGGAGCCTTGGCCCGCTGGACACAGAGAAATAGGCACCCTAAGAAGATTTTCTTAGCACAAAATGAACTCGCAAATCCAAAAATGAATGCAAGGATGCATTTTGCACAAAGACACTGCCCAATACCAAATGCACTGCTGTACATACCCCTAGGCGCCCTTACTTATTCAGCAGTAATCATTGCAGAGTATGTAAAATTACCGAGGGATATGTACTGTGGCATATATTCTTCAACTGCATACAGTGGTTACTAAACAGGACCAGAAGAGGAAGCTGTCCTTCTATGTTTAACAATCACTGCAAATTAAACTTTAATCTGCAGTGGTTTTTAAATTTAGAGGGATTTTTCCCTCTTCCAGCCCTGTCTAAAAACCAAACACTGCAAATTAATTCCACCGTTAGTGGCAGAATTTACTAGTAGTTTCATGTTACAAGCATAACGCAGAATTTTCAAAATTCCTCTGATCCCACCAGCGGAAGTAATAATGCCATATAGGCCTAGCATGTGGGCCTCGTCTGGGCCATGGGTTGGGCCATCTTCACCTGTCATTGCTAAGAACAGGCTGGACTAGGCCACCCCCTTTGGTCCTTCAGTTAGATCCCTCTGTATGTCAGATACTTTGGCCCATATTTATACTTTTTGACGCAAACCTGCGCCAGTGCAGGTTTGCGTCAAAAAGTTTAACACCGGCTACCGCCATTCCAACGCGCCAGCCGGGCATCATATTTAAGGAATGACGGTAGCCGGCGCTGCGGCCTGGTTAGCGTCAAAATAAATGACTCTAACCGGGCAGCGGAGGCGTAGGGAAGACAGGGGGTTGTGCGTCAAAGAATGGTGCAAGTCAGGTTAGAGGTAAAAAAAAAGACTCTAACCTTACTAGCGTCATTGTTTTGACGCACAACCCCCATGGAAATGACTTCTGTCTTAGCAAGGGGTCATGCCCTCCAGCCTAATGGCCATGCCCAGGGGACTTCTGTCATGGGCATGGCCATTGGGCACAGTGGCATGTAGGGGGGGGGCCCAAGATAGGCTCCCCTATGCCACCTAAAAAAAAAAAAATACTTACATCTACTTACCGTAGATGGATCCCTCCATCCATGGGTGTCCTCCAGGGGTGGGGGGAAGGGCACCTGTGGACTGCTTCCATGATCTCCCACCATGGAAATGATCCCACATGTCCCTTAACGCCTGCCCTGACCCAGGCGCTAAAAAATGGCGCAAATGCGGCTGGGCGCCATTTTTTAAGGCCCACCTCCTCCCGTGCGTCAAAATGACGTGGGAGGATAAATAAGGCGCACATGCCTTAGAGTCATTTTTTGCACTGGAACGCCTACCTTTCACGTC
Organism: Pleurodeles waltl; assembly: GCF_031143425.1. Taxonomy (NCBI): domain Eukaryota; kingdom Metazoa; phylum Chordata; class Amphibia; order Caudata; family Salamandridae; genus Pleurodeles; species Pleurodeles waltl. Next base: position 797,450,847 of record NC_090443.1, on the reverse strand, counting down.
ATTCACGTCCAAGAAATGACTCAAACACCATAACTTTGGCACTGGGCGGGTCTAGCGGCAAAGTATAAATATAGAGTTAAGTTTGCGCCGAATTTGCGTAAAAATTTTTTTACGCAAATCCGGCGCAAACAGAGTATAAATATGGGCCTTTGTTTGCTACATTTTGCTACAGATCCTGGACACTGATCTCACCCTGAAGCAATACATCTCCAAGAAAAAGAGAAAAGTCCTGGTGCAAGCTCTATCAACAAAAATAAGTGAAACAGTTTCTGTGAGAAAATTACTTTAGATTTTCTGTTCAAGCCCTCATCCTCTTGCAGATGGACGAGACAATGCCCTGTTTAACATCTTTTCAAAAACTTGCTACACTGGGCTCATTTAAGGCTATAATATCCCCCAAAGTATGCATCATCAAGAGCTTCAGGAATTATGACCACATCATCCCCACCTCACTGAAACTCCACCCACTCTTTGTATAGTACATCAACAGCAATACATGGCTACAAACAGATGATTGCAGGGTAATATTTTTGATTTGTAGATGTCCAGCTATAGATACGCATGCTCTGCAAAGCAGTTACTTCTTATTACCTCTTGGCTTTTTTTTATAGTAATTTGGATCCTTCCATGGCGCAACATAATACATGTAATAGTCCACTTTTGCTGTTGTACCGTAACATTATATTCTTATCTTCTAATAGACTTAAGGTCTTGTTTGGTTTGAAGGATAATGACTGACAATATTTAGGGAACTGGATCAGAACTCTGAATTGGTCCCCCTCGCATCTACTGCTGCCTACACTGCCTGCTTTACCACTACTTAGCTCTCATTTACACCTGCAATCTCAGTCTACTTGGTATCGTCTTTAGGATTAATTAGCACCAAGGATTTGCTCAATAACAAAGATGCTCAGGAGATAGCATCTGTACCTGGCAGACTATTCAAAGACAAGCAGCTTTGTTAAACGTTTACCTCTAACTCTGTGCCTGTTGAGTTGGACCCGCTGATTATAAATTAAAGCTGCTGAGTTGAAACATGCAGACCTATCTTTCAAACTATAGACTGAAGATCAGTCCACTTTTCTTAGCATGTGTGACATTGTTTTATTGCAAGAGGCCTTGTTACTGCATGATATGTCTTTTTGGATGGTTACATGTGTTATGATTTTCCAGCATTGCAAATTCCTTTTGGTTTGGAAAATTTTGTCTGGCTGCCTATTTTGAAGTTTCTATTGATTGCAACATGCAGATGCTTCCTAATGAGGGGGGACATTTGCAGGCTTTTGACCTGAGATGGCGGTCCAAATTTGTGCTCTCTGTCTAAATGGTAATGGTGATTGGTAATCCAAGATTGGCATATTTGATTTACTAGTAACTCCCAAGTAAAGTGCACTAGAGGTGTCCAAGGTCCGTAAATCAAATACTACTACTTGGCTTGTAGCACTGATTGTGCCACCTACATGAGTAGACCTGTATTCATAGCTCAGATCTGCCACTGTGTGTGTAGTCGTGCACTGTCAATTCAACCTGGCAAGGGTACCCACTTGCCAGGCCTAAATCTTCCCTTTTACTACATGTACGTCACCCCTAAGGTAGGCCCTAGGCAACCCCATGGGCAGGGTGCAGTGTATTTAAAAGGTAGGACATGTACTGATGTGTTTTACATGTTCTAATAGTGAAATACTGCCAAATTCGGTTTCACTATTGCAGGGCCTATCCCTCTCACAGGTTAACATGGGGACTGCCTTTAAATATCCTTTAAATTCAGTTTCCATTGGGAGCAGGTGGAGATGCGGAGTTTGGGGTCTCAGAACTCACAATTTAAAAATATATCTTTTGGTAAAGTTGATTTTTGGATTGTCATTTTGAAAATTCCACTTTTAGAAAGTGGCCATTTTCTTGCTTTACCATTCTGTGCCTCTGCCTGCTTGTGTAATCCACATCTGGGTCAGACTGATAGTTGGGCTGTTTGTGACTTCACACTAGACAGTGACATAAAGGGAGCTGGGAAGTGTCTTGCATATCCCTGCTGATCTCCTGGGCTAGAATGGGAAGGGAGGAACTGACACCTGCACCTGAAAGGACTGTGCCTGTCATCACACAATGCAGTCTCCAACCCCCTGGTGTGTGTTTGAAGCCAGACATGGGCAAGGCAGGATCTTGTAAACAACTTTGAAATTTGCCTACTTCAAAAGCAGAAATGGGTATAAGTAGTGGACCTAAAACCCCACACTTTTAGATTACTTCTGGACCAAGAGGAACCTCTGCTAAGGAGAAGAGCTTGATGCTTGAAGAGGACCTTCCACTCTGCCAGTTACTTGTCTGTGCTGGCCTGCTGCTTCTGCATAAGAGGGAAAGTACTGGACTCTGCTTTCTCCAATCCTTTTGGTGAAGTGGCTCCATGGGCTTGGATTGACCTTGCCTCCTGTTAAGAAGTCTTAGGGACAGCAGAGACTTCACTTACCAGCCTTTGTGTCTACTTGTTTTGGATCCTATCTTGCCAGGTGGTACCTACTCCAGTTTCTGGACACCGCTGCAGCCCCTCTAATGTTCTGTGATTTTGTGAGTCCCCAGTGCGTGTCACTGACGTCTGTGACACCCGACTCCGCTGTGCTGCCTGCAACCCCATGGCGTGACCGCAACCTCGTGAGGTCGCCCCACCGTGCCTTGACCCACCGCACATCGACCCTGCAGTGCGCAAGGAACCAATGCTTCACACCAACACTGCTCACCCCCCCTGTGCTGCAGTAAGGAATCAACATTTCTCCTCCCGACTCTGTGCACCAGCTTGTTCCTTCATTACCAAAGGTATTGTACCCTGGGGGTCCATGTGGATTTGTGGCCGGCGCCATTAGCGCCAGATTGTTGGGAAGGACTCAACACAACACTGCAATATCTCTAAATTGAAGCATGTGTGTTTCTAAGTGCTATATTCAAGTTTAAATTTTAAAAAGACATAACTTTGCTTGTGTATGTTGGATTTTTGTTGTTTTGGTCTTGTTTGATTTAGATAAATATTGGCTAGTTTTCTAAACTGGTGTTTTGATTCCTTTTGTGGTGTTTTCAATGTGTTACACTGTGTGTTGGTACAAATAATTTACACGTTGCATCTGAGATAAGCCTGCCTGCCTGAGCCAAGCTACCAAAGGGGTGAGCAGGGGTTATTTGAGCTGTGTTTCTCCCTTACCCTGACTAGAGTGAGGGTCCCTGCTTGGAGTGCAAACTGACTACCAAGTAGCGACCCAATTTTTAAGAATCCCTAATAGAGTGATTAAGCTTGCATTTTCCCCCAAGCAGCCTGTCTCAAAAAAAGATTCTGGATGCAGACTAGTATGGAAGTTAGCAAACATGGCCCTAATCTTGCACAAAAATATGGTTAGAAACAGGGACTTGATTCATTTTTGCCTTTCTATTGAAAGTGATCCAATCACTATTCTAGGCAGCTTCTGCAAGCTAAACTCTGATATTAGGGCCCTGCTTACTGGTTCTATTAGTAATGGATCTGACCTCAATATGTTGTGGTTTGATAAGTCATACAGAGCAGCTAATGCTAGACTTAGAAAGGAGTTGAAGCTTATACCCAGAAATAGAGAAGTAATAAGAATTTGCAGGAAGGAATACACAATGCCGTTAAATAAAACAAAGGCTAATCTGAAGTCTGAACACTGGGGAAACCTCGTGTATGCTTGTAAAAGCAAAGATTCCCTGGCCTTTTGGAAGTTAGTACTTGCTTGCCCTTCCTCATGTAGTACTACAAATAGTTTGTGCGTGCAAATGAGCCCTGAAGAGTGGACACATCACTGTTGTAAAATGTGTTGTCCTTATTACTGTGTTTAGGCTATTGAGAATAGATATTCTCCTGTTTTCCCTTATATATCTCATTCTCTACAGACAAAGGGCCTGATCACGAGTGTGGCTGTCCAAGGACTGCCACACTTGCTGTGACTGTTGGACCACCCTGGCGGGCGGATCCACCAGGGGATCACCGTCCCCACCCTGAACATGGTTCTAGATGGGCTGACAGCAGTTTGAGTTTTACTCAGTCATGGAGGAGCTGAGTTCAGCACCGCCTGGCTGATTACAACTCAAGTTTCCACCAGCCTCTCCATGGCGGGACCCCGCTGTGGAAAGGCTGGATGAAAGCCAGTGCCAGGGACCACTGGGGGACCACCTGCCTAGCACCATCTGAATGCGCACTGTCTGCTTTTTTTTGCAGACAGTGTGCTTTCCAATGCTGTGGTATGCTACGATATTGGCCTCAGCTCCCTTAAAGAAGCCAAGACCAATATCGTAACTGACTGGCTGGAATGCATAATGCAATGTTCCCACCAGTCAGCTGGCGAGACCATTGTAACACGCTTGTGGGGGGCACCACCGGTATGATGGTGGCGTCCTCCTGTGAGTTTGGCAATCGGCTTGTCCAACAGTCAAACTCATAATCAGGCCCAAAGTGTTTGAAGCCATACTCACCAGCTTCTCTAAAAAGGCCCCAGGTCCCTATAGATCTATATATAGAACCCCTTGTGTTTTGGGCCACCATACTTGCTAATATTATAAATTCAGCGTGCAAAGTTCGTATACCAACTTCCTGGAGTTCATCTATAACTATACCTGTATTTTAAAAAGGGAGCGTGCAGTAGTCAAAATGTTACCATCTCATTTCCCTACTTGATTCCACAGTAAACATCATTATCTTGGATAAGCTGTTGCTTTTGATTTCGGAGAGTAATAGTCTGTCCCTGGTTAAGTATGGTTTTAGAAAAGTGTTTGGAACAACCAAGCAATGTTTAAATCTCCATATCTTTCTGAGCAAATTTAAGTTTTTAAAACATAGCTTTCCCATTTAGCATTTTTGAACCTATCCAGTGCCTTTGACCGTGTCAATAGGTCAAAACTGTGGGACATTTTAACAGCTTTGGGTCTTGAAGGTGGCCAGGTGATGTTTTTTTAGATCACTGCACCTGGATCTAGTTGCCTCTATGAGACCTGGGGAGGAATGGGAAGGTTCTTATAGCTTTCCCCCTAAGATGGCAGTGGGGGGGGGTGTCTGTCAGTGATGCATGCTGACACCCATTTTATTTCTGCTCTATGTAAATGGGGTAGAATCCATTCTTAAGAATTAAGGGCTGGGCATCCGGGTTGTTAACAAAAAACCCATTCCAACACTTGTGTATGAAGACAACCAACCCTGTTTTGCTTACTAGATGGGCAAACTGCCTTAGTTCAATGCATGTCTCTTTTGTCTCATACATGAAGCATCTTGATTTGGAGACAAATCTCTCCAAACTGTTTTCATGGACTGTGGCCCTATAAGTGTTAAAACCTGCTGTATGAGTATCAATGATAGTAACATTGAGAAAGTAACTCAGTTTCCTTACCTTGGACTGTTTGATAGATCCTCTGTACTGCTAATATGGCAAAAACAGGCAGGCAGTTGGCACTATGTTTTCCCTTTATTTCTTTTATAGGGCATAAGCCCATATGCCCCTTACCTGAGATCCATAAGAGAAAATGCATCCTCTTGCTATCTTATGGAGCAGGTGTATGGGCCTATAGAGATATGGGCTGCATGCAAGTTGAAGAAAATAAAGTCTGCCAATGTATCTTTGGGTTTCCACTGACAACATTGCATTTTATTATTCACCAAGAACTGAGTCTGGATTATGTTGAGAATCTGAGTAAACATGCCCCCATGCTTTTGTGGTGCTCAATCTGGCGTAATTAACAGGCTAGTTTAAATAAGGAGATAATTAAAGACTCTCATGTCCTTATGGGAATAGAATACTTGGTTCAGTAAATCAAAAACACAGCTATTGCTCTTGGCTGCTCTTCTATTTTCAAGTGCCCTTATGATCTTTGTAGGAAGCATAAAGGATGCTAAGGGCACTTTTTCTATCAGATACGAGGGTTCAGAGAGAGGACATAGAAATAATGACTCCCTCTCTGAGTGAATATTGTTTCGTACAAACCTGGCTGTGGGTAGTGCCCTATTTGGACCTGGTCCTGGGATCTTGGGAGTGCATGCTATTGACCCTGTTTAGGTTGGGGTCCATCAGATGGATATTATGTTTTCCTTAAGGTCAAATTGAGACCTCCAATAAATGAATTTGTATATGTGACAAGGTCTCTACCCAGACTTTGCTGCATTTTGTTGTATTCTACAAATGTTATCTCCCTTTTACTCAATGTTTTTAATGCCTCTTTATGCAAGTGGGAATTTACCAAGTGTAGAGTGGCACTGCTTTATCTGCAGCTACTTGCTGAAGAATTTTCAGCTGTGGGTTCAATCTTAATTTTGGCAATATGTTTACGCAATGTAATGCTTTTCTAATCTTATAACCATTTTATTAATTGATAATGCATCATAACTGCTGATATTCAAATTCTTAATCATATGAATGGTAGATCCTTTATTCTTGGTTTTTAACAATATCTTTAGTGTTCTTATATATGCATCTGTATCTTTTATGATGCGCTTTTAAGTTATTGAATAGAGTGTATTGATTGATTTAAGTAGCTTTGGAAGATATTGAATACAAATTTACCAATGGATTGGATCTGTAATACATGTTTTACAAAGCTCAAGAATGAACATTGTAGCTAGTTCCTAACTGGAGTTAACATTATTTAATTTTAATACTAACTTTTAATGTCTTTCTATGGAACAGCTACCTCAACTACAGTGAAAATTCTTTACTAAACATTTTCACTGTAAGGAAATATATGCAACATGAAACGTTTACATGTCCTACTTTTAAACAAATGTATCCTGACATGTGAGCACCTAAGGAGAATTTAGGGATGTTATTTTTGTGGTGGCACTGCATGTGCTGCATTCCACTAGTGATATTTAACTGACAAGCTGCGGGTACACTTTGTATCACATACTAGGTACTTATAGGTAAATTAAATATGACAGTTAGAAATGTAGCCAATTTCAACATTCCACTGGACATCAGTGTCCTACTGGGCAGAGTCCAAGAAACAGCATCAAAGTCTTGCTAAAACATGGGGGTGACCACACAAAAAGGGAGATTTTCCTCCACATTGCCTAACTGTAAATAATTGTAATGACTTGCTCTTTGTTACTGAGATGTGGTGGTATGAAACAGCAGACCACATCCATATTACCGCAATTTATAATCACAAAATGTGATGAAATGATAAAACAATGAAGAAAGCCAATAGGATGTTGCAATTATAAGAATAACTTTGATTTAGTAATGTACAAAGTGAAGCATAACATTTTTGAATATGTTTTGCTCAAACTAAAAATATAGCACACAGCATTCTATAAAAAAATTGTTACATAATCATCCAAAAACACTCTGGGAATTTCTGGGAATTGTTTATTTGTTGTATAGAGCACAAAGCAGCAGCACTCGGGACTATTCAAGAATTAAGATTCAACAATTTGTCAGTTTGTTTCTTCATAATAGAGGAAACATCTTGGACTAACACCTTAACAATCAACTAGTTATAGAGGATGAATCCTCATATAGCGAGGAAGAGACTGAGCCCCTCATTATGAGTCTGGCAGTATTGGGACCGACAGACTCGGGGTGGAGATTGTACCGTCACCAAAGCAGTGGTCCAGCCTCCACAATATGACCCTGGAAGAGCCGCCATGGTCCAACTGCCGGCACAGCCATTCGACAGCCTGACGGTGCCAGCAGTCTTAATTTACCAGGGCAGCATGCAAGCAGCGCTGTGCTCTGGATTTGGAGTCTCGTCTCCGCCGGATTTTGCATGATGGTTCCACTGACACGCAAAGGCTGGCAGAGACGGGGTGCCGCAGGCCCCATGAGGGACCCTGCACTGCCCGTGTACTTGACATGGGCAGTGCACGGGCCCCCATGGACAGTCCCGTTGCTCTTCTCACTGCCCGAATAATGGGCAGTGAAAAGCACAATGGGTGCTGTTGCACCCAACGCACCGCAACATTGCCACCAGCTCAATTACAAGCTGACGTCAATATTGGGGCTGTTTCCCCCTCTGGCCAGCGGAAAACTCCTAATAGGGCCAGCAGGTGGAAAACCGGAGTGGTGGTTTTCTGTCCGAAAGAATTTGGTGGGCGGCCTCCACCGCCAGCCAAACTCAAAATGAGGTAAGCTGCATGGGCAAGCGTGCGTCGGAAAAGTCAGTGGTGCCTTGATTCCTTACTCGCAAGTGAGGCCGCGCATCCTTTATTCTCCGGTCAGGTCATCAATCTGTCATTTTCCTCTCCCGCAAGAGAGCGATGCATCGATTTCCAGACAGGGCACCTCGGATCTGTGCAGGTTGATGATGACTTTGACACCCAGCGACGATATGTGTGAAATCCAGTCACACAATGGGGAAAACGATGCTACGTGGGGTTTGTGTCATTATCAGCTGCTGCAAGCGGGTGTTGCGTTGTTTCTACAGCTGCGATGCATCGCTCTCCCAGCCGCAAAGCAGGTGGTGCATTAAACATTGTCCTGCACGGCGTTTCTAGCTGATCATTGTAAGAAATGTGGTTGTTAGTTGAGGAGGTAGAAGCCCCATTCAGGCAGCACCCACAATCTTTGTCAGTGTGAACCACAAAAGTCACTACATTAGCCTGTGCTTAACCCTTTGGTAGCTTAGCACAAAGCAGTCAGGGTTAACTTAGAGGCAAAGTGTAAAGTAGTTATGCAGTGCATAAAAAGCTATAAAGTGAAAACACAGCAAAAAAAAAATCCAAACCAATTTCGAAAAAAAGAGTACATTTTCGGTAAAAAGACACCAGAACTAGACAAATTCAATCAGTAGAAGTGGATATATGCAATTTCAAAGTTTTGGGTCAATATAGAACCTAAAAAGACAAGGCTCAGCTTGCATCATCTGGTGATGCTAGATCAAAATCTGCCTAAAAAAGTTCCATTTGTGGTCGAGGAGGCCATGAGGAGCAGGAACAACAATGTGGATTGTCATCACTGTTGCACGGAGAGTAGGACGGGCAGCTTGGGCATTCATCGCTGTAACACGAAGAGCCATTCTGACATTGCGGACGGTCATTGCTGGAGAATCTCATTGGCAGTCTTTGTTGTAGAGAGAAGTACAGATCTCATATTGCTGGTCATCGTTGGTGGTCACTGTAGCATGAAGAGTCAGTACCCCAGAATCTTGCATTGGCAGTCATGGTGGGTGGCAGAATCTCAGCGTGAATAGGCCCCGTTTTGCAGTTCCAAAGAACCCAAAACTTCAAGATTTCACATTTCTTCACAGGAGGGGTAGGAACTGATGCCAGCCACAGGACCAGGGCCTGACGAGGCACTTCTTGGGGAACAGGAAGTCACTTTAGAAGAATCAAGCAGGGCCCAGGCAGCTCCAGCTGCAGATACAGGTAGGTCTGGTGCAGCAGGCCATCTGGGCAATTGTAGGAAGCCTTCTGGAGCTTGTTAGGTCCCTGTAGCTCAGCCAGTAGGCCTGCCACTAGACCCTCAGAGTTACTCAGGTAGCCTGGGATGAAAGAAACAGGTCCAGTCTTCCTTCTCAGCGAGCATGGCAGGTTTAAGCAGCAGAGAAGTCCTCTAGAGTACAAGGTAGTCCTTCTTCTGTAATGCCTACTACTCCAGGAGTGTACTGAAGAGTGGTTCTGGAGGTTCAATATGTATACGTGCGAGCCTTTGAATTGGGGAGATTCGTTATATGACCCCCACATCTAGTTCTGGATAGTTATTCCCTTCCCCTGTCAAGGCTCCAAGACGTCTGGGGTGACAGAAGACTGGTGTCAGGTTCCTTTCTGGGTGCTGGAGGAATGCTTTTGAAGTGTAAGTGACTCAAGGCACGGCTCTGCCGAGCCATCCTGGCAGGATTGCCCATCCTGCCCACATCTAGTCCATTCTCTATGAGGACACACACAAACACCGAATGCAGAGCTATTCACAGTCAAGGGACCTGGGACATTGACCGAAGGCACAAACGGTTAGGACAAGAAAATGCCAACTTTCTAAAAGTGGCATTTTCAGAATTGTGACCAAAAATCAGACTACACCATTAAATAGGATATTAAAATACAATTAATTTCAGTGTAACTTCCATATTTCTATCTGCTCTCTGTCAAAAGTGATCACTTACTAAATGTAATAAGTTATCCCAGTGTTAGTCAATAGGCGAGATAGGACTTACAACAGTGAAAAGTGACTTTAGGATTTTAGGATTTTTTTTAATGTTAGCACATGTAAACTTAAGTACACATGTCCTACTTTTTAAATACAACACACCCTGCCCTATGAGCCTTAAGGGCCCATTTCCGTGGTGATTTATAAATATTGGTAAGGAAAGTTTACACCTGGCAAGAAGTTTATTTTGCCAGGTCGAAGTAGCAGTTTTAAACTGCAAAACAGGCTGAAATGACATGCTTGAGACATGTTTTAAAAGGCTACTTTAGTGAAGGGTACAATGAGTGCTGTGGCACACTAGTAGCATTTAATTTACACACCCCGGGTACATGTAATACCATTTATTAGGGGCTCATAAATACATTAATTAAATGTACCAATCAAGTGTAAGCCAATTGTACCAAGTTTTGGGGAGAGGGTACAAGCACGTTTGCACTGGTGAGCAGCCAAAGCGTGCACAGTCCTAATGGCAACAAAATTAGGTTCAACAACAGAAGGCAAAAAAATCTGGAGGAGGCACATCAAAAGGGTCGGGTCCAAAAATCATTTAACCCCTTCTAGCTAAATGAATGATTATAATGAATATAATCAAAACTTCCAGGCAGGCGCAACTTCAAAGTTGAAGGCACATTTTTAAATTAATCTGAGTAAAGAAAGCAATAGCAAACAGTCAACCATTTGTTTATATATCTAGAAAAACTATGGATGAAATGTCCAAGATTCTTAATATATGCAGTTCACTTCCTGCGAAGGAGACCCAGTCACCCCCCAAATGGTTAAAGAAATGAACAGATATGTTATCCCTGTTTGTTTATGAGTATGTCAATAAATCTTTTGAAGCGGTCTTGTCCCAAATAGACTTAAGCAAGTCTGGAACAGTCTTCTTATTAAAAATTATCTTAAGATCCTAATGAAATAAATAATTATCATTCTAACTTCAATGTTCATTTTACTTTTAATCTTTTGAAGATGGCGGCTATTCTACCATAGCAAGATAAACTGACATTTCAGCACTCTGGAAACTAAAATAATTTTGTCTATACAAGGGAACTGAGGCCTTCTAAATGGATAGTCATTAAACTATGATATTTTAGATAACAACATCCAGGTAAACCTTGAATGCTTCAGTAGTGCCATTTCTTGAAAGCCAACTTATATTTTTGAAAGCAGACACTATCCCTTTGGAGAAAAGAGGTCGTTTTAAAAAAATTTAGCTTTCAGGGGATTTGAATGAAGGGATGGAGGTCTATACTGCCTCATATCTCTACATTCACAGTTAGTCCACAGTGGGTCATTACAACGCTCCTGTGTTTTATAGGTTAATGAGGCTGACGTTTGCGCTACCGCATGCAAATAGTGATTTTGTCCTGTTACTGATCAGTACATCAGTAGCAACACAAATTGAACGTCAACTCGTAAACCAGTCGGTGTGCAAAAAACTGACTGGACTGTGACCTGAGCTCATTCTTCTGCACCTACAAAAGCAAGAAACAACTGCCTAGGTCCCTCGGTATGCCAGGCGCAAAGAAGCATGCCTTTGCATAGGGTTCTCTGTACTCCACACTAACACAACCATGCCTTTTGCCTGACCTGCTACCTGCTTGGATGTTATTCCCAACCCCTTCCACCCCTCTTCGTTTACCATTTTCTAATCTGATAGCGCTTTTGTCCATGCGATCCAAACAGATCATATTAATGTTTAATGAAAATTAAGATGGCATGATGTGAAATGCAGTTAGTCAGAATTATGAATATTTCAGTAATGGATTTGGAAACAAATACACATTTTAGTAAAATGATGAAACATTAATGATTCAAAATCTTTCAAAATATCGCATCAACAACATTTTACCACTTCTCCTCTTCGTGAAGGCTGTCTTGTGGCACAGGGGAGATAAAGCAGTGGTCCTCGGGACCCCTTAAGGTCCCTCAGTGGCATTCTAGGTGGTAATTTGGATCACTGAGTAGAGAATATCGTGATACCCTAATATTGTACCGAAAGTGTCAATGACCTCCACATTATTGGCACCCTGATAGTCATTTTGTTACAGGAAAGACGAGGCAAAAACCATTAGATCTATTGTTCAACTCTTCATACCTACAGTGTATAATCCCCAAGGCAGACAGTCAGCATTTTGTATCAATGCTTTATTTTTCATAACAACAGTGCATATTCTTGCTTTGAGCCTCTACACAATACCATACTGTGAAATTGTATCATTCAAAACTCAACCTCGGTGATGGAGGTGGTACTACACAACTAGGGAATCAATCATAGTGATCAGGCACATGGCTGAATAGACCTATGATTTTGTAATTAAAATATGGCACAATTGAACTAGTAAACTGGCTCTTTAGTCACCAGTTCACACTACTCCAGCCCCCCCCCCCCCCATTCAACACCTGCTGAAGTACAGTTCTCATGCAGAAGTGTTCTGCAATGCAGTGACATCACACAACATGCCACAAATAGCACAGTAGGCTTTTTGTACGAAGACGGTAAACAAAAGCTCCACTGAAAACTATTTCTAACGTTCCTGCTGGCAGTCAACCAACAACTCTTTAAAAAATGAGGAATATTATAATTGTGCATTGCTTTACTTGTAAGAGCCCAGACTTTAAGTAAGTTAACGAGTTGTTTCAGCCATTTCCATTACTGATATGGAGTCTTCCTTCATTTTGTTTTGCCCTTGAAGGGAGAAGGAGGAAGGGTCCTTTTGTGATTTTATATGATCGGTGGGAATTTCAGTCGTGCTGAAGCAGGCAGCTGTTATGAACAACGCATGAATAGGAATCTGGCAGGGATGCTTACACCCAAAGTAGATCTGAATTGTGCCCTGTTATGGGGACAGGCAAATTAAATGCAGGCCTCTTTTGATTTGAATCCGTACAAAATTATTTAAAATGGGTCTGAAGACAAAGTCTGTAAGGTACCTCGCCCAGCTGTTCTAGTCATGATTCCTTTGGCGCCAATTATTAGGCAAATCCCTCTTTGCTGCTACAAATTTTTTTTTTAAATGAGAATATAATAAACAGGAATGTTTTGGCACCTTTACTCACTGTACACACCTGCCTTCATGTTTTGCAGTAACATGTGGTCAAAACATATACAGATGCAAGGTGTTATGGCTTTCTTAATTACTATTGATCACGTGACAGGTTGAAAAAACACTGTTATGTAGTGATGATTTAGTTAATTCTAAGTAAAGTACAGTTAGTCATGCCCACTTGATGGATCATTATAGGTATTTTGGACAATATTTGATTATTGCTCCATGTGCTATGTTTATCATTTGGATTGTATGTCACCATGTGGAAGTCAACAATATCAACCTGCAAAAATATCATATCCAAATCTTTGCCAACCATGATATCATCAACGTTGATATATATATGAATATTCCTATCTTTATGTTTAATTAACTCAAATTTTGGTAGTAGATGTAGTGAATGTGATATTTGTTGTCATGTGAAATATCACAGGCAATAAGGTGTCCTCCACCCACCCTCAGTTGTTTAGAGAGAGATTGGACATCAGTTGCCTTTGACTAGGTGCATGTCACATAGTTATAAAAATAATTACAAAATATTGCATAATAGTGACTATTTACAAACACTGGATTGATTACCTGCTCCCTCCCTCTCTGACGATGTCACTCACTGGGTCGGTGACTCTGTCAGTCTCAAATTCAGACACACTTTAACCAGCGGGTTAGGTCAAATGAACGGCATTCCACGCAGAAATTTCATCAAAAAATAATTTCTTACTAGGATGGCAAAAACCTATGTAGCTAAACCAACAATTTATTTTGTGACTATTGAATGGCTGGTAGAATACTGATTAGAAAGCAAATGTTTGATACCTCATTTAGGCTATTCTGATGAGCAGATGTAAAGCAGATTTGATTGACCAATCTTGTTACCTTTCTATGTGCATCAGTTATCTTGAAAACAAAGAGTGAAGATACACAAAACCATTTGTGTTCCTAAAACTCTTCAACAAGTACAAATAGCAAGACTTAGGTCTGCAAGAAAGTCACAAAATGTAATCATGCAGACCTACGTCGTCTTCCCCCATAACTTTCCCTATGACAGCGTAAGAGAAAAAAGGAGTCGACAAGCAAATTAGTTTTACTAGAATTGTAAGAGAAAGGGAACAACGCCAAACCTTGTGGTTGTGCAGGTACAGTGCTTTCCCATGGAGACATAAATAGAAAAGGGAAAAATAGGAAAGAAACTGTTCCATTTCACAAAGATGCTGGCATGTGACAGTGTGCAAGTGTGCCCAGTATGCAATTACACATTTTCAAACACCAGTGCCTCCAAAAATGAACTTCACAAAACTTTCACAGGACTGTGCCTGGAAATCTACAACTGATACAGCTTTCCACGAGTATTGCATAAGTATTTTTGGAATGACTGACAAGGGTGATGCTATGCCCAAGTTGGAGAGCAACTCTGCGTCTAGATTCTGAGGCCCATATTTATACTTTTTGACGCTAAACTGCGCTAACGCAGTTTAGCGTAAAAAATTTTTGCGCCGTCTAACGCCATTCTGAAGCGCCATGCGGGCGCCGTATTTATGGAATGGCATTAGCCGGCGCAAGCAGACCGCCGCTGCCTGGTTTGCGTGGAAAAAAACCACGTACACCAGACAGCGCCGGCGTAGGGGGAAAATGGCGTATGGGCGTCTTAAAATGGGGCAAGTCAGGTTACGTCGAAAAAATCGTCGTAACCCGACTTGCGCCATTTTTTTTCGACGCCCATCCCCCATCAACATGACTCCTATCATTGTAAAGATAGGAGTCATGCCCCCTTGCCCAATGGCCATGCCCAGGGGACTTATGTCCCCTGGGCATGGTCATTGGGCATAGTGGCATGTAGGGGGGCACAAATCAGGCCCCCCTATGCCACAAAAAAAAATTGAAAAATAACAAAAATTATACTTACCTGAACTTACCTGTACTTCACTGGGGTGGGTCCCTCCATCCTTGGGTGTCCTCCTGGGGTGGGCAGGGGTGGCAGGGGGGGTCCCTGGGGGCAGGGGAGGGCACTGTGGGCTCATTTTGAGCCCACTTGTCCCTTAACGCCATCCCTGACCCAGGCGTTAAAAAGCGGCGCGAATGCGCCGTTTTTGGCCACGCCCACTCCCGGGCGTCATTTTTGCCCGGGAGTATAAATACCACGTAAAGGCCTGGGAGTCATTTTTTAAGACGGGAACGCCTCCCTTGCATCTCATTAACGCAAGGAAGGGGTTCACGCTAAAAAATGACGCTCACTCCGGGCACTTTGGCGCCCGAAGCGTCTAACGCCATAGTATAAATATGCCGTTAGTTGGCGTTAGTTTAGCGTCGAATTTGCGTCGAAAAAAACGACGCAAATTCGGCGCAACCAGAGTATAAATACGGCCCTGAGTATCTTAGTATGCTTTTTATTTCTCATTTGCAGACAGTTGTTAGCTATCTGTTGCCAAAAGTCGTATTGTGTGCAATACAAATACCTACAGCAGTTTCTGATCTGCCCATTGCTCATTCCTCTTCTAGTGTATGTCCCTCTCTTGGATCATAGATTCTTTCTGACCTTTTAATTGAGTAATCAGTTTCTTCTTTTGTTTTTTGAATTTCATGGAAATGTATGTGTGTTTTTTGCTGTCTTTGTGGTGATTCCCACCTCACATCCTGCACCTCTTCGCTCCCCTAATTTTTCTCTCTTTAACTTGTCTGTTGCTTCCCCCACCTTTCACTCTACTGTCTGGCATCTCGCCACGTTTTTATGGGTTGGGTTGACAATAAAGCTGTGACCAGATAATTACAGAGTCTTTTCCTCCGGCCTCATGCTAAGATCCAGGGGTAAGTGCTGATTGGAAAGACGCTGTGTGCTTCCACAAAAAATGGGCTTGCCCTCCAAAGAGCTGTGATCTTTTGTTTATTTATCCAGCTTTCATTGTAATGCTATTAAAGTGTCTTATTCAACTAGATAATGTATGATGCTTTCCTCTGGTGGCAGCACAAATGAGAGGAGGGCAGTCATTAACTTACATTGTTTTTGAGGTCTAGCTTGAGAGTACAACTGTAACCTGACCTTGTAACCTACATCTATATTATTCTACACTTCACTACATATCGATTCCCATTCTATGTATTTGAAATGCGTCAGATTGCCAAACAACATTTCTTTAAAGCCGTATCCATTGGAATTGCCAAAGCTTGTTTTTATTTCCTCCCAACTTCTCTATTTGCTCCACCCTCCATGCTGCTTTATTCTGCTCTGGCAAACATGGACAATATTTTACAAGTTCAAAATAGGGTACTTCGAATGGAAATACTTTGAGTCACTTTCTGACATGATTGAATAGATTTTCAAAGATGCATCTGCACAACATATAAAAAACAGATATTTGGGCGAGGATTATAGAGTTTCACTTTCTAGCTTGCCATGAACTGTATTTCCGCAGCTCACCAACTTGAAAACAGATATTTGAGTTAGCATTTTAGAGTGTCACTGTTAATATCGTTTAATCGTAGCACCCAGAGTTCTTTTCAGTGTTTTGTATAATGTGTCTGGTACCCCAAGGTCTAAAGGAGTTACTAACACATACCTAGACACTTAAGTGCATGACAAAGGCCCCTGCAGCTGAGAGTCCACCCTTCAAAGGGCCTCACTTAGCCTAATACTTGTGGATATCTCAGATATAAGATTCCAGTTGGCCCTCATCACATACTGGGGGTTAGCCCCAGCATTGTGTCTTACACCATTGTTGGTGATGTTTTTATGTGGATGTTGTAGCTTCATTATTTCATTGTTATGCTGAGGTTTATATTCATTTGGGACCTTAGAGCATGGGTACGACACCAGCAGATGCACCATATCGCACAAGGGTAACTCACGTCCATGGGTGCCAGCTCATCTATATCCTAAAAGGGCAGATAGGTCTCAACTAAGGGGGAGTCACCAACAATGGGAAGGATCAATTTGCTATAACACATATATTATTGTGTGCATCAGGGGAATCATATCACTATAGGTCTCGACACTGATCATAAATAGTTTGGCTCAACCAAAGGGTCCTGAAGAAATGTTGTTTGACCATATGATGTAATAGAGTATGAAACATCTCAGCCATAGGAGAGGGACCCCAGAACATCTCAGGTTCAACTGGACCTCTCTGTTTTTAATCTTGCCATAGATCCCCAGTTCCAATAAATAAAGGTCTAAAGTCATATGGGGCGTTATAGAAAAA
This sequence comes from Pleurodeles waltl, assembly GCF_031143425.1. Taxonomy (NCBI): domain Eukaryota; kingdom Metazoa; phylum Chordata; class Amphibia; order Caudata; family Salamandridae; genus Pleurodeles; species Pleurodeles waltl. The sequence goes on along the minus strand of NC_090443.1, from coordinate 797,433,483 downwards.
TTTAATTCTCTAATCCAACTGGTAGTACACCCACTATTATCACTGACGCATGAGCCCTTGACATGGGCAGTGAAAAGATTCTGATTAAAGAGCCTCTGTTGAGGGGCCCTCTAGAACTGCACTGCCTGACTAGCATGGTACAGAAACCTATGATGAAGCATGCCACTGTCATGGGTGAGGATTCTTGTCCCTGAAAGAATTTCCTGTTGGGCTAATCCCATTATAGATCATACTATCCAAATTTGGAGTATCTAGCTAAGATGTTCATCTCTTGTCTTTCTGGAATGTCACATTTCACAATTTCATATTCAGGATGGGAAGGAATGTGATGGATCGCTAACACCTCTCAGCCACTCAAATTTAGTATATTCAATATATTCCTATAGTCAGGCACAGTCACTGCATGTCAGTCACAGATGTTAAAAGCAATTTTCAGTCTTACATGGCTGTGTACAATGCCCAGCTAGTAGGACCCTTCTCACATGCCTAGGCACCAACATAATACATCTAGTGGAGCTCCAGGTACCCATAGCATGATAGACCCATGAACCTATATGGCAGATAGGGGGTTGGAAAGATTTCCCCAGGTATTTTTCCAGCAGCAATTCTCACTGTTCTCTGTTTTTCCATTTCACTTGTTCCATTTTTACAACCTATCTTAATATATCCCCATAAACTGGCAATATTTCTTTGAATCTTACAATTCAAGTTGCAGTTGGCGCTGCCCCATGGATGTGAAGCTTTGTTGCAAGCTAATTTTGATCACATCTTTGAAATGGAGTAGATGTTGGTAAGCTCACAATAATGTAATAGAGGTGTGAACGTTCTGAGTTTAACTTGAAGACCCACATATACTAGCTTCATGAACTATGGGTAATAATCTCAGCATTTGTGGGTATTTTTGTAACTATTGCTGCCCCTGATGGCAGGTACACATATCAAATGCAAGTGGCACACTTATATGACAACGTATTGTCACCCCAGGTACAGAGTCATATGCTAAGGAAATAGTCAAATAAACGTATGTACTAACATCACTGTTACACATGCCTTTACATGCTCAGGAGGCTTCTTATCTAAACAAGGACAGGGTCACAGGCCTTGGTACTATAAGCTTTTGTTTACTTTATGCTACATCGATATATACATGAAAACACTTGTTCTTTTCCAATTGGATCTTTCTGACAGACGTAGGAAGCACAATCTTGCACCTGGTCCTCTCCCTCTACCATTACATGCAAACTCTGTCCGCCTTTCTATGCTCAGATAACGTAGATGTATCGCCAGAAATCTACTCCTCATCTCCATTTCATTCCTTTTTCTTTGCATCACGGCTCTTTCCCACTATGTAGGTGTACAACACTGCTCCAATCTAGAATGCATTGTCAACTCTAACCCTTATTTATTTTATTGAGCTTTATGTTTTTTAGAGAGAAAATGTGTTTTCCAGCAGTTCTCCTCCACACAACCCGCGCCCCTGCCCACGACATCTCATCAGTTAAGGTCTGGTGAATTTTGTGGTTAAGAAATAGGGCAAAAAGGGTTAGGACAAGGTGTTCCCAATACCTGCAGTAATTCACCACTTCTCAGGGAACGATTTTAAAGCAAATAGTAACAGGGTTACAATTCAGGATCCGAAATGACCTATTCCCAAAGAATTGGTAATTTTGAGTGCAAGATGAGGATTACCACACCACTTGTAATTGAGACCCGTATATGTTACACATTATTTGTATTCCATTTCCCTTAGTAACGCTCCAGTGAAAGGGGGAAGGTATGTGCAGAAAAATGATGCATAACTTGAGTATTTAACACCCATGCATATAACACTTCCAATTACACACTTTTATAAACTCTGCAAACTTTGAGACACAGCTGGCCTGAAAAATTATCATATTCATTACTTTTAGTCGCCATGATCTTAAAAATAAAAAATATCATCCACTTTCAAAATTGTTAAAATTACTGACTAATTTTTAGCATCCATAAGACTTTGCGATCATGATATATTGACTGTACTTCAAGCAGACATCCCTCCTTGCACTTCTAGCAATTTCATTTTCCATCACAAAGGTAATTGTGTGGCCAGTGTGGGAGAAAGGTCACCACCGGATGCATGCAGATCATGTTTGCCATTTAACAAAGTGTTCGTGGAAACCGATTTGCTCTTTTCATTAGACAGCCCCTGAGAGAATTTACTCTGACCAATTGTTATTAATACGGCTCTAGCTTTGACCTAGAGCCAGACTGGAAGCAGTTCTCTGATATTCGTGACTTACCTACGTAAGTACGTTTCTATCCGGATTGCTTGCCGTTCATGTGAATATGATACAAATTGGATCAGCAAGGACAGGAAAACTGAGATTCGTGACTTTTTATATATGCTCTGTTTTGTGTTGTGCCAATAGAGCCTTTTAATATGATGTGACCCTCCCTGCGGTTCCTTCAGAGCTCCAGATTAATTGCAAATCTATGTAGACATATGGCATGTGTATAGGTTGTTCATAGCAAAGAAGCAGTGAGTCAAAGGCAAAGATACAGTCAACGAGTAAGAGGTAAGCTCGTCTTGAGAGCGTAAGTGGACTTCGTAATGATGTGGTGTTTAAAGAGATGAATCTTCGGATCTTTCTTTATTTGGATCATAGTTGGAGAGGTCTGATGGATACAGAGATGTTGTTCCTTATCCTGGGTGCACACATGGAGAAAGTCCCTGTGTTTCTTTTTCCACATTTTTGTTTCCACTCGGACTGCATATCTGTCAAGAGCCACTGGAGAAGGTGAACTTGCCACCCAGATAGTTGGAGTTTCCAATTGCAATGGTTTTGAAGCTGATGTAGATTGTTTTGAAGATGTGGGTTGGCAATGGGAGCAGTGATATTCCACCAGTGTTGGGTAATGTAGTCATACTTCTTCAGGCCCTTGATGAAGCCCACTGAGGTGAGTCAGCTGCCCTTGGTGATGGACAAATCCGGGAGGCTATAGAGCAAGGCATTGCAACCTTCCAACTAAGAGAGTAAAGGGGCTTAAATGGTAGTTCTAAAGTCACTTTCTGCAGAAAAACTCTTTCACCTTCTTTAGTAGAGTGAGATTTACGGAGCTACCTTGTTTGTCTTGCTGATGTGTTCCTTAAGAGTGAGGTTGGTGTCCAAAGTGATTCAGAGTGACTTGGCATTGGTTAAAAGTTGAGGTGAGGCTCAAATTGGTTTAGGTTCACGTTGTTGAGACAATTTTGGACCAGTTTTTTGTTGTTCTCGGGGAATAGTAGTAATTCGGTTTTGGTGGGGCAGAGCTTCAAGGAAGTCCTGGATATCAAGGTCTAAAGATGTTCAAAAAGTATTTGAGGTCTTGGATCTCTGAAGTGGAAGGAACTATCAAGTGGAGTTGTGTGCTGGCCCTATTGCTGAAATTTGTCTCCTACTGAGCCTTATGTAGAGGTTGAGGATGGCTTGGTCCAAGATGGACGCCTGTGAGGCTCTATGGGTTAAGGGGAATTTCAGGGACCTGGATGTTTCATTTGATTTAACTAGTGGCAGTTGGGAAGATTGGAGGAGAACTGCTGAAGGACATTGCTAGTGAATCCCTTTCAAGACTTCAGGGTGTGGCTGAGCACTGAATGGGCGACCATGCTGAATACAGCTTAGAGATTGAGTGATATCAGGAGACAGGGGCCATCTTCCTGTGTGATCAGGAGGGCATTGCCTATGACTATGAAGTTAGTTGTCTCTGTGCAAAAGTGAAATATGTGTGTTCTACGTGGCACATTTGTTTCCCAGTTCCCAATACTGTGGACAGTCCTGCAGTTAAAAAGTCACTAATTATCTTATAAATCCAATGTATTGGTTTATTTAGTAAATATTTGGCCTGGATGGCGTTTTAATTATGGTGGCATAATCAGAGTAATTCTGGTAATTTTGTGTAATCTTCTGACTATAAATTACTGAAAATTACACTGACTCATGGATTGTGGAGTAAAAGTGCCTACCAAAAACAGAGCACAAGCAGCTGCTGGCTGCTGCTGGCCCTGTTCTGTTGCATTTGACACTATTTTCACGCTGCAAAATGTATTCTTACGTTAATTTTGGATGGAGGGGTGCATTTAGTGCTAAGAAAATAGGGCTAAATGCAGGGTTACGCTCTTCGTCTAATTCTGAGTACTCTTGCATAATGTTGCTGTAATTTCTCATAATTGCACTACAGCAAATTAAGCAAGTTATGCCCACCCCAATAAATATCAGTAAATTCTGTTTAATCTTACTAGGAATAATTATGTGCACTTTACACTCTACCTGTTTTTTTTCTCTAGCAATAAAAATGCGAGAACACAAAACATGATTAATGTCCTTGTATGTTGTAACTCAAAGACAATGTCCAATAATAGATTTCTGAGACTCACTGTTCTTGCTTCTAATTTTGCATGATTTTATAGTCAGAAGTATGAGCATCTGTCAGAGTTACTCCTAAAGAGTTGCCAATATATTTATTATATTAAATCCCTAATAGAGGTTTGCTATTTGTTCAGATTTGGTGGTTTGAGTTGCATCGCAGGTTGCCATTAGGCTGTTTCAGGGTCAAAGCAATAATGTTACAGTGTTAAGCAGTTCTGGTACAACAGCGTGTGTACTATTTTTCACATAACTAGCGGTGCTTAGGGCATATACTCCTTGCTGTACAAGTATATCTCCTATACACATTTGTGCGATCTGATCAAATAAAATCACACTGTTTCTGGGGTTATGAAATGGACTGTGGTGGATTATTAAATAATCAATATGCAGTCACTTCTTGACTTTTTCATGATGCAGAATTGATTAGTTCATTGTTTGTGATGCAGTGCACAAACATATGCTGAGGTATCCAGTGCCTGGTCACTGGTAGGTTTTATGCAGCAAGTAGAGTAGATTGATGTGAGTCCTTGCTTTTTGGAGAGGCGTGTATTCCCAGTAAGGGGTTTTAAGTGATAAGATGATAGTTTGGAGTAATTTGGTGCTCTTGTTTTTGACTTATTGTCTTTTTCTGAATTGTCCTTTCTCTGTGCACAAGTATAGATGTCTAGTTTACTCAGGCTTCAGTCTTGCCAAATGTTTCCTTCAGCTCAGTTTGAAGTATGTGATGATTTTCTTTTAAAGAGGAGCATGACAAGGGCATCTTGTAAGGTCACATCCGTTTAATGTGATAAAAGAAACTAACTGTAATATTTCTCTGCAATTGTAGGCTTTGATTTGGTCCTTTATTGTCTTGTGCTGGAGAACCAGGTGTATAGTGAAACCACTCCATTGAGGAGCCACTGTGCCTTTGGAAGCATTATTGCATGCATTCTGGCTGTGGGTTGATTATTGTCATCTGGTTGATCCAAGGGAATATGGTAATGCTATCCTTATGCTCTCATTATCTATGGGATCAGGTGGGCTCCAGAACTGCTTCTGGTTGATGAATGAACATGTTCTCCTGATTTCTGGGATCAGGTGACCTCTAGAACAAAGCATACTATGGCAAGGATAGATGCCGGAACTTGGCACAGTACCTCAGAGGAGGACTCCAGACAAAAACCGAGTACTCTACATTAATCCTCTAGAACTTGTGAAATATAACAGATGGGGCATCTAGAACAGAACAGCACACACACTGGCAGTCAGAAGTGGACACAATTTCCCATATAAATTCCTTTGAACTGGGCACATTTCATCTAATGGCCCATCAGCTCTGCATACCAAGCACCAGAATTGGCCTCCTGATGGGGGCATAACATTCCTGATGTCGCTTCTAGAATTTCAGACACTATGCCAAACGTAGTTATCATATCACTTGTGCGACATGGAAAATTGTATACAGTCTGCATGTATGGCATGTTCATTCTTGAGATCTGGATACAAAAACCTGGTTGAGTCCATCAGAACTGAACACAATAGGCCATATGTGATTTCCAGCGAGGGACAACTGCAAGGGGTGACTTCCAGACCTGGACAAAATACATCATTAATGGTACCAGACATAATATGCCAGAAATGGTCTATTTGGCCCGACTCACTACTCCAGGATTGTCCTCCAAAAGTTGACACACTCCAGATGGGGTCTTTTTAGCTGGATGTACGCAATACTTACAGTGTGATCTTCTAAGGAGAACTCTAATCTCCAGAAAAGGCCTCACTACTTGAATACACTGCATGTTAGTAGCACATGCTCCATTTTCTGTTACTTCCCATATTCTGCTACTCCCGGCATAACGTATTCATCCCCTGATCCTCTGTATATATTAATCCACTTTAATGTTATCCTACATGCGTATTTCAAATTTCCCAATATGAAAGCAAGCTCCCCATTCTGCTGTTTGTGCTACAAATACTATGTGGTGCGGGCGCTCTGCTACCTGTACTGTGTATGCCGTGGAATCTCCACTACTGCAGCCGATGTATGTTGTATGGTAGTGAAATTTGAAGAAAAAATATTTTCGTTATTCAAAAGTCAGGAATATCAATGGGGTTAATACTTCGCTATGCTTTTTTCATTGTCTGAATGGGAGTTTGACATTTCACACTGTCTCGCTCCTCAATATTGTCATTTTGCATTTGTTTTGCTATCTTAAGTCCCCTTTCCTACTTTTGTGATTGGCGAGTCAGAAGTGGTATTTAGCGTTATTGCTGCTGAACGATTCCTGCCGTGAAACCCTGTGAATTCCTTTTTGCCAGGCTGTAGGGCCTAATACTGACATTACCCCCCAAAATACATGTACCTAAATCTATATATAACTCTAATCAGGCTGTATCAAATTATCCGCAACAAAGTTGTACAGTTGTGGGGTTGTTTTTCTAAACCTTAGAAAAGGAAAGGCAGCACTTGTATTCTTTCATTGGCAGTGTTGCAAATCGTTTCTATAGAGTAGTTCCTATAGATTTTAGGAAGTTTATGAATCTCAGCTGGACACCAAAGAATGGTGTGTCCTGTTACATATTTTTATCTTCGCTATCCACAGCCAGAAAGTAGCTGTATTAGCACCAATATTGTGAATTTTGGAAGAACGAGTCACAAAAACACTTATGAGTATGTGAAGTCGTGCTACAGGAGACCTCTTTTAAGTATTCTCACACACTTAAGAACACTCACACGGCTATGTAAATAAGTTTTGAAATGCCAAACTCATTATTAGTAAAAGTGCAAAGAGAACACAGTGTTTTTTATTTGTGCTAACTGTGTGAATATTCTCTCAGTATTCCCATTATGTTCCTATTTTAGATTTTTCCGGAACAATTGACAAAGAGGTAGGAGTCTGTACACTGGAGTTCTATTTTATGTTCTCAAAAATGCGTTGCATTTGTGAACCATTAATTTTGGGCATCCCCTGAAGCTCTAATAGTGACCAATATACTTATTAGTATTGTAGATGCATTTTTCATCCTTCGCAGGAATCAAATGCACAACAAGGTCGACAGATATTTGGACCCAGAAAGATGTGTGGTGAGCCATCAACAATTACTTCAACACCACCCCAATAATTTAGACATCATGACCAATGTGGCCATGGAAGGAAAACTCCAGTCAAAAATATAGTTCTAAGATTTATTAGAAACACAAGCTCAAAGTCAAATAGACATTGCCCAAAACCAAGTTATGGAGATACATAATCACCAAGGGTTGCCCAAGGCAATGAAGTAAATTGAGGCATACTAACATCAATAAAACTAAGCATTCAAGAAGAACGATACAGAAAGTTAATAGAAATATCTGTGACACGGTAATCACATGGTGCTCATTTATCCAATTCAAATTAAATTAAGTCAGTAATCTTGGTTGAGCATAGATCAACCCTAGAGCAAACCAAATTAGGGAAAAACGTGTGGAAACACATGCAGGCAAAATACAACAAGGACAAATTAATTTGGAAAAAGGAATAACTCAAGCTGCAGGACACTAACTAAAAATAAAAATGAAATAAGTGTCAGCATAATAGAATTTTCTAATCTAAAAGGGCATTTCAAGGGGCATTGGCAAAAGGCAGAGAGGAAGATACCTCTCCAAGAGACACGGCATTCAGAGAATCTTCATCATCAAAGCATCTGTTCAGCAAGGCATCTGCAAGCATCAGGGAAGTGTCTGTCTCAGTCCAAGACCAAGGACTGCTCTGAGAAAAGTTTGAAAATCCAGCACCATATTAATCCACATAAAATGTTCCAATTTGTCAAAAGTGTTGATTCATTTTATGTTGAAGGGGCATCATCCAAAAAGAACTGGTCACTAAACTTCAGGTTGCAACAGTTCGACATTTTCTCAAGTCTGTCATGGAAACATCTCTCTGTGTGACTCCAAACAGATTGAAACATTTGTATACGATCTCAGTCAATGTTCCTGTACTACAAAACTCTCAAGGCCAAATGGGTACAGTTCTGCTACAGTTAAACAATAGACTTTGTACAAGTGGGACTTTGCTTCTCATGGGAATTAAATATGAAGGAAGACTTCACATTATGAACAAATGTTTCAACATTTTTACAAGACTGCAACTTACAAGCTCTGTAGGCCTCAGGTACTCTAACACAAGAAAATATAAAATGTAATTGATTTAATGCTTGTTAATAAAACACACATAATATGCAAACTTATAAATTCATCATTAGTAATATTTCATCAGTATAAGTAAAACATTTCATTTAAATGGAAAAAGCTTTGTTATTGCATCACATTAGGTATAGCAGAGAAGTGCATTTTTCTCACTTGCACGTCTTTTCAAAGCCATAAATCTTTCATAAAACACAAAAAATCGAAATTTGTTTCTGCATGGGCTACTAGTTTGGTGTCTAAAATACATTTAACCATCCACTTTAACTTTCTAGCATGTGATTTGATCAAAAAGGCACCTATGCGCAACTTTGAAATATGAGCCAATTGCACATTTAAAATGTGTGTCAGTGCAGCTTTCTGCAGGTACATGAGCTTAATCATGTCAAGAGTCTGATGACTTCAGTGATACGAGGGACAGAGCTAAAATGTACTTACGCTCTATTGGTATGTATTTCATTTCATTGTGGTGACACTAGTGATGTTTAAGATTATTCTTATATGCTTTATTTTTTCACATATTCTAGCTAAAGTCATTCTTTTATGTATGTTTATTTTAATGTGTTTATATTTGAATTTTGTTACCAATTCCTATGTCGGGCAATAAAGCTTTTAAACTTTAAAAAATGATTTTAAAAAACTGGCATCATGTGAACAATGTATACTCATTAAAATGATATGAGCACCCAAATATTAGTGTTCAACTTAGGAGGGTTATTGGAATCTTCTGATAGAATACAGACTTTATTTAGTAGGATTTAGTGCCCACAAATGTTCCTTCCCTCAAGATCTGGAAACCAAGCATAAAAGGCTTGTTCAATTCATAATAATTACTTCTGTGCTATTTACTAGGCAGTTAGCAGTTGAGAGGACACAATCTATCTCTACGAGTTGCTGCATGTGACTGATTCTAAATGCTACCCTCCCAATACACACACTGACAAATCACCATACTATCTGCTTTGAATGGGAAGGCTTAAAGGTTGCTGAAAAACCATTCAAGAAAATACAAAATGGCTGGCTTTTGTGTGGTTTCCTTGTTTATTTTTATTCACCTAACATCTAGTGAATCCAGAAGCTGCGCCCCAACTTTTCACGATCATTTGAATATCATTTAGTACCATTGAATTGGTTTGTGTATGAAGAACCATATGAAAAATGTTAGTTGTATTTCCACAACAAAGCTTATTTGTATTTTGTTGCATTTCAAAATCAAAACATAATATATATGAGTAGTATGTTGGAAAAAAAATGGGAAAATGTAGAATGAAGCACTTGTACTTTTGCTGATATTAATTGAGAATGTGAAAGCCTGTTTTATTTTTACCCATTAGGGGTTTTATAGAGTGTGAGATAGGCTGTAGAGGCCATTCAAAGAGCTGTGCATATACAGGTGCTAAAGGAAATGCATTGCAAAGGACAAAACCAAAAGCAGGGAAAACTGGTTACATGATCACGAAGGGTAGCACTTGCATTACAGGATCTAAATACCTCATTTTCACAGGGAAGATATACGCTGTGAGCTACAAAGGGACAATTCCAGTGGTCCAGTAGTGAGTTTCTGGATCAAATGATAAAAACGCTGGTAATACATTGAAAGTGACATAGAGTGACAGGGTAGACTAAGGAAAGCCAACAAAGTCTTCGGGTAGCCTGCCTGAAGGCATGAGGGAGGAAGTTTCTCAAATATCCTATAGAGATATACAGTCAAGGTAGCCTGTGTCAGAAAGATAGCAAGATTGTCACTTCAACTATAATTTATAATTATCAATGTGCATTTCCAGTAAGTTCAATTATTGTTTCTTTATTTCAATAATTTGAGGTATTTTCACAGCCTTGTGGCTTGTTTTGCTGCCCTTTTAAAAGCAAAATGTGCAAATATAGTTAATCTTATTTACCCTTTCTGCTTCAAAAAGCCTGTCTGAGTTACAAATCTGTCTCCCTCTAAACAACTAACTACTTTACCCACAAGATTGTTCTTCCTGAAGCAGGAGTGTAGTAAGGTTGCCATTAGCCCTAATGCAAGCACCTATCAATCCGACCATCCTAATACTTGTTAAGGTATTAAAAAGATTCATAGCTGAGCTGCAGAGAACCCCTGTAAGCCCTTGGACCTGATGTCACTGCACCAGTGCACCAATGATAGCTCTGGAGACTTTCAACACCTTTGGAGCAGCGATGGTCTGTGCCTGGAAAAGACTCACTTCATAAAGACCCAAACCCTCAATACACCCTTCTCACATCTGCCTAAACACATTGAAGTCCCTCCAGTTCCAACTTCCACTAGTTTGTTTCTGATCAAGTACAGGGAATAACTAAAAATCTTTCTAATTTTAAATTCCCTAATTTGAAGGCATTCTATTCAACAGCTTAACTGACTGACTGGTTGATTTTGGCAGACAATCACCTGGCACCTGGGTGGTCTTTTGCTGGTCTTGTGGACACCTTAGCCAAACAGACTAGGTAATCTCAGATATTCTCTCATCAAAGCAGTCTGGGTCTGTTCAGCTTCAAATCTTAGCCACCTCTGCAATGTGTCTTAATTATAACAACATTCTCAGGTCACCTTGGACAGACCATTTCCTCATCCCGTGGTTTCGAGTTTGGGGCCTATTCATAAAGGCATTTTGGAGTCCATAAAGTAGTACTTCCTCTGATATTCCTTTAGGTAATTTTACATACTAACATCTAAAACATCCGAAATGGCAATATAATGGGGATATTCAGGGAACATTCATATCTAATTAGTACAAATCGAAAGGGCTGTATTCCTTTTGCACTTTTATTGATAGTGAGTTGGATGTATCGGGCTAATTTACAAGGGCATGTGCAAGAATGTTAAAGAGTATTCTTGTGTCATCACTTCCCAGAATCATAACAGGTTTTATGAATGAGCCCCATAGTGTTTAGATTTCTGGACCCTGGATGGTGAGGCTCCCAGCCCACATGGTACATTCGCCCTTGACAATCACTGCAAGCGTACCCCGCTCCTCCATATCTTCTCTTTTTCATTCCTCCCCCCTCCTCTCTGGTACGTCAATCGGTTGCACTACATAGAAATTCCATCAGCGTGAGAAAAACACCCAATGCAATGATGCAGAGACAGTTCTCCACAGTGTTTTTCATGCATGCAATTTTTCACTCTCACTGGAGGCATTGGGTGCAATAGTAGTGCATTGATTACCGGAAGGAAGCTTTCTTGCCAGATAGACCTCTTACAAATGTCGAGTGAAAAAATTGAACCAGGGGCATATTAAAGACAAGACGAAAACATTGCTGTTGGGAATTCAAATGTTTGCAGACACATTAAAAACAGCCAGTGCTGCACAAATGGCAGCAGAGTGATTACAAAGTCGGAGTTGGATACATCAAATCCAGTCATTTTGATGAGCAAAGATTAATCATTTCTGACTGCAATGCTTAGTGCCCATTCTGTTGTTTAATTATCACAGATTGGAAACATAAAATGTGGTGATTTGCTATACTGAGTAGAGTAATAAGGAGGTTTCCTTTCTATAGAAATTACCATGGTTAGTTTTCAAAAACACAAAAACAAACATTTTCCATATGAATGCAAACGCAGTATTTAAATTCACTCTGAAAGACACTGTTTTATAGAATAATGACACGTGTCTTGGCTGCACAGTGTCTGCGTGGATTACACATCCCCTGCCAAGGACCAGGGAACTTGTAATGATATTCTCTCAAAACTAGAACTCCGGCCTAAAGCTGGTACACCACAAAAAGGCCATACAATGCTGCAAGGTATTAGATGAAATTAAATATTGCTAAATATAACAAGTTCGAAAGCAATTTAAACATTTATTGGGCCATAATTAACATAGAAGTATCAAAGGAAAGGTATTGGGAGACTAGGGGGGTGGGTGGGGTGATGGGTTATGGACAAGGATGAGCCCATGGGCGTCCTGGATTACCATGGGGGAGGTTAGTTCCAGTTTTACCAAGTTCAAGCATTCAGACAAGTGCAAGATGTAGAAAAAGGAGTCATTTAATTGTTATTTAAATATAAAAGCATAGTTTGGAAATAGGCACTGCAGAGGAAGACACTGGGAGTGGGTTGGACATGTAGGAGGAAGCTGAGCTTACCAAAGGAGGAAGATGAGACTACTGGTATGGTCCGGAATATGTGGGTTATGCAGTTTTCCCAACTTTCCATTCTCTGCAGTTTCATGGACCTATGGTACCATATGGGAGATGGTGATGTTAGCGACTGACCTTAATAAGTAAACTTACAAGAGGATGTGAATAGGTCGATGAACCCTTTGACTACACTTCAGATGTTTGCACCATACATCCCGTACATGCTGATCAACAATCAATAACAATCTGTAACATTAATAATCAATTGGAGTCAGTAATTGTCACACAACATGACCTTGAAGTCATGAATAACCACACCTTTAAGTAAAAATTAGGATATTTATTTCCGTATATGAACAATGCTAAGGTAATGTAGGTTAATCTCAAAATCAATTGATAACCATACAGAAACAACACTGGCTGACCAAAATGACGAAAGAATCACAATCTAATCAAAGCTTGAGCTATTACACACTCTAAAATAACAGTACAAATTAATAACAAGAATAACTGTGCAAATGATATTACATACATTTAGATTCAGCAAAGAAAAGACATCAGCTGTTATTACATATAGCGAACTTCATCAGTGAGCTCCCTAACTAATATCAGGTTGGAATTAGCATGTTTGGGCTTCATGCAAAATGTTTAGTCAACACAAATTTGGGAAAACATCTAACTATGGCTCTATCAAAATATAGCGAGTCGTACCTAGAAACAAAAGCAAATAGACATAGCAAACAATATCATAGTCACTATACCTATCCTCAATTTAGATTATCAATCTGTGACAGTCTTCATCATCAGGACATCAGTCTGGCCACCAAAGCATCAGAATTAAGTATAAAAGTTCAGAAAGAGCAAAGTCTTTAAGCAGTAAAGTTAAGCACGTCTCTTCTCAAGACTGAAAATGGGCAAATGCGTCTAAACCTTCAAAAATAAATGGGGAAAGTGGCTCCTCTCCTCTCAGTGCAGTCCAGCTAAGTTAGATTTCCTAACACTACTTCCCAGGTCCCTACTGGTCAAGGAATCGCATGTTTACACTTTGTCCAATGAAACTAAAACTTCAAATCTACACTTTTACTAGTACATGGTTCACATGTCAACAATTGGCTCCTCTTTTCCTGTTCTCATCCGGCTCGTCAGGTATTGTATTCTCCTGAGAAAGTCAATCTCACACACATTACACAAAACAATGTTGCATTAACAAGTACATCATCTCCTAGCAAGCAGTTCTCATGAGAAAGACTTTTAGCTACAAGCACATGGACAATACAGTGGAAAATCACAGTTTAATTCTCTAAGCAGACATTTTATGAAACGCCTAAGAAATGCAGCTTGACATGAAGCCATGCAACTAGGCCTAGACCTCCCCTAAGTTAAGGCCTAGAATTAATAAAGCTAATACATAATGCACAACCCTAAATATGACGTATTACTACATTAAACAAACATAAGCTCAACATTTCATATTAATAAGCCATTAATAAGTACACTTCTTAAACATTGGTGGCCACTCACTTGGTCACACTTTCAAATGCGTGCATTATTTTCTCTATATTATTTAATTTTCTATGCGAATTCAACACCCAGAATACATGAATATTCCTTAATAATTTCATTAATAAGGTCAGCGTTAACAGTGACATGTTCGCACGCAATCATTAGTGGTTATAAACAGGGCAAGTATGAATGATTCAGTGACTGCAAAGGGAAGCAGCCTTGACCATGACTCATTACCAACAAAGTCGTGGACAACGAAAGTGGAACAATGCTTTCGTTAACCACGACTTCCTTGTTCGGTGCCTTAACCACGCATGTGCTTAACCATGCACATGCGTGGGTAAGGCACAGAAGAAGGGAGTCGGCTGAGGAGGATAACGTGATCAGGTAAGTGGGGTGGGACTGGGGGCGTTTTAGGGGCGGGGTATTTTTAGTTTTAGGGGGTGCGGGTTTAGGGGCGGGGAGGGGGGTCGGGATATTTTTATTTTTAGGGGGTGGGGGGTAGGGTGGTTTAGGTTTAGGGGCAGGAGAGGGAGGTCAGGGTATTTTTAGTTTTAGTGGTGTGGGGTCAGGCAACCTTTAGTTTTAGGGGGTGGAGGGGTCGGGGTTGTTTAGGTTTAGGGGCAGGTGAGGGGTATTTTTAGTTTTAGCGGCTGGGGTAGGGGGTCAGGGTATTTTTAGTTTTAGGGGGTGGGACGTCGGGGTGGTTTAGGTTTAGGGGCAGGGGAGGGGGGATCTGGTCATTTTTAGTTTAAGGGGTGGGGGTAGGGATGTGGGGGGGTCGGGGTTATTTTAGTTTTAAGGGGTGGGGTGGTTTAGGTTTAGGAGCGGGGAGGCTGTCAGGGCATTTTTTGTTTTAGGGTCGGGGTCGGGGTATTTTTAGTTTTGGGAGGTGGGGTTGGGGTGGTTTAGGGGTGGGGACGGAGGGTCAGGGCATTTTTAGTTTTGCGGCGGGGGTGGAGGGGTGGGGGTATTTTTAGTTTTAGGGGTAGGGTGGGAGGTCCGGGGTATTTTTACTTTTTGGGGGTGGGGTGTTCGGGTAGTTTAGGTTTTAGGGGTAGGGGTGGGGGTTGGGGTGGTTTTAGGTTTTAGGGGTGGGGGATCACGTTCATTTTAGGGGCGGGGTGGAGGTTGGGGTGGTTTTAGGTTTCAGGGGCGGGGTAAGGGTCGGGCTAATTTTAGGTTTGGGGTGGGGGGTTTGGGTGGTTTTAGGGGTGGGGGTGTGGTGTTGCAGTCATTTTTAGGGAGGGTTGAGGGCCAGGGGGGTGGCATTCTGGAACCATGCATGCTGTTCACCAATGCCTTTACCAGGAATGCCTTTACAAAGAAAAATCGTTGTTAAGGCATTCGTGGTAAAGGCATTAGTGGTAACAACGCGGTCATTGTTCCAACCGCGTTGTTTAGGCATTCGTGGTTCCAGCATGCGTTGTTGCGACATACATTTACTGCAAAGGCAAGTGCTGATCAATCTGCAAGTGGATGTGAACTAGTAGCTGAACCCACAAACCTGTGGCTCATATTATGCGTGAATAACCATCCCCCTTGCAGAGCCTTTTTCTCAGCCAATTTTCCTGGCAGCCACGTTCATAAAATCTATTCATTCATGTTCTAGTCACTATGTATATCTCCTCCAGCCAAATCGTGCATCATAAAGAGTGTATTAAAGAATCCCCTTCCTATCCCAGCAGCAGCTTAACCCACGGGCCAGTGCCCTGATACCAACAGGAAGGATCCCTGCCAACAGTCAGCACTGTTTATTTAGTTCATTCGATCCTGGCAAACATCTGCGCTCCAATTTCCCCCCAAAGCATGGCTTATTCGACCACACTTTTATCCGTGTATTAAGGTACAAGACGCCGTCATCCCTTCTTGTCTATGCAGCCGCGACCTCGTCATAGAAAAAGAAGTCTAAACAAGTGACTCCTGACTCATTAAGAGGAGAGGGACGAGAAGCGTAACCAAGAACCTTTCTTTACTGATGGCTAATCTGAAAAAAATATATATGATTGATCGCTAGGGCCACAGCATTTGCCAGTGAACCAAGGCTGACATGATCTGAAGTGATTTACTTCATAGTGTCAGAAGCAAAATAAAACATATGTGGTTATTTTATTTGAAATGAGAAAACTTATTTGTGGACCAACCAACTGCATTACTTTTGTAAATTGAAACGATTTTGTCTTTCACATATGAGCAGACTGTAAACAGATGAAATGCCATTAGCTTGTAATTTCATAGGTTATTCACTCTAAGGTAGTGTAATACATGTTAGTTCTCAAAGCGTAATACGTTCATTCTTATTATTCTGAATTTACTGGTTATCTCAGGTGTAATAAGTGACCTACCGCAATGAACAAAGAGGTAAGAACTCAAAAAAATCCCTTTTTAATAAGTATTATTTTGAAGCTGAATGCCATCTTTTCTTTGAATAAATTAGGAGCAATTGGAGGAAAGTGGCAAGACGAATCTTAATAAATGTCCCAAGAGAATAACTCAACATGCTCTTAAGAAACTGTGGGCAAACTGAAGTTTATATTAGTGATTTCCCGGCAGAATATGGCGCTAGAGACACGTACAGACAAATCACTAATACCGGGTGCAGACTGTGCATCAGCTTGTGCGATGTTTATAATTTTGCAATGCTAAATACTAATATGTTGCATCGCAAAATGCACATTTGCAGTGGATCACAGAGCAACGTCCTTATGCATATTAAACGGAGATGGTTCAGTAGTGACTCCCTGTGAATGGGGGAGAAAGGAGGGATGGAGGCGTGCAAGACACAGCAGAAATCTAGCCCTACATTTGTATTCCCAAAAAAGGTTGTTATATGCCTTAAGCGCATAGATACTTCTTACAAAAGTTTCCTGTTTGTGAAGACTTTGGAGAGGAGGTTGTGGGGGGAGGATGGAAGGGCACAGGCAGAGGTCATCTGGACCACTGCCTTCTCTGCCACAGGCTGCTGACAAGATTCCCGAAGGGGAAGCTGCCACATGGGAAAAGCTTTTCCTTTGCAAATGATTTCCCACTTTCTTTGAGTTGTCATTAACTTTTCAATACTCTGCAAGTTCAATTGCAGTCACAAACTATTGCTACATCTTACTGCAGTTAAAATATAGGAGAGGTCGCTCCTTTGCAGACCCTTCCTAATTGAGTTTCAAACCCTTTTGTGATACAGAAAGTCCTTTCTGAACCTAGGGGGTTTAGTCAAAAAACATTTGGCTGTTGCGAACCCTGTGATTTTGTGAGTCACAGGGTTTAAATCTAAAAAAGGGTTTGTACACGTAGCCCATGGGTATTCATCATTCTTAGTATCTTCCAGCAAAATGAAGGAATGTAGAGAACCACACTATTCTGCTGTGTATATGCAAATTATTGCCTGAGAATAATAAACATATTGTGTAAATATTCTACTGACTAACAGTATGAAAAACACGTTTTGTTCAGAAAAGTGTCTCCTTTCTCTTATCCTCTTTAGTAATTGCTCGTTGCCCTACGCAGGCGATATGTGGAGTTCACCCTCCAGTGTTTTAGAGTTGTATTCCAAGTTGGACATGACAGTCTGTGTTTAAATGCCAGGCCATATATACTACTTCTATTAGGTTTACTATGCCATCTTAGGCCTAACAGATCTTTCTTCTGCAATTCAAAGCATAGTGATTCTGTTATATGTCTCCAGAAATATAGAAGTTAAAACTTCCTTTTCATTCAAAAGGCCAGGCCGATAGAGTTAGCTGGGCTGCTATGGGAGTTTACGAATAGGCACAAAATGAGTAGTGACAATACAGGTGCATATATGCTCAGAAACACAAGAAGACTTAGAATGTTATGTCATTATTAATATTATTAGCTATTAGTTATTTGATTATTAGGCTACTTCAAGTTGCATCCCAAGGGATGTGAGCAAGTTGAATAGAATAGGGAGACTTAGTCACATATATATATATATATATATATATATATATATATATATATATATATATATATATATATATAAAGACCTTCAGTAGCCTTCCATCACTCTCTGAGCACCTAAATAAATATTTATTTGAATGCCCTTGAAACGTAGCTTAATTAAATATGGAATACATTGGTGTATCTATGAATCCTGAGAAAAACTCAAAATATGAGCGATTTGGAGTTTGAACATAGATGTTTGTCCAGGTTTACAAATAAATTAAGCACAGCACTTTACAATAAATAAATAATCAATACATTGTCTTCATGCCTATCTCCAGAATAGTTGGGAAGGCTACTGGAGAGTAAATGGGATACTTTGCGATACACATATATGATAGTACTTGATTTTAATCACTTTATATTGACCTGTGAGTGGCATTGTTCAATTGTGTGTATAGCTTGTGCTTCCACTTTGCCAGATTATTGAGATTTGTTTTATTGCTATGTTATACTTTATCTTATTTTATATTGACATATTGTGTCCTATTTGAATGATTAGGTCCTTAACCTTCTATTGACCTAGCATTGGATGCCTATGGTAATGGTACAAGTGTCAGAATGTTTTGTATTGCAGAGCTGGTTTTAGGTGTTGTTGGGTATATGTGTGTGTAAATGTTCCTTTCACATGGTTTTGTTTATTTTGGGAGTATTTCTGACTGATGCATTGTAAGTCTGATCCAGTGATGTTTTTGGATCAGCCTTTTGATAGTCTTTTTTAACACCATCGCTTTTTTCATGGGGGGGTGAAATGCTGTCTCTAATGTATAAATAATGTATCTTAGTATTATATTTATTTGTATTACTTATGAAGTACAATCTAGTGGGAGGGAAGCAAAGGAACTCTGCAAAAAGAGAAGCTCATGGCACATACAATTGTTTGAAGAAGGACTTTGGTAAGGAAGTGATATTTCATCTGCAGCTTGGAGGGTGTGTTATTCCTGATGCTGAAATCTTTAACAGTGTATGCTTGTGTCCAGCTAGTCTCTGTTTTACAGTTCCAATTCTATTGCTTGGCAATTCTGTGGCTGTGGATGGTGGAAAAACATCTCAAAACACAAGCAATTAAGAGCAGCAAGTGGAGCTCAATAAGAATTGTAGTAGTGTGGTTTAATTTTGACTGGCTCTTGACACCTTGAGCAGTATGTAAAATAGTTTTCATGGGAGTAAGAAATAACCCAACTGGCCCTACTTGTAGTGTGTTTCTCCCATCAAAGCAGAAAGGAATTAGTGTCTATTTGGTGACCTGAACAGTGAATTCTTCTTGCTATAGCTTTATCTTTCCCAGCAGTGTGATTTGATTCCTAGCTATGTTTTCTAATGGTGTTATGGGCAAGATTATGATTTGGAATTCTATTTAAAGTGTGAGTGTAACATAAGCTCTGTTCTTGTAAGTTTAAGTGTTAGACAGATTGTGGAGCCCCAGGGTTGAGTAGATATGATGATCTTCAATAAATAACAAAGCCATTTGGCAAAGCTAAGTGATACTTAGATGGGCAAACAGAAATGTTTACTAGTGCAAATTCGGTATGTAGGCAAAATATCAAGTTCAAAATATTTTTGTTAAGAATATCGTGTTTTGGGTAATATTGTTTTTAATAATATAATATCCTTACAAGTTTGATGGTCAGACCGCCATGTTGGCGGTCCCAAAAAGTTCACCATGTTGGCTGACTTCCAGACCGCTCTGTTATGAGTTACACAGGCAGGACCGCTGATCAAAAAAGGCAGACCCGCAGTGGTGCAGAGGCCCGGAAATAGGGAGTTCCAACTCCAGGCCCAACAGCCCGTGACCAACTACTGACCGTATTACATGTCCAAAGTCGCAGTGGGGGAAACCCTTGGCGGTCTAAATCACGGCGGTCACCAAAGTATTACACAACTGCACATTAGATGGATTTGAAAACAACACAGCTGACATACATTGCCACAGTAGACACACCTGCAAAGGGCACTCTGAAACACACCCCTTCACAGACCATAATCCTACGCATTTTCACAGCAAGCGCCATCAAGACAGAGTGCTAAAAAAAATTAACTCCATAGAATAGGCACACCTTTTGGTCTTCCCCTATTTAGTAAGTCACTGTCACCTATAATATATGTTTCTTTTTTTACAACCATGGCATGTATTAAAAATCCACGATTCACTGATGAAGAGTTAAGAGTCATGATGGATGAAATCATAAAAGTAGAGCCACAATTGTTTCAGAGCTCAAGTCCAACACAGTACTCTCAGTAGGAAAATGGAAATGTGGGATGAGATAGTCAACAGAGTGAATGCTGTAGGCCCCACCTTGCGCACAAACGAGGACATCAGGAAGAGGTGGAACAACTTCAGGGGAAAGGTCCTTTCCCTGGTCTCCAGGCACCAGCTTCAGGCAAAAAACACTGGCAGTGGCACTCTCACTTCTCCCTTACAACTCTGTTTCTGGAAGGAGAAGGTCATGGCCATCCTTCAACCTGAGGGCTTGACAGGAATACTTGGGGAAGTGAAGTCTAGTAAGTCATAACACACAAATATGGTACATAAATGTTATGTCATGCATGATCACTGCTCACCTTTTTTCCACCTTCACTGTCACTCCACTCACCACCCCAGTGTCCACTTGTCCAAAGATCCCTGTCTGGAATTTCATAATTGAAGTAGACTCACCTGGGGGGACAACATCTGGTTATTGTGTGTGTAATACAGGGACTGGCATGACTACAACTCACAGCAGGCAAAGTTCCTGTAGCTACAAAAAACAGACCTGTGTCCACTGCTCCAAAGTCCCCTGTTTGTCAACTCTCAATTGAAGTGTTCTCACCTGGGAGGATAACATTTGTATAGTGGGTGTAGTACAGGGACTGACATGACTGCTAAGGCCAGGAGGCACTGTCACTCCACTCAGCCAGTCCAGTGTTCTCTGCTTCAAAGTACCCTGTTTGTCAACTTCTAATTGAAGTGTATTCACCTGGGTGCATTACATGTGTATAGTGGATGTAGTACAGGGAATGACATGACTGCTAAGGCCAGGAGGCACTGTCACTGTCGCTCCACTCAGCCAGCCCAATGTCCTCTGCTCCAAAGACACCTGTTTGTCAGCTCCCAATTGAAGTGTATTCACCTGGGAGGGTAACTTTGAGATAGTCTGTGTAGTACAGGAACTGACATGACTACAACTCCTAGCAGGCACTTTTTCTGTAACTTCAAGCACCAGCCCAGTGATCACTTGCTCAAAAACATCTGTTAGTGAACTCTCAATTGAAGTGTGCTCCGTAGTGGGAGAACATTGGTCAAGTGTGTGTACTAAAGTGAATAACATGACTGCAACTCACACCTGGCCCTGGATCTGTAACCCTAAACACCAGCACAGTGTCCTGTCCTCCAAAGACCACTGTTTGTCAATTACAAAATGAAGTTAACTCACCTGAGGGATAACATTTGTCAAGTAATTGGGAGTAGTGAGATTGACAGGACTGCAACTCCCAGCAGGCACCGTTTCTCCAAGTCCAAACACCAGACCAGTGTTCTATCATCAAAAGATCCCTGTGTCTTCACTCCCTTTTGAAGTGTACTCACCTGGGAGGAAACCATTTGTAAAGTGTGTGTAGTAAAGGGAGTGATCTGACTGCTAATTCCAGGAGGCGCTGTTTCTCGAAAACAAAACACCAACACAGTGTTCTCTTGTCCAAGGGCCCCTGTGTCTTAATACTCAATTGAAATGTACTGACATGTGAGGATACCATTTGTACAGTGTGTGTAGTACAGGCAATTAAATGACTGTAACTCGCAGTTGGGTCTCTTACTGTCACTTCAACCACCATTCCAGTGTCTTTTTCCTCCAAAGACTCCTGTTTGGGAAATCACATAAGAAGTGTACTCACCGGGGGATGACATTTCTTAAGTGTATGAAGTAGAGGGAGTGACATGACTCCTAAAGCCATGAGGCTTTGTCTTTCCAATTCCAAACACAAGCCCAGTGCAAACTTATCCAACTACCCTTCTTCATTAACTCACAATGGAAGTTCATTCTTCTGGAAGGATCACATTTGTCTAGTGTTGGGAACTAGTGGGAATGACCTGAATATAAATTCAAATGGGTCCTGTTTTGCTAACTCCAGTCACCAGCCCAGTGTCCACTTACACCAATGCATCTGTTAGTGAACTCACAAAGGAAGTTTACTCACCAGGGACGTTAACGTTTGGCTAGTGTTGGGAACAAGTGGGAGTGACCTGAATGCAACTCCCAAGAGCCACTGTTCAAGTGACTCCAAATAGCAGAACAGTGATCACTTGTACTCCAAAAACCTTGTCTGATTACTCGCAAATCATGTTTACTCACCTGGGAGGGACCAAGATACAGATCATGCTCAACTCAGAGATGTGGCTGGCCACCTAGCTCAATCTTGAACTGCTAAGCCAAGATTAAACTATTGAGGACAGGAAAGATAGACACATTTACTATGCATTGACCAGATGAATACTCGAATCACAAAAAAACTCCTGGGTCAGCCCACATAACAATCACCTAGGCCTCAAAATCTGTGGCCTAAATTACCTGGGACAATCCATGTCCACTTCCTATGTCAGAGCAGCATCAGATAGCTGTCAATGTCACAACTCTGAAATGCCCACATGAGGATATCATGGTGAAAGTCCCCGTAAATAAACAGAACAAGGAGCATAGATTTGTAAACATACCTATTACACAAATCACATAGCAAGCATCTGGAAATGTGTTCAAATTGCAATGAGACTGACACAAACAAAGCCGCTACATCAAGGTGGAGATATGTCAAAAGCTCCCTTTTCAGGCACCCTTTGGCTGAGTATTGCAGAGCATTTGCCCTGTAGTGTTTGCCAAAACACTCTCCTCCACACATTTTGAAAACTACAGTTCTTCGTACAGTAACAGTCATTACATCACATGACATACTTACACTCAAGAAAAGTAGTTGTTGATGAGACCTTATCGCAAGTCAGCTCCTTACCTCTATCATCCTCACTTGACATTTCAGGAGGCTCACCCGGTGGCACTGCAGGATATTCCTCCATAGGGCAATGTTCTGTAGCATGGAGCAGGCCACAATGATCTGACACACTTTACCGGGTGAGTAGAGGAGGGCTCCACCCTTGCAGTCCAGACACCTAAATCAGGCCTTCAGGAGCCCAAAAGCGTGCTCCACGACCCGCCTTGTTCTTACATGGGCCTCAATTAAGTGGACTTCCCCTGGCGTAGTTGGATCCCTGATCAACAACCAATGATGGTTTGGATATGAGAGTCTCCTGTTAAGGAATGGGACATACTTGCAACTATGAGTCCCTCTTATCAGAATTGTCGCAACAGGCATTGCACACACACAAACAGGACAGATGTTACTTACCCCCCAGAAAGGACATCTTTCAACACCACACAGGTTGGAGCACACCACCAGTTTGGGCCACTCTATGTTGGAAGGACCCTGTGGCTAGGAAGTACAACACTGACATGACTTGTACACTGGATAGTATGCTGATGGATATCTAATTGCTGGCATCAGATCTGGCTCCAACTGACAACATAAGTCCACTATTGTGTGCTGATTCAGACAATAGAAGAGTATGACGTGGTGTTCTTCCATGGTCTGACGATCTGGCAGTTGATGGTAGACAGGTGGTTGTCGCATCCTCCCTCTCCCTGGGTACCTGTATGTGGCAAGAACTGAGTTCTGACATTAGTCATTGTGTCCACAGCAACATACATGATACCTGTCAAGGATAACATGTGACAAGGCAATTTAGAATGAATGGTCCTGGCAAACAGTACACATGACAGCTGCTACACATGTTACCCCCTTAGTTTGCCAAACGTGTACACATGATGTATCTGAACCTAAATCACAATTGTGCATCACAAATGCCACTCGGAATGTAACTGGGTTGCCTGAGTGCAAACATTACCTTTGATGGGGGGGAGGGGTGGACTGTGCCCCACTGTAATTTGCCATCTGTGACCTGCAACATGTTAGTGGGGTTTGAGTAGTAGGACCAAGATGATAAGTCAGGATAAGCAGGTTTTTGTGGCCAAAACAACATTTTCTGAAGTGTGATGCAATTTTTAAAGTCAAATTCCACATTTCAGGCCTCTAAAATGGCGGCTGCCTGGCCTACTCCACTGGAGATTAGGAACCGCTGGCGACTACCTCAGAAGTCATCATGGCGGTAGGTGGTTGCAACTGTGGCGGACAGAGCCATAGGCTAACATCATTGCCAGTGGTGGTCGAGGGCCAATGGGTGTGTCTGCCAGTGGTGACGACCGCGTACGTGGTGGACGTCGCTGCCATATTCTGCCAAATCCCTCACTTGACTCCTCACACTGCTGCCAGCAACACCTCCTCTACCGAGCTGCTGTGTACCGCCTCTGGGAGCAATCATGCCACATCCAGCAGGTGATAAGGCCCCAGCCTTCTCACAAGAGGAGTTGTAGAGGCTGGAAATTGAGGTCCTACCCATGTATGAACAGCTCTATGGTGCACCAGAGGAACAGGTAAATGCCTCATGTGCACAGTTTTCTCTGTACTTCACCATCCTTTCCCTCCTTTCAGGCTAGATAGTGCCCATGTGTGCCAGATTGAAAACTAATGTACCTGTAGGTGCAGTCTGTGTGGCATCAAGGGAGAGTCAATGTGTAGGTATTGATGGCCAGTGCCATATTTTGAGTTCATTCACATTGTGGTTTGTGTTTTCTATGTTCCCTGATCCACCTTGTGCTTGATGCATAGAACTAGGTGAGGTGACATTACACCCATCCACTGACATCTCTTTCTCATGAATGTTGTATATGTGAGGCAACATGTATGTACATGACAACATTAGCTGAGTATGAATGTTGTAGTTGTCAGTTGTGAGTAATGTGAGCTATGTGTATGTTGCCACTTCACACATCTGCCCTTGCTAGACTGTTGTTTGTAAGGTATGTCATCACTCTCTCTGCCCTTCAGGATGGCACACACACCACAAGCCAATTTGCTGTTGGCTTCATGATGTACTGTAATAAATGGAAGTGATGGGAATGTAGGGTAATATAGGGTATGTCTGCCCAGCATGCAGATACCAGGGCCTGTCACATGTATCTCCCAGTATGGGTCCTAGTCTAGGCTGGGGGGAGTCACTGTGGCTATGTAACTGTGGCACTGTACCCACTCCCTGTACCCCTACGGGTCCTGTCATGTGGCTAATAAGAGGCTCTGTTGTAATATTCTGCCCAGAATGTCTAATTCCTGTGATCAGATTAGGAATGGGTACAGGGATGTGTTACTTAGCATAATTGTCAATGTGTGTCTCTGACTCCTGACAGGTCCCTTACTCCCACAGTCTTGTTGTCACCTTCATATAGGTCATATTTGTTCTGTGCAAGCTGATTGCATAAGTGACATTTCCACACTGCAGACAGTGTGTTGATTCGCGGGAGGCCATGATATGTGACTCAGCAGCTTGGTCACATAGCAGAGACTGGACAATACATACCTTTGTCTGTTGGATGCTATCTCTGTAGGATGGACACATATGTCCAAAAAAGCGTTCTGTGGTACAGATACATAACACAGAACCCCACCCCCTGATGTGGCATGAGTCTTCATTTGTAATTGCAAATGTCCACACAAGGACAGGTTCGACACTTTCTGTACCCACCATGCCAGTTCCTTCATTGTCACCCATGTGTGATGTTTGAGTTTGTACTCTGGCAGTAGCCTGTAGGGACTGTATGCAGGGAGTCATTCTCACAGTGTGGATGCATTGGTCCATTCATGCCTAAGTAGTCTACCCTACATAAGCCACAGAGTTGTGATGTGTCTCATAGTGGCTCACATCTCAGTCAGGTTGCTATAGCATGTCTGCAGATTGTAATATGTACGTCTGTAGTCATGGCCTTTTGCATATTGGCTTGTATGTGTCACACTTGGAGAGTATTGATAAATCTGGAAAGTTCAAGCTTAATGTAACTGACATGTATGTGACTAAACCATTTGTGTTAAAACTTGTTATCATGATCTCTTCAGTTGTCTTTTGCATCCAGGCAGGTCAACACCCATCAAAGGAAAGGGATATGGAGAGCCGTCACCTCAAAGATGTGGACCCTGTGGGCCCACAGCCAGGGGAACACCCACTGCAGAAAGAGATGGGAGGACCTGAGACGCTGGACCTGGAAGATCATGGAGGCCCAGATGGGGCTGTCTTCCCAATGTGGGTGAGGTGCCCATTGTACCATGACTCCCTAATGGCCCGCATTCTGGCGGTGGCCCATCTGGAGTTTAATGGGTGTTTGAGAGTAGCACAGCAGCCACAAAGGTGTGAGTACAGGGCATATTTCTGCCTGTCACATTGCTAAGTGATTGAGTGAGGTTCTGACTGCTCCCCCTGACAATTAGGAATGAGCCTTGTGTCACACAGTAGATGAGAGATTGTTTGTGTTGACATATCATGTGTTTTATACTGATGTGCCTTGCCTATTGTACCAGGGACCTAGGACAAAACTGGGTAGAAACCTCAAACCGCTTGCTCTGAAAGGACCTCATTTGGCTGTGTTCATTTATCAATCATGTCCTGTTTGTGGTTGTAGTGTATGTATCTTCTATGCAAGAGATCACGACTCCTCAGTGTTCTAGGCCAAAGGTGAGTAGGTGATAGATCATTGTCTTCAGCCATGTGTCTGTGTAAATCTGTATGTTGGCATCTGTCACCCAGAAGCTTGTTTTCTTCAGTGTATGATGTGTGCTAGTGCCTCACTGAAATATGTAATGTGCAGGTGTCCAACACACATGTGGCAGGGCTTACCTTGTTCTTTGGATACAGCTATAGACCACTACTTTCCCTTGGGTAGAGAGGAATGTCCATTGACATTAATTATATGCCATCACTGTTGCCAACATACCTTGTGCCTACATGTCAAGATGTGTCCCTTTCTCGTTAGAAAACATTTGTAAGCTGCAATTTCAAGCATAGTCTGCCTAAGTACATGGGATGATGTTTGTATTCCCTCACATATATGTGCATGGCACACTGTTTGTGGAGTAGTACATTTACAATGGGGTTATATTTCAGGTTGTGCCACATACAGGAGTTCGTCACCATTGTGTATTGTCTGACCCATTCCCTCATGCATCATAGTATGTCATTTGGCATGAACAACTGCAGTAGCAATGAGAAACATGATAGGTAGGCCTAGAGTTTAGAGCCACAATGTGAATAGCTATGACTTTGATGTGGCATTAGGTGGAAAAATGCACTGCACATGTGTAATGGTTAAGGTATGTGCCCTGACTGTTGGCATGCATACTGGAGTGACTTGCCGTTATGTTTTGGCCACATGTGTTTGGGTGCAGACATCCATCCACAGGCAGACATCTGGGTTTGCATGACCAAGATGAGGACAGAGATGTAGCTTCCTATTTAGGCAATCTGCTAAGGGCCTTTTACAAGTCCTTGCAACTTCTGTGTCTCTCCAACATGCAAAGGATTAATGGCTTCTACTGAAGCACTCGGAGAAAGTCACATTGTGAGGGGTGCCAGACATTAGTGATGATGACCCTGGAGCTTGCTGATTCATTGTATTGTGTATTTTTGGGGAGATCTCTCCCTGACATATTTGACATGATGTCTACAGTGTTCATTTCCATGCCACAAGTGTGATTTATCTGAGTAACATTAATACCTCCTTCTTGGCTCTAATGGGACCAATAAAACTTGGTGAAATGTACATTGTTGATATGTTTGCAGTGTAACATGGGTATGTCCATGTCACCTTCTCCAGGCTATTGTACTTTTCTCATCAATTTTGGAGCATCATTTCTTTTTGCTGGGTCATTATGTATGTGACAAATAGATGAGAGTATGACCTTGTGTGGGATCTGTAGAAATGGACTTTACATTGGCCTGCTATTGTATGCCAAAAGGTGACTAAGGTCTGCTCAATAGGGCAAAGCTTTGAAGGTGATGAGGTCGCCTGGATGTTAAATGGTTATTGTGATTGCACAAATTCAGCCAGGCAATTGTAGTTGTCTGAGATCCAGAATTTCCTGTTGGCAACTGTTGACAATTCAGATGGCATGCATGCATATGTTATGGCACATGTATGGTCCTCTTAGGCGGAGTTTATTGCTGGGGCCTACTTGACATCATGGTAAGGTTTGCTAATCAGAGTTGTTGTTCAAGTTTAATCATGGACATGTGATGACCCTGTTCCTCTTTGTATTGGCAGCATCAACACCGGCAAGCGGACGAGACAGGGACGAGCTGAGTGGAGAAGCATCTGGCTATGAGAACTTGAGTCAAGACACCACCAACACAGAGGGGCCTAGTGGCCTGAAGGATGAGGGGAGTGCCATGGGCGAGACCAGATCTACATCCTAAACAACATCGGATTCCCCCTCCAATGGCCACTCCCTAGTGGTGGCTGACCCATCGGGGCATTCCCCTGTACCATCCTTGTCCACCCCCCCCATTCTATCACTGCCCCCCTGTTGCTCCCCACTCAGTTGGCCGTGCCCGCTCACCCAAGAGGGTGGGTGTCTCCTTTGCCACAGGCACATCTGCCCTAGCCCCTGTTACCCATGCTGCTCTCAGTGAGGAGGCCTTTGAGCTCCTGATAAATATCTCTGTGGGTCAGTCAGCCATTGTGAATGCTATCCAGGGATTTGCTACCGAACTACAACAAACCAATGCATTCCTAGAAGGGATTCATGGTGAAATGTCTGGCCTACAGAGATCTTTTCAGGCTCTGGCCTCCTCACTGACAGTGGCCAGTCACCCCCTAACTTCCATCCCCCCTCCAACTTTCTCTTCCCAATACAGATCCTCCTTCCCCTACCTACTCAAAGCACACAGACAGATCTGCAGGCTTCCACATCAACTGCCAAGAGGAGCACACGCAATCACAAGTACCACAAAACACACCGGCATGCACACAAACAACAGCCACCCACAGACAGAACAACAGTCACAACTTCCCTGGACACACCCACCACTCCCACCGTAACACACACCACATCCAGCATACCCACAGGCACCACACTAACAGTCAGTGACATACCCATCATAGCCACAAACACTGCCGCAGCAGACCCCCAGATATCCACCTCAAGCCCCACACCTGCAAACACCACAACAGACACATAGACATCCACCACATCCAGCATACCCACAGTCACCATCCCAACAGACACACACACATCCGCCACTCCATCCCCCAGCACCTCCACCTCCCATACCCTCAAGACACATAAACACACTATCTGACCCACCCAATAGAGACCCACCACACATAAGCATACCTCCTAGATGCATGCACCCACAACATCAATATAGCCTACAGCCACTCCCTCAACCTTCAAATCTTGACTCCCTTCTGATGACCATCCTTGTGTCCCTAAGAACATTTTTTTGTTTGACCTAGACCTATGGTCTGTTGCCTCCACCCCACCTGAAACCCAAGAGGTGCAAACCCAGCCCCTCCCTTCCACCTTCAAGGCCTCCCCTACCCCCACTACAAGCACCCAGACCTCTCCCCCCAAGAAGAAGGCCGCCCCTCCCAAGCCCAACTCCCCCTCCCAAATCCAACCCCTCTGGATAATCACTGAGGTGCCTCCCTGTCCCCTTGTTGCTCCTTCCTGTGGAGGTTCCCATGCAGTACTGGGAGTCAAGTGTGAGCACATGTATGTGCATGGACAATTTATTATGGACTGGCCAATGGTCTTGGACATTTCCTATCTGATTTTGGAATAAACCCAGAGAGTTGTGTCAAGCACTAACCTGTTCATGCCACGTAGACACAATGCTGACCCAAGTTGTTTGTTCCCAAATCCACCTAACCATTGTGTGTCTCCAACTTACTTATATGTGATTGGCACAAAAACGTTCCGGGGGAAAGGGGATGGATCAGCGAGAGAGAAACACGGACGTCACCTGGTAGGATCAGAATGGCTAGCGTTGGTCTACGAAGGGCACATATCTCCTACGATGAATTAAACATTTAGTCAAATAACACTTTTCTTGTAACCAATATACTAAAACTACTCTTTGCCAATTCTAACAAACTAGGGGTACCTGTCAGGTTAGTTACTTGTGTTGCATGCCTACAGTTGTGTGTGTTTTAGCTTGCTTGCTGATCCATTTGCTGTTGTTTGCAATATCTGAATTTGTGGGCAGTGCTGTTGTCCCCCAAGAGAAGGGTATATATTGAGTGCATGGATATGTGGGTATAAATGCAATGGTTGTGTCATTGCATTGTGTACTGTTTGTTAAGTATTTCAGATCCTTTTGTCCAATGTGAACATGTATGATGTTAGACTTGTCCCCCTGCTATGTTGTTTGTATTTATCTGATGTGTGTCAGCTAGGGTTTTGTTTGTGCAGACATGGAGTGTGGTCAGTTGTGCTTCCCCTGTTTGCAATCGACTGTGCATGTGTCCATTTAGGTGTGTGTACTCTGCAGCTACTTTATGTAGAAGTATGTCCCATGCAGTTGAAGTTCTATATGCTTTGTTGACTTGCACTTCTACATTGTGCAGGAGGGCATGACATTTTGGTCTTGTAATGTTTGTTCCTGTGACACATGTGGGGCCAATTCCTGTGCACATGTTGTTTGTGAAGTCTGTGCAAAGTGACATGTGTCCCAGTGCAGCTTCCTTCCCTGTGTGTTCCTGATGGTGACATCCCTATTGTTCAGGTATTGTTAGCATAATGCTCTTTGTCTATTAGTCTCTGTGTATTGTGCATGCCATTGTCCTTTCATTGTGCTGTGATGTGTGTGTCCATTGCAGGGCTGTTTAATGGTAGTGTTGTTTGTGTTCCAGGCCACGTCAATACATATGTGTGTTGTATAAGAATTTACTTAAGACCACAGCACTCCAGCAAATGTATGTAGAACAGTAATTAATAGTTTTCAAAAAGACCAACAGTTTTCTAGATCAGTCTTTGAAGAAACTCCAATGAAAATCCTCTTTAGTAGTAACCTTGTGGTTTATTTATGTCAATATAGAGTCCTCCTTGACTTTGATTATTCACATGAATGTCATAGGCAATGCTTCACGTAATCAATCCATATGTTAGCAACCTGTAGTTAGTCCTTGCAATAACAGCCTTTTTTTTTTTTAGTGGTAACTTTGTGGTTTATTTATATCAATAAAAAGTATTCCTTGACTTTGATTATTCACATAAACGTCATAGGCAATGCTTCACGTAGTCAATCCATATATTAACAAACTGTTGTCAGTCCTTGCAATAACAGCCAACACGTGTTTCATCACACAGTGACTTTTTCAAGGCTGCGAAGAGAAGAATGTATGTACTTATTGGAGAGTAAGGTTAACAAATGTGTAAGGACATGACATAGCAAAATAGAGCTCAGGTGCCAAATGTGAAAGGATGTACAGCGTAGTGCATAGGTCAGAGAAAATGCCAAATTGTAATTATTCCCGGAAGATACAACCACCGCCAGGGTGAATCACATGGCCAAGTACAAAGACACACTACTTAGGTGAACATGCAGTGTGTGTGAATATGGAAAAATCGCAACCAAAAAAAAAAGTAGACAAGAGACCCTGTGTCCAAGACAAGTCAACAAGTAAAGAGATGATCAAAAACAATGTTCAATCATGACAACCTACCAGAAAAGTTGGAATGATGAGTCCTGTACGTTTTCAAATCAGTCAGATGACAAAAACTGAAATATAATGATGTATCTACAGGTTAATGTGTTAGGAAAAAAAATTTAACGTGTGAAGTGTAAATTGCTCACCGTTTATGTAGATAATCGTGAGCCAAAGGAATTTAGAAAATATATAAACAAAAATTAGTATGAGGTGTTACAAAAAAATACCTGTGTTTAAGTATGGTAGGACATAAGTCACTACAAGGTCCAGAGACTGTAATTTCTGTAATGTCCCCAATCTGGGCGAGTTCTAGGTAATCCAAGGTATGTGGCAATATTAGCGGTTTATAGGGCCATGATAAGTCCAATATCTAATCAGAAAAAAACTGAATAAAAGGAAGGAAAAGCTTGAAAACTTACATAAGGATATATGTCTGTGTATGCTAGAAAAGTAAATAAGTAGTGACACTGTATAGAAGTGAACTTCACTATGAACAATATAATATACACTTACAGGTGTACCCTGACTGCTTAATAAAAACAGGGAATGTGCAATCTCGAAAATATAACCTAGGTCCAATAATAGTAAAGCCTGAATATATATAGATGTAACCAAGAAAGTGAACAAAACTGTGTATAAAACTTAGTTCAAGTAATAAAGTTGTGTTATATTCAAAATCTCGACTTTCTATAGTTGGCAGTACTATGTATGTGGTTGTAGTACCCCTAAAGAAGCAGGGAAAGGCCCAACAGAAAGAAGACCCAACACAAAAATAAAGTGCATATAGTCGGTACTAAACACTACATAGCACGAAAGAAATATTGATGTTGGGTTCAGCACAAGGGAGCGAGTAAGTAGCAGAGTAATAGATTCTAAGGAATACAAGGTCTATCGATATCTTTGTTATAACATAAGCCAAGACCAGTACGCAGTCTAAACCACTCGTGACCAAACAATGTAAATTAATAATGTACATACGAGTGGCATAGACTTATTTTTCATTGCTGTGACCCAAACTCTTACAAAGCTAGTTGCTGCGATCCAAAGTCGTAAAAAGCTAATAAACAGAAGTTAACTCGATACGTCATTACTAGAAGTCAATTCTCAAGAAAATCCGTAAAGAGCCCGTATTTCAGAACCAAACCTATTCTAGCAATTACCACAACAGTAACAAAGTGACATTACCTTTATGAGTTCATGAAGCATCCACAGTCAGAGATAAAATGGCAAAGGAACCGATGGAGTGTGCAAGGCGAACATAAATGGAGCATTCAATGAGATAGACATAGGACTAGTGCTATTGAAGGCCCTCCAAATAGTTGAATAACGATGGCCATGTTGGGGTATATGAAGTAACACATAATTGTTGTATGTGTACTGGAGAATGCATATTAGTAAGATATCCTAAGAGTATCAGATGTATAATAATAGAGGAGAAAGAAGAAAAGGAAAGCGGGACATAGAGGTTAAACTCTAGAACCTTTGTCTGGGAAAAAGAAAAAAAACGACATTGTGTGCATAGTAAGTAGAAATAGTTCCACTAATGAACTGAAGAGGGGACTAATGTCACAATCAATCCTCAAAGTAAAGGGTTAATGGTGGCCATATTGGAGTGCATGAGAAGATGCACAAATATGATGTTTCCAATGGTAATAAAGTACGTCGTATGAGTGACAAAAAACGTATATATCAATGTGTTACAAGGCTTCTTATTTCTTTTAAGCAGAATCACAAAAGTAAAAGAATAGTGGCCCACATAGTTCAATGAAATTGAAGATGATGTAAATTGCACTCAGCTAGAAGGTATGTTCTTGTTGAGATGAGACTTCACACCCGCAAAAAAAAAGGATATACTAATGTCGTCAAGAGTAGGAATATATAGTATATGTATGTATGATGTACCTAGAAGATGTTATCGTTATGTGGGAAGATACTAACTGTTAGGCAAAATACTACTATGTCTAAATATGTAGTAAAAGCAGGTGAAAAAGAGACATACATGACATATAAGCTCAAGACCAAGAAGGTTAAGAAGAGGAAAGAGAAGATGATAGTAGGATCCACCAAACATTGAGTGTGTATATAGGTATTCAAGTGCCTCCCAGACAACATCCATGTAGATCTTGACATGTTGGATAATACAAATACAGTTATACACCTGTCAACAAGGTGAGCCCAACTTGATAACATTATAAATCGTACAATATCCCTACAGAAATACTAATCATGGACCATGGACCCCGCCGCTTTTATACCACTTTTGTTAAGAAGTTTAAAGGTGTACATCAAAAACCAAAAAATTGGGGAAGGGGGAAGTGACCCGCAGTAAACACCATCCATGTACATGTAATTTACAGATAGTATAATCAACTAAGACATATACAGAAGTTATATTGCTGTCTATTTACATAAGTTATTGATTTTCAACATGTTACATGGCAAAGGAAATACAATTAGTTATGGAGTCTACAGATAATGTCTGATTAGAATGGCATCACAAGTTGCAAGTGTCATGTCTGAAAATACTAGTTACAAACATATATACTTATTCTAGGAACACATGTAGTTCCCTATCAATGTTTAAACCATATTCAACAGCTCGTAGCTTGATAATCCACCTAGCTTCACATTTTTTCAGCTCCCTTTTCCTACCCCACTCCCCTGGGGTGATTAGTGCTTTGAGTAATGCCATGGAATCTGATCTTTAGAACTTCTGACTCTTTGTGTGAAGAGTTATAATGTGTTGCTAGCGGATAGTTCTGATTGTTGTGGCTAATGGCTCTAATGTGTGTTGTATGTGACGACAGTCCCTGGACAGAGTGGAATGTGAGTGTGTGAGTTGTATTTGTATATGTGATGTTTGTGTGCTGGTGATGTGTGAGGTAATGTTCTGTAGGCTTCACTGGCCCTGTGCCAGAGATATGTGGCTGTGTGTTTTTGTGAAGTGTTGCAGGGCAGTGTGGGTGGGCTGTCCAAAGGGGGCATATTGTGACTGTGGATGTGTCTGTCTTAATATACGTTTCAGACTGTATGTGGGATGTAATGTGTACTTGATGCCCGTGGCGTGCCCCCATATGATGTGCACAACAGCGCTACAATCTGTTTTTAAGGTTATTGATACAGGTGTGACCACTTACGGTCGATAGTGCCCGCTGCAGCGTTGATTTGGTGGCTCTTTGATGACCAGCAGCAGGACGTGTGTGATGGGCTCCATGGCGGCTCTGGACGTGAAAGGCTGCCTGCAGGATAGTCTCACCCTTTATACTGTTAGCTTCAGTCTTCTGAGATGTTGTGGTTGGCCGGCCATGGTCACATTGGAGGCTTGCAAACTCGTAATGTGTCCGGCTGTGCAGGGTGGTGCTGGTGGGACCGCAGCAGTCTTTGCTCCATAGGGCCGCATGACTCTTAATATGTCATTCAGACCACCAACGCCGCCATGACGGTCCAGGGACCGCCAAACTCATAATGAGTCCCATAGTCATTTTATGTGTCACTATTGTTTGTAAAACTGTTATTATTATTTTTTTAATTTAATTTGAACTTTTAGGTCATTTAGATCTTTTTATTTAATTGTTAATAGTAATTCATACTGTCATCGAGGTTTATCAGGTTTGTAGGGGGATAGAGAGGGAAGGAAAGTAGGTAATAATTATTTACCAATTAATTATTAATTGTCATTTATGTAGTTGATTACTGATTATGTTAATTGTTTAATTTATTTTAGTAGTATTTTAGGTATGGACTAGTGGGTTTGTAGGGTAGAAGATGGAAAGTTAAAAATAATAATTAATTTACAATTAGTTATTAATTGCTAATCATTTATTTAATTGATTAATTATTATGTAAATTTTGTAATAGTGATGCATTTTAGCTATGTTTTAGGTGCAGACTGCTGGGTTTATAAGGGTATGGGGTACAAAGTTAATTAAGCAATAATTATTTAACATTGATTTGTTAGTTAATTATTTAATGGATTCTTGATTATGCTAATTGCTTAATGCTGATTTATTTCAGTTGTATTTTAGTTGTGGACTGAGGGTGGGAAGGTAAGGAATAAGTAACAACTAATTATTAATTTGTAATGATATAATTGATTAGTTTAATTTATTAATTATTTAATTGACTATACAAACTGATTATTACTGATTTATTTTAGTTATGTTTTAGGTGTTGGATGCTGGGTTAGTTGGAGCATAGGGTGGGAAGTTATATCGAATTAAATATAATTGTATTTAGTTTTTTTTTTACATAATTTGATATTTGATTACTAACTATTACTAACTATTTCAAATAGTTGTGTAATTGTTTTACTGTTTATTTTTCTCTGGATTTTATTATTTGTATCTGTATTACACATCTATTTTAAAATTTTGACTTTTTTATATTTTTGGATAAGTTGGTTGGTTAGAAAACAAATATATAGTTTTTATAATAAGTGATATGTATATGTAATTTATAATTGCCATTTAAGTTAATTATGTATATTTTTAACAAGTTATCATTTCTTTACCATTTTAATTTATTTTAAGTCAGGTGTTTGTGAAAGTTTGTGCTAAATTGTTTATTATTTTAATTGTTTTTATGTATGTAGTAAAATTAAATATATTACTAATTATGTTATCTTCTTTATGGTAGTTGTGGAAGTTGAATTTATTATATGTAGTTAGATTTTTTCTTTTTTTCCTATTTAATATATTTAATTGTTTTTTTTTTTTAATAAGTATATATGTCTATATATCACTCAGTATTCATTAATGATGTATACATTAACAGTGTCATTGTTTTCTACATTAATAGGATTATTCATCTATGTAATACATTTGAAGAGATGTACTTTCCCTACTGTTGCTAATTCTGGAGTAGGAAAAGTAAATCTAACCCTTCCAAAGTCCAACACTTTCCCTACTGTTGCATTGACTAGAGTAGGAATAGTAAACTCTCTGAAGTCCAATACTTTACCCAATTTTGTGCTGTTTGGAGTGGAAGAGTAAATTGAATCCCTGCGAAAGCTAACATTGTTCCTACTGTTGTACTGAATGGAGTAGGAATAGTAAATCTGACTCCTTCAAAGTCCAATGCTTTCCCTACTGTTGTGCTGACAGAGTTAGGAATAGTAAATTTAAACCCTCCGAAGTTCAACTCTTTCCCTACCTTGCACGGTTTAGAGAGGGAATAGTAAATCTAACCCCTCCAAAGGCCAACCCTTTCCACACTATTGCATAAACTGGAATGATCCTATACTCTAATACTTTTCCTAATATTGGTTAAATATATATTGTATAGTATTATTTTTTATTTTTTATATGTAATATGTGTTTTATTTTGATTTTTTTAATGCTTATATGATTATTAGTAAATGTGTTATTTAGATTTTAAACACTTTATATTCTGTTGGCTAAATTAAATAATATATTTTGTAATATAATTGTTTTCATGTTTATGTTTTTTGTGTGTGTGTGTATATAAATATATATATATATATATATATATATATATATATAGATCAATAGCTATTCATTTTTAAAGTACATTTTAAATATTAAAAAGAAAATTCATATGATGTAAAATCTATATTTCTAATTGTTTTACTATATCTATCTATCTATCTATCTATCTATCTATCTATCTATCTATCTATCTATCTATCTATCTATTCATACACAACAAAAAGAAAATCGCCGCACTCCAGGAAGTCAAATTACATGTAGGTTATTGGCTTAATACAGCTTTACAGGTGTGTTTTGACTAACAGTCTTTGTCACGGTTGGCAAGCCCCTCGACAGTGTTCATTATTATTATATTCAATGCCATACTGCCTATTATGCAGCATTATGGGAATTGTAGACCAAGTAACAAATAATTAAAGTGTAATTAAAGAAATATTAGGTTTGTAGCTGTACTGGTTAAAGCAAAATCATGTAAGCTTTCAGCATGCATTGACAGCTGTTGAAAAAGTGATATGTAACTAATAGCAAGAACACTTGCCAGTCTCTTTGATGATGTCATACACTGTGATGCTGAGCCATACATATACTCATTAGTTAATGCATCCCCATACACATGATTTTACATCAATGTCGGATAAATGCCCAAAACTGTAATATACAGCTTCCATTCAGGCCTCAGTGGTCACAGCTCCAGTATGTTGATTTTAACATGTTAATCTAGATGTTTAAGTAACAAATTGCACAGATGTGTTGGAGAATACCAGGATTTACTGTTCAGTCCTCATTGGCCATAATTTCAATGATATGACTCACCCAGATGTTTGTGACTGGGGGTGAATGTTTGCATTGTTCAACATTCCGTCCATCATCTGTTCTTTTTGCATGACTCACATTCTGAACACCACTGTCTCAAAAGATGCTGTGAGTTTTATTCAGAGCCCATT
The DNA here is from genome assembly GCF_031143425.1 of Pleurodeles waltl. Classification (NCBI taxonomy): domain Eukaryota; kingdom Metazoa; phylum Chordata; class Amphibia; order Caudata; family Salamandridae; genus Pleurodeles; species Pleurodeles waltl. Next base: position 797,395,371 of record NC_090443.1, on the reverse strand, counting down.
TTAGTTTTATAAATGGACAAGAAATTCCTCATCATTGTTTTATCCTTTGGGTTATTGGTTCTGACTTTGATGATGTATTGTGATTCAAGTTGCATCAGTTTCTTGATTCTGGCTCCACCTCTCTCATGTTCTGTAATCATGTCAACTCCATAGTGTGTTAAGGCTTTCCAAATTATGTTGTGATTATTAACTTGATGTTTGGCCACAACATATCTGATGTCTTTAGTCTATATTGATCTAATGTGTTTCAAGATGCGTTTCTTGAGCAAACATGTGGCGCTGCCTGCAAATTTCAATCCACATTCATGTTTTATTACATGGACCCCAGATTATGACTGGCAAGTTATGCACTGTTGTATTAGTATAGGTTGATTGTTATCAGCTGTGATTTTCATCATATTCTTATCAATTGTACATGCCCTCCAGCTGTAGCACTTCACAAATTCTTTTTGAGAATGATCTAGCCAGTTCTTCTTTCGATGTTTTTGAGAAGTGACTTTTTACCAGCATGTCTTTTAATAATGTTGATCTTTTGTAGTTTAGTGCTGGTTTGACCCCAGTAATGGTGCCTTTATCAGAGTCACTTTTGATCAGATGCTTATGTTTTCTGAAGATTCTTACAATGTCAGAACTTTCTTTACCTGGATGGTTTGGTCGTCCTCCCTCGCCTGCACCAGCTGTTTAACTGCACCTTCTTCAACTCACCATAGACTGCATTCTGACGTCATATATGTGTGTGTATGTATATATATGAACGCATACATATATTTATATGTGTGTGTATTTATATAAGTATATATTTATATATAGCAATAAATACATAAATATTACAATATTAGTGGGATTTATGTAATTTATATTATATTCATGTTCTATATTGTAATATTTAAGAGTTACTATGCTAAACTGGATATATTTTAAAACATTGATATTTTTGTATGTTTTTGGACAATATTAATTTTAACAATATTTTTCCCCTGATTTTTTTGTACTTACTATTATAGTATAGGAACACAATATTGTGGTAAAAAATATCTTTGACATAATATTTTTGTCACCATTGTGTTGTGATTAATAAGAACTAAATTTCCACTCATACATGGATTTACTCACATGTTAATGATACCAGTATGAAGATAAATTACTTGAGACTAAATTTGTTGGTGTGTTGGCATTGCAGAGTAAACACCATTCTGTGAGGGAAAAGAGGAAGTTATAAAACAGGAAAAGGAAGAGACCATCCAAAAATTGTTGGTAATCTAGGGAAGCATTTCTCCCTGTGGAAATAAAAGTGAATAAGTGCCAGAGTCATATGCATTATGTTAACCCATTCCAGAATATGCACTCACTATATTTCCAACCGCCTAAATATTTTTGGATGAGAGTATTAATGAGAAGTTTTCTGGACTTCTGTTTGATTCCAAAAAAGGTGACAATTTGCTACAATGAAGACCTATCGTTCAAGTAGCAATTTTCCATCATTCTTTGTGAACTCAGCCCACAGTCCGTCTACTTGTTGATTTATTGATGTGCTAGAAGAATCCTTAGATATAATACTTATTGATTACATAGGAATAGGTACAACATGGAATCTTAGGGAACCAAACAGGTGACAGGAAAGATGTTGATCTGGATAGTCCATCTTGTGAAATGGGTACATTTCTGCCACAAAGGAGTGAACCAAAACAGGGCTGTGCTCTGCATGCTCATGAATTGGGTGATGATGGTGAGGACATCTTGGTGATTGTAACTGTTGAATACTAAACTATGTTATAATAATGCAAGCTATGTATTGTTCGCACTGGAAGGTCATTTCTAAATACATAGGTGATTGCAATCTTGGCACAACAGTGGAGAGTAAAGCCTGATTGGAATGTCTAGAGTGGGCTGTGGCTATCTATATTGCCTTACAGCTGTAGGGTTAGAGCAGTCTCAATTACGGTTTCAGGAAAGGGGGTATATTTGCTTAGTGTAAATAATTTTTACCAGTTGAGATTTATTTTTTTGCTGATTTGGTGAGGAGTGCCAGTATTGCAGAGTGACTGTTAATTAGCCTGATGAGACTGATACAGTTACTGTTATGAGGATGTCTGTATGACAGCGGAGTGTTTTAATGGTCTCTCATACATGTATAAAGGATCAAAATTGGCAACATGGGGGTGTGACCATCTGTTCACCAAATTGGCTTCTTGAGCCTTTTGCTCCTGTTTCATGCCACAAACTTCTCCATCATTCAGTGGTACGGGGGAGACACTGAGCTGGTGGCAACCTCACATAGCTGTGAATGTTAGGAACCAGAGACCATGTGCCATGGAGTGGTATGGCAGTGTCAGCTCTGAGTGGTAGGCGGGCTTCCACTTCGTTTTGTGGACCAGGACCAATTCTGGGCATGCCTTGCTCCCAGCACAGCTTCTGCTTGATTTGCACAGGCTCAGGGGATACCGGGACTGCTTAGAAATTAGTGCAGGAGCAGAGAAGTGTGTGGGCTGCGATGCTGGGTAGTTGGGGGAAACAAGGCCACCATTTTGGATTGTGGGCATGAGGCCTAGAGGCCCAGCTCTGGTTCTTGCACTGGATTGAAGCTGCTTGTGGCCAGTGTTTGGTGCATAAGCATACTGATGGGTGGAATGACAACTGCACATGTTGATGCTGCTTCGCATACTTCATGGCAGAGTGATGATCTATTATACTGCAGGGTGGATTCCTGTCTGCAGTATAACTGCTGCTAATGTATTTATTCATGTTTCTGTTTGATCTGCTGTGATGGAGAGCTGCACTGAGTATTTTAGTGGCAAAACTAAGAGAGTTGATGCTTGAGCTACAGTTCCCCCTTGTTTTTCTACTGAGAAGTTGGAACTGGCTGGTTGCCCCAATATTCCTTGCTGCTGTAGTGTCTGTTATTGGTTGTTATGAATAATTATAACAAATTAAGACCTGCCTCCTTGCCTCCCAGTCACATGTGTGCTCGGTTGCTTATGCGCTTTGTTAGTTGGGGTACTGGTGATACTATACCTTCTGAATCTGCATTCTAAACAGCATCACTATAGGGAAAAGTGATGCCAACTAGTCCTAACTGACCTTGGAGGACAGTAAATCCTCAAAGAGTGAGGACACAGACCCAATTTTTGGAGACCAATCACAATCAAATCCCTCCACTTCCTTGGGCAATATTAAAAACATTTTAATAGCTATGAAAAATAACTTATTGTCAATTGATCAGAAAATGTACACTATAGCAATAAAAGCTGATCAAATAAAGGACCGTCTGAGTAGATAGGCTATTAAAATTGAGGGAATGGAACAAAGCATGTCTGATCTTAGGAAAGATCTAGATCATCTGGTGACCTCTTCATTCCTGTGACAAAATCGGTGGAAACATAAAAGGCCAAAAATAAGAATCTGGAGGTGCAATCAAGGGCCAAATAACGTTTGCATTATGCATGTTGCTGAGTCTACTACCAATGCTTTAGACTTAGGAGTTTTGTAGAATCCTTACTGTCAGATATTCTTGTCCGAGAGTGGTTTTCACAATACTTTGTGATGGAGAAGACACAGGTCCTTAAGTCCAAGGCTGTGTCAGGTGTCCATGCACACCTGTTTATTGCCACACTCTTAAATTATAGAAATTAGCAGGGAGTGGGGCACTACAGTGTTCCAGGTCACAGTCTTCTTCACCAAAACCAGAAGGTGCCATAAAGTTCTGCAAGAAATGCACTAAGCAGAAAAACACTACTAAATCCACAAATCAATGTCTGGCTCACAGCAAGATTTTAGCGACATAGAATTAACTGCCTTACCTCTTTTTGTGCAATCCATTTAGAGCTTTCTTGATCACACTTGTGTTTTTTTTAATAATGTTTTTTGAATGTATACATGCCATAAGAGTATCGCCTGCAGCTTGTTTTGGACATCACATACATGCCTAATGTATATGCTATTCCATGGCCCTTGACATTGTGCTTATTGAATTATATGGCTCTACTTATAATCTACTGACATGATCTTAAACAGGTGGTGGCTTACACCTTGTTGTGCATCCCACAAAGGCAATCTCAAAATATGTTTGGTTTAAATTCAGTAGGTTCACTATACTGCAAATGGGGGTTTATACTGTGAGCGGGTGGGGGTGGGAAATTTGGGAGGAACTTAGCAAAATGTTGAATGTTGTTCAATAAAACTAGCTACGATTGAACAGCTAATATTGATTGCAGGTACAGGCCAATCTATATCTATCAATTCCTTCTGGTAAGACAGGTCTAGAAAAGCATAATAGGCATTTCCTGGAATGTTAGGGGCTCACTAACCCGAAAAGGAACATCTGGTCCTGACCAACCTTGATAGTCTCAGAATAGATATTGCTCTCTTACAGGAGACCCATGTGGATCCTAAGAGTTTGCTGTCCCTCATCTCAAGACAGGGTCTGCTTTATTTTCTTCCTTCATTAATAAAAAAGGAGCCACTCTCAGTCCAGTTGGGGGCTTTGAATTCAAACCACACGGACTCCTGTGACATTATGGACATTTCCTCCATTGAGCCATTGCAACATTGATGCACTGGGCAGAAGAGCCATCTGCTGTCTCCTCTGCACCATCAGTCAACTTTCAACGTGAAGCCTGGGAGGCAGTAATTTTATAAAGTGTGATGCTTTGCTCTACACTGGTTTTACACTGTGCAGTATATCATATCCACTCCCTTTTTGTCATGACTTCACTTTAGGAAAGAAACTTTAAAACTCAGCTATTTTCTATCAACGTTTATTGAGTCAAATAGTTTCTAAACAGTCTCTTGCTCGTCTAATTGCCCTGACTGATGATGTTGCACTGTTCCACCCATATTATGTTTTTTTTTTCCTTTCTGGCATTCAAGAGATTTAAAAATACATTAAATAGGGGGTGTGGCCTGGATGGCCAAGATGGCGGGTGCAATTGTTTGAGCTCTCTCCGGTCACCACCCTAATACCATAGTCCTTAGGTGCTGGCGTGCCCATCAGGGTCAGGGGGAACCGCTGTGATCTCCCAACGTGTAAGGGCAGTGGTGGGGTACACCCAACAGCTTCAACAAGTTGCAGAAGGGGCCAAGACAGTGACTGCGGCTGAGCTGCGCTGTGGCTCAGAATGGCAGGCTGGGGGTTGCTGCAGCCCTGGGAAGCACTGCAGCCAAGGGATGAGGCACAGTGACGGGAAGCTGGGGATGCACCTCGCAGATGCATTTGGTTGCCAGGCACGACTGAAGCCGACGTAATTACTGCCTGCATTCTCTCATCGTCTGGTGGGCTGGACCTTGAATCGCTCCTGGACCCACCCAATGAGGAGATGCACCTTGTGGTCCCATTGGGCCGCCGGGTGTGGCCGAAGTAGAAGTGTTTGCTGCCCACATTGTTCCATCGCCTGGTAGGCCAGAGCTGGTGATCACTCCTGTGCCCCACCCAATGAGCCTCATCTGTGGGCATCACACATTCACCGGCACCCTTACAGCACTAGCACCAGAGTGACAGAGCAGAAGTAGCACTCCATATATCACAGTGGCCCTGGGATAGACTAGTGGAGATGCGGATCAGCCACCCTTGGAAGGCCCTGAACTGAAGGTACAGTCTCGGCTGTGGGGGGACCAAGCCCCTAGGTGCATGGAGGCATGGGCTTGCAAGTTTGGGGCGCAAGGACAGGCGACTATGGCATCTGCACTCTCTGGTAGACCTGGGAGATAGGGATGGGCCCTTACGACCTTGGTTGAGTGGGCCCCAGCTGGGGTAATGAGGGCCAGGCCTCCGGACTTAGAGACATAGGTGGCTTGGCACCTGCTCCCATGGCCTTAACCACCGCACCCAGCATTTAGCTGGAAGAGAGATGGGCTGTGAGGTTGGACCTGCACCTTGGGGTCTGGGGCTCTGACGGAATTGGAGGCCTTGTTAACGATTAAGGCTGCATGCAACTGACAACCTCGTGGAATGGGAGTGGGACCAACTGCTAGTGCTGACCGGACAAAGATCTTTGATGCAAGTAAGTCAACAGCTTCCCCATAGCAGGACGCTGTGTTACCCCCCTGATGACACCATTCCCATTGGGAGGTGACTTCTCAGCATTTGGCTTCTCTGCACATCTCATAATTATATGATTGGGCTGGCAGTGTCATCATGGGTCACGATAAGGGTCCACTGGGCCAGGTTAGAAAGGACAAATATACTGCACCACTGGGGGGAGCAAAGGAGATCCCAAAGGGGGTATTAGGGGCCAGAATCCCAATGAACGGAGACAACACCTTTGCCATCCTACAAGCTACCCGCAAATCCAAAACTGCACTGGAGACTAAAATAGGGGAGGTTGGCATGGATGTGGCCCTGCTGCACCAAGACCTTCTCCAAAGGGAAGAGGGTAATAGAGGAGGAAGGGAAGAGCTCAGAGCTGGAGGACACTGTTTAAAACTTGTCCTCTGAAGTGACTCACATCCCATGGAATGCAAAAATCCTCCAAGATCGCACAAAGGATGCTGAAAATTCCCGAAGGGGCCGAGGGCCACTTCCCAGAAACTTTCCTCAAGCAGTGGATCCGGTCCTGGCTAGAACCAACAAGTCTGTCCCTCTGCTTTATCCTTGAATGGGCCCCCTGCTCCCTTTCCCAGAAACCCCCTCCTGGGGCTCCACCCAGGCCTCTGATCCACATTTCTTAAATTATAAAGATTGTGACACAGTGCTGAGGGCGGGGCCTCCTTAGAGGGGACCAGATACTCCAAACAGGACGCATACTCATTTTTCCAGACTACACCCACCTGGTCCAAACACAGTGCAAATCTTATGACCAGGTAAAGGTAAAGCTACGGGTCATGCAAATCCCCAATATCCTCTTCTACCCCCCCCAAATTGTAAGTAATTTACAACTCCTAAACTGTTTTTTGACTCACCAAAGGAGGCGTGGACATCGCTTACTGAAGAACGTCCACTTGTCATTAACCCAGCACCTTCCTGGCATGCTGACAAACCTTTACTAGGTATCCGGCCAGGGTGCCGAGAAGGTGAAGGGCAAGTGTCAGAGGAAGAGATCATGTTGAAGGCACACCAGACCACCAGAGGCAGATGCCACTATGGACCAAGACGGAGAGAGAGGGCTCCAGTCAAGGAAAGCTGATTCTGTGTCATAGCCACAACCCAATCCAGTTACAGACTTGGACTTGGGACAAGCTCCCAATGCTGCATGACAGATCCTAAAGCATGCCTCCTCACCCCACCTGGGTACATCACTCCTTCATAGTTTTTTAGTTAGTACTGCAACTTTGTTGGGGATGGGTGACAGATGCTTCTATGGGGTGGGAAGCATAGGGAGGGGGATTTGGGGTTGTGTTATTTTTTTAATATCAGTTTGATTTGCTCTATCTTATTTTATACCCTGTACTACTGAGCCGACTGCCCACTATCATTCCCACTGGGTGGATCCCCTTTGGCTAAGCCTTGAGGACAGCAGAAGAGTGACTTGTAGAGGGCTTATATTGAATTTCTTCCCACCTCTATGCTAGGGCCCTTCTCAGTAATGACATGGAATGTAAACGGTCTGCTGAACCATACCAAGAGGGGAGCAGTGTTTCAATTTCTGCAGTGGTATGCTCCAAAGATCATATTGCTACAAGGAACTAACCTGTAGGGACACAATTGTCACTTTGCCGCCCGCAAGGGGTACGATAGAATATTCCATGCAGGATTCACTTGTGGGTTCCAAGGGGTTGCAATCCTTCTACATAAGTCACTGCCATTGCCCATAATTAAGGTCACACCCAATGGTCAAGGCCGCCACAAAATACTGGAAGACACAATAGAGGGTGCCATACATAATGTCCTGAGCATGTATGTTTCACCAGCCGTGCACCTAACCATGTAAGGATCTTTCAGAGACTTAGTGGCAGCACTCCCTCCTGGAATGACCACAGTGGGGGGTGACTTTAATGATGTCATGGGGTGGAAGGACTGGTTTGGGATGAGAGGGGGCCCTGTGACAAGGCTGTTGTCTAAAGGAATGGGTGCATGGGCTTGCCCTTAGCACTACCTTGCAGGTCTGGAATCCAGGGAAACTAGAATACCCTCATGCATCGGCACATGGGTCATTGTCCCACATTGATCACTTGTTTCTCACGGCCACTGATCTCCTTCAAAGCATGAGATCACAAATTATACCCCATAGGATATTGGACCATGCTCCAGTCCTGCTCCATTTTGACACAGCACACAAATGGGAACGCCCTAAATGGCATCTTAAGGCTTGGCTTCTCATGGAAAACAAATTTGCAGACCACCTGCTTTTGTGAACTGAAAGCCTTTCTTGACCTGAACAGGGGGGTCAGTGACATTGTCCATTTCTACATTCGGGGATTTGACTGTGAAAAGCGAAGCCGTATCACTGAACTAGAAGTATTGATCATTACCTGAGAGCACAAAAACTCAGACAAATTGAGTGACTCTGGGATACATCAGCTAGAGCTTGACAGAGCAACATTGCGCAAACTTTGTATGAATAAAGCCCATAAGTGTTGGATGGCTTCCACGCGCCGGATTTACAAGTGGAGGTTAAGGTCAAGTAAGCTTTTGCATTGGCGAGCCACACATAACTCAGAATCTAGAGTAATACCTTGCATAATGGATGAGTCTGGCGAGTGGGTTGAGAACCCACCGGGTATTGGGGTGGTATCTGCCCAATTAACTTATGTGCAATGGGGGCATGGCTAAATTGTTAATCAGCTGCTCCTTTGGTAGCAGAGCTCCCGTTGCTTCACATTTCTGATTCTAACGGACAGCACTGGACCACACCATCAAGGTGGAGGTAGTAGACGCAGTAGTGAATCTGAACTCCATGAAGACACTGGGACCGGAGGGTTATCCAGTGGAGTTTTACCACAGGCTGCTACCCGGCATCCTCCCACCCCAGCTAGAAGCATATGTCGAGCCTATTGCCAAGGACCACTTCTCCATTGACGTTGACCTAGCTAAGATCGTAGTTTTGCTTAAACCCAGTTGCCCCAACATGCATGTGCATCATTCTGGCCCATCTCCCTCATTAATACAGAAGTTAAGCTGTATGTGAAACTCCTGGCCAACCACCTATTGACTTCAGCCCCCACCTGGTCCATGTGGAACAATGCATCTTTATTCCTCGCCGCAGCATCAGGCTCTGCACCCGCAGGGTGCGTCTGGCTCCGGCCTGCATACGGACCCCATGTGGCACGGCAACCCTTCTTTTAGTTAGGGCTGGGCGGAATTTTTAATTTCACCAGCAAAATTGGAAGAATTTAATAATTCTGCGTTACACTCGGAGCGCAGAATTACTAATAAATTCCGCCACTCTACTCCGCCGGTGGAAGTAATCATTCAGCACTCCTTTGCAGTGCCAAGTTGCCTTTGTGCTGCTCTGTGACTGAGTTATTTGTTTTCCCAGTCGTCTTGCCTACTTTAAATATGACCGTACTTGCCGGAAGTAAAGGTGCGTTTTAGTGTTTGGTCCCTGAGACACATGCATGTTCTTGCTTCTCAAAGAAATAGGCTGAAGCAGCAGGAAGCACTTGGTGTCTCCACTGTAAATTTTGTCTGGAAAGTGTTTCGCCACCTTTGAATAGAAACTTGACGTAGCGGATCCATGGATGTACTTTGGCTTGGTAAACCTTGGGAAGTGGTCTCTGTGAGAGACAGAGTGTGTGCTGCTTTCCTGCTCTGCTCGCTCTGACTTCACTGATTCTTCTCTGTTATTTCCTGGGTTCGACTTACCTTCCTTCTGCCGCTCCTCGGGCCCTAAATTTCCTTCAATCCGGCTACAGACCGGCCATCTCTGTACTAGGATAACCCAGGCCATTACTTTGGTTTTGCTGTGGATTTATGTGATGTATCGTGCTGTGAAGTGGTTTGGATAACATGCAGCACTGCACTTCAGATGTCAGTTGTGTGACAAAACTATGTAAAAGTATATCTTGCGCACATTGTGATGGAGGGTCTTTGCTGTATTTGTTAGTCTCACTTTAATATTATTGACATGTTGTCAGCGCCACCGTGTACACGGATGAAAGCTTTCAGCAAAATGTTATTTGTGTTCAGCGCAGTGGCAGGGTATGTAATCTTGCGTGGGTGAATAAAGCTGCTCTGGTGCTTTTTAAAAACGCTCATTGCGCTGATTTATGAAGGGATTTCTAGTCTGCAATACTATGCTGTGCAAAAAAAAACCTGAAAAATAAACTTAACAAAATGCAGTAAATAATTAACTTTTCATTTCGAAATTCAGTCTTTGCGAATGGTCGCTGCCCGAATCCCACACAGTTACGCCAAAATTCCAATAGTGCCTCTTTCTTTGACCTTAAGGATTACAAAAACAGAGATGCACACTTATTATTAGCAATGTTGCTTCTTTCATTCTTGTGTCAGTGACAAGTTCTGAGACTCAACAGCAACGGGTAAATTAGTGAGATGTGATTCTTGGTGCGGGGGCTGGGTGAAGAGGCCGGGAGAGTGTGAATCAAGTTGTTGTGTAAATCAACCTGTAATTGCATGATACGGCTCTCAGTACTGGAAGAATGTATTGGCCACGTCGCTTTTCCTCCTCCACTCTCATCTCTTCCCATCACATTCGTTCCCTGCAATGTCTCTAAAATTTGCTGTTCCGGGATGGCAGCCACTGGAAACAGGTGTGTTGCGAGAAAGTTGCAAATATGCATAGGAGTGATAACTAAGGGCTAATTAGGTGGGTGGAACTCTGCGGAATTCTACTGAGTTTTATGGAACTCTGCAGAATTCCGCAGAGTACAACTCCGCTAGTTCCACCCATCCTTACTTTTAATTGATTTTGAGAAGGCGTTCAATAACATCAACTGATCCTTCCTAGATGACACCCTCCTTAAGATGTGACTTACGCCTAGGTTTGGCGCTTATGTCAGGGTCCTCTATGTCGGTCCTCTGCTTCATGTGTGTGTTAACAGGGTGCTGTCCTGCAAGTTTTCTATAGGGAGGGGCACCAGACAGGAATGTCCCCTCTCCTGTTTACACTGGCCATAGAGCCTCTGGTGGTCTGGATCAAGTGTGATGTCCAGGTGTGGGGTTTTGACTGAGGCCTGGTGATGAAGGACCGACTAGCATTATATACAGATGACGTCTTGCTCTTTATGGCCTGCCCACCTGAGGTGGAACCTAGACTTCTCCACATTTTGAAGGTTTTGAGGGCAGCCTCAGGGCTACAGGTCAACTGGGACAAGTATCTGTTGGTTCCTTAAGGGGTGACCGCCGGGACAAAACCTGGCAGTCCCAAATCCCGATACGACGTAGCAGTTTTCAATATCTTGGGATATATACCTCTTGGGAGTCAGACTTGACATGAAGCTTGAATTTCTGACCTGTGACTCAGAGAGGCCAGGAGGATATGACACAGTGGGATACTGCCCCCCCTTAATCTCATAGTCAAAACAGCATTCTTTACAATGAAGATACTTCCAAGGCTGCTGTATGTTCTGTAAAACTACCCCCTGCATATATGGCAGTTGTGGTTTGACACAATGTTGGCCATGGGACACAAATTCATATGGGGTGGTAGAACCCCCAGGGTGACCTTCAGCATATGCTCTTGAATGATATATGACAGTGGCCTGTCCATGGCAGATGTTCATCTGTATTACTGGGTGACTGAGCTCCTTCCCATTAATGACTGGATGCATGGGGTGTGATCATCCCAAATCCAAAGGGGAACTGTCCCTGCTAGGTCTGGATAAGGTGATGGGTATACTGTATGGGGCGCTTATCCCAACTTCTCTCCCAGAGGTGACCCAGGTGGTGTGTTTAGAATGTGGAGAGCTGCTTTGTGATGGACTGGGTGGGACTGTAAACTTACACTGGAGTCTCCACTATGGGGAGGGCACAATGCTGTCCCAGGTGTTGGCCTTTGAGGGTTGTAGAAATTAGGACAACATAGGAATCTCAATACTAGGCATTGTCTGGGAATGAGACTATATGCAGGCCTTCCAAGATCTCAGGGTGGACTTCCATATGACACCCTCCCAATTATTCTGATATCTACAACTCCGACCTGCCCTCACTGCTCATCTGGAATATCTGGACAACTTCCTCAATATAGCCTGTTGGAAGGTAGATTACTCCTGGACCACTTGGGAAGGGGCGGGGTTTCCCAGATTTATAGGACTCTTGTAAGGCACTCACCTGAGTTACTCGAGGCTCTGAAAGAGAAATGGGGAAGAGTTGGGTTGGTGCCTTAGAAGGAGCAGGCTGAAGGAATAGCCACCTGAGTGTTGGCAATATCTGCTAGGCTCCATTTAGTGCAGTTTAAATATTTTCTCCAGGCATACCTAACACCCCTTCATTTGTTGAAAGTTGGTATATGTGACTCACCAGCTTGCTAACGGTGCCAAGATCCCAACAAGGACTTCTTTCACATGGTGTGAAAGTGCCCGGTGATAGCAGCCTACTGGACTGCCATTTTAGCCCTCCTCTATGCTGTAATGGGGACTGCCATATAGATCCAACCTCGGATTACATTGCTGGGTAACCTGGATGATGTGGGAGGGCTCAAAGGGGAGAGGACATTGGTGGGCCTGTAATAGCTAAAAGAGACATAGCCTGGCATTGGACCTTCCCAAGGCCCCTTCGGTGTCGGCCTGGACAAGTGGCATGGAGTGGTGTGGCTAAATTAATAAACAATTTATGAGGCAAGGGGCTGCCTCTGCAAATAGGACAAAATCTGGGGTAAATGGTCGGAGTACCATGGAGTGCAGGGCTAAATTGAGTTCAGACTGTTAATTTGTATCACTGGATGGGTGGCGATATGGGGAGAGGAGTCCAAACGTACAGTGAATTATTTTATAATTGTTTTACATCTTAAAAGAGCAATTGTTGCAGTTATAATGTATAAACACACAATAAAAAAATTCTATAAAAACATAAATTACATAATTTGTTATGTGGCATTTCGTTAGAGGACGTGTTTGGAAACAGTTGTGCAAATTTTTGTGTATTGCCAAAAGCTATTCTAGAAAGAACATTTGAAATATTGAAGCAATATTTTAAGCTGCAATACTAAAGCTGAAAGTAGGGGCTTTTTTGCTGGACAGACTACATTACCTGAGTTAAGCTTCACCCCAAAAGAACAGTGTTAGGAAAAGGAGTTGAAGATGAAGATTGTGCTGTGGGTGATGACTTACATACTCAACAAAATATTGCATAGTAGACACTTTTGAAAATAGCCCATTATTTCTGTTGCATCTTTAAAAAATCATGCGTGTTTATTTTGTAAACAAGGAAAACTTTAAATCCAACATTTTATCATGGCAGCAAAGTAAACAAACTAAAACAAATGAATGTGCAAGAGAGATAAATGATTATGAATGGCTAAGGCAACGAATCAGCAAGGACCTCCTAATAAAAAAAAGCCATAAATCGCCATCTAAAATGGTGTTGTGTCACCAAAGTAAATACATTCGATATCACACACTGACAAGATTACAAATTTACCATCATGTCACATATGGAGTAAAACAAAAACACTAGTTGATACCCGATCACAAAACCCTAGTGGCCACACTAATGGGACAACATAACCATCTACACAGTACCATTGTCTTGAGAGACAGAACATACTAGTAGTCTCCAACCATGAAACACACATGAAATCCAGTGACTGAAGGGGACTAATCAAAGGATCAATCTTTCTCTATAATTTGCTTTGTTTTTTGTAGTGCTGACAGCATGAGATTGTTCACAAACTAGGGTAAAATTCACATATGCTAATACTTATAGATTAGTTTTTTATCTGATTAATATATTTTATGCTTTGATGGAAAATTTATATTTTATTCCATTCTTTAATTGCTCTACACTTAACTAATGCAAAAACAACAGACGCTGGACTGAATACTGAACAATGTCAAACATTCACACCCAGTCAAAGAGCTGGGGCCTAAGTCCATCCCTTTTTGCTCACCATGCCACCCCAGTTTGGACCCTGACACTGGTCATTCAGTCCAGGGTCTGTACTCTGAGGCTGAACAGGGGACCAGGGTGAGTCCTTCCTCACCTTGCCCCTACGTCTGGGCTCACGTACCCTCCTCTGGGGAGTGGTACTGCCAGATAACTGAACTGTCAGGGCACCCTTAGGGGTCACCCCTCTCAGTTCTCCTGACACTAGGGGTAACTCATTTCCCAGAATGCAGTCAATGGGCATCTTGAGACTAACTATGACCCACCTCTGGGTCACCTCCCCACCCCACTCCAGGGACACCAGGGCCATGGGGCAGAAGAAATCCTCCCCATGGGCTGGAGTCACCCTACACCCCTGGCTGGTGTACTGTCCTGGTGAAACTAGTCTCTCCACCATCATGGTAAGACTAGCCCCTGTGTCCCTCAGAGTGGTGACTGGGACCCCATTCACTCCCACCTGGTGGAAGTGACGACTCCCACTCTCAGGGATCACCAGCTTATCCTCTGAGTCTATCTCTCAACTGAAGGAGATGAACGCATGGTCCACGACCTGCCCCTGGAGACTACTTTCCCCTAAGGACACATTGGCCACCCCTGTAGAGGTCCCACCAGTGGGTGAGTTCTTTCGGCAGACAGAGCCCCCCTTCCTGTGCCCTATCTGGGAGCACTCAAAGCATCAGGGTTGGGTATGGGATGCTTTGGGCCACCCCCCACCAGAACCACCACCCTGTTTCTCAGATGAAGCATGGGAAACCTTTCCTCCCCCCTTATTCTGGGACTTGTCTGGGTCATCCTTAACCTCCCCCTCACTCTGTTTGGGGGAACGGAACCACCCTTCTTGGGGTCACTCCTTGGTACCTTTTTGGACACTCTGGTTTTAACCCAGGGGTCCGCCTCCTCAGCAAGCTTTCTAGGATCAGTCAGCTTACTGTCAACCAGGTGCTGCCACAACTGTGTAGAACAAATAATGAGCATATGCTCTTGCAGAATTAAATTATATAACCCTGTGCAGTCGTTTACTTTACTAACCCGCACCCTTCCATTCAGTGCCTTACCGGAGAAATCAAAAAAGTCTACCCAGTTCTGTGTGTAGAGTTTGGTGCTGTTCCTGAACCTCTGACGGTACTTCTCAGGTGTCAGCCCAAACTTGGCAAGCAAAGCAGCTTTCATGGGTGTGTATCTGTTTTGATCCTTAGGATTCAATGCGGGGAGTGTGTCGCCTCCTTCCTTCTTTCGTCTGCGGTCAGGCCATGGCTAGAGACACTGCTCTCTGGTCTAGTAGGGGGCACAAATCCAAGGGTAACATCCCCCACTACTGGCAAGAAATCCTCTGAGGGTCCATCCTCTTGCTCTTCCTCCTCAACATCCTCCTCTGAATGGGCTTCTGCCCAGGCCTTCAGTGCCTTTTGGTACTCCTCCTTCTTGGAGGCATGCTGGGTGGGTACTTCCAACCCCTTTCAGTACCCCTTCAGCTGTTTAACAGTGTATGTCTCCAGCTAGGCTAGGTCAAACTTTTCAGCTCCTGCTTGAGACCTAGCCAGAGACATGTTGAATGAGGATTTAGTTAAAAATCAGGCAGAGAAAAAAATTGCAGAAAAAGATAAAAAATCAGGTTGCCCTTCAACTGTGGGTAGGTAGTGAACACTTAGCTATTGTATGTCACTGCACAAATACAAGTCCTATCCTCACCACTGATTACCAATGTTAGAAATGGTGTCTTTGTTTGGCAGTCAGGTTACTCCCTGGCCAAGCAAGAACCCTCTCTCTAGTCAGGGTAAGTCACACACAATCCAAATTATCCTGTGCCCACCATCTGGTAGCTTGGCACTGAGCAGTCAGGCTGAACTTAGAAGGCAATGTGTAAAGTACTTGTGCAATAAATCATGCAATACCACAGCATAACACCACAAAAATACACCACACAGTGTTTAGAAAAATATATAATATTTATCTGGTTAAATGCAGGTCAAAACAATTAAGATTTGATAAGTACACTTTGAATTATCAATGTAGGAAATAATAAAAGAAGTCTTTAGTCTCTAAAAAGCAACAAATGTCTCTTGCAAGCACAAAGTACCTGGTTTGTGCTCAAATTCTCTGCAAGGGACCGCAAAGTACGAGTTGCGTGGAAAACGGGGAGGTGTGTGTGTCGATTTGTTCAGCGCACACAAACAATGCATTGAGTTTTCAAGCAGGGCAGGCTTTGCATCGATTTCTGGCGCATAGACTGGGATCCTCTTCAGGTTGCAGGGTTTCTGAACACCCTGGGGACAATGCGTTGAAATCCTGGGCGTGCAGGACGAAGTCACAGGGGCTGCATCGATCTGGTGGGCAATGCATGGCTATTTCTGCTGCACAGCAGGCGCTGCATCGATTCTTCTCGCAGGAAGTCGGGCTGCATCGTTCCAGTTCGGCTTTGCATCAATCCAGTGGGCTGTGCGTCGAATTTCCGGTTGCAACACTGGCACTCGGAGTGTAGTGATTTCCTCACTGCGATGCAGGCTATGCGTCCTTTCTTGCAGGCTGTGAGTCGATTTTCGATGCACAGGGAGTTCTTTTGCAGAAATGAAATCTTTTTGGTCCTGAGACTTCAGGGAACAGTAGGCAAGCACTATCCAAGCCCTTGAAGAGCACCTCTCAGCAGAGGACAGCAAGGCAGCAGGGCAACAGCAGGACAGCAGTCCTTTGCAGAAAACAGTCAGGTGAGTCCTTTTGGGCAGCCAGGTAGTTCCTCTTGGTAGGTTGTAGGTTCTGTTTCAGAGTTTCTTCTTCAGTGGTATCTTGTCCAGAAGTGTCTGAGTTGTTAGGGTCAGAGACCGTGCTTAAATACGCAAATGTGGCTTTGAAATGGGGGAGACTTCAAGGAGTGGCTTAGAAGTGCACAAGGTCCCCTTTCAGTTTCATCCTGTCTGCCACGGTGTGGCAGTCCTTGGTGTGAGGGCAGGCTACTGTCCTTTGACATGTAAGTGCCAGGCCCTCCACCCTCCCAGCCCAGGAAGACCCATTCCATATGCAGATGTGTGCAAGTGTAACTGAGCATCCTGTGTTTGCGGTTTGTCTGAGTGGAATGCACAAGGGAGCTGTCAACTAACCCAGCCAGACGTGGATTGTAAGGCACAAAAAGATTTAAGTGAAGAGAAATGCTCACTTTCTAAAAGTGGTATTTCTAAAATAGTAATATTAAATCCAACTTCACCAGTCAGCAGGATTTTGTATTACCATTCTGGCCATACTAAATCTAAACTTGTTACTCCATTCAGGTCAGAATCTACCACTCAAACAGTATATGAGGGTAGCCCTAATGTTAGCCTATGAAAGGAGCAGGGCGCACATCCGTGTAAAAATGAATGTAGGAGTTTTACACTGCTAGGACGTATAGAACACGCATGTTCATGTCCTACCTTTTACCCACATAGCACCCTGCCCTATGGACTACCTAGGGCCTACCTTAGGGGTGACTTATATGTAGAAAAAGGGGAGTTTAAGGCTTGGCAATTACTTTTAAATGCCAAAGTCGAAGTGGCAGTGAAACTGCCCACACAGACCCTGCAGTGACAGGCCTGAGACATGGTTAGGGGCCTACTTATGTGGGTGGCACAACCAGTGCTGCAGCCCACTAGCAGCATTTAATTTACAGGCCTGGGCACATGTAGTGTACTTGACTAGGAACTTATAAGTACATTAAATAAGCCAAATGGGTATGAGCCAATGTCACTATGTTTTAAGGAGAGAGCACATGCACTTTAGCATTGAATAGCAGTGGTATAGTGTGCAGAGTCCTAAAGCCAGCAAAAATGAGGTCAGAAAAGGAGAAGGGGGAAGGCAAAAAGTTTGGGGGTGACCCTGCAGAAAGGCCATTTCCAACAATGACCATCCGGCAGCACTGTTTTGGCAAAAATTTGGAATAGTTTTGTTTTCTTCAGATAGGCCCTCAGCAAGTAAAATTTATTTTTCGCCTTTGCCGAAGTTGCTAGCTGAGGATACAGAATTTTATGGCATCTAGGGTGCCACAATACTTTGAATAGTAGGATAATTCAAGCTAGTGACTGAGGCACATATCTACCAGATGTACGCACCAAGCGAATTATGTGTGCCTCTTGTGCGCTACGCTGGTCACTGATCAGCATATGTGCACCTGCGCCGCATAATATTAGCAAACAAGAAATGTGGCCTTGTATACTCATCAGGCATTCATGCTTCCCAAGTTTGACATACAGAATTATTTATTTACAGAAACTGAGAGTTGATATGACTCATGCACACTGGGATGGCTGGCTGTTCATAGTATTGAAAATCGACCTGCATGATCATATTGCGAATCTTCCATGTTGTGTGTGACCATTACGAGTGGAAAGAGGACCTGCCGTATGTGTAATTTATGAATGCTTCACAACGGTATAATGTGTGTTAGCTATATGTATCCTATTTCTAACGGTCTATTTCATGCTTGAAGTAGGCATTCGTTTGCATTGTAGGGATTTCCACAGGTGTTACAAATAGAGCTCAGAGCGTCCTAGGCAATTAGGATGCTGACCAACTCAGCCTTAAACTCTGTAAATGCATGTTCAACACTTTTCAGAACATGGAATGCCTTAAAGATACAGGCATAAGTTACTGAACAAATTATTGCAGTGTCTACAATGAAGAGATATGGCATGGAAAAATAGGTGAAAACATTTTTTTTCACCTGTAACAAAAAGGGATTTCAACATTAAACATCTATTTGACCCTAAACATGCATATGCCATAAAATGCTTACAATGTATGCATCTATGGCCTTTGAAACAAGTTCTCTCTCAATTACATTGACCCATGTCTTATTTTTCAAACTAAATAAGTTAACTGTGTTGGAGCTGGATGGTTCTGTGAATAAGGTAAAAAGGTGTGAATTGGTCATTTAAGAATGTGTATCTTACATACATTTATTTATTTATTTATTTGCATGATTAATTAAAATCTTAGCAAATTAGTCAACTAATTACACGGTTATTACAGCTGGATATTTAAAAGCTGCCCTTATGTTGCCGGCTTGACAACATCTAGGGGTAGTGATATTTAATAAAACTAAACACAATTAAGATTCAATATCCACTATAAAATTATTGAATTTATGCTAAAACAATAATAGGAGTAACTAAACAATTGTTAAAAGTGCAAACTTTTCAATGTGCCTAGTTCTGCGTATTTCAAGAACATAACCTACATCTTTATGGTGTACTAACAGTCACAGGCCGCAAATTTATGCATTTGGTCTGTGCAGACAGAAATGTAACAAGTCTACAGTTTATCTGTGGATCAGTTGAATCAAACAGTTTCATCACTGCTAGCTGACAAAAGAGTATTCCGTTTGTACTAAAAACTCCTTTCAGCAGTTGGCGATGTGTTTCTCTGAGGGCCAGGCAAATACAGATCAAATGGACCATGTCCTCCCTGGCAGCATTGCATAGCCTGAATGACGTCTCTCCCCCATTCTTCCACAATGGTTGATCCGCTCTTGATGGAAGGGATCCTAGCCATATCGCGTGCAGGTGGCGTTTGACGTGTACTAAAAATGTTGAGATCATATATTGCGATGGTGCTAGTGTAGTGTAAGTATGCATGAGAAACCAGGCATGCGAGCGTCGTGCAAATTTGCGTTTATCATCTAGCAAAGATTGCAGACCTATTTCCTTTTTTAACAAAATGCACAGAAGGGGATATGGCATATTAGAGTCCCATAGATATGTAAATTGTGTCTCTTGCAGCCAGTACTGCAAGTACCTGTTGTATACTGACTTTCAATCATTGCTTACTGAATTCTATAAAGCCACGACTAAAGGGCTGGTGTTGTTTCTTCTTATTTTATACCAGGTCTTTATGGTATGTACTTTCTTGTCCAGCTGTTGTTGTTTAAGACCAAAACTAGCCTAACTTGAGCAGGGGAAGCAGTGCGGGGAAGATTGAAAACTTGTTTGTTGATTTTTATTTGTTGCTGATCCAGGAGAAAGGCGTCATTCTTGTATAGTGCTGCGCTTCCATATATAGTAGCTGGAAGGAATTTGGCCGACATGACGAACAGTAAAGGTTTATACGACGGTCCTTTTAACCTTTAGGCTAGGGCGCAAAAAGCGAATGTCAGCGCTTTGCATTTCTGAGCGATGTGCTGCTTTTGTGACACAAGGTTAGCCTTGTTGTCTATAGTATAGCCAAGATATTTATAACAGCGAGTCATTTCAAAGCTAATGCCGCCCAACTTAATTTTAATTACAGAGTTAAAAGGGTATCATATAGACATCATTTTTGTCTTCGTAGTACTGATTTCTAATTTGTTTGATGTTGCAAAATCACCTAGGGTGCTAACTAGCCGCTGTAGTCCTATTTTCATGTGGCTCAATAAAACAATGCCATCAGCAGGTGAGAGGTGTGATATAAGCAGGTTCCCCATCCTTGGAGAGTGTGAGTTGGTCATGTCTAGCTTTGGGGAGAGGTCAGCCATAAAAAGGTTAAAAAGGTGCATGCGAGAACGCATCCTTGTTTTAAGCCTATATTTGTTGGAATCATCCTTGAAATTTTCGAACCATCTGCTACCTTGATCTGCACCCAGGTTTTATCAGTTAGCATTTCAATGCTGTGGAGAAGCCGTTCCTGCAGGCTCCAGCTTTGCAATTTGCGCCAAAGAATTGCTCTGTCCACCTGATCAAAGGCGCTTTTGAAGCCCACAAAGCATAGATGTAGCTTTTCCTTTAGGGGTTTTTCTTTGTCTGCAATGTCACTTAACGCTAGAATATTGATCATTGTGCCGTAACCCTTCCAGATGCCAGATTGATTCAGGGGGACGAGGTTGTTTGAATTGGACAAGTGGAGCAGATCATCCAAGATCAGCATGCCAAAGTATTTGGCCTCACTATCAATTAAAGCAATCAGTATGTAGTTGGCCGGATTTGTTCTGTAACCCCCTTTAAATATAGGATTGATTATAGATCCTCTCCATCTGCCAGGGGTGGTTTTGTTGTGCTCTACTTCAGTGTAAAGGATTGCCAGTGCAGTTGACCAGTACACTGGATAGGCCTTAAATATTGCCTGTGGAAGGCCATTGAGGCAGGGGGCACCATCCCTATGCCCCCTCCTAATTACTTGGAAGACCGCCTTAGTGCTGTATCCAACGTTGATCAGACAGAGGACCTTAGGACTTGCAGGCTCCTTCAGGTGTGAATTTGCTTCAGATGAGTCTTGTTTAAAAAGATGTTGGCCAGGTAATCCGCCCATTTATGCTTGGGAATTGATGAAAAAGTAATTACTCTTGACTGCCTGCCATTGACTCTTACCTAAAAGGCCCTGGAATTTGCCATTTTTGAGCTATAGAGTAATTTGAGCCAGAAGTTGTCCTTCCTCTTAATGCGCTCACGCCATACCTGGCTTTTATAGTATTTTCAAAGGGCTTTTATTTGGACACATGTAGATTCTGTGAAAGGTCTATTTTTCATTACTTTGAGCTCATGCTCATTTCCTTTCTTAATTTTAGAATTTTCTCTGATAGACTTGAAGACTCAGTACGATTTTGTGTTGGTGATTGGCACTTAGCAAATATGAGCGGAGATAACGAAATTGGAAAGGTGGCCCACACTTCCACTGCAGGCGAGTCCTGGAGTGTTGCAGATTGAAACAGAGTTTTTATCTTTTCACACAGCCGCGTTAATGAACTCTCTGACCAAATCAAAGGTTTTAAGTTGGTAGATGCAATACTTCCTAGTTCAGCAACAACAGGCAAGAAGTGTGGGGCATTCAAGTCCAGTTCTATATGTTGGTATGAGTGATCACTGTGGAGAGTAGTTTTAATTTTAAATTTCCTCACACGAGCTAGCAGGGGAAAAGACACAGCTGTATAGTCTATTATATTTGCAGCCTTTGTGCTGTAGTGGGTGTAGCTAGGTGGCATATCATCTTTGGTCCTGCCATGTAGAACCCTCATGCTCAAATGCTCTAATGCCTCGACCAATTGTTTGCCCATTGAATCCAATCTCTTCCATATTGGTGGAAGTTGAGGCAGAACTGACCATAAAGCATTTTCAGCTGCCAATTGTTCATCGGGTTCAGGAGTGTCGATTAAGTGGGCATTGAAATTACCCATCAGTAATTTCTCAAAAAGCAGGGTTGGCTGACGTTTCTGCGGATAAGCATAAACATTAAAAATTACAAGAGGGGTTTGTCGATTGTCACTGAAAATGAGTTTGATGGCATGCAGATCATTTTTTGAGAATGCCAGCTGCTCTGTTGTAGCGTGTAGCGCCATGGAGACATACGTGGCTAGACCTTCACTTGGCCTACCCGATTTATTTTATTTTTTGGCACTGGAGTGTGTAACCTCCTAAGTGGACCAGACCTATTAGCCATGTTTCTTGCAATATAATTATAGTATAGTTGCAACTGTTTACTACTACAAATCCGTCTATAATAATGGTTTTTACTCTGGCGATATTCCAGGACACGATGGTAACAGCAGACCCCTGATCCATATTTTCTGCATGTTAATTATTAAGTCAGTTGCCCTTCCTTGAGTTTGAGATATGAGCCATCCACATCCGTTCGCCCTGAGGGCTATCTAATACATATCAGACTTCATGTTTACAATAGCTTTGCAATATTAGTCATGTTTTTTAAACAAATGTATTATTTATTAAATGTAAGCAATCCGCCTGCTTACAGATAAGGTAATCCTACACAGGTATTCTATCCATGTATATGTAAAACTGATAGCAATTAGTTACATTTGTTAAATAATCTAATTCATTTAACGTTTTTCTTCTTTTACAGCAATTATTCAGCTGTCAGGCTCTACGAAAACTGAGTATGCCTGACAATGACCTTTCCAACCTGCCCACCACAATTGCCAGTTTAGTTAATCTCAAAGAACTTGACATCAGTAAAAATGGTAAGGATGAATCGCCAAGAGCTTTATCTTCATGCATTGCATTGTTTTAACTTACCTAGTTAATAACACGCTGCTTTTTGTCCTAGTTTGCTCTTTATGATATACATATTTATAATATCGTAAATAGTGATAAATCTTCATAGTATCCAAATTTATAATTATCTTGTAAGAACAATGAAACCATAGCTGAATTGTTATCAATGCTCAAACCATTATTGTGCTATTACTTTTAAATAGGACTTCTATGACAACACAGTACCCTCTGTGCTGCATCTTCCTACCTCATCATGCTCACTTAGCATGAAAAATATTTACATTTTGTGATAAATGTTAGGGCTGTGAGAAATTTGATTTTGCAAGTGGACTTTTGCAAAATTCACTACTCCGCCACTTTGGTAAATTGTGAAATTTGAGGAAGTGAATTTGAATAGGGAATTACTCACATACACGTAGTTTTTGCACATTTCGCACAAACCAACTTTGCATATTTTTCGCCCAGGTTGAGAAAAAAATCCTCATTTGGGTAAGGGAAATTTGGATTGCCTCGCCCCCTCCTAGTAGCAAGGTAATTTACGAATTTGTAAAAATGTACACGGGAAGGCCTTTTTCATTGCCCTTGGTTGTTATTAATTGAAAAAAGCACATAGATAGGCATGTCGAGGGTAAAAGGTCGGTAGTGGTGTGACGAGTACCTAAGTAGTGGTAAAGCACCTTCTGTGCTACAAATGCAAATCAGCTGCTCATAAACACACCTCAGTGCTGCTGACAACAGTGCGTAGCTTGATCAGGTGCTTGCAGGAGGAGGATCCAGGTACTCATTTTTTGAGACTAGGAAGTTCGTTCCATCATTATGGGGGTCATTCTGACCCCGGCGGGCGCCGCCCGCCGGGCGGAGACCGCCCAAAGACCGTACCGCGGTCAAATGACCGCGGCGGTCATTTTGACTTTCCCGCTGGGCAGGCGGGCGACCGCCAAAAGGCCGCCCGCCCGCCCAGCGGGAAAGCCCCAGCAACGATGAAGCCGGCTCCGAATGGAGCCGGCGGGGTTGCTGGTGTGCGACGGGTGCAGTGCACCATTCGCGATTTTCAGTGTCTGCTTTGCAGACACTGAAAATCTTAATGGGGCCCTGTTAGGGGGCCCCTGCAGTGCCCATGCCAGTGACATGGGCACTGCAGGGGCCCCCAGGGGCCCCACGACACCCACCAGGAACAGGCTGGCGGGAAGGGGGTCGGAATCCCCATGGCTGCGCTGCTTGCAGCGCCGCCGCAGAGGATTCCCTGGGGCAGGGGAAAACCGGCGGGAAACCTTTACCGCCGCGGTCAGAATTGCCCCTGAAGCACCACCAGCCTGTTGGCGGTGCTTCCTCCATCCCTATATGCCTATCCATAGGAAGCAAAGCACAGGGACGTAAGAAATAAGGAGGAAGTGAAAGGTAGGAAAACAGTGACATAAGGACGAAGCAGGGGTGACAAGGAGCCTGCAGGAGTGAGATAGTGAGGTGAGAAGTGTAGCGTGATTGAAGAAAGAGGCATGAGATAGAATCAAGTTTTGACAGCCTCACTTTTCGGCATCTCTGGCTTTGGGCACTGCCAGCAGCAGGCTAATAAGAATGAACATCTGAGCCCTGTTCCGTTTTTTGCTAATGAAGCACTGACTGACGGAAATTAAAGGATTTATTAGTGACAAACCTTGTTTGAGGGAACTATATTTGATTTACATCTATTTGTCCTTTATTTCTTATTTTGTTTATTTTTTGTGGGAAGAACTAACATACTGTTTGAAGACGGGAGAAAAGTAAATATCACATGCCCTCACTTAATAATGAAATTTACATTGAAATGTTCGTGAGGATTAGGGAAAACACAAGTCTGTCTAAAGAATGCTTCCATGGAGACACCGCATGTGATCTGAGGTATTTTAAAAAGTTAAATACCAATAGCTCTTCCTCTCATGCTGTATCTAGCAGTCTTCATATTGATCATAGCACACAGGATCCATCCTATGGCTTTGTTTGCTGTGTGCTACAGAATTCTTTGTCAGGTAGCTGTGATATTGCACCACTATTTGTAAACGGTCAATTAAGGTCTTAATCTGACACATGTATCACAATTGCCAAACAGCGTCATTGTGTAATGATTTTGATATGAACTTAAATCATTCGTAGACAATGCATGAACATCTGATCTATTGTAACATCTTCCAAATGCAATTGATTAATTGTGCACATTAGGGTTTTGTTACTTTAATGTATTCGTTGTTATGGGTTTAACACTTTTTTCAATGAATATTGATTGGATCTATCCCTTTCATTAGTTCTGCTTCTATGCTTGCCACTACTCAGTTAAATTGCTCTTGCTGCACTGAGAGATCTATTTATCCCTTTATTACTTCCTCATTATTTTTCAATAGGGTTGGGTGCAAGTTCCCTATGCAACAAAAATACTTTTATTCAAGATCTCTTCACAACTAATTTATAATTTCACTTTGTCACCAATGCATAGAAAACCAACATTTAATGCCATTACTCCTATGCTTTTTACGTCCTGGCTACAGACAGGTCTAGCTGTCAGTTGGAGTCGTATTGTTTCTGCTATATTACATATAGGTAGAGTGGACTGCAACCCTTGCTTTTTATTTGATCACTTTGTTTTCTTTCCCATATCCCTGCTCCCGGCTCCTAGCTTTCCTCCCTATTCTTGTGTTTCTTCTGCCAGGGGCATTTCAATCTCAGTATTCTGCTTGGTGATGTATTCTTCCACTGTGTTGTAAGACAGCCTTTTCTGTCCATGGGAGGGGCTACTTTTTCTGACTCTCTCTGCCTCCAGATCCCCATCCCCTCTTTTTCACCTCATCATTCTTTTTAATCCCCATTCTACCACTCCCCACCCAGTGTCATCTTGCTCCGCCAGTCCCTTTGGTAATTCTTTTGCTGAGTGCTGAGCTGTCGACTGGCCAAAATAGTTTTTAACCATTCCAAGGTGGTCATCGCAATGCTTAATTTGTAAATAAAAATGTGCCGGTTCTCAAAGCTCCCCTTTGAAACAGGCACCTGCTGCATTGAGATATGCGAGCACTGAATGTTGAGGCAGCGTAATCCTAAAGCCATCTCGGGCCTCTTTAATCCATTTGCAGCCACTCCTTGTCCATTCAGCTCACTCTTGCAGATTTCTGCTTTCTCCATTTGGGATGCTTTTTCGTTTTCGTCTTCCTCCGCCTTTCCCATAAGTGCCTTTTACTTGCAGTAAATTGACTGATGCAGAAAACTAAGTGCTGGCCCTGTAAAATAAGTACTGGTGCCCTGCACTGAAAACCATCAGTTCAAATTAAGCACTTGTCATCCTCATTTGCATATGCACACACATGCACATTGGGCAATGTCAAATTTTAGTTAACACATCCATTTCAAAGATGGCCATTGCTGATATTCATGTTTCCATTGTGGCCATTAATGACAAAGCTGAAAGATTTAACACCCCAACACGACTGAGGTTGCCAATAGTTCTTCTACTGCCAATTGTTCAATGAAATGTTAAAAAAAATAATCACTACAGTTTGAAATTTCAATCCACATAAACTCTTTCTAAATATGGCTGTATACAGTGATCAGGCGGACACACAACCAGAAATCATTTTCTTACTCACAGAAAAAAGTAAACATGAAAATTACATATTCCCTTTATCAATGTAGATGTTTCATGTCACTTAAGAAGGCAACAATTCTGAAAGGCCTTGCTGTGATGTATTGTACAGGGAAATCTGTACACCAGCCATTGAGAGAGATTCTTTCATAGGATGGTTCAGTCTTTTATCCCTTTTTGTGTGCATGCATTTAGTTATATGGCATAAGAGAATCTTCTAGCGGAGTCAGTCAGTGCATGCTAGCCTTGTGTTACCTATGGTATTGTAACCTTAAGTCATGCTTGAAACTCTAATTAGCTGTCATGGACAGGTTTATAGATACTTTAAGAGTGTTTATTTGTTCATATTATAATGCTATCAAATAAAAACCTTCAATGTGCACCTGTAGGAAATATTTCCCAAAATGCATTTAATACCCTGTAATGCAAGTTAGTAAGAAGGAAAAGTGTCACAGTTTTTAGTAACCTAAAATAATGACAATGATAAATCTGTGCATGACAGGACGATTGGAGAACATTACTATGTAATAGTGCAACTGGACATGTTTGTAATATATGGTCCAAGAGATGGTTCTGGACCGATATAGACCAGTGGTTCCCAACCTTCTGACTTGTGTGGACACCCTCTTTATCATTACTGGAACCCGCACACCATCACTGAATCATTATTGGAATCTGGGGACCCTCCCCAGAACCGAGTTGTAACTTGGAACCGGGGACCCCGGCCTAAACATTGTTGATGAAACGCAAAACAATACACCAACAATACAGAAACGTACATGAAACACATACACAAATGATAACACATTTTAATTAATTGAAGTCACACATCGTCCACACAATATTCTGTTTTTTGCACCTGCACTTCTCAGACAAAGCCTCCTATTTCAGATTCCTTGACATTTACAGTATGTTCAAAACTTTTCAATTGTACATTTAGCCACATTATTTATGTGCACTTCATTAATCTGTTAATATTATTTAGATTTCTAAGAAGTCATGGAGCCTTTGAGGTGGCTTCCTGGATCCACAGGTTGGAAACCACTGACATAGAGCATATGAAAGCATTCTTTAATGCTTTAAATCATTTATGAACATGCTTTAAACATATTGGTAATCCTCCCATTTTAATAACATTAAGATACAATCATTTAATTCACTTTAGAATTGAGAGGTTCCTTACTCCCATATGCGATGTTACACCATTGATTTTGAACTTAAGAGTCCTTCTTCTAGTACGGAGCTGAGAATACTAATTGAACATACTGGTAAATGCAATAAGACCACTTGATACCACCTATCTACTACCGAAGGTTCCCTGTGGTAAATATTGACTACCTGGGGCATGCAGAGCAATCTGGTTGGCTTTACGTTTCTGCATTTTGTGACAATGCTGTGTTTTTGTTTTATTTCACAATTACCTGACAATTGCTATTTAGTATTTCTACTGAAACCATAAGCCATTTTATATATCTACATACATATCTATATAAATATATTTAATCCTACAGACACACACATACATAGATATATTCAAATTCAAAATTATAAATCTACTTTGAAATGTGTACTCTTACAGCTGTTTTCTCTTTCTGTAAGTTCCTGAGCTTCAGGACAAGGTTTTTGTTATAGCTATCTCTTAGACTAGTACTACCATCCTGTCATTTTGCATTGTGCCCATTATCTATCGCTGTGGCTCATCTCGAGAACACGTCTGGATATGAAAGCATAATGATAACCAGACTGAAAAAATCTTCACCAGCTCAATTCAATCCTACTCTGAAAGGCGGTGACTTTTTTTGGTAGTTAAACTGAATGTCCACCAAGAATGCCTGCTGGTGGTTATTCTATAACTTTCAGGACTGAAGGAACATTTCTTTTTACATTTCCTACGTTTTCCTCAGAACTATTTTACTTGTTCATTTTTGTAGCTGACTGTAATATTCATTCTATTTTAACTTTTAAACTTTTACTTTTTCTGGTTGTGTAAACTGCTTGCATGCAAATGTAACTGTCTCTATGAAAAGTTCTCTGATACTTACCAGGTCATGTTTGCTCTGCAGAAAATTGTAAATTAAAAATAAATACATATATAAATAGATACAGTGAATGCAGCTTAAATCTCTAAAGATTCTTCGTTGTGTTCCTACTTCTTTCTTTGATGTAAAAATGCCGTCGTCTCCCAAATAGGCTTCCCTTTAATTTCTGAAGGTGGTAAATAGTAAAATGTATTTTCTCAACTTACCACTATTACCCTAAATTAAGAAAGCTATTTTTCATTGTTTATGGAGTGTTCTGAAAAGATGCTGAACTGTGTATGTCGTGTTATTGGATCCATCTTGTAAATTTGTCAGAACATCAAGAAATTAACCCCAGATATAAATAATCCATTCTTGTCCTACATTTTTAAGAGTGTGCTGAGGGTGGTTGGATGGTATCAGCCCAATAGTAAGCAATACGTTTATAAGTGAATTAGATATTTGAGGACGTTGTAGTAGAAATCTTGCAAAACTTGAAATCAGGTAGCTGAGCATATGTGAAGCATTAGTTGTAAAAGTGAAATATGTAAATATTTAGTACTAGTTTGTGCCTCTGTTCTTTCCAAAATAAAATATTTGATATCAAGGAATATGTTTGCAAACATTATTATAGATATGTAAGTATGATGTCTTTATCTGACGCACAGAATGCAATAGCAATGTAAACTGAAAAAATGAACTAACCGCATGTAAACCTGTACTTTAAGAACAATTCATGCATATATACATTTATATTTTTATTTTTGCAGTTTTCTTTAGAAAGATCTTGGCCCAAGGGTATTGTAGTTCTGGCAACCAGGTATTTGGCACTGTGATGTAAAGTGATTTTGCCAAGGTGTGTGTGTGTGTGTGTGTGCGCACATGTATTTCTGTGTGTTTGTGTGTGTGTAAGTCACACAGGGTCTGGTGATTGGTGAAGAATCAAGTGTAATGCAAATTCTGAATTGCATAGGTAGGTATCCTGACACCGATCTACATGTTTATGTGATTTTGAGCATGAGTTCAGCAATGGTTTGGCCCAGTTGCATCACATTCCGATTCACAGATGGATGGGGGGCCCTCATTCGTTATCAGGGAACCTGCAAATGAATGCACACAACAGAGTTTACTCCTAATATCTTCACTCTCTGCTGCTCCATTGCCAAGCTGTAGTCATATTGAGAATGACAGGGCACCTGTTTACATTTTTCAAAGGAGAAATTTAAGTCTCCAAACTTCTATCCTGGAACCTTGTCTTCCTGGTGTAATGTTTCTTGAGGGGTTAGCACCATGTGCTACGCAGGGATCGCCCCAACAAACCAGGAGGAGGCATCGCCATCATCCACAAGAACAAATTCAGGATCACGACCAGCACCGAAGACACCCTCAGCACCACAGAACACTTGCACTTCTAGATCCACACCGTCCCAAACACCACCCTCCGAGGGATCCTCGTCTACAGGCCGCCCGGCACCCAACAGCAATTCAGCGACTCCATCACCGACGTCATTAGGACGCACGCCCTCGCATCCACTGACTACATACTCCTTGGGAACTTAAACTTCCACCTCGAGCAACAACAACAACAACAACACCACCACCCTGCTCGACAACCTCTCCAGCCTCGGCCTCAAACAACTTGTCACAACACCAACCCACTCCGCAGGACACACACTCAACCCTATTTTTCCACCAGCAATCACGTCTCCTTTAGCCACACCATCGAACTCGACTGGACTTCTCCTTCAAGAAACCCACAACACACCACCACCCACAGAGGATCCCCCACCGCAATTGGAATAAGGTCACTGAAGACCAACTCATCGCGACCCTCTCCCAGAACCCACCCATCGACAACACCAACAATGATGCAGCTGCCTGCAACTTCAGGCAATGGATTGGCGCCTGTGCCAACTCTCTCGCCCCGATCAAGAACCCCTCCAACAGAAGCACCAACAGAAGGGCCATCTGGTTTACCGCTGACCTCCTCGAATCTAAGCAAACCTGCCGCAGACTTGAAAGAAAGTCTTCAAAAACGCCATCCGCACACACCACCAACTCATCCGAACCGCCAAGAGAACCACCTTCAAAGACCGAATCAACAACAATGCACACAGCCACAAGGAGCTCTTCAACATTGTGAAGGAACCCTCCAACCCCAGCTCCAACGCCAATGACATCCCACCATCTCAAGACTTCTGCGACTCCCTAGCCTCCCACTTCCACCGCAAGATTGCAGACATCCACGACAGGTTCAGCACCCAGACCCCCCCAGCAACCACCAACACCACAGATTCACCTCCGGCCAACCTCCTGTTCTCCTGGACCCCGATCAACGACAACGACACCATCGAAATCATGAACACCATCCACTCCGGCTCACCATCCGAACCCTGGAGTCACTACATCCTCAACAAAGCAAGCTCAGTCATCGCACCCCAACTACAGAAGATCGTTAACAGCTCCTTTGAGTCTGCCATCTTCCTGGAGAGCTCGAAACACGCCGAGATCAACGCCCTCCTCAAAAAACCCTAGGCGGACCCAAAGGACCTCAAGAACGTCTGGCCTATCTCTCTGCTCCCCTTCCCTGCAAAAGTCATTGAGAAGGCCATCAACAGACAACTAACCCGCTTCCTCAAGGAGAACTGCACCCTTGACCCTTCCCAATCCGGATTCCGCAGCAACCACAGTACCGAAACTGCCCTCACACTGCCACTGACGACATCAGAACCATACTGGATAGCGGCGAAATCACGGCCCGCATCCTCTCGGACCTCTCAGCCGCGTTTGACACTGTCTACCACCACACCCTACGCTCACTCCTCAGCAATGCAGGACTCCGTGTCAGAGTCCTGACTGGGTCACCTCCTTTCTCACCGGCAGAACCCAGAGAGTCCGCCTGAAACTCAATTCCGACAAGACTCATCTTCGGCTCCAATCCCGCTGCATGGGATGACTCCTGGTGGCCTGCCTCTCTCCTAGCCACTCCTACTCCCACTGACCACGCACGGAACCTAGGATTCATCTTGGATTCCTCATTATCCATGAACCAGCAAGTCAACGCGATCTCCTCCTCCTGCTTCAACACCCTCCTCATGCTCCAAAAGATCTACAAATGGATCCCCACCGAAACCAGAAGAACAGTCACCCAAGCCCTTGTAAGCAGCAAACTGGACTACGGTGATGCCCTCTACGCAGGAATCACGGCCGAACTCCAGAAGAGGCTGCAACGCATCCAAAATACCTCTGCACACCTTATCCTGGACATCCCCCCCCACTGCCATATCACAGGCCATCTGAGAGACCTGCACCCAAGCTCACAAAGCACTGCACAACACTGGATCAGAATACCTCAACAGACGACTCTCCTACATCCCGACCCGTCATCTCCGTTCCGCCGACCTCGCAACCACCCCACACGTCCGTAGAACTACAACCGGTGGCAGATCATTCTCGTACCTCGCCACCAAGATGTGGAACACTCTTCCCACCCACCTGCGTCAGACCAAAGACCTCCTTACTGTCAGGAAACTTCTCAAGACCTGGCTGTTCGAGCTGTAGCAGTCCCCCTCTACTCCCCCCCCACCTCAGCGCCTTGAGACCCTCACGGGTGAGTAGTGCACTTTACACATTTCTGATTGATTGATTGTTGTGTGTAGATTATCTGCCTGATGCCCCCGGCCACACAGATAGTTTCACCTGTGAGAGATATGGTCCAGTGAATAAAGTTAGGGGCATGGACTGCTATGACAGTTATGAGTAGTCCGTATTCGACCACCAATGCTGACTCTATGTTTGTCTTATCTGCTGCACCTGTGGCCTGTGCGTCTCCACCCACTGTTGACTCCATAGCCTGCAGCTTGGTGCTGCTGAGGCCCCTCACACCTGGAGGCCAGAGTCTACACTGGCGACGAGATGGGCGTAGCCTTCTTCATGGTCTGTGTGGGGCTCCATGCCCGAACCTGATATTTGTGTGGTGGCCACCCAGCATCAACCAACTACTGGTAGTGCCCGTGTCACAGGAGAATATATTAGCACTTCTCCTCACCTGAGCAGCTGCAGCCGGGTACGCATCCTCTCCAGGTGGTGCTAGGGCTGGTGACGACACCTGCATCTACCACCACCTTACATCAGGCCGGTCCCCACCACATTGTCAATGAGGTGCACTGCCACTGCCTGGGGGGTGGACAGGAAGCACTGCATCATAGGGTTCGGTAGACGTAGCCCAGCAGCAGCTGGCCAGTGGCGCAGTAGCCATCTCCACCCTGGGGTAAAAAGGAGTACAGAGCCCACAAGGACACTGATCTCCCAACATGGCAGGGTTACCAGCCATTAAGCCATTAGTTATTGAAGGAGCACCTGCCACACAGCTGCCCAAGTGGAGATATTGGGTTGAACACCTGGAACTATATTTCAAGGCCAGTGAGGTACAGCGGAGAGAAAATGACCCCTCATGCTTCATTTAGGAAGTGAAGGCATAGAGAAAATATTTAAGACACTCAGTGAGGTGACTTCTGAGATTTAAAACATGATAGTTACAGCTCTCAATGCCCATATTGAGATCATGCCAATCAGGACTATGAGCGATTTATATTCTGACAGCTCCACCAAGAAGCACGAAAATGACTAGACACCTCTATGGCTAGTGCCTGTGTGTTTCTCAGTGAACAAGAAGAAATACAAGGGCAGATTATCCAAGGGTGTCCCATGACCAAGCTCAGAGAAAATATCCTACATGAGTCGGAAAAGTCACTGGAGGACATTCTGTCTATGGGAAGGTCGAATTACCTCTTGAAAGTGAGAGCATTGCATATCGAGGCCGCACTACACCAAACAATTTAAACAGAACCCGTTAACATGGTCCAGCTGAGGAAAGCAGCGGAGAAGCTAAAGAGAACATCGGACACAGTGAAGATGCGTGAGTACTGTGGAGGACACACTCACAGGCCAACGGACTGCCCAGCTAGTGCACTGAGTGTGGAAATTTTGCCAATGTGTGCAGTTCGGCAATTCAGCGGAAGGCAAAATAAATTTTAATACCGTCCAGAAAAGAGGTGACAAGGAAAGAGAAATGGAAGACAATTCCACAGAATACACCTCACACTCAGTGTTCACTGTTGGCAATACCACAGTAACCAACCAGCCATTGTCCCAATGTCGCCTCCAAATTGGCAACCACCCAGTCATCACCACTATAGATGCTGGAGCCTCTATCAACATCATGTCAGACTAGCTGTGCCAAGCCATGCCAAGGCCACCCCACTAACCCAAGGCAAAGTCAGAGTATTTGTTTATGGATAGAATAAACACATACACATGCTGGGGAGCATTGTGACTCAGGTCTCACATGGAGGTTCACGAGTCAACACTACCGTCTACGTTGCCGAAGGAATCAGCAGGGCTAGTTAAATTTGCTTTAGAAATACATACCCAGGAGCTATCCCACATTCTGGTAGAACTCCAGAGCCTTTTTGAAGGGATTGGATGCATGAGAAATAAAGTAGTCAGATTGCACATCGACAAATTCATACAACTGGCGGCACTACAATATCACCGTATCTACACCTGGCTCCATGAAAGTACCTTTCAATGGACACATACATACATTGTAGCACAACAGTGCAGCGATTGCATATTGTGTTTTTTAGAGATGGCTCCACAATGATTTAACAGAAGCCTCAACTTTCCCGGCCCCCCTCTTCCAATGATAGGCGTAGGCATCTTCACGCGTTAGCAAAGGAAGTGGACGCAGACAACTGCGCATTTGCATCTGTCATCTAACATTAGTTATCCTGTTTTAATGTACTCGTAAATAGCACATAATTATCATTGCTACTCGACCCTCCAAACACAGACAATGATTACTCCTGAAGCACTTAAAAATAAACATTTTAAAGAGCCCCCTTAAAACAACAAATAAGCATGTTGACACTGGTCCTAACTAAAGACAAACATAGGTTCTGGCTGAACTCTGAGCAAGCAAATGATTGCCAAATGTTGATCACCCACAAACAGGCAGAGCTTTTGTCTTTCCTCACGCCCATCAGTCTGGGTGACAGACCGCTAATTTCTAGTTGCTGATCCGTGACTTTCGTTTTATAAATGGTTTGTCTAATGTGTCCTCTTGAGCGTAGGGTAGGCTTTTATTTCATCCCTGGTAGGGGTTGACGTCTCATTAATTAGACATCCTTTCACTTGTAGGCCATATGTAAATAAGCACTAGTTTAGTATTGGAAAAATAAGCACTCCTTCCATTGTTCACTGGGCAAAGAACAGTAAACTCAAGTAACCTCTTCAGCACACGCAAGACTAATGTGCATGGGACACCCTCCTCGGTATCACAAAAATGAAATGACAGAACTATGCAGACTGGAAGAATTCACATTGCAGGGCACACGCTCTATACCTATGTGATATGTACACATTCACCTAGAAATGCTTCCTCATGTGAGCGATCTCACTTACTATTCACATCTAAAGAATACGGTCCCATTCCCCCATCTTAAGGGCCAGCATCTCTTACCTCGAAAACAGAACTATCTAAGCAACTCCCAAAAATAGACTGCCTGAATGGGTCCACAGTCCCTGTATGCCTCTGCCATTGTCACGTCAGCAAACATGGGGTCCTAATTAGAGTTTGACGGACGGAGTATGCTGCCACAAACGTGGCGGATATCCCAACCCTCAGATTTACAAGAGTATGGTACTTGCATTACAGCAGATGGACCATCCTCCACACTTTGATGGAAATTTTCCTCTGCAAAACTCCAAAAAAGGTTCTTGGTTCAGACTACAAAGTTGGTCACAAATCCACAGTAGCTTTTAAAATATACGTTCTACTGGCATACCCTGATGTAGGAGGAATTTCTGAGTTTTCCTCTGTATCCTACAGACCCCTGCAAATACCACTATAGCTTCCAGCTGATTTCCTATTTTTATCTTGAAGAAAAGATTTAGGAAAGAAGTTTCCCAAAGTGGCACCCTCCACTTATCCCATTCTTTTCTGAAATGAAAGAGGTTATTTTTCTTCAATAGTCACATGCTCAGATTTTTTTCTAAACGTCTTGTTGTCAGTTTGCTATGTTGTGATGGTATCTTGATCTAAGCAGAGATTGATGTTTCTTACATTGAATTTGTTAACTTTGTGGCAGAAGTATTCACAACTTAGGTAATAGAAGACACATTTAGTTGACATTTACATTAAAAAGCTCAACTTATTCTTTTAATCTAATTTGACATTTTTGTTCCAATTATGTACCTGAGTCAAAAATCTATTTGCACCTGTAACTTTAGCACACATTAATAATAGCCTTTTGACAATCGTAAAACCACTTTTGATATTCACACTAGGACTCATGGCTCTCAGACAAAGATTTTTATGTGAGTATATCCACTCCACCGGTTGGGAGTGGAATTTCCAGGGAAGTAATGGCATGAAAGAAGGTGCACACTCATAACTAACAGATTTTTGACTACATTTTCCCAAAGCTCATTCGCACTCTGCAAATGGTCAAAATCGTATTGTATTCAAGGGCAGGATTGCGAGGAGTAAATACCTTTCCAGGGTACAAATGGAAATAAACTATTTCCTAAATCCGTAAGGTCCAGATGAAGGGGATTCTCGAAGAAAACTGAAGTTAGTAACTGCCTTTGGACTTACATAGAAATTTCTGAATGTGCAAATATGCATGTGTGCACCTGGAAAATGCAATTCAGAAAATAATTTCCCTGCTTTTAAAAAACATTGACTGTAGCAAGCTCAAATCCATGCAGTCTTCTATACCTTGCAAAATACTTTTACAGCCTGTCTTTACAAGTTAAAAACTACCACAATTCGCACACATGGGCCCCTTTTTTCGGTTTTAAGTACACTAATGCAGGCCTCTTTTATTTTAGTGCCTGAACATATTTTGTGTCACAGTTCGACCCCGGAAAAACCCTAGGAAAACATCTCCATTACTGGCTCACACTTTAATATTTTCATACCTCATAACATATATACTTTCTGATTGCTCCTTATGTAGATTTTGATAGGTGTTTGTCCATATCTCTATGAAACATGACTACAACCCAGGATTTTCATAAACAGCACACAGTAACGCTCAACATTTTATGGTAGAAGTGGAACCTGATTCTTACAAGAAGTTAAAATAAATCTGTAAAGAGAATATGTGATAAGCTGAAACTGAAAAGAAACAAAATCCCACATAGAGGGCTAACAGTGTGTAAAATAGTTTTAGTTAATAAAAACCATAAACAAAACATGCATTTGATATTACCATCCAATCAACATTTAAAACAAAAAATAAAACATTACATCTGGGGCTTCCCCTTACCTCCCTCCCTATAAAACTGATAAAAATCCCAACCTGGCTATTATCCCATAAAGTGCATTGTGTATTACCGTGGTTCCATAGCAGGGCCGCCCCAGAAAGCCTAGAGCGGAAAATGGTGTTTGGTGGGACCTAAAGTGCCTAAAAGCTGGACATTATTACTTCCCTTCCCAGCCTAGATTGAGATGTCAGATGGGGCAAGATAAATAGAGTAGTAAAGTGCACAGCCATGTGTAACTAGGGCCTAATCATAGCGGAAAAGGGGATAACTTGGGTGCCTAGAGAGCCAGCTGTGGTTCAAAAACATGGAGTGACAAAATGCGTGGCGCATAACCTGCATGTATCTAAGGCCTAAATGCTCAGAGATGGGGGGTGAGATACCTATAGAGCCATGTGCTATTGCATCCCTTCCTGACCTAAACTGAAGTGTTGCTTAAAAAAAGGCCTGCCTGTTTACTGTCAAATGGAGGCCACTATAAATAAGGTGCTGAGGTGCATGCTCCCTATCCGATATATAGCCAAGACATAAACAAGGTAGGATAGGGGATTAGAATATTAATGTTCTGTCCCCTAGCAGTCCACCTGTGGCCAGGACAAGGTGTGATAGGGGAATGGGGCATTGTTATTCTGCCCCCACCACCCATCAACTGCTCATGCCTCAGTCAGAGGTCTAGGTTTCTATACACTGTATTTGGCCTTCACAAGTTCCTTAAAGATGTCGATAAATTGCACCAGCTGAATGTCGAGCATTATGTATTGCATATTTAAGGACTCCATTGCTGCTGATATGCAGTTTCTGACTCATAAGGTGATAATTTTACTCTGCAGCAAGGCCCTCTGCTGTGTGCTTAGGTGGGGGTGTTAGCGCGTCGGACCTTAATAAGTAAACTTACAAGGGGACGCATATAGGTCGATGAACCTTTTGACTCATTCAGGATGTTTTTACCATAGTTCAAGAAGAGAAACAATAATCAATACTCATTAATCAATAAATAATCAATGGAGTCAGTAATGATCACACACCATGTCTTTACAGTCATAAATAACCACACCTTTAGTAAAAGTTTAGTAAGTTTATTTCCCTTTTATTAACAATGTTAAAGTCATGTCAATTAATCTCAAAATCAAATCAAACGCAAATACCAATATTGGTTAACCAAAAAGACGCAAGAAACATGATCTAATCAAAGTTTGAATCACAATGCATTCTAAAGTATCAGCACAAATCTTTAGTAAAGTTAGTTTCAATAATACTGTATAATCTGTATAGTTCATCAAAATAATTTGTCAACCATTTGTCTCTGCAAATTGTCATGTCGTCATGTAGATACCCTCAACTAACCCAAATTAGCATCAGCATGTGGGGCTTCATGCAAAACAATTTAGAACACAAATTTAGAAAACATATACCTAAGGACAACTACAAAAGAAAATGCAACATATCCAAAACACCTCCGCAGAACTCATCCTTGACGTCCCACGCCGCAACCACATCTCTGCCCACCTCAGAGAGCTACACTGGTTACCCGTATCGAAAAGGATTACCTTCGACCTACTCACCCACACACAAAGCCCTCCACAACACAGGTCCGACCTACCTCAATGACAGACTCACCTTCCACACCCCCATCCGGCCAGCTCTGCTCCGCCAGCCTCGCCCTTGCCTCCGTCCCCCGCATTCACCGCACCACCACCGAAGGAAGATCCTTCTCTTACCTCGCCGCCAAGACCTGGAACTCCCTACCACTCCAACTACGCCAGACCCAAGACCTCCTGTCCTTCAGAAAATGCCTCAAGACATGGCTATTCGACCAATAGCTCCCCCCCCAGCGCCTTGAGACCCTGACGGGTGAGTAGCGCGCTTTATAAATTGATTGATTGATTGATTGATTGAACTATTA
The DNA here is from genome assembly GCF_031143425.1 of Pleurodeles waltl. NCBI lineage: Eukaryota > Metazoa > Chordata > Amphibia > Caudata > Salamandridae > Pleurodeles > Pleurodeles waltl. Next base: position 797,356,637 of record NC_090443.1, on the reverse strand, counting down.
AGACAATCAAGTTGGTACCTAGAAAGAAAAGGCACAAAAATGCAATTCAGTCACATTGCCATATCTACCTATCCACGGTATGGGCCAGCAAGCAGAATCAGTCCTCGCCCTCAGGTCATCAATCGATCAGCAAAGCATCAGGCTCTCAATCAGAGAGTATGAGCCCAATGACAGAATCCTGAATCTCTTCTCCTCCCAATGTCGCATCACAAATCAGAATAAGGTCTAATCTGAATCTGGTTTCCTCTGTCACAATGTTATATCAAAGTCAACCAAACTATCCCCAAATTTCCAATTGGTCAATTAATCGTACTTTCTTACTCTGTCCAGTGAAAGTTCCATACCAAATCTATGAATTCTAATATTTCACACTTCACACGCAGTTGATTGGTCTGCTTTACGATGTTCTCATCATCCGGCCTGTCAGGTATCGAATTTGTTGTATCTTCTTCTCTAGTCAGTGTCTTCATTGTTCGCATCCTAGGAAAGAACCTCTTGCACACATTACACACGTCTCTATACATTTTAAGGACACTGTCTCCTGTTAGTCAGTTCTCATGGAAAGCTTCTGCTAAGCATTTTTAACAAGACAAGAGCATTTCACAGTTAGTTCACTCTGTCAGCATTTTTTATTAAACACTAAGAAATACAGCTTCTGCATGAGGCCTGGCAAAACTAGGCTAAGACACTCGTTAAGTTAAGGCTTACAATTAGTACGCTAGAACATACTCCATAACCCTAAATATGAAATATTACTACACTAATCTAATACAGTTTCAATGTTTCGTAAGTATTAATAATTATTTAGTACATTTCGTGAAAACTGGTGGCCATTCTTCGAGGTCACAATTTCAAACGTGCACATTATTTTTCTACGTTATTCATTTTTCTACATAAGCAATAAGTCATTATTCAAAATATGTAAACACTCATTAGTAATTTCTAATTAAGACATCTGCTTCAGCAGGGGCAAATGCAAAGGACGTGCAGCAGTGGTTCCTTTGACTGATGGCATAAGCAACACATTGCATCCTAACATTGACCTTCGTCCTGTCATTTGAGTGTAAAATCTAAGGTGGGAAGCACTCCCAGTCTCATTGATATTAGCTTCTCTTAACTTTGATAGAAGAAGCCACCTCAAGGAAAGGCTTGTCTATTGCTTGTCATGCGTGTTTAGCACCAGCTATCCATGTGCTCACTTAGCTAGTGTTATTTTATCTTTACACCAGCTTTGCAGCCTGAAGCTTTTGTTCACCATTCTCTTCAACACTTTTTCACTTGTGTCTGTCTGCCAAGAGCTCACCCAGGACAATTTTTTAATGCTTTCCTCTAAGTATGTTTTATAGTCACCTTTCCCTCTTTGGAGGTTGATTAAAGAGCATATGTAGGAAGATAATGACTCCTTGTAGCATTCCTCAGTTTGTGTCAGCATTTCACAAAAGCTCATGGACTGGCGAGATTTTGTCTTACCAGCGAGAATTCGAGTCTGACTTGCGTGGGTGATGCAGATCTCAGTAGCTGGATAATTTGCTTAAATTTCTGCACTATCCAGTAGGCTGGCATCTGAACCCAACATTATTTTGCCCCCATGTATCGATTTTGACTTGATTACTGTAACTAAGGGTTTGAGATTGCGACCACAGAGAGATTTTGCTAGGGTGAAGAAATAGAAATTTAGAGCCATCTCGTTTGCTCTGATAACTTCCCTTTGCAGTGCGAACGTAGCCTTTGACTCTAGCTTGACACCTATGTCTAGGTAGACATAACTGGTTGTTTCTCCTATGATTGCTCCATTGAGGAGCCATTTGCTTCACTTGGAAATGTGCCAATTTAGGGTAATGACCTTGATTTTCCTAACTGATTATCATCTACATACACTGCTAAGCATTTGATTAATCTTTGCAGCCCTACTCGAGTGTTGCTGAGGAGAAGCAGGTCATCTGCATAAATAATATTTGATATGGGGAAGACCACCAAGGCCCGGCCAGGAGATGTCAACTCGTCAAGAGCCGAAGAGAGGTCCAGGATGTACAGATTGAATAAGAGGGGGGTGAGGACACACCCCTGTTTTAGACCAATTGCTGAAGGGATAAGATTCACAAAATGCATTAGAATAAGTATAATGAAAAAGAGTAATGTAATGGATTAAAATAATTTGAGAGATTTAATAAAAATAGTTATTTCTTTGTAAACTGAATTTTGGACTTGCTTTGGCCAGGAAGCAGTTTTAACTGGCAGAGGACACAGAGAGTGGCTGGGAAAGATGTTTGAGGTACCATCCAACTCATTTAGGTGGTCATCACAGGTCCCACTTTATTTTGAGCATAAACGTAGCTCAGAAGCAAGCGGGTTCTCTCCAGCAAACATTCTAATTACGGGAGAAGCATCTCAAACATGATGTTATATGCACAGAACAGTGGAGTCTGATTGGAATAAGACTGAATTACCTGCAGTAGGAGTGCATTGTGGGAGTTGATAGCAAGTAATTGAGACAGTACTAGAAATCCCAAAGATAAACATATATACTGATTTCAAACACCAGCTCTTGCTTTGTTTGTCTGTCAGGGTTTTACCCTGATTCTTGTAGTTGCAGAAACAACTTGCACTTCGAAAGCTGAGCTTTGCAAGTATTTCTCACTAACCAAGACAATATGTAATTGATCTGCAAGGGAAAGGGATCATCGAAGTCCCTCAACTCTGTGATAGGTTGAACGAACAGTACCAGTCTAACTACAGGGAGATGGAGTCAAGGTGAAGATTTGATGCAGTATAAAGAGATGGTAATCTGCTGCTCATAGATAGATTGTTCAATCTACAATGATGTTAATCTCCTACAGGAAAAAAAATTAAGTCTTCACCAAAACATAGGAAAAATATGACACATTTTATTTCATACTTCATACATACTTCACAACAAAACCAGTAAAGGAACAATGGTAGAATAAGTTAACTTCCAAACCAGCTTATCGTCCATCGCCACACATCAGGCCAATAATTCTTTTTTCATTATGGTTTAGAATCAGGTTTTTTCCTGTGGGTAGCAGACAGTGGTGAGGTAAAACACTCCAAGCAATAAGTCAATCAAAAAATTTATAATTAAAATATGATGGGCTGTCGAGCAGGGAGGACAGAGTGGCTCAAAGGTAGAGGTGGGGTTCCTTGACTTTAACAGCATAACTCAAATCATCACTACATAAGGTGCTGAATGCGGTTCATGACTTCTGCACAGTGCTTGAAAGCACAATTGACTTCATTACCTTTGAAATTACCTTTGTGAGAGCATATCTTTGAAGTTGCTCAAGTCCCAGTTGGATGATCTGGTGAGGAGTCTCAACGTTTGTGCATGTAGTTGAGGATGTGAGGAGTTGGTCAAGAAAGAGTAATACATCCTTCTTATGGATACCTAAAAATGTGGTAGGTGTTAGATTGAAACTCTTAATAAGGATTGTATTGTCAATACCCTGAATACATTTTTGCTTCATCAATTGTTTTTAGTGGAGATGGTGTGAAGGTCACTGGGTCTTTCAATGCCTCCTGGGGCTCCTCCAAGGCCCACAATTGCTAAGCTTTTCACCCTCTGACACAGGGATGCCTTTATTCAGGCAAGACAAATTGATTTTGTTCCATTCAAGAACTCAAAGACCTTCATCTGTACACAAGTTGGGCAGGAAGCAAAAGGAAGGCTGTGATGAAGAATAAGATAGGAGAGAAGGGCTTACAATATAGGCTGCTGTTCACTGGTCAACTTTGGGTACTACTTGGAGACAAGATGGACCACATTGCTGAACTTGAGGCAACCACGTGTTTCCAGAAGCAGTGGGTGGCAGAGTCTAATGGATATAAAAGTACATATGATTTGAGGTAGAATGGTGACTGGGGGAGGGCCTAAACAAACTTTGCACATATGAGCATATATATATTCAAGGTATTTAAATATTGAACTAAGAAAATTACATCTATACAGTACTTACCAATGCATACTTACCATCACGATATTCAAGCTGTCAATACTTTGCCCACAGTATTTGTGAATGCCAATATTTGTGTACTCGATACCCTGCCATACATGGATACAAATCCCACATACATAGGTAATAGACACCAATCCTATTGGCCTTGTTATTCGTTTCATTTTACAATAATAAATAAGCAGCAGTGGTATTTTACAAGCATTAATGCTGTGTTGCTGTGTAAAGAGAAAAAATAAGGAAACAGTTGCCTTCTGATTGTAATTTAAACACATACATACTGAAAGGGCCATCCATCAACATAGACTGTCTTGTGCATTATTTCCTTAGTTAATTAAAGGTGTGCTATTAATTGCCCAGCTATTTTTAACATAGAACTGGAAGCAAAGAATCAAGAACATTTGAAATCGTTCATTTAGCTGACACTATTCCTGGCATTTGGGAAAGGCATGATGGCAAAAGCTGAAGATTTTGATAAAATATTTATTAATTCATTTTGCAGTGTACCTTAAATTTGATTATTCCAATCTTCTGCTATATCTGAACCCTCGCCTCATTGATCCTATTTCTCCTTAATAATAAATTAGCACTGTCAAATTTCTTCGTGGAAACGATATTTTTAGACTCTTGTTAATTAGTTCAGAAATCAGACAAATCAAAATTTAGTCGCTATTACATGTGCTTCAGTTAGAGACTCGTCTGTCAGTGCCTGGTTAAACAAAATGTACGGGGACATCCAAGTTGCTGTTTTTAACATAATGGCAGAGATTAGCTTTTTTCCCAGAAACGATGATAGCACTCTTTGACATACATATCTCTAGCGGAAAATAAAGTTAAACAAACTCAGAACACATTTAAAACTTACTAAAATATGAGTAACTTAAAATGAAATATCACTGGGTGCCATTTAAAATATCACTTTCAAATGTTAACATCACTGTTCCTCAGTAAACCAATTCGATCTTTTTTCGGTTTATAACAAAACTAAACCATAAAAGCACAAAATCATATTATCCTACGGCCATAAGGCCACTTTAATAAGCATTCATTAAAATCGCCAGTCTATCAGAGAAATGCATATCAAGGTAATAAAATCAGTTTATAACAAAAATAAACCATGAAAAAATAAAATCACATGGGCATATGATCAAAAAGCAACACTAATCAACAGACTTTTAAATCTGCATTTCATCATAAACGTTCAACAAAAGAACAGTGCTCAATTATCTTCTTTCAAACACACAATATTCGGAAAGTCTCCAATAACCAGGTTAGGAAACACTCTCTAACAAAAAGATAGTTAAAGATTTTGCTATAAAACAATACATTCATAATAAAATGAGATATGATGTATCAAATGATGCCTGAGCATTTGCAGACATTTCATAAAACCCCAGCAACCCCAAAGTAAAAAATAGAATGTGCTACGGCAGATTCAGAGTACAAGTGCCCCACATGACATATAAATCTACATTGGCAGGGCACCTCCCATTTCTAGATAGGTCAAGGATTTAGGGCCAGATGCAGGAAACTATTTGCGAGTCGCAAACGGCAAAAAAATGCCGTTTGCGAGTCGCAAATTCCAGTTTCCAATGCAGAAATGCATTTTGCGAGTCGGGACCGACTCGCAAAATGCATTTCAGAATCGCAAATAGGAAGGGGTGTTCCCTTCCTATTTGCGATTCGGAGTGGTATGCAATACCATTTGCAACCGCATATGCGCAAGTGGATGGTAACCCACTCGCAAATTGGAAGGGGTCCCCATGTGACCCCTTCCCCTTTGTGAATGGACCACAAATTATTTTTTCAGGGTAGGTAGTGGTCCAAGGGACCACTACCTGCCCTGAAAAAATACAGAAACTAAAGGTTTCGTTTTTTTTTTTAAGTGCAGCTCGTTTTCCTTTAAGGAAAACGGGCTACACTTAAAAAAAAAAAAATGCTTTATTTAAAAGCAGTCACGAACATGGAGGTCTGCTGACTACAGCAGGCCTCCATGTTTGCGAGTGCCCATAGTCGGTATGGGGCTGCAATTTGCGACCCACCTCATTAATATTAATGAGGTGGGTCTCTGCGACCCCCATACCGACTCGCAGACGGTGTCTGAGACACCGTTCTGCATTGGAAATTGCGACTTTTGGACAAATGAGGGTAATTGTGTCAACTACATAGCAAGACTCTCTTCTGGGTAGAAACACACACTGTTCACATTTTAGTCAATGTCTGATAAAGAAGATAGGTATGCTATTTTTACTGCGTAGCCTTCCATATTTCCCTGTAGTGACAGGTTTGTTAATCATGTCCCACAACAATCAAGGTTTCTGGCCAGAATGGATATAATTTGCCACATCGGTCCTCCACCTATACTTTTGGGCTCCAGTCCTTGTCCAGAGAAGAAGAAAGAAACTAAGATATTATTAATAAGCCATGTCACAGTTGTGGGCCTGTCCAGCCTTATATTGTTTTTGATAATTTTTGTATAAGGTGACAAACATAGGGTAATCATCAATTACCCTTAAAGGTCGACACGAATCTTTGGACTCAGATAGGAGTGAGATAACATCCTAACAGTCAACATCAATAAGATTAAATCAATAAACATCACTTTCAATATTGGAGTCAGTAATTTATTCGCACCATGACCTATGTGGCCATGAATCACCACAGCAGTTTAATAAAGTTCAAACATTAATTTCCCTTTAGCTTAACAATGCTAAGATCACGTAAATCAAACACAAGACCAAATGATAAAAACATAAGAATTACACAGACTGACCAAATCTTTGGAAGAAATTTAACCTAGAAAGAATATTTTTCACTAAGCATTCAAGAACCAGTATACAGAATAACAATAATAGCAAATGAATGATAGACACAGAATACATTTAGTTATCACAGATAGATTTTTTACAATCAATTCATATGAAACAGTTGAAGTTGGATTGTGGCATCTTTAAATATTACTCTAATTTGATAAGCAAGTTTGGGCTTCATGTAAAAAGAAAAGAATAAATAATTAATTCGGAAAACATCTGACTATGGCGCTAGCCAAAAACAGCGGTTCGATTTCTAAAAAGAGAAAACATAAAAATCTGCACGAAAGACAAATGTCTAGAAAACAACTAACTAAGCTTCTATTGGTCAGCCTATGGGGTGGTTTAGGTCAGAACCAATTAACTTTCTTCCAAGTTTCGGAAGTATCCCTTCTTCATTGTATGCATTCACGATTGGCTCATCTTCTCTCACTGCAGTCACCAGTTTCCGCAGTAGAATAAAATTGTTGCAGGTTATACATGAGCACTGAAAATTATTGTTCCTGGGTACACAGTATCTTAGCCACGAAGACAGACAAATGTTACAACATTAGATAATAACTTTTCCACAGTGAACAAGTCACACACAGGATGCTTAAGAAACATTATTTTGCATTGTTAACATTATAACCATTGCCTTCTAGAAATGATTACTACATGAGGCCTTTTTAAAATCAATGCTAAAACATAAAGAATAAAACATTGAATACTATTTAAACTATTAATCCTTTTAATGCATATTAATATTTATTTTTCAGTACATTTAATTATGAATAAAAAAGTACATTTTCATTAGACAGTTATTTATTGATTATTTCAAACCACATTATGGCTGCCACCAAGGTGATCAGATTTTCCAAAACACACGTTTTAGTTTAATTGTTTTAATACATGTTATTTCATTACGTTCTACTGTCACAATTTTAATTAATAATGTTTACATTTCAACACAGTCATTCCCATAAAACAGATCAAATAACACTTGCATCAGGGAGTGTCATTGGCATTTCTTCCCTTCTCCTACATTGTTTTTTAACACTGATCATCCTAACAAAGTACATAAATTTGTTCTCCCCCACACTTACAATTTACTTCAATAACTTCAATGACAGTAGATACATAATATTATGTGTATATTTAAATGATACACAAAAGAAAATCATTATTCCTTTATAAGATGTATATGCATTCAGACAACTCATATGTTGAACCTTTTTTTAACACGCTTGTTCATTTTATAGTTCTGACTTTCAACCAGAATTTAGTGGCCTATTTGCGAAGGGTAGGTAATGCCAGTCCAGAATTTGGGATACTGATCTACAATCATCATTTCACTTAGCAGTCACTAACAGAAACTGAGCATTAAATGTTTGTAGGTAAGGCATTATGATGTCATCCTACAATGATTGTGTATCCAGAGTATGCTGGTGTCAGATTAGTAATGAGTGTTTATACCAATTTCTGGTAACACTCTTCAGAGATTGTTTTATGGCATTGTATAGTATTGTTGAAAGTCTATCACTCATAATTGCAAAGTGCAAACAAAGAGTTTACCTACTCACCAGTTGATTATTGTTATCTTAAATTCCCTTCTTTGCTGACAGTTTTCTGCCAACTAGACTAAGGTTAAGTTATTCAATGTATTCTAATAACACAATAGAACAACTACATTTTCTCTCATACTGGGTCAGGGGCAGTACAAATGCCTTACCATATCAAGTAACAAAACATCATGGTTGTTTTCTGTAGTTCATTGAAGAAATGAAAATGTTCAATGGTGCTTGTATCTGGTATATTTGTACTTGAGAATGGAAATAACTTGAAGATCACTAAACAAATTGGGGATATTTTCAAACCTTGAATCAGGACAATCTGCTCTATGACACATAAAACTTGGGTATTCATCCAACACTGCAAAAATAAATTGGAGACAAAATTTACAATTAAAATTTTAGAAAAGGAAGATCCATTCTGCAAACCTTCCTTTCACCATCTTGGAAGCAAACTATGGGTTTACACTAATTCAAATCTTAGCAAGGAAGGAGGTTTTGAAGTAATGAGTTAATATAAGGTGCAAAATCCAACCTTAATAACAATAATTGTGCTGATTTTTTTGAAGCAGTGCAAGACACAAAAGAAAGAAGTCCTTCACATAACACTGTTCTATATGTGGAATCCTCTATGGTAAAAATGAATTTAAGACAATTTTGTTCATAGAACTAGAGTTTCTAGTTTACTAGGATATGCACCGAAGCCAGGCAGAACCCACCACTCTAGTCAGGGCACGTACATTACACCTGTGCTTGCCCTCAGTAACTTTGGCACCGAACAGTCAGACTTATTCCCAGAGGCAATGTGTAAAGCGTTTGCACAACACACAATAAATATACCACAAAAATGATATAAGAAAAAATATGTTCCCGTATTGCATGTATATCATAGCCCAGAAGCATCACAGAAAATAATTAGTGTGTAGATGTAACATTTATTGTAATAGAACTCAGTAGCCTAATAATGCAGGAATCAACATAATAGGCATCATAAGATCAGGAAATACTTTGGTTATAAACTGCATCAGGTTATAGAAAAGGAAGGCACATAAATCACAATATTAGTGTGAGTAATGCAGTCTGGTTTAGAAACCAGACACCTGAACCATTGTCTATCACCAGTATGTATAATCATTATGGAGCACCATTGGTATGGAGTGCAGTACATTAACATTCCTGTAATTCTTTCTATAGTCCTCCGGCATCCCAATGAGTGTGCCTTTAATTATAAGCCACAATGAGGAAATAAGAGCAGGAGCCTCTTGATTTCTCCGACTCTGCGTAAGGCAGTGTGGGGGCCCGCCCTTGCCTTCATTGGGATCAAGAAAGCAGCTCTGCTCATGAACGTACTGTGAGACTGCAAGCAGCCTTCCCCTGGGCTTCTACCAAGGTGAAATTGGTGCCCCAGCACGGTTCTGTCACCACAGGGAGGAGGGAAGCACCAACACTAAAAAGGATATCGGAGAGTGCCACACGTTGAGCGTCTCCCCAAGGGAGTTGGGGCCACTGCCCATGTTTTCCCTACAATGTGGTATGGCGGCACAGGAAAGTACCGTCTCAGGGTCACTGCAACCTCGAGGCCCAAAGCGGCCAGTAACACTTGGGAACAACACCTAGCCTCCTGGCGTTTCACCCTGCCTCACTTGGAGTCGACGTTGACTTCTGTCATATTCAAGTGTTCCTGAGAGGTAGGGCTGTGCTGAGGGGGGTCTCCTTGGTGCGGTCTCCAGGTGTTATTCTGGTCCTACGAGTGGGGCCCCTCATAGGTGGTTCTTGCAGTGCAGTGGTCAAGTTGCTCTTCTGAGCTGCAGGCACAGCACACCCAGCAATAGCACAGCGGCTTCCTTCCTGTCTCTGGGATGCACTGAGAGGGGTCGTTATAGCTGTGGAAGTGCAGATCCTGCTACAGCATCTACCCTTCCAACATAGGGTTGAACTTCAGCGCTTACCACACACTGGACTGGCAGAAGAAACTCTTTCACCAGATGTAGGTCACCAGAAGGTAAAAACTGAAAACATGAAGCACTCACCATGCACTAGGGTAATAACATGCTCAGAAGAAACTGTTTAATGTCCTTCAGATTCCTTAAAAAACAGGTGGGTCCACCCAGCAAGCCCCTCAAGAACACTGGTTAGAGGGTAGGGAGCTGTAGACAAGTGGGCAAGCACACAAGAGACCTACTTTCAAGGTGGCAGTCTCTTCAGCAGCTTAGTCGGTGGGCAGGCCAGCACACAACAAAGCCAATGGTTCAAGTGGTAGTTCCTCCTGGCAGCACCCCAGTAGTCAGGGAGCAGCTGGCAGCAGGGCAACAAACAGAAAATCAATCTAGTGAGTCCTTTAGTCCTCCCAGCTAGTAGCAATCAGCGGGGCTACAGTAAAAGAGAAGTCCAGATAAGTCCTTTGAGCAGTGCAGCTGTCCTTCTGACAGAGGTTCAGTTCTAGTTCCAAAAGTGCTCTCAAAACATGGAGTCAGAGCCCCTGTACTTATCCATAAAATGCCTTTTATGTAAGAGGTGACTTCAAAGGAACCCTTTCAAATGTAACACAACCCCCTTTCAATCCAGGCCTCGCTCTACACATCAGTAAGGGATAAATCAGCCCTTTGTGTGAGGGCAGAACACAATCTCTGAAAGACCTCTTCTCTCCCAGCCCAGGAAGATTATCAGTATTCTGATGAATCTCATGCCACACCCAGCCCTTCCCGAGTTGTGGCTGTCTGGAAAGTATGCACCAAATGTGGCTGTCACACAGTCCTAGATATGGATTGGAGTCAGGCTGCAAAGCACATAGAGTTAGAAGCACATAACAATGCCCACTTTCTAAAAGTGGCATTTCTAAAATAGTAATGTAAAGTCCAACTACACCAGTAAGCAGGATTTTTCACTGCCATTTCAAACATGCCAAACATGACAATGTTACTGCTTTCAGATCAGGAATTACCATTTAAAAGTATATAAGGGGATTCCCAATCCTAACCAGTGAGAGGAGCAGCCATCACAGTAGTGAAAAATGAAATAGGCTGTTTGTCACTACTAGAACTTGCAAAACATAAAGGTACATGTCCTACCTTTTACTTACACAGCACCCTGCCCATAGGGTAATTTAAGGCCTAGGGTAGGGTGACTTAGATGTAATAAAAGGGCAGTTTAGGCCTTGGCAAGTAGTTTGAAATACCAAGTGAAGGTGGCAGTCAATGCACATGCAGGCCCTGCAGTGTTAGGCCTGAGACGGGTATGAAAGGTTACTTCTGTGGGTGGCAGAATCAGCGCTGCATGCCCACTGGTAGCAATTAATTTACAGGCACTGTGCATGTGATATACCACTTTATATGGAATTACAGGTAAATTAAATATGCCAAACAGGTGACTAAGCCAATAAGTAAAACAATCATACCATGGGTTAGAGGTGAGAGAATGTGCACTTTACCACTAGTTAGAATTGGGAAAGAGTGCCCAGTCCTAGCCCAACAAAAAGAAGGTCCAAAAAATAGGAGGCAGGCAAAGAGTATGGGGATAACCCTACAGAGAAGGCCATTTCCAACAGTCTGCTGTTTTCTTTATTTTCTTACTAAGTGCATATATAAGAGACTATGGGGGTTATTCCAACTTTGGAGGAAGTGGTAATCCGTCCCAAAAGTGACGGTAAAGTGACGGATATACCACCAGCCGTATTACGAGTCCATTATATCCTATGGAACTCGTAATACGGCTGGTGGTAAATCCGTCACATTTGGGACGGATTACCACCTCCTCCAAAGTTGGAATAACCCCCAATGTTTATTTGGCTAAATTGGAGGTCCTGCTCTGCCACAGAGCCATTCATAGGGAACATTTCAGAAGGTGGAATTTTATATGGGATGATGGTGGTTTGAAGTACTTGGCAGTGAGTTGCAAAATCATGTGCCTCAGTTTCTGACAACTAATGTAAAAAAAAACTGCTGTAGACCTGCTAGTGTTCATGTAGATAGAAGTACATTATTTTGACTCTTTAGGAAAAGACTGGCTGGAGCCATTAAATTACTTTATTTCTCTCTCTCTCCTATGGTTAAGGAACTGAAAATGGTAAAGTTATACAGTTTTACACTTTTTTTTAACTGGTGGATATCAAACAAGTTAAACTAAATTAAGGTCTTTTGTTTAGGGATGCAAATAATCTGGGTTTGAAAGTCTAAAGTTTGGGAGCTGTAACTAGGCTTGTATGTTGTGGAGTACTCATTAAATATTAAGACATGGTTGATCTGGGGATCCTGGTCGTCACTGTTTCTTTCACTGGACATGGATGTTTGAAGAGCATTCAACTCCTCTGCAGTTATGAAATTCTTGAAGAATTTGAGAGATTGTTTGAATTAGTCCGGTATAAACTAACCATTACATATAGAAGCTTCTATGTGTTTGTTAATATGAATACAATAGTTTAGTGGATAGTTTGAACTACAGCTAGAATTCACAAGGATGAAGTTTTTGGTAAGGTCACATTTCTTGCTCTTTTTATTTTTGACACATAAATATAGGCTATTAGACAGTAAATATTATAAATAAAACAGACTTGTTTTTAACCTTCATGAATAGCAGAGGCTCCTCCTTTAAGGACTTTACATTTAACTGCAGGAATAAAAAGGATACTGTTACATTCTTCATTATCAAAAATGGTAGAAGATACATCTATTAGAGTTACCCACATCTCTTAGACCACTGCTTGAACAAGGCACTGATTCCAGACGTCCTGACAAAATGTGGTTGGACGTATGTAGAGTAATAGCTGGGAGTAGGAATGATTTGAATATGTAATATCTGATGCAGAGGGTTTCGTTCTTCGTTATTGGCCTCCAGTAAAGATGAACAACCTTGCTTTCCTGTTTATCCTTTTAGGCTTGTAAGGTTCCAATAAGGAGTGAGGTTGGAACATTTCCATTCTCCATCAGTGGTATTAGTTTCTGTTCTCTAATGATTTAGTGTATGAATTTGATGCTTAATCAATGTGTTCAATATCTCCTACATGTTTGGTCTTCCTATCCTCTATGACTAGTCTTCTGATCCTGTTTCTAATTTTTCAATTTGGACAATTAGAGCCCTGGATATACTTGCCCTGGTAAAAATTGGCTTAATGCACAGTACCACTTGCAATGAAGCATAGAACATGACTGAGCTTAAGAGCCTTCAGTGCCAATGTGAAAATGTCAAATGCAAATGATACATATTATTTTGCCCAGATAAGAAGGCCTGCTATGAGCAAGGTGTAGAAAGTTTGAACCTGCCAATAGGAAAGCTTGACCAGCAGGAATGTATTTGTAATGTGTATGACCCTCCTAAAGAACTATTTGAAACTGATGAGGAACTTGTGAACTTGGAATCTGGTAAGATGAACATTTTCCCGCCAAGGATTTCTATATGGAACTCTGCACATATTTCTTTGAGAAAACTGTACATATTTTGAGAACATTGGTGTCTCTATTCCAATTCTTCTATCTCTTTATTGGAATATGGTCCCACATGAGAAGTCCTCTCAAGCTTTAACAGTGTAACTATTGGTTTTACAGTATCTAAACAAATCTATTAAGTAGAGCAGATCCCTTTCTGATGAGAGTCGCTAACTTGTGGCTGTATATTTTGCAATTTGGTTTGTGTGCGAGCTACTCCACAAAGAAAGAGCTAGAGTTACTGGTCATTATAGATTTAGGCATAGTTAAATAAGTAGCTATACGCTTTCTTCGCCTAATTGTGCTTTCAAAGGACCTGTGCTGAACTGTGGAGGTAGCTATAATCCAAAACTACACAAAACACACTTTGAAGAGGACTGCAGCTAGGCCAGTAAATGTTCCTGTGCTAGAGTATTTTGGGGATAACTAATTGTATTGCAGTTCCTCCTCTCAGAATGTCTCTCTGAATATAGTTGGGTATGTTCAGCCCTGTTAATGAAAAAAGTAGGAAATTCATGTACATAAATGTTCACTTCAAAGTACTTTTTGCTGTTCACTGACCATCCAACCAGTAAGCCTGTAGGTCTGCTTAGATGCAAGTTTCCATGTCAACTTGTGAGATGTTCAGCTGACTTTTCCAGCAAGCTCCAAATCATGCTTTTCTGAATTCTTCATAGCAGACAACTCCACAAAAGGAGAATGGGTTCCCCTGTACAGATGCACATTATTCCCCCATGGAAAAAGTCTTCAACCCATCCAGGGTTGATCCTTTCCCCTTCCAACTCTGGAAGGGAGGGAGTGTCCTCTAGTCTTGTGCTGAAGTAAATCTCCAAACATTTCCAGGGTGGGAAAGGCCAGAGAAGAGTTGTTTAAAAATGCCAACAAAGCTATATATATGTAAGTGGGTTCAAATCTCCACGGCAAACCATGACTTGAAATGCCTTGCCCCACCTCTTAAGTAGAATTTAAAACTGCTGAAATTGCTGCACTCGTAATGAAGATCGTAGCCCGGATAAATACATTTATGCCTGGCAAGAATCTCTTTGAGACTTCCTAGCAGGCAAAAAACTAGTATTTTCAGTCAAATGTAGTTTTCTGAGTAAGGCTCTTTTTGTGTTTCAAGCATTCCTGCCTCATATGATCTGTTAGCATACTCTTTTTTATTATGTGATGTATCATCAGTAATCTGTTACAAGGTGCATTTTTTCCAAAGATTTGCTGTTTAAAAACAATTTGGTACGCTCTGGCCAACTCAGTTCCATTTCCAAATATTGTTAAATATGTAATAATATAAATGATGATGATGCTTTCAGAAAAGAACTCAAAGCAACCAATAAATCAACTTTTTGGAACTGCCCAGTAAATCTGAAGCATGAAGTTTCATGTGAGAACAACGCCGTGGCCCTAGAATCTCTAGGCTGCTTTGAATTTACTCAAGGGGTGACCTTGGCTACTCACAAAATTGGACACACCTTGAATGGTATTTTTTCAAATGATTTAAATTTAAATTATGAGTATACCTTTCCATTAATTTTGTCAGATCACAAGGCAGTACAGTTTAAACTTAACATTCCACTACCTCCACAAGGAACTAATAAGTCAGCTCAGACCAAATCTATTCACTTATGGGTCAAGTTAAATAAAAATGTATTGATAGAGCTTCTTAATCAAACACTATCAGATCTTGGTACTGAGTCAAATGTAGCATCTGGTAGATA
Organism: Pleurodeles waltl; assembly: GCF_031143425.1. Classification (NCBI taxonomy): domain Eukaryota; kingdom Metazoa; phylum Chordata; class Amphibia; order Caudata; family Salamandridae; genus Pleurodeles; species Pleurodeles waltl. The sequence goes on along the minus strand of NC_090443.1, from coordinate 797,341,174 downwards.
TCACAAATGTTTGAACGGGGAAGTATTGAATCTAGTACCTGAAAAAATAATAAAGTCTCACAGGAAGTATCCATCAGGACCTTGTTTCTCTTCAGTATTAAAGCTGATGGAGCAACAATTTTACAGATTAGAGAGAGCTTGGAGATGTGATTATAGTGAAGAAAGTAAAGAGATGTATCAAAGAACAATTGGGTAATACAAACATTTGACTCTGAAAGAAAAATCTAATTTCTACACAGCAAAAATTGAAATGGTTTTGAATTTTCCAAGGAGCGCTTTAAAATAGTCCAATCTCTCTCTATGCCAAATTCCATCTGCTGTCACTCTCCCAATCAGGATTTTTTATATAGTTTAGATGATTTTTTTCTAGAAATAAGGTAGAAACTGTCTATAAAACATTTGACACTACTCATTCCATCGTACATGCTAGTCAAATGCTCCCTTATAGTGGCACCAGGATTGCTGTTTTTTATCATTTTCCACAATTGAGCATTGATCAAACAATCAAGCTCATCCAGCAAGTAAAATCTGGAGTACCATCTGATCCTTGCCCACCAGAGGTTGTGCAGGCTGTAGCTTATTGTATTGCACCAGTTCTGATGACCTTGTTGAGTATGGTCATCATGACTGACACCTTTCCTGTCATGTGCAAAAAGCCGTCAATTCTACAGTTACTAAAAAATCTATCACTGGCTCCTAGTGAGGAGAAAAGTTTCTGCCTTATCTCAAGAATTCCTTTTCTTACCAAAATATTGGAAAAACATCTTAATGTTAGCCTATCAGATTACCTAGAAAAAATAACCTTCTGGACATTATACAGTATGGTTTTAGACCAGGATTCAGTACCAAAAACGCTTTGATCACTATCTCAGATGAGATAAGAGCTATCAAAGATGATGGTGGCAGAGCAGCGGTGATCTTACTTGATCTTTCCGCTGCATTTGACATGGTTAGTCACTTGGTACTGCTAAACTGTTTGTCAGGCATCTGCATTTTAGGACTCACACAAAAAATCATTGCTTCCTTTCTAAATGATAGGAAACAGTCTGTGGCCCTTGGGGACTCCTGCTCAAAATCATTTTCTCTTCCATGCGGGATTCCCCATCGGTCATCTCTTAGGCCCACCCTTTTTAATACTTACGTGGCACCTTTGGCTGAACTAATCCATTATTTTAGTTTTGCCATGGTTGTCTGTGCCGTTGATACCCAGATACCAAGATAGTTGTTTCCATTGTGAGCAATGCAGATGAAGTGGCTGACAGGTTCAAAAACTGCATGAAGACAATAGCCACTTGGATGACCTCCAATTTTCTGAAATGGAACTCAGACAAAATGGAGGTCTTGATTTTGTGGAAAGAATCTTACCTTCTGGGGCCACTCATGGTGGCCTCAAGATCTGGGACCTCCTCCAACACCGTCTTCCAAGGTCAGAAACCTTGAGGTTATATTTGATGCTGATGTGTCATTTAGGGAGCAAGTAAATAAGCTTACCTCATCTTCTCTTCTACAGCTCAAGATTTTAAAAAAGGTGCTACCTTTTATTCCTTTTGAGCATCAAAAATCAGTAATTATTGCCTTGGTTCTGTCCAAGATTGATTATTGTAATGCCTTATATAGGGGCCTTCACCAAGTGGTGCTTAAAAAGTAACAGACATTACAGACTGCAGCTACACATCCCTTAAAGAAAGTTCCTAAGTACATGTCAGTATCAAATGTTTTAAAAGATCTACATTGGCGTCCTTTAAAGAAGTGTGTGGTGTTTAAGGCACTTTGCCTAGCCCACAAGGCTCTACATAGCATTAAATCCAGCTACTTGGCAAGGGCATTCAGGTGGTATTGACCATGCCGCAATTTGAGATCTACAGCATCTTTTTTTGTGTTGACCACCAGGATAAAGAAAGCCACCTGGAGAGGATGTGGGTTTGTCAATACTTTCGGTCAATTATGGAATAATAAAATGCCTCATCTCATCTTAGAAAACAACCAAGTTTTCTCAACTTTTGCAAGTAGTTGAAATCTTGGCTGTTTACTTACTCCCTTTAATGGCTGGTCTTTCAAGTAAGGAGTGTTTCTAGTGTGCCTAGATCTTCAGCGCCAAGACACCCTTTAGAAATTCTGTTTGTTCATTCATTCATTCATTCAAGCAAGAAATCAAAAAGTTATGCATGTTCCTGCCACTAATATGAACTATTACATGTTGCGACATGGGCAACCTGTGAGATGAATGTACTTGCACGTTTTATGCTTTAGAGGAATAGCCAAAGTTTTTCTCATTTTTGCCATTACACAGCTTTTAACGTATCATTTTTTCTATGTATTGATTTTAGTTATATGTAACCACTGATATGCGCTATTTAAAGAACGTTGGTTGTTTTAGGTGACATTGTTACATGATGCTGTGTTAATGAGGGCATTGTGGTCCTGTTCTGGTTTTTGGCTAACACCCAAAACATTGTGGGAGATGTCTTAACACACTTAATTTAATCTGATACAATTAAAAACCTCTAAAACAGCCTGGGATTTTAGTATTACATTATTGGTCTCAAGGAGTTATCTGGTAACCTTAGATTTATGTTAGAGATCTCTGTGTAATAGTTTAGTCACTTTCCTCCCAGTCCTAGCCTTTTGTCTACTAGCCTTATGCATGATGGGCATTGTAGTCTTGTTTGCTTTTTATTGAAGTATTTACACCAGCACACCAAAAAATGAATTGTAAGTGACGTGTTCAGACTGGAGACAGTGGGGGTCATTACAACCCTGGCAGACGGTGTTAAAGCTGCGGTAATACCGCAAACAGGCCGTCGAACAAAAAAAGGGAATTATGACCCTGGCGGAAACCGCCAACAAAGACAGCCACTTTAACACACCGCCCGCCACGGCGGTACAGACAAGCAGCGCGGCGGTCACCGCCAACAGACAGGTGGGAGACAATGTACCGCCCACAGTATTACAACCTACCAATCCCGCACCTTTTCCGGGGCGGATTCACCGTGGATAAAAACACGGCGGAAACAGCTTTTGCTATGGGAAAACGCTCACCTCAACACATCCCACGAGGAAGGAGGACACCATGGAGCCGGAATTACAAATACTCCCTGCCCTTGTCTTTCTGCTCCTCTACGACCAACAGCTACGCAGGCACCGAAGACACCGGTGAGTACTGCACCTACGACACGGGGAGGCAAAAATTAGGGGGACACCCACCAAACACCCCCACCCTCGCATATTACAACATACACACCAATGCATCCACAATAAATCACAGTAATAACCCACAATCTCCCGGAAGAATGAATTGACAATGCGAAATTCGGTCAAACAATGTAATGTGCCAATATACATGTCATACAAAAATATACAGATATATATTTCAAATTCACTCATAATTATAGATACAATACGAGAAGTAGTGCAGATATGTACACAACAATGTCCGTGCACCAACAGTCCAAAAATGCATGGGCGAGGCCCACAAACGATACCTGACCACTATCGGAGAGAACACTGCCGGGGCATCAGATCGAAATACTACAGGCACCTCAGGGGGAAGAGAAGGGGGGGCACTTCAACCAGATGAATGCGAAGCCAGATCCACGACGGGGCTCCATACCCATTGATGTATCCTGGGGAGTGCAAAGCCACAGTCTCACAAGTCTCTACAGTGGGTGGGTTGCCCACTGTGCCATCCTGGGGAGTGCAAAGCCACAGTCTCACAAGTCTCTATAGTGGGTGGGTTGCCCACTGTGCCATCCTGGGGAGTGCAAAGCCACAGTCTCACAAGTCTCTACAGTGGGTGGGTTGCCCACTGTGCCATCCTGGGGAGTGCAAAGCCACAGTCTCTCAAGTCTCTACAGTGGGTGGGTTGCCCACTGTGCGATCCTGGGGAGTGCAAAGCCACAGTCTCTCAAGTAGATGCAGTTCTCTACTGGTACTGTGTGGGACTGGTGTCCAGACTGGATGAGTCTCCCCGTGAAAGTTCATGTCCTGTCACTGTCCCAACTGCACATGTGATAAGGATGCCTGATGTGGCGGCCTTTTCATTCCTACACGGTGCTTGCCCTGTTCAGCGGTGCTTTGCCATGGCGGTTCAGGACTGTTCAGCGGTCTTCACCATGGCGGTCTTTGCCCTGTTTAGCGGTGCTTTGCCGTGGCGGTCTTTGCCCTGTTCAGCGGTCTTCACCATGGCGGTCTTTGCCCTGTACAGCGGTGCTTTGCCATGGCGGTTCAGGACTGTTCAGCGGTCTTCACCATGGCGGTCTTTGCCCTGTTCAGCGGTGCTTTGCCATGGCGGTCTTTGCCCTGTTCAGCGGTCTTCACCATGGCGGTCTTTTTGCCCTGTTCAGCGGTGCATTGCCATGGCGGTTCAGGACTGTTCAGCGGTCTTCACCATGGCGGTCTTTACCCTGTTCAGCGGTGTTTTGCCATGGCGGTTCAGGACTGATCAGCGGTGCTTTGCCATGGCGGTCTTTGCCCTGTTCAGCGGTCTTCACCATGGTGGTCTTTGCCCTGTTCAGCGGTGCTTTGCCATGGCGGTTCAGGACTGTTCAGCGGTGCTTTGCCATGGCGGTCTTTGCCCTGTTCAGCGGTCTTCACCATGGCGGTCTTTGCCCTGTTCAGCTGTGCTTTGCCATGGCGGTTCAGGACTGTTCAGCGGTCTTCACCATGGCGGTCTTTGCCCTATTTAGCGGTGCTTTGCCATGGCGGTTCAGGACTGTTCAGCAGTGCTTTGGCATGGCGGTTCTGATACGGACATTGGTGTGTGGCATGACGTTCTCTACACTGGGCTTTGGTGTGTGGCATGACGTTCTCTACACTGGGCATTGGTGTGTGGCATGACGTTATCTACACTGGGCATTGGTGTGTGGCATGACGTTCCTTCATTGCCCAGCGGGGCTGTGGCAGGCGGGGCCCTCCTGGGCTGTGACTCTGGCGGTGGTCTCTGGACCAGTGACGATAGTTGGGCCCTCCTGGGCTGTGACTCCGGCGGTGGTCTCTGGACCAGTGACGATACTTGGGCCCTGCTGGGCTGTGACTCCGGCGGTGGTCTCTGGACCAGTGACGATACTTGGGCCCTCCTGGGCTGTGACTCCGGCGGTGGTCTCTGGACCAGTGACGATACTTGGGCCCTCCTGGGCTGTGACTCCGGCGGTGGTCTCTGGACCAGTGACGATACTTGGGCCCTCCTGGGCTGTGACTCTGGCGGTGGTCTCTGGACCAGTGACGATGGTGCTGGCGGTTGTGTCTGGTCCGCCGGAAATGATGGCGCACTTCTCCGCCGTTACACTCACAAGAGGCTGGGCAGACTTCCTCTGGACCTTCCCCACCTTTGGAGGAGTCACAGCTGACTCACCAATCCCCTTCGAACCCATGTCAGTTGTTTTCCCACCTGGAGTCTTAACACGGTCCCGTCGTCCACTCTCCAATTTGAGAACCTTTACAGGGGGTGGGCTGCCAGTGCCTTGGCTCCGGGTCCTACTGCCTGCCCTAGTAGCCGGTGCACTCCACAAGCCTTGAACATGCACCACTGGTATTGGAGGCTTTTTGGCTGAGGCGCTACGACGGGACTGATGAATTGGAGGGGTGGGGGCAAAAAGGTCAATTTTACTTCTGACGAACACTGGGATGGGTAGCTGGAGGGGGTCTGGGAGTGGAGGAAGAGGAGGTGGTTGTCAGAGGTGTCACTTTAGCTGTTTTGGGTGCAGGCGCGGGTACTGGAGGCTGTCGTGAGGTGGATGGATGTTGAGTGAGTGATTGCCGGCGTTTGTGTACTTTGGGAGGGGGCGTCACAGACACACTGGGAGAGGACACAGGGGACGTGTAAATGGCAGTGGGGGTGGTGAGTGCAGGTGAGCGGCATGGGGTGCTGGCTCTCCTTGTGCGACTCATGGTGCCTGTAGATGTGGTGCATGCAGGTGTGTGTGTAGACGAGACTGGGAGGGAGGAGGAAGAAGAGGAGGAGGGGCACACAGTGGAGACAGTGGATGTTGCTGTGTCTGTATGGGTGTGATGCTTGTGTGAGGGCTTGTGGGATGTGTGGTGCCTATGTTTGCTTGAGCTACTTTTGTGTGTTGACTTGTGTGCATGCTGGTCTTTAGGTGTGCTTGGGATAGGCTGGGGTACAGTGGATTGGGTCTGGGTGGAGGAAGTTGGAGGTGGGAGGCTAGACACAGGGACAATGGCTGCCATCAGTGCTGAGGCCAGAGATTGCAGGGTTCTCTGAAGGACAGCCTGACCAGAATGAATGCCCTCCAGGAATGCATTACCGTGTTGCAACTCTCGTTCTACACCCTGGATGGCATTCACAATGGTAGACTGCCCAACAGTGAGTGACCTGAGGAGGTCAATGGCCTCCTCACTGAGGGCAGCAGGGGTGACAGGGGCAGGGCCTGAGGTGCCTGGGGCGAAGGTGATGCCCACCCTCCTGGGTGAGCGGGCACGGGGCGAACGCTGAGGGGCTGCTGGGAGGGCGGTGCTGGTAGGGGAGGTGGCAGCTGTACCTGTTGAAGTGGGGGGCACAGATGGTGCCGCCACCACAGGGGAGCTCCCATCCGCGGACGAGTCCGTGTCGCTGGTTGGTGATCCGGTGGCCGACGTGAAGCTCCCCTCGCCCTCCGTCCCACTGGTGCATTCAGAGTCCGTGGTGTGGCCCTCCATGGCCATGTGGGATGCAGCTCCCTCGTGCTCCGGTGCCACTGTACCTCCGCCTGTTGATGCTGATGTACAAAAGGACAGGGAGAGCAGGAAAAGGGGGGGGAGACAGAAGAAAGAGAGTTTTAGTGCATGGCATTCCGCTACCGTTGGCGGACAAGACAGACGCAGCAGCCCCCTGCATGACGCCTTGCGCCTGCACTCTGCACATGCAATTTCTGGGTTATGGCCTACATGGCAATGGTAGACATCTGAGCACATGGATGCCACAGGGGCAACTATATCTCGACTTGGCACTTTGCTGAGGTGGGGTTGAGTGCCACATGGCCTACATTACGGAGGGGCCTTGACTACCTAACTCGCCCTGGCCTAGGGACACCCACAGCCCACCTCCCCACCCAGACACCTTCACTGCACGCAAAGTCAGCAGAATGAGGTTGTACTCACCCCCTTGTGTCTGCTGTGATGTCCTCAAGCGCCCATCCAACTCCGGGTAGGCCACCGCCAGGATCTGGAACATCAGGGGGGTCATGGTGTGACGGGCACCCCTCCCACGTTGGGAGGCCATCCCCAGGTGAGCCTCCGCCGTCTTCTTGCTGCAGCGGCGAATGTCCTCCCATCTCTTCCGGCAGTGGGTGCCCCGTCTCTGGTGGGCCCCCAGGGTCCGGACCTCCTTGGCAATGGCACGCCAAATGTCCATCTTCTGGTGGGCGCTGACCTACATGACATGCACAAGGGAAGAGGAACAGTCATTACCAACTGCACCGTCGTTGTGAGTGGCCTCCTCCCTACTCTGGCCATGTGGCCCATTCATTCCCATGCATTAATGTTCAATGAACTCTGCCCCCTTCCCTCTTCCACCCAGCCCTCTCCACCCAGGCCTAGCCCATACAACGTGCTTGCTGTGTACTGACCTGTTGGTCTGGAGGACCGTAGAGTAGCGTGTACTGGTGGAGGACCCCATCCACAAGTTTCTCCAACTCCTGTGCAGTGAAGGCAGGGGCCCTTTCCCCAGACGCAGCAGCCATCGTCGCTTCCAGACCGAGGTCACAGCAGCACTAGCAGTGTAGGTCCTCTCCTGTCGAAGGTCAGATATCTAGTGATTGAACAGATAGAAAATGGCGGTGACGTCCGCGGCGGTGACGTCCACGGCGGTGCGCATCATCACCGCCAGCGCACCTGTTCATTGGCTCCTGGGATCCATAGGGTCCAATGTTAACCAATGCAACATTGCGCCGCAGTCTACGACCGCCTACCGTGACGGTGTGCAACGCCAGCGCAGTTACCCCACAATCCCATTGTCCCACTTTAGAGGTCAGGCAGCCGCCATTTCAGGGGCCCACATGGCTTCATTAACTTCTGCGTCACACATAGCTAGGCCTACACTCAACACACATACAGGAAGGGTTTTGTGTCTGGTGCAGTCTTGTGTGTAACTGTCGGTACATACCTGGAGGAATAGTGACTGGTTCTTCGCTGTTGTCCTTCGTAGGCACCGTCAGCTGGGACATATAAGAAGATGGCGGAATCCTCTGGTGTACCGACCGCTGGTGGACCTGTTGACAATGGAAGAAAGACATGTCATCGTCACATACCGGTTTGACCGTGCCACTATCCAGGAACTGTGTACCCAGTTGGAGCCAGACCTGATGTCACCAATCCGCCATCCAACAGGAATCTCCCCTGACGTGCAGGTGCTGTCAGTGCTCCATTTCCTTGCAAGTGGGTCATTTCAGACTACTGTGGCCATGGCATCAGGGATGTCCCAGCCTATGTTTTCCAACGTGTTGTCCAGAGTGTTGTCTGCCCTGCTGAAACACGTAAGGAGATACATCATTTTCCCTGAGGTGGAGGATTTGCCTACAGTGAAAGGTGACTTCTATGCCCTTGGACATATCCCCAACGTCATAGGTGCTATTGATGGTACCCATGTAGCTCTGGTCCCCCCCCACAGGAGTGAACAGGTGTACAGGATCCGGAAGAATTATCATTCGATGAATGTCCAGATGGTCTGTTTGGCAGACCAGTACATCTCCCAAGTAAATGCTATGTTCCCTGGCTCTGTGCATGACGCATACATCCTGCGGAATAGCAGCATCCCTGATATGATGGGTCAACTCCAGAGGCACCGTGTATGGCTATTGGGGGACTCTGGTTACCCCAACCTTTCCTGGCTATTGACCCCAGTGAGGAATCCCAGGACCAGGGCAGAGGAACGGTACAATGAGGCCCATGGGCGGACTAGGAGGGTGATCGAATGCACCTTCGGCCTCCTGAAGGCCAGGTTCAGGTGCCTCCATATGACAGGTGGATCCCTATTCTACTCACCGAAGAAGGTGTGCGACATCATCATCGCCTGCTCCATAATTTGGCTTTGCGACGCCAGGTGCCTTTTCTGCAGGAGGATGATCCAGATGACGGTGTTGTAGCAGCTGTGGAGCCTGTGGACAGTGATGAGGATGAAGCTGAGGAAGAAGAAAACGACAACAGGGAGTCAGTCATACAGCAATATTTCCAGTGACACACAGGTGAGAACATTTTCAGGTTTAACATTACATTAACTTTCACACGTCTACCTCTATCCTGTTCCTCCATTTCAATCACTATTTGTTAACTGAGTTGTACCCTTCAATTTCAGTTTCACAGGTGTGGTAACCTACGTGTCAACTGTTTGCATCCTTCATGGGCTTGTGATGTGTGACATAGGTATGTTAGCCTTACAATGGTACAGCCATTATGACACTGTCATTGTAATACAAAGTACTAAATCATAGACTGACTCCAGATTGTTTTGTGTTTCAAGGGTGTTTATTTAAGTGCTCAAAACAATGAAGGGGGATTGTAAAATGGTGATGGGGGATGGTGGAGGAATGTCCATGGCAGAGTCCAGTCTATTAGTCTCACAGGTGCACTGCCCATCTGGGCATAGGAAGTGGAGCTGGGGCAGTTCGACTATGGACAGGGTAACAAAGTGGGACAGTGGGAGAACAATCATGGTGGTATTATTTCCTGGCAGGGGTCTTGCCATCTTGCTCTGTCCTGTTCCTGGATCTCAGGGACCGCTTGCGTGGTGGTTGTCCGTCTGCAGGGGATGGGGTGCTGGTGTGGTGGTCCTGTGGCGGGGCGTCCTGTCCACTAGCGCCGGCGGAGGTGGTGGGCAGTTCATCGTCCTAGCTAGTGTCAGGGTCCCCTTGGAGTGCCACGGTGTCCCTCAAGGTCTGCTGTATGTCCTTCAGCACCCCTACGATGGTGCCCAGGGTGGAGCCGATGGTCCTGAGCTCCTCCCTGAACCCTATATACTGCTCCTCCTGCAGGCGCAGGGTCTCCTGCAACTTGTCCAGGACCGTGGCCATCGTCTCCTGGGAGTGGTGGTATGCTCCCATGATGGAGGATAGGGCCTCGTGGAGAGTGGGTTCCCTTGGCCTGTCCGCCCCCTGTCGCACAGCAGCCCTCCCAGTTCCCCTATGTTCCTGTGCCTCCGTCCCCTGGACCGTGTGCCCACTACCACTGCCCCCAGGTCCCTGTTGTTGTTGGGGTGGTGGGTTACCCTGGGTGCCCTGTAGTGGTGGACACACCGCTGATTGACCTGTCCTGGGTAGGGAGGTTTGGGCCCGCTGGGTGGGTGCTGTGCTGGTGTTACCAGAGGGTGGAAGGTCGGTGTTGGGCTGTGCCTGTGCAAGGGGAACCGACTGTCCTGAGGCCCACGATGGTCCGGGCTGGTCATCAAGATCCAGTAGGGCAGAGCTGCTCTCGTCACTGTGGGCCTCTTCTGTGGGTGGAGTGGTGTTGTCTGGACCCTCTGGTGTGGTAACGGTCCTTCGGGTTCCTGCAGGGGTATAAGAGCATGATTATTGCATGTGTGTGTGTAATGGTGTGCAATGGGTGGGTGTGCGTGTACCCCAATGCAAGCATTCCTGTGTGGGGGCTTGTGTGATGATGGTTGGGGGGTTGTTATGGGTATGTGCAGTGAGCATGCTTTAGTGAGGGGTGTCCATGCTTAGTTGTGTCATGCAGGGCTTGGTGTTGGGATGGGTGGTTAGTGTTATGGGTAGATTAGTGAAGATTTTGAGTGATAAGGGGAGGGTGTGAAGGTGGGGGTGTGTGATAGCATGTAGGTAGGGTGGGGGATATGATAGTTGAGATTTGACTTACCAGTGTCCCATCCTCCACCGACTCCTCTGAGGCCCTCAGGATGCAAGATGGTCAAGACTTGCTCCTCCCATGTTGTTAGTTGTGGGGGAGGAGGTGGGGGTCTGCCGCCAGTCCGCTGCACCGCGATGTTGTGCCTGGAGACCGTGGAACGCACCTTCCCCCGTAGGTCGTTCCACCTCTTCCTGATGTCCTCCCTATTTCTTGGGTGCTGTCCCACGGCATTCATCCTGTCCACTATTCTGCGCCATAACTCCATCTTCCTGGCTATTGATGTGTTCTGTACCTGTGATCCGAATAGCTGTGGCTCTACCCGGACGATTTCCTCCACCATGACCCTGAGCTCCTCCTCGGAGAAGCGGGGGTGTCTTTGGCGTGCAATGGGGTGGTGTGGGTGAGGTGTGGGGTGGTGTATGTGGTGATGAGTGTGGTGAGTGTAGTGGTTTGTGGTGTTTTCTGCGTGAATGTTGTGTGGGTGATGCTGTTGTGTGCCTCTGTGCTCTCTCTCTGTCGCCTTTGTGTCGTAGGGGTTTGTGGGTGATGTGGGTATGTGTTTTATATTGTGTTGGGTGTGTGGGAGTGGTGTTTGTATGTGTATCAGGTGTGTGTATTTTGAATTGTCCAATGTGGCGGTGTTTTGGAGATGTGTGTGTATTTTGAGCGCGGCGGTGTGTACCGCCAATGGAATACCGCGGTTGAAAGACTGCCACGTGGATTCGTGGGTCGTAATAGCATGGGCGTGTTTCTGTTGGGGTGGAGGTGGAGGATTTGTTTCCGCCAGTTTATCACTGACCTTTGGTGTGGCGGTGTTGTTTGGGTGTCTGAATTTCGGCGGATTTCGAGATGTGTGTCATAATAGCTGTGGCGGTCTACCGCGGCCGCGGCGGTGTATTGGCGGTCTTCTGCACGGCGGTAAGCGCCTTTTACCGCCAATGTTGTAATGACCCCCAGTGTCTATATTCACCTGGACTGAGGTGGTCACTCTATTATGTAACAAACTTTGGTAATGAAAATATTTCAGGTGTGATGATTGGAGTTAAGACATCACTTTTAAAATAATATATATATAACAGTTTAGTCAACCAATTCTAATACTAGCACTGTGGCACAGCTTTGTTAACCCTGATAAATGGTCCATGCCGCATTTTTTTGCAAGCAATAATTCATAAACTGAATTGCATATTCACAAAATGTGAAGCATGTGTGCCAACTGCTTTGCGCACATTCATTTAGCCTTGTACAGAAGGGGCACACACGGTGGACCAGAAGGTGCTTCAGGTGCAGATCCTACTGTATCCTTTATTCACCTAGGAATGCAGTAAGACATGCACCCATTACATTGCCCTACAGCAGTCCTGACTTTGGAAAGGGCTATTGCAGGGAAATACTCTATGCTGAAAGGATGCAGAAATTCCCCTAGCATATTACAGGCCCTGCTCTTCACTGCCTAAATAAGTGATGCATAGACAATTACAGTATTACAGGTCTTTTTCTAACTTAGGCAATAGAGATGTAATTCAGTTAATTGGCGAGGTGTCTCAATGAGTGCCATGCTTATCATTAACATCTACTCTGGACTGAAAGTCAAACTAATCTTGGTGTGGCCTACTCTACTATCCAACATTCCAAAGACAGTAATAAATTGAGTGTGAATACAATGGGTTGTATTAACAGCTCTACCCTCTAATGTGCAGTGTTAGGAACTGCATAATCTGTGCAACAATACACCATACAAAAGCCAGTTATAATGATTACATGCACAAGCCATTTGGGGATTGTTATATGTCAGTGCTGCAAGGGTGAAGGGGCAGGAGTCTGCTGACACACGCAACCCCGTCCACTTTACACATGTAGCTAATGATAGATGAGGAATATTAGAGCAATGGATACCATGTAAGTGCAGGAGCTGCACACATGGACTGTCCCACCGCTGTCTCCTTAGGTTTTGTTAGAAATTGACTCTCTAGTTGGAAGAGGTATACACACTTGTCCAAGTAGGGACCACAGCCCAAGTCAGCGTAAGTCACAACACAACACAAATTATCCTGGGCTTGCCCTCTGGTAGCTTGGCACAGATCAGGAAAGCTTAGCTTAGAAGTCAATATGTAAAGTATTTGTACAATAACTCATACAGTTACACAGTGAAAACATCGCATAAATACACCATACAGGTTTAGAGAAAATAGATAATATTTATCAGAATGTAATAAGGTAAAAACGATGAAAATCCAATGTACACAAGCAAAGTTATGAATTTTTAGAGATTAAATCCCACTAAAGCGCTAAGAAACACAATCGCTCCAACTGGGTCTATCACGGCATCATTGACAGAGTTGTTCCCAATAATGTGATGCACAAGCGCCGGTCACGGAGTCGCACCGACCCCAGGTACAGTACCTTTGGAAACGAAGAAGCAAAGACATTGCACGGAGTCGAGGAGATGAGGCGTCGCCGGGGCTGGTGCGGAGTCAGTCCTTTACGTCTTCCCAGGAGAGGAGGCGTTGGTTCCACACTGCGAGGGAGGGGGAAGCAAAGTGTCGGTTCTGTCCCATTGCAGTGGGAGCTGGTGCAGCTTCGGTGGCGGTACATTGGTTCCTTGTGACCCAACAGGGTCAATGGATGCAGTCGGTCAAGACGTGATGTGTCGACTTCGCAGTGTCATGATGACCCCGTGTGAAGTCAGCAGTGTTGCTACAATGTCGGACTTGCATTGCTGGCCGAGGTCGTTGCATGCCACGATGTCCACGGGGCGGGAGCAGCCTGTGGCGTTGGTGTCTGCATTTCTGAAGTCGTTCCTGGTGTCACTGAAGTCGGAAAATTAGCTAAAATCTAGTAGGTGAAGTCTTTGCTGTCCCTGAGACTTCAAAACATGAGGCAAACTCTATCTAAGCCCTTGGAGAGCAAGTTTGGGGAAGGCAGTGTCCTTCCAGCACAGTCATAGGCCAGCAGGCAGCAAGGCAACAGCAGGGCAGCAGTCCTTCTCAGCAAAGCACTCCAGATGAGTCCTTTGGGTAGCTAGGCAGTTCCTCTGACATAGTTCAGGTGTAGATCCAGAAGTGTCTGATTTGGTGGGGTCAAAGACCCAGTTTATATAGCCAAAAATGCCTTTGAAGTGGGGAAAACTTCAAAGAGTGGTTTTGAAGTGCACATGTTCTCCTTTCAGCCCAGTCCTGTCTGCCAGGTTCCCTGCAGGTGGGTTATCAGTCCTTCGTCTGAGGGCAGGCTGCTAGCCTTTGAAATGTAGGCGAGAGAGCCCCTCCTCCCTTTCTGCCCAGGCAGACCCTTTCAGTATGCAGATGCATGCAGATGTGACTGAGTGTCCTGTGTTTATGGCTGTCTGGGTGGAATGTACAAGGGAAGCTGTCCACCATCACAGACCAGCCATGGAATGGAGACAGGTTGTTAGGCACAGGTGGCAGTAGGTGCAGAGAAATGCCCACTTTGTAAAAGTGGCACTTCTAAAATAGTAATATTAAATCCAAATTCACCAGTAAATTTTACCATTCTGGCAATACTAAACATAACTGGGCTACTTCTTCCAGATCAGAATCTACCACTTAAAAGTATATGAGGGCAGTCAAATGCTAGTTTATGAGAGGAGTAGGCCTCACAGTAGTGGAAAACTAATTTGTGGGTTTTTCACTACCGGGACATGTAAAACACATAAGTACATGTCCTGCCTTTTACTTACATAGCACCCTGCCCTATGGGTTACCTAAAGCCTACCTTAGGGGTGATGTATATGTAGAAAAAGGGGAGTTTAAGGCTTGGCAAGTAGTTTAAATGGCAAGTCAAAGTGGTAGTGAAACTGCACACACAGACTTTGCAATGGCAGAACTGAAATATGGTTAAGGGGCTACTTATGTGGGTGGCAAAATGGGTGCTGCCTCACACTAGTAGCATTTAATTTACAGGCCCTGGACACATGTAGTACACTTTACTAGGGACTTACAAGTAAAATATATATGGCAATTGGGTATGAGCCACTGTTACCATGTTTTTAGGGAGAGAGCACATGCACTTATGCTCTGGTTAACAGTAGAAAAGTGCCCAGAGTCCTAAAGCCAACAAAAATGAGGTCAGAAAAAGAAGAGGAGGAAGGCAAAATGTTTGGCGTGACCCATCAGAGAGGGCCATTTTCCAACAGGTTCCAACTATAAACTGGAATTAGGGCCAGAAAATACAGATGTCCATCCGTAAGAACAATTTCATCCAAACAAATGTACAAACGTATTTGTCTTCTCCCATTTGATGTATCTATTGCACAGGGATGTAGAAATCCATACCCCATGTAGAGTGTGTGCTTGCTGGGCTTCAAAATGAGGTGCCAGGGAAGAGTGTCCCAGCTATGAAAAATTCTCTTAAAGCTACAAATGCATATGTAGTGCTATGCACAGGTGTAGGTTCAAAAGCTTTGGAAATTGACAAATATCCCTAGTAGTATGCGGCTGCCAGAAAGCTTTATGAGTCAGAAACCTTCAAGGCATAGTACTGAAATTGTCATGTGCTGCATGTTGTTCCCTCAAGGTGGAGTTACGTAACTACTTAGTGGGCAAAGACAGCCTGCTATGCAAATATGTTTTATTTTCCTTTTTTCTCCATGTGGACTAAACCTTCTGTCTATGCTCATGAAGCTTATGAACGCCCCCATGACAGAGAATTTATTGTTGTCCTTCACTGGAGTACATCTTTGACCATGTTCCGGGTCGTAAAGGGATCGCTGAATGGCAACAAGTGTGTGAGTGTCCACGCATTGATGCGCCCGCTGCCTCCCCTTACATGAGGTGTACTACTGCAGAAATATACACGGTTGTTGAACGGACTTTTGTGTAGTAAAAGTATTTATGACTGCCAAGTTTCTTTTTGTGGATAATAGATGTGAGAAACTGGGGCTGATTGCAGAGGCCCCATAACTTTTTGCCCCCATTTTCCACTTTATGCTGGTGTTTTCCTGACTCTGATGGTGCCCTGGGTACTGCTAACCAGTCCCAGGGCCTGTGCTCTGTGTAAAATGGATATGCAAATTAGGCTAATTATAATTGGCTAAGTAAACCTACCTATAAGTCCCTAGTATATGGTAGGGCATGTAGGTTTAGGGACCACAGCATAGGTGGTGCACACCTAGGTGCATTGCTGAGGTGCCCAGTGTCATTTTAAAAGCAAGCCTGCCTTGCTGGCTGCTTTTAAATTAAAGTTATATGCAAATTCGACTTTGGAATTAAAGGTACTTCCAAAGTCTTAAACTACCTTATTTTTACATATAAGTCACCCCTAAGGTGTGCCCTATGTGCCCCTAGGGCTGGGTGCCATGTAACTATAAGCAGGGACTTTATAAAAATAGATTTATAAGCCCTGGTGAGGTAAAAACAGCCAAATTCGTTTTTCCCTCATTGAAGTAAATGGCCTTCATAGGCTAGAATGGGCAGACTTTATTTAAAATTTTAAAGTCTCCTTAAGTGTTACATACCAAGAATTTGGTATCAAATTGATTGTTATAATAAATCCCACAACTTCCAGTTGTTGGATTTAATATAACTAGTGCAGGTAAAAAGTTTAGACTTTACCTAAAAAGTTGCCAATTTCAGCTCTGCATTGTTTTTGCTGCTGTGCTCTGATTGGCCAGCCTGCAGCAGCTTCTGCCAGGCTACTTTAATGAGGTGTGAAGTGGCCTGACTTCACACAAAGGAATGTGCTTGGGGGAGAGAATCTCCCCTCAGCAGATGGTGAGGCAGGAAGGGGGAGGGCTGCCAAACTGGTCTTCAAAGGCAGAGAAGGACATCTGGAGCACCCAGCAACACCCCCACATCCTGCAACCCCAGACAGCTAGGTGCCCCCTTGATTAGATTAGGAGAGGGCAGGAGAGGGGTGTGTTTATGATTTTTAGCCACACCAGTGGGTGGGCTCAGCCAGATCTCTCCTCCAAAAATCAGATTCATCCATTTTGGATTTTTAGAGACTGTTGCCTTCTGGGATGGATTTTTGCCACACTTCCCAGGAAGTGGTCATCACAGGGGGACGACCCTGTCCCTGATTGGAGGACCAGGGCCCCCCTGCTTTTCACCCAGGAGCAAGGATAAAACTGGCAGACCTGCACCCACGCCTCAGATCCCCACCAAATTTCAAGAAGAAAGAACTACAAGAAGAAGAAGGACTGCCCTGCTGGACCCCTGGCCTGCACCTGGACCCTGCACTCAGAAAGACTGCACCAGCTGCACACTTGGGCTTCACCACAAGAAGGACTTTGCCTGGCTTCCACTGGTTCAAGGAGGGACTCCCTGTTTGCTACAGGTGAAAAATTGCTAACCAGAGTCCCCTGCACCAACTCCTGAAAAAGTGACCAGCTGACCACTGCCCAGTGGCCAAAAAGGAGTTTGCGCCAGGTGCACTCTGGGAATTGAAGTCCGCACTTCCCAAGGACCATCACAGAACTTCTGGACCCTTGGGGTGAGCTGTGGACCCCAAAAGAACCTTAAAAGAACATCTGGGTGAAGCCCCAGAAGTTTGGAAAAGATTGGAGAAATTTTAGAAAAAAGCTCCATAAAGTGACCGACTCGACGCGGAAATTCTAGCCGGCTTGCCTCAACCGCGACCCGGCCTGACTTCGTGGTTCGTCCCGGTCAAGAAAAACATCCGAAAAAAAGACTAAGTCCGAACGTAAAAAGTTGACCGGGACCTTCCAGCCATCGTATCCGAGAAGGGCTCCACGGACGTCGGATCAAGATCCAGGTTTACCCCGGTCGAAGGATTTTCATCTCGAAAAAACGACTAAGTCCGAAGGTAGAAATCACCACCAAGGAAACCGACTTCGCGTATCCGGACAAGGGCTCCAGGAGGTCGGATCCAACTGGCAGGTTCGTCCCGGTGAAGAAAAACTTCAAAATAAAGACTAAGTCAGAAGGTAACTTTTTAACCGAGGCTTCCCGCGACCTGTAGCCGAGCAGGGCTCCATCGCGGTCGGCCTGAAAGTTTGACTTTGTCCCGGTCCTGGTGCAACCAGATGACCCGATTGGCGCTTTTTGTTTCTATGCGCTAGAAAATAATAATACTTTAAAAATTCATATCTCCGGTTCCCCTGAACCGATTTTAATCGTTTTTGTGTCATTTTAAAGATAAAAATATAAGCTATTTTTATAAATTGGTTTTGGATTTTTAAACTGTTTCCTGTGTTTTATTTAATTACTGTTTTGTGATATTTGAATGCTTTACACTTTGGCCCTCATTCTGACCCTGGCGGTCGGCGGAGAGACGGCGGTCGGACCGCGAACAGACCGGCGGTATTAAAAATGGCATTCTGACCGCGGCGGTCCCCGCCGCGACCGACCGCTACTTCTCCACTCCGACCGCCGCGGCGGTCATGACCGCGGGGCTGGAGTTTGCGCACTCCGG
This sequence comes from Pleurodeles waltl, assembly GCF_031143425.1. Lineage (NCBI taxonomy): Eukaryota > Metazoa > Chordata > Amphibia > Caudata > Salamandridae > Pleurodeles > Pleurodeles waltl. The sequence continues at coordinate 797,322,991 of NC_090443.1, read as the reverse complement.
CCCGGCGGTCGTCCCAAGACCGCCAAGGGTATTATGACCCTGCCTACCGCCGCGGTTTCTTGCGGGCGGGAACCGCCGTGCGAACCATGGCGGTAAGCACTATCGGGCCAGGGAATTCTTTCCCTGGCACTGATAGGGGTCTCCCCCACCCCCCACTACCCACCCGAGTCCTCCCCCCACACCCTCCACCCCCCTGCCACCCCCCAGAGGTGGTACGAACCCCCTCCCCACCCCCACCCCGACATGCACATACATGTACCCCGACATGCACACACCCCCAACATGCACATATACACACCCCCTACACACACATACACAACGGGGACACATACCCGCACACATACATGCCGACATGCGCACCTGCCGAACAGCACACATTACCCATAGACACAGCAGCACCCCCCGCCCGCATACACGCACTCACACACCCCCTCTACACACTCACACGCACACCCCCATGCACGCCCACATCACACAACACCCCCCCACACCCTCCCCTCACGGACGATCAACTTACCTTGTGCGTTGGTCCTCCGGGAGGCGACGGGAGCCATAGGGACGTGACCGCCAACAGAAGACCGCCAACAGAAGACCGCCACACAGAAATGTGGGTCGTAATTCTGTGGGCGGTGTTCTGCTGGCGTGGCGGTGGAGGTTGACCAGTCTCCACTTTCCCGCCGACCGCCAGTGTGGCTGCTGGCGGTTTTCCGGCGGAACGCTCCCAGCGGTCAGAATGTGCACAGCGGCACACCGCCGCGGTCGGCGGTCTTCACCGCGGCGGTAACTCAGCGGTCTTGCGAAAAGACCGCCAAGGTCAGAATGAGGGCCTTTGTCTCCTAAGTTAAGCCTTGACGCTCGATGCTAAGCTACCAAGGGTAGAGCTGGGATTAATTTACTGAGACCTAACTGTACTTTTGTGGAGGTTTGTGGCTTGTTGCTAGGTGTAGGTACCTACCTGCCCTATCAATAACCCATTTTCCAACATAATTGGAAGCAGCGACGGGATCCTGTACTTGTGTTCAATATCACGTTACAGTTTTAGATAAAACAAATTAAAAATCCTTTAAATTGTCCTAGTGCAAAAATTGTTTTTAATTTTTAATTTTAAATTTTTTTTAAATTAATTTGGATTAATTTCAATTATTGAATTTTTGTAATTTTTCTAAATTCTTGTTTCCAATTTTTGCAAAAAGTTTTTGTTGACACAAAACTAGGGAACCATGGAGCTTGATCTGGCTAGCCTACCCACACTGACAGTAGTCCAGCTTAGGGGGTTGTGTATTGAGAGGGGGTTGCCTGCAACCACTAATCTCAGGAAGGAAATCCTGATTAAATCCCTGACAGCATGGGCTGAGGCCCAAGAGGTAGAGACAGAGGAAGCTCCAGAGGAGGAACCAAAAGAGGATGATGCTAACTCTAACCAGTCAGGGGAGGAAAGGCATCAGACCCCAAGTGAGGAAGAGGAGGAACGGTCCTCACTGGACACAGTCACTAGGGGCAGACCCAAAGCTAGTGGTAGGAAGAGGGTCCTTTCAGGAGGAGAGAACCCATCCATCAGGGAAAGAGAGCTGGAAGCCCAGCTAGCCTACATAGCTTTGGAAGCAGAGAAGCTGGCCCTAGAGAAGAAAAAGTGGGCATACAAAGAAAAAAGAGATGGAAGCAGCGATAAAGAAGCTGAGGTGTCCATGGGTGGGGGAGTTTGCCCCAGATTACCCAAGGGGGTAGTTCCTGCTTATATAGAGGGGGATGACATAGATAAGTGGCTAGGGGCCTTTGAGAGGGCACTCCAAATGAGAAGGGTTAAGCCTCAATACTGGGGTTCCCTTTTGTGGGAGTTGGTCCCCAACTCAGGGAGGGATAGGCTTCTGACCTTAAGGGGGAGGAGGCAGATTCATACCCTAGTATGAAGAGGTGCTTAGTCAAGAAGTTTGGTCTGACCCCAGAGCAATATAGAATGAAGTTCAGGGACACCCAGAAGGTCAGTACCCAGTCTTGGGTTGACTTTGTGGACACCTCACTAAAGGCACTAGAGGGCTGGATTATTGGCAACAAAGTAAATACTTATGAGGGGTTATACAATCTGATCATGAGAGAGCACATCTTGACCAATTGTATCCAAGAAAGGTTACGCCAGCATCTAGTGGACTCTAAGCTGACCAACCCTAGAGAGCTAGGGGAGGCAGCTGATGAGTGGTTGAGAACCAGGGTGGTTGTCAAGTCCCATGGGGGAGACTCCAAGAAGGGGGGGACAGGTCCCCAAAAACCTAAGGAGGGAGGTGGTAAGGCCACCACAGAGACTCCCTCTGTACCCCAGAACCCGAAGAAGGAGGAGAGTAAATCCCACTCCCACTCTGACATGCAGAGACAGGGAGACCCAGGGTTAAAAAAGCTCTTGGACAGTAGGGCTTGCTTTGACTGTCAGCAGACAGGTCACTTCAGAGGAGATGCAGCCTGTCCAAAGAAGGTGGTTAGCACTGGGCTGTCCAGTGTAGCCATAGAGGAGGATTCCTCAGATGATGAAGTCCTCCTAGCATTGTGCTGGGAGACAGGACCAGATGGTAAGCTGGTGATCCCTGAGGGTGGGAGTAGGCACTTCCACCACATTCAAGTGAATGGGATCCCTACCACTGGCCTGAGAGACACCTGTGCCAGTCACACTGTAGTGAGTGACCGGTTAGTGACCCCAGACATGTATGTCCCAGGAAAGACAAAGAAAGTCAGGATAGCCACAGGGGAGGTCACCTCCAAACCTGTAGCCATAGTGCCCCTAGAGAGGGAGGGTATCCTTGACTGGATTAGGGTGGTAGTCAGTGCTGACCTTCCCCTAGATTGTATCCTGGGCAATGACCTCCCAGAGGTGAGTCTGGTCACAGATGGGGTGGTCGCCCAGGGCGCCCCCCCAACCCAAAGTCCTGGGGAGTCAGTCCCTACAGTTAGGAGACAGGGGCCCCAAGAAAAGGAAAGAAGAAAAGGAAGGGTAGGCCACTCTTAAAGAGAGTTCCAGGGAGCCAAAGGCCTTCTGCCCCAGTAGGGGGGGAGCCCAGAGTTGGCACTGGTGAGGCCTCACCTGACCCCAAGGAAGTCCTGAGTAGTCAGGCAGCTGTCCAGATGCAAGGTGTTGCCCCTGCACTGACAGAAGGGAGAGTGGAAGGAGGGTGTCTGCCACAGGAGGTGGTAGCCCCCCACTCTAGACAGCAAGAGGGGTGCCAGGACCCCAAAGATGCCCCTAAAGCAGCTCAGCCACCTGTCAGTGGAGAGCTTAGGGTGTGGTTCTGGGTACTGACAGCTGTCAGTAGCCTCTGCTGGGGGCTAGCCTTCCTGGCAGCACTGTACTTGGCCTGGGAGGCAGACCCCAGGGCCAATAGCAAAGTAGGCCCCCTGACCCTATTGGTCATGGTGGGGTTGCTCAAGTGTTGGGTGACCTCTTTGGGTAAGCTAGGTGTTGCCCTAGCAAAGTTTGGAGTAGGGGAGGTGGGCACCTCACTACCCAAGTTGGCAGAGAGAGAGGAGGAAGACCCCCCTAGAGGGAAGTTTCAGTTTGAGTTGGGTCCTTTTACTGTTGGGATGGCTTCACTACCCAGAGGGAGTGACCCTGACAGGGGGATGTAAGGCAGAGTAGGCCCTGCAAAGGGACAGCCAGTTTTCTTCACTGTCTTCCTCGCCTAACAAGCCAGGAAGACTCTCCCAGGGTTGGGCTGAGTCTCCTGGGCGTGTGGGCTGGGGGGGGGTTGTGTGAGAAACTGGGGCTGATTGCAGAGGCCCCATAACTTTTTGCCCCCATTTTCCACTTTATGCTGGTGTTTTCCTGACTCTGATGGTGCCCTGGGTACTGCTAACCAGTCCCAGGGCCTGTGCTCTGTGTAAAATGGATATGCAAATTAGGCTAATTATAATTGGCTAAGTAAACCTACCTATAAGTCCCTAGTATATGGTAGGGCATGTAGGTTTAGGGACCACAGCATAGGTGGTGCACACCTAGGTGCATTGCTGAGGTGCCCAGTGTCATTTTAAAAGCAAGCCTGCCTTGCTGGCTGCTTTTAAATTAAAGTTATATGCAAATTCGACTTTGGAATTAAAGATACTTCCAAAGTCTTAAACTACCTTATTTTTACATATAAGTCACCCCTAAGGTGTGCCCTATGTGCCCCTAGGGCTGGGTGCCATGTAACTATAAGCAGGGACTTTATAAAAATAGATTTATAAGCCCTGGTGAGGTAAAAACAGCCAAATTCGTTTTTCCCACATTGAAGTAAATGGCCTTCATAGGCTAGAATGGGCAGACTTTATTTAAAATTTTAAAGTCTCCTTAAGTGTTACATACCAAGAATTTGGTATCAAATTGATTGTTATAATAAATCCCACAACTTCCAGTTGTTGGATTTAATATAACTAGTGCAGGTAAAAAGTTTAGACTTTACCTAAAAAGTTGCCAATTTCAGCTCTGCATTGTTTTTGCTGCTGTGCTCTGATTGGCCAGCCTGCAGCAGCTTCTGCCAGGCTACTTTAATGAGGTGTGAAGTGGCCTGACTTCACACAAAGGAATGTGCTTGGGGGAGAGAATCTCCCCTCAGCAGATGGTGAGGCAGGAAGGGGGAGGGCTGCCAAACTGGTCTTCAAAGGCAGAGAAGGACATCTGGAGCACCCAGCAACACCCCCACATCCTGCAACCCCAGACAGCTAGGTGCCCCCTTGATTAGATTAGGAGAGGGCAGGAGAGGGGTGTGTTTATGATTTTTAGCCACACCAGTGGGTGGGCTCAGCCAGATCTCTCCTCCAAAAATCAGATTCATCCATTTTGGATTTTTAGAGACTGTTGCCTTCTGGGATGGATTTTTGCCACACTTCCCAGGAAGTGGTCATCACAGGGGGACGACCCTGTCCCTGATTGGAGGACCAGGGCCCCCCTGCTTTTCACCCAGGAGCAAGGATAAAACTGGCAGACCTGCACCCACGCCTCAGATCCCCACCAAATTTCAAGAAGAAAGAACTACAAGAAGAAGAAGGACTGCCCTGCTGGACCCCTGGCCTGCACCTGGACCCTGCACTCAGAAAGACTGCACCAGCTGCACACTTGGGCTTCACCACAAGAAGGACTTTGCCTGGCTTCCACTGGTTCAAGGAGGGACTCCCTGTTTGCTACAGGTGAAAAATTGCTAACCAGAGTCCCCTGCACCAACTCTGAAAAAGTGACCAGCTGACCACTGCCCAGTGGCCAAAAAGGAGTTTGCGCCAGGTGCACTCTGGGAATTGAAGTCCGCACTTCCCAAGGACCATCACAGAACTTCTGGACCCTTGGGGTGAGCTGTGGACCCCAAAAGAACCTTAAAAGAACATCTGGGTGAAGCCCCAGAAGTTTGGAAAAGATTGGAGAAATTTTAGAAAAAAGCTCCATAAAGTGACCGACTCGACGCGGAAATTCTAGCCGGCTTGCCTCAACCGCGACCCGGCCTGACTTCGTGGTTCGTCCCGGTCAAGAAAAACATCCGAAAAAAAGACTAAGTCCGAACGTAAAAAGTTGACCGGGACCTTCCAGCCATCGTATCCGAGAAGGGCTCCACGGACGTCGGATCAAGATCCAGGTTTACCCCGGTCGAAGGATTTTCATCTCGAAAAAACGACTAAGTCCGAAGGTAGAAATCACCACCGAGGAAACCGACTTCGCGTATCCGGACAAGGGCTCCAGGAGGTCGGATCCAACTGGCAGGTTCGTCCCGGTGAAGAAAAACTTCAAAATAAAGACTAAGTCAGAAGGTAACTTTTTAACCGAGGCTTCCCGCGACCTGTAGCCGAGCAGGGCTCCATCGCGGTCGGCCTGAAAGTTTGACTTTGTCCCGGTCCTGGTGCAACCAGATGACCCGATTGGCGCTTTTTGTTTCTATGCGCTAGAAAATAATAATACTTTAAAAATTCATATCTCCGGTTCCCCTGAACCGATTTTAATCGTTTTTGTGTCATTTTAAAGATAAAAATATAAGCTATTTTTATAAATTGGTTTTGGATTTTTAAACTGTTTCCTGTGTTTTATTTAATTACTGTTTTGTGATATTTGAATGCTTTACACTTTGTCTCCTAAGTTAAGCCTTGACGCTCGATGCTAAGCTACCAAGGGTAGAGCTGGGATTAATTTACTGAGACCTAACTGTACTTTTGTGGAGGTTTGTGGCTTGTTGCTAGGTGTAGGTACCTACCTGCCCTATCAATAACCCATTTTCCAACAATAGAGAAGAATAGATGTGGAAGTGTTGTCCCTAAGTAAACCCATACTGGTTAAAATGCGTGAATCAGGCCCAGGGCATTAAAGGCTGCACAGTTTGGTTGCCATTGCTGTTAATTTAATCTGTGCATAGTTTACGCTACTCTTACTAAATAGTCCATGAACATTCTAATTAAATGCGTTGCAGTCAGGATCAAGTGTCACTCATTCACAGTGGACAGCATCATATTTAGCAATTTTGTTCTGCCTTTTGTTTGCTCTTTTGTTTCCCTGACTGTTCCACGGCATAACTATAGCTGATCCTTGCAGCAGGGTATGTCGCTGTATTCTAAGCATCCTCACTGGAGGCAGCGTGCTTGTAATCAGCTACACGTGATTCAGCACCACTCGGCGTCCTTAGAGAGTCACTCCGACACCTGGTCGCGTCATCTTCTTTGGCATTTCCCCAAAAATTATAATTATTTTCGTAATTACTTAACCTAATAGCTTAACACGCTGAGTGATGAGGCCGCAGTGCAGTATTTCAGTATCAACAAGAATTAGAATTAGGTAGAAATGGGTGGCAGGTTGGAATTGCATCAACAGCCCAATGGCATTTGAAGGCCAGCACTAGCCCTGATTGAAATTCACCCCATTCAGCATCATCTGAATTATGCATTGTCCTCAGATAACACATAATTATTGACTCAATGAATGCATGCACCACTGCACAGTCACAATGATTTATAAACGTCTCCTCAAAAATGTCTCCTCAATCAGGATTTTTCTTATTCTGAATAAACAAACAGTATCTACTTACAAAAAGCCCAGGGGAGTAGCTTGGTCAGTGAGATCGGGGTGGGGGGGGGGAGGACGGTGAGCTTCTGATTTTCCCACAATCAGACTGGCATATAATGTAAACATACATTATACGACAGGCAGGGTGCATGGGAGGGGCCTAAGGGACAGTGGAAAGAGAGAGGAATGCGTAATGGTAGGGTACAAAGAGAGGAAAAACACAATACTTACCAATATTTTTGGCGACTTAAAAAAACTGAGAGGGAGAGAGAGTGTGTGCGTGCATTTTTGTCTGAATGAATGTTAAAATTCCAGGTGAAATCCAGCAGTCATCTCCCCATACCCGACTGAGAGCATCTGTACCCAAATATTTATCAGAAAATTCATTTATTAGGGGGATGTACCACCCCACACTCCCCCTGAAGCTAAGCCTCTGAAAAAACTCTTATGACAGTACAGTGAAGCATGAGGATTTTCTGTATGCTCCTTCAAAACTATTAAAATATTATTATTGCATTTCATTGGATCAACAACTTGCAGTTTGATATTAATCTAATGAGTCATTAAGCTTGTTGTTTCTATAAATAATTAGTCCTGCGTCAATTTTTTGTAATACCTGAGTAATTGGAGTAACTTCAGTAGTTATGCATTTCTCTTGTGATGCGAAATTAATGAAATTATGTGCTTACGCCAGATGAGTAATTAAGAGTAATTCGGGGCAAAACTCCTAGAGCACAATTACAGGACCAACGAACTAAGATGGAGCGAGCAACTATTGACTTCTGCTGTTAGTGTCCTGTAGCATTTATAGCTATTTTCTTAGTAACAAATGCATCCTCTGGTCGATTTAAGATGGAAAGGTGAATTTTACACTAAGAAAATATGACTAGATGCTGGATTATGCTTCTCATATAATAACATAGAATTACAAGTCATTTTGTGGTAACTACAAGTAATTATGCTAGAGAGAATTACACCACGCCACCCCTAGAAAAACATCTGTTGATTAAAATATTATTCCCTACACTAGAAACACTATGGCTATAGGCTTCATTTCAAGTCCAGTAAAACAATTAAATGACATGCATGTACCATATTACTGAGTAAATGAAGGGTGTTCTCAAGTCTACAATCACACAACTGCACCTAAACAAAACATTTAGGCAGAACATTTAATCTAGTATGAGAGATGAAAGGCTATTTCATGTTAACGGGGTATGGATTTGTTCTGAATATTTTCTAATAAGTGTTTATGGGGTTTTAAATTTTGCACGTTTTTTTTACTTAAACTGTTTAGTAAGTGTGCCATTTTCATTCTATCTCTATAGAAGGTTAGACTCGTCATTCAGGCAGATGGCTATTTCCAGTGAACTTCAAAGGGCACACCGCCTCTGATATACAAGTAGGCTGTGCCCCCAGGGAGGTCAAAGGTTTGCCCCTGTCCCCAGGAGCATTTGCACCTGGGCAGGTGGAAAACTAAGTTGTCAAGAGGCGTACACCCCCAAAAGGCTAAGCACACCCCTAGAGTAGGCTACCTGGTCTCTACAGCCAAAGATGGGTTTTGTGATCTTGAAAAGTGGTGAAATAGAGGGTTCTGGGTAGGAAAGGTGACACACACCCCTGGATTTGGTCACCTCAGGGGTCGATTAGCACTCAGGGACTAGAAGTCCATTGGCTACTCGTCCCCACACCCTTAACGCCCCTAAATCTAGGATTTAAGGGACCAAACCTGAGGGCACCCCTGACACCAGAACCTCAGATCTGCTCTGAACTGTAACAAAGGACAAGGAATAGAACCATGTTTGCACTGCCAGAATGCCACAAAAAATGGTGTAAAACTCTGCTTCTGTGGCAGCCACCCTGCACCTGCATGACCACGACTCGTCTCGGGCTAGAGACCTATTCCAAAATGAAGGAGAACCCCTCCGCGACTGAAAGGCATTATCCGAATGCCATTGGGCTAGATGTACAAGTAATTTGCAGCCTGCAGTTAGAAACCTCAATCCCAGACCCAAGAAAGTGCTGGCCATCTGGCCCGTCAAGGGATCGCCCAAAAGTAAATGGTCAATGTCTTCTGGGAAATGTAGTCTTGACCTCCAGCAAGTTTTTGTTGACTAGCTCCTTCCCACAGACTCCAGGATGTTGAAATCTCCAAGTGCTGTGTTTGCCAATTCCAAAATTTGTTGGTGGCCAGTCAAGCTACTGACCTTTTTGTTCAACGGTGCCCTTCAAGGGAACACCTTTGCAACTCCAACTACCCGCCTTAGTGGCTTTGTTGTAAAGTGTTTGAATCCCTTTCCTCTCCAGCACCTTCCCAGTGGTAAAACCAGCACCAGTAGCTCCTGTTCAGCACCAAGGATAACCAAGCACACCTCCGCCCGAGATGCCAGAGCTAGGTAGAGTTGTTCTGCCTGGGGAATCCTGGTCCGGGGCCACAGAAGTTTAATCCTCAATGGGCTCCCACAAACTCGACCTGCAAGTGACCCAGTGCCACAAGTGCCATTTCGCAGTACACAGGACAGCAGGACACATCAGCACCCAGGCCAACAAACCAGGTAAAATTGGTCTGACTATCAAAGCATGGTCCTGGGATCCGCATCACTTTAACTTCAAGTGGGTTCCTCTGAACTCCCTGCAAGTGATTGAGTGTAGCTGGTGATTTTCCCCATTGACCACAATGGTGAAGTTTGACAGCTTGTAATGTATGAATTTCTTTTTCACTTGAAAATCCATTCAAAATAAGAACAAGTGGCTGTTAATGCAATGGGGTATGGGACAATTATCAATGTGTTTAATATTTCAAGACTATACGTTCCTACTGGTTTATAAACCTTGCTTTCTCACTAAATTAATGTGCTTTAATATGCATCATTTGACAATATTTTTTTCTATTTTTTCTTTGGAGGATGACCCAACCTGTACCCCACATTTGCCCATTAAGCTTACTTTCTTTGCTCACTACATAGGTCCTGCCCAACTTTTACGCACCACCACTTTCAAATGTCACCAGCCACCACTGCTCTTTGCCACACTACCAGGACTGAGCTAAGGATTTACTATTGCGAATGTAAGGACCATCTTTGGGGTATTGTGAGGATATTACATAGTGAAGCCTAACCAGAATCACTACATAATACTCCACTTTCCTATACCAGAGAAATGGAAAAATGAAGAGTAAGAAATCTGTAGAAATGTACAAGGGAACACAAGGGAATAGTGACAGAAAGGATATGCTGCTTACAAAACCTTGTCCAGGAAAAGAGGAACTACCAAGAGAAAATGAAAAATAATGAAAAGAGAAGAAAATAGCAGAAAATAAAATTGCTTAGAGCAGCATTTCCCAGGGCTGATTTTTGGTGGGTCGTGAAAGTCCAAGCAATGAATAAAAATACCTTTAAATTCTGTGTTTATCTTGATGCTTGGCCCGTGCTTCAAAGACAGAGGTCAAATGGAAGGCTATATTCAGACTATGGGCCTGATTCTAACTTTGGAGGACGGTGTTAAACCGTCCCAAAAGTGGCGGATATACCACCTACCGTATTACGAGTTCCATAGGATATAATGGACTCGTAATACGGTAAGTGGTATATCCGCCACTTTTGGGACGGTTTAACACCGTCCTCCAAAGTTAGAATCAGGCCCTATGTCTTTTGGCAATTTGATGCTTATTATTTCCACATATAGACTGATGCTTACTTTTCTTTCTCTGACTGCATAATGAAAGGAGTTTTACAATTTTTAAAGTGAATTGTGTGAAAATCTTAACGGAGTACAGGAGGAGTAAAATGTACTTTTGCAACACACAACAAAATGTAAATATCTGTAAATGAACTGTGTACATACAACATTTAGGAAAGCTAAAATGAAGCACATTTGTTAAGTGTTATGGAGCCAAAAACTTTAATTGGATCAAACCAAATCAAGACACTTGGACATGGAAAATGTGTTGCATTTAAATGACAATGTATTGCCACACGGTGCTTTAGTTAAATCCAAACGTAGCTCCACATCATGTCCATTAAGGGTAGGCAGGTTACAAACATTTGTTGTTCTAAAATGTGGATTGTGGTTCTAAAAAAATGAGGGAGGAACTGTCTTAGAATGATACAGATGAAAAAAATAGAGAAATGCGTGATCAGTTTAATGCAATTGCTGCAATATGAAGACCTGTGGTTATAGACCAATTGATATTAATCACTAGGTCATTTTACCTCCTGCTAGAATCTGTATGCAATTTGAACATCACAGATTCTAATACTAGTCAGGAAGCTCTATTGGCAATATGAATTATCCAGAGATATGAGTTCAATCAGTAGGTCAAGGAGATGAGAGACATTTTTGGCTTAATCCCTCTATAGAAGAAATGTGTGTGAAACCCTAAGGACACAGATTCCAGTTCTAGAAAAAAAAAACTCAGCAGGGTAGTAGCAGTGCAAGCTCTGTATCATCAGAGCCTAACTTGTAAAAAAAGGGAACACTCTAAACACGTATTAATATAAATTAAAATTTTGACCTTTAAAAAGCAGAATTGTTGCAACCAAGTGCTCTCTAGATATGAGGACATCAAGCCACTGCTTTCATGCTAAACTCAAGTGTTAAACCTGAGTATATTTTGCACGTAGATTTGGGATTTACTACTGTGAGAAATTGCGTTTTGGTTGAGGGGAATGAAACCCTACTTAGCAATACGCACACTCCTCATCAGGGAGAACCATAGGAAGTCACTAAATTAACCTGTGCTTAACCCTCTGGTAGCTTGGCACAAAAGTAGTCAGGCTTTTAACTTAAACAGCAACAAAGGGAAAACACAAGAAAAATGTCACACCAATTCAGAAAATAAATTAATTTTTAACATGTTGACACCAAAATGACAAAAATCCAGTCAGTACAATCGGTACTATGAGTTTTTAAAGTTTAAAGTAGAATATAGTGCCTAAGAAATGAAAGTGCCAACTGTGGAAATCTAGTCACACAAGATAGCAGCAAATTTGAAATTTATGGCTGACCGCGATGGAGCGTGGTTCGGATACACAAAGTGGATTAGGTCCAGTTTCACCTCACCTCTGGACTTAGAAGAAATTTCAAATAAAATGTTGCAGAAGGTAAAGTTCAGCAGGACAAGTTAGCTGGTAGTGTCTAAGGAGATGCTGTTGTCATCAGGGAGCCGCTGGTTGAAGTCGTGGTGAAGGTTCCTTGGTTTTTACATAGTCTGTATTTTGGAAGTTGAAAATCGACAGCAGAATGTAAGCTATTTTCAATGAGGGCTCCACATGGCCAGATACCCCTTCTGTGAGGAGCTACTGAACAGGATTTGCTGCTGCGGAGAAGAATGTAGAAGAAGCTGCCACAAAGTCATGAGGACTGGCGATGGACCTTGGGTGGATAGATGAGTAGTTTGGTCCTTCATGATTCTCAGCGCACTTTTTGCCAAAAATCTTCCAAGTTTTGGATTTGGGCTATCTGGGCAACTTTAGCACCACTTTCAAGGGTCCATCATTGGGGAGGCACTATTTGGAGGGTCAGGGCTCACTCCGGCGCAGTTCAGGTGTAGGTTAAAGGTGGAACATTTTCTGTCCCTGAGGCTCAAATCAGGTGACCATCCACCTAGCACTTGGAGTCCCTCCTGGAAGTCCTGACTTCAAGGAGAAGAGCAGGGCCACAGCAGCAGGAAGTCCTATGGCATTCCTTCCACAGGTCCAGGAGTAAGCTGAAGAGTGGGTCTACAGGTCCCCCTCTAATACCTGGTGCCTAAAAGCGCTTGGATAACAACTCGGGCAATTAGTACACTATACAAATCAACATAATATACCATACCCAACCTGGCACAAAAAGCTGGAATGGAGCTCTTTGTGTAGGCGCAGGGCCCAGCATATTGAAGTGCAAGTGGGGCTACTCTTAGTTCCACCTCCATCCTGCCTGAGATGGCCCATTTAGGCGGAATATACAAAAGCCGCCTGCCACTAAGACCTAGCCATGTGACTCAGGAACAGGCTGCAGCCAAAAAATGGTTAGCGCACAAAAATGCTAACTTTCTAAAAGTGACATTTACAAAATTATGACTTAAATCCGATTTTACCATGAAGGAGGGTTTTAAATTACAATTCATCAAACACCAATCACAAATTGCCCACCTGCTCCCAATTGAACGTTAGCACTTATTAAATGTATTGAGGTATGGAAGACGTAGGTCGCACAGCAGTGAAAAATGAATTAGTGAGTTTTTCACTAACAGGGCATAGAAAACCTAAAAGTGTATGTCCAAATGTTTAATAGCAGTGTTCTCTGCCCTCTGGGCTGTCAAGGGCCTACCTCAGGAGTATTTTATATGTAATAAAAAGGGAGTTTTGGGCTTGGCAAAGGGGTTATTTTGACAGGATCGTATTACTAGTTTAAAACTGCATGTAGACTACAGTGGCACATTAAGTGCTACAGGCCCACTGGTAGCATTTAATTTACATGTAGTACCTCTTTACTAGGGATTTGCAAGTAAATTAAATAAGAACATTGGGTGTAGACAATATTTTAGGGACTGAGCACAATCACTATAGCACTGCACAGCAGTGGTAAGGTGCGTAGAGTCCTAAGGCCAACAAAAACACATTCCGAAAAATAGGAGGAGTGAAGGCAAGAGGTTTGGGGGTAATTCTGAAGCTCTCTTCTCTGAGAAAAAGGATGCCTCGATTTGGTGAGAGCTTGTATTATTATTGGAACACCTGTTTCCATTCTGGTCTAAAGCTCTTGTACAATTAATTTTTAACCTCCACACACAATTTGTTTGACCCCTTTCAATATGGTTATAGGACACCCACTCTACATAAAACAATCTCACTGATGTGAGTCTTGCCCACCACAATCATTTGTCTTTCTTTTTCTTAGTCCTCAACTTTTCTGCCACTTTGGATCCAGCTGATTTCCTCGTGTTACTTCCAATGTTAACAATTCTTAGGATCACAGGCTTGGAGCTCATCTGGTTTTCATAGCTTTGCAGCCATTCCTTCTCAGTCTCTTTATGCACATAGCTCTGAACTACCACACCACTCCGGGTTGGCCTCCTTCAGGGCACATTCTACATCACTTCTTATGATAATATAATTTTCTTTTGCTTTTCTTATCATCTCTGTGCAGATTATGCCCATTCTCTTATTTTCTGCATTAACCCCCACCTCTAAACACATCAGTAACTGCCTAATAACCATTCACACTTGATGTTGGTTCACTCTTTAAAGCTGAATTCTTTCAAAACACGCATAATCTGTGTCTACTGCCTCTCCACCTTCAGACCACCACAACCATAGCATCCTTAGACAGAAATCTTTGTCTGCTCTTCATCCCTTCAATTAGCATGGAAACATTGGTTGCAAACTCTGCCACAGCAGACATCTTTCAGTTATTGAATTTACAGAACAACATTCTCCGTCATTTATTTCCATAGAGCCAAATCACTGATCTTGTTCATTCTGACCAAACTTGGCTATCAAAACTCTCTAATAGTTTGTCCCCCAATATACCTTTCCCATCACTATCAGAAGAAGCACTAACTTTAATTTTCCCAGACACTCACTGAACTATCACTAAGCTCGTTTTCTGTTAGATAAAAACATCTCTGCACAAGCTATTAATCCTGATCTTTAAAACAAATCTTAACAACATTCATGTGATGCATCTAGGGTCTTTCCCTTTTGGTTACTGAGGCTACTACACTGGATCTGTCTGCTGGTGGAAATTCACTCATTCCCTATGCTACCATCATTCATTTGTACTCTCAGGGAATACTGCATCCAACAGGAGAAATCTTAACTGATCTTTCTACACTAAAATTAAAATTCTATACAGACAATAAATGTATGTATATCTTCTTTAAACCCATAGTTCCCTTTGGATTTTATTCCATTTGGGCATTCCGAATCTAATCTTCAGAAGTAGTTGCACATCTCTACCAAATAATAGCATTATGTTTCAACGCTAAGTTCTGTGGTTATTACAAGTGTTAACTGTGAGGTCATTAAAGCCAGGGACAGATTGATGTTGAAGCTGCACTCATTGAATAGATGATTACACCAGGAGCGAGGTGTGTGCTCTTCAATATAGAATTGCAATGAACTACGGATCCATTTTAATACATTCATAAGTTTCATCGTACACATATGCAATTTCAAAACTTTGATTCTCGAAAGTGTGCCTTGGGACCTATGTGAAGGTGAGAGATCAGGTCAAGCTCACATCTACACAAATTCCATCGTTTTACTCATTGCATGCAAAACAGTTCATGGAGATTTTTACGTTTACGTTACGTTACGTTTACGTTCATAAATGTACTACTAGGAATCGGGGAGGTTAACATCAAACTGCACAACCTCGTGATGCAGTAGGTCACAACATTTACACCACTGTCTGATGTCTGGTTAAGTGACCTTGCAAAATATAGCTGCCGACTCGAGCTCTAGAGGCATGTGGGAATATTTTGAGACACTCCTTCTTGCCCTTCAGGTGACTTCTGCAGTTGTCTTGAAATATCAATGCTTGAGACCTATACGCCTTTTATGTTAGTCTTGCAAAGTTACAGGGTAATATGTGGGAAAGATGGAGACATTACATTACTCGCAAGAGGCAATCATCTTAAAAGGTCAGGGAGCAAGAAGTGGTCAAGTCGAGTCGACATAGATTTGTGCTAAAGTTTGCACGATGGCAGGGAGAGGGAGGAAAAAATAAACTTTTGTTCCAAGATAAGTGCAAAAACATTTTTAGCGAAATCGGTTTTTTTTGCTCTAGGAAGACCCTCTGAGTTTCTGTGTGCTATGTGAATTAGATTAGAAGGGAAAGTGGTGTGTCACAAAATATTTACTAGTATTATGTATTATCTTGAAGGACTGACACATGCTTCTAGTTAGGTGGATTCTGTCACCGAGCACAACATGAACAAGATCCGTTGTCACAGTATTGGATTTTATAAGAATGTCGTCAGGTAATGCATACTCTGGTAAACTGGGTAAAGAAGAGCAATCTATTAATGTGACTAATCCATTACTTTTCCAGGTATTCAAGAGTTTCCAGAAAATATTAAGTGCTGTAAGTGTTTAGCAATTATTGAGGCCAGCGTGAATCCCATTTCTAAGTAAGTAGAAACTGTTTTATATTACTTGTACATAAAGCATTTGCAAGTCTAATCATGTGCGTAACCAGGCAAGTCGAGGTTCACAAAACTATTTGACTTTTTTTTTAATAAGCCGGTAAATCTGCCATAAATCTAAACATGTGTACAGATCACAGTGTCCTCTCTTCTATCAAACCTCATATTTGAGCGTTTCCTCCACTTGTTCCCTCAATGCAACGGCTATGAAAATGTATTTAGAACAAGATCTCGCATTTTAAGAGTCCAATTACCATGTTTATTTGTTGATGACTGCTTAGCAAAGCCTTCCTTGGTATTATTACAAAGTGCTCAAATTGACTACTCCCGATTAGTCTGATCGAAAGAAGATTTCTATTCAGTTTTAGTATTTAAGTAAGGCACGTTTTAACATGTAGTGGCCCAATTAAAGAAACTAGTTAAGGAACATAAACTCTCTGTGTATGTGTTAATACATGTGACGCAAATTATTTGAGACTTAACTGGACTAAGTTCTCTTCTACTTAGTCTTAGAAGCCAAAGCAACCTGTTCGTGTTTTGGGAGATGCTTAGAACGTGGTTACTCTTACTTTAGGTTTTTTCGCCTCCTCAGTTGGTTAGATCTTCTGACTAAGAGGGAAATGATTACCCTGAAATCGATTCCACAAATACGTTTGCTATGCTAAAGGGGGAATGTAAACACACTGACTGGCAAACTATTTCCATTTTATTCCAGATGCATCCTGGCAAATGCAGCGCATGACAGTCACTTTAGTTTACTCACAAATATCGACAAGTGCACCACCATTGGCGCAGCAAGTGCTGTGTATATGTGAACACATGTATTTATGGACTTTTGTTCCATTTCCATGCCCCCAGCAAATCATAGTAGATAGAGGAGTTTTGCCCTTCCACAGGAAATTATCTCGAGGAGAACTTTGAGCTGAAAAATCAAGACATCAACATTCATTCAACCTGCATCATTGATACTAAATTCCTGATGTGTGTATCCATTTTTCTAGAGTAGAAATGGTTCCTTACTGTATGATAGTATTTGTATTTTTTATTTGTTTCACACAGCAAATAACAAACAACAATTCTAGTCTAAAATCGAAAGGGGAGGAGGAAAGAAAAATTGGGGTAGACAAAAATGGGTCAGCAATAAAAGCAGCCCCAAGTACAAAAACGCATCAAATCCAAAAGTTTGAGTTTCTATCAGTAGACATCAGTAAAGAGGTTATTTAAAAGGACGTTTTCATGTCTTTCAAAACTGTTGTGAAACTATTACGTGATCGAGCATTTTTACAACGGATGTGACGATTGTTTCATAGTTCTCTCCATGCTGATGCAAGACATGCCCAGCAAATACTTTTTTTGCCATTCTTTATAGCATGTGATGTTTCTTTCAATCTTGACTAGTACCAGCAAGTCTGTGAGGTACCCGGGGCTTTTCGATGAGTAGACTTCCAGAGGGTTTAGTAAAATTTGTTGCTTCCTACCTCGTTCAGCTCCTTCACAGCACTGCAAACCTTTCAGAAGCCTCAGCCGGTGGAAGTGATTGGAGAGGGGGCTCTAATAGGAAAAGGAAGTGGCATGAGTGTTAGTCATGATAGTAGCAGGTATCAATAACAGTGGGGCATTAGCAGGTGAGAGGGGGCGTGATAGGGACATAGGAAGTGATAGGAGAATGGGAAGCCATAGAATTGTTGTACATGAAATGATAGGAGAAGGGGCATGAATTGATGGGCGTTAGACCTGGCATCCTTGGTGTTGTTTCCTCCTAACCTCCTGTTTTTGGAACCTGTGTGTTCAGTTTTAAGCTGCCATGTCGACATGGGAAAATAAACCTTTTTCCAGACCCAAACTTTCCTTTTAAATACATCTACGTCACCCCTAAAGTAGACCTTGTACCGGCCCAAGGGCAAGGTGCAGTGCATTTAAAAAGTTGAGCATGTACTCTTTTAAATTGTATATGTCCTGTTAATGAAAAACACGTAATGTTTTTTTCACTACTGCCCGGCATATCTCTCCCATAGTTTAACATTGGAGTTGCCTTTTTACATTTTATAAGTGTAATTTTCATATGGGAAGAGGTGACTGTTTCATATTTGATGTCTTGGAATCCCAATTTAGAATCTTAATTTATGGTGGTTGGATTTTAAATAGCAATTCTGAAAATTGGCATTTTCTTGCCTTAGCCATTGGGTGCCTGTAGCCTGCCTCTGGTCACATGGCTGGGTGCAGTTGGCAGCTGGGCTTTGTATATTCCTGCTAGACAGCCACACACAATGGGAGCTTAGATGTGACTGGACAGGCCAGCACTGGTAGGATGGGAGGAAAGAGCTGGACACAGACTCACACCTGAATAGGCTGTGTCCTGTCTTCACACAAAGCGATGCATACCCTCCGCAGTTAGTCTGGAGCCATGTCAGGGAAGACAGGGCATCTGTGCACTTCAAAGGCATGCATACAGAAGCTTCTCCCCACGTCAAAGAAGGACCTGTGACACCACCACTTCAGTATACTTCTGGCTCTGTGGATACTCTTCCAGGAAGAAGGACTGCTGTGCTGCTACAAAGGCTGCTTCTTTGCTGGAATGCTGTTCTAAGGGAACTACTGCCTTGTTGTGCTAATCTACTGCCTGCTGCCTTCTTAGCGACTTAAAGGGCTACTCTGCTGGCCTCCTGATCTGAGCCTCTGGGACATAAAAGGCTCCCCAACAGCTCCTGGACCCATCTTCAATGAGCTGCTGATCCCCAAGTTATGTGTCTCAGGTCCTGGACCCTTGGTGTGGCTCTCAAGCTCTTGAAATCAAGATTATGGCTCTTTATGCCCACAAATGGGCCTGTTCGCACAGAATTGCGCTGCTCACGCTAACAATCTGCACAAGTCACCGACAGCCTGTCTCTTTGCACAGTAAGCATCAATCACCCAGAGTACTGCCAGCACAAAGCTCCAGCACGCCGTCTGTGATGCCCGGTCTGCTCTTCGCACCATGCTGGCCACCCCCAGTGATGCTTTCCTTGCTTTCTGCGACCCTCTTGCACACAAACAGGACTCTTAGCACAAAACTTGATAACTTAAAACTTCAGTGGGTCAAATCTGTGACTGTATCCAACCCATGCTCCATCATGATCAGCCTGAACTTTTGACTTTGATCTGATTCAGTGCAACCAGCTAACCCGGGTGACGCTATTTTACAGTTTACTCTTTAAAAAATGCATAACTCCAGTTCTACTGATTGGAATTTTGTCTTTTTGGTCTTATTTTGTTTATTAAGTTAAGCTCTATATTCCTAACATGGCGAGGAATCTTTTTGTGTTGTGTTTTCACAGTTTCACTGTTTGAAGTGTTGCACAAATACTTTACACATTGTTTCTAATTCTGCTCTGTGCCAAGCTACCAGGGGGTGAGCATAGGTTAATTTGGGGTTTGCTTGTGCTTTACCCTGACAAGGATTGTTGTTGTTGCTTGACCAGAGCCCACATCCCAGGCAACCAGTAACCCCATTTCTAACAATGGGGCAAAAGGACTTGGAATAGAAAGCACACAATAGGAGTGGTGAGCTTTGACAGGAGAAGCTCTAGTGACTGGAGGGCATCGGCAGAAGATGGAGACATTGACAGGATTCCTGGGCAGCAGTTATGGGGGTGGTCTGTGATGAGAAAAGTGGGCATTGATGGGAGAGGTGGAATGTGTAAAGGAGGTAAGCAGTTTTGGAAGAGATGTACAGTGAAAGGTACAGTGGACTCAGACAGTAGAAGTGGATACTCATGAGAGAAGTGTCTGCAAAGGGGGAAGTGACAGGAGTGTTGGACAGTTAAATATGAGGTTGTCAGTGACAGAAGAGATGGACACCAGTAGGAGAGGGGTCATTACTGGAAGGGATAAACAGTGAAGGCAGATCCAGACAGTTATGTGAATGATGCAGTGTGATGGAAAAGGAGGACAGTTGCATGCAAGGTGAATACTTATGGGAGATGCTATCAGTGATGGGAGAGAGTGACAGTGTGGAATATCTGAACAGTGATGTAGACAGTGACAGGCACAGTGTGCCATAACTCATGATGGGGCTGTGACCAGAGAAAGGTCCATGAGTGATATGAACAACAGAGTGAGGAGGCAATGAAATGAGAAAAGGGGAACGGCAATGTCCTGTGTCTGTAATGCCCCAGTACAATATCCACTTGGTCTATATTTTAATATGCTTTCATCATCACAATCCCATTCACCCTCAACATCCAACAGAGCTAGAGGAGGGTCAGACACAAAACTATTGTGTGCAGTGCTGGCTTTGTCTTAAAGTTTGAAGATCTTTGATTTAAACAGATGACCTTTTAAGGAATGCATCGTACAGCTAAGGAAGGTATTGCAGCAGTGCATGTAGATAAAACTGCAGCTGACAATACCCAATCTCTTATTTATATTTTCTCAGCACCTGCTGGGTTAGTGACCCCTTTTTTCTTTTCTTCAGTATAACCTCTGTAAAATCAGTCCATGCAAACATTTAATGGGGACTATCCCTAGCGATGTGTGAATGATCAAACTGTTCTTTTCAATAATTGAATTATTCATTTCTTCTCTGGGCTGAGTCATTAAACCCCTTTTTGTTGTCTGAGGCTCAGTATAGTGGCATTGTCACCTTTTAGAGGTACCCGGTCTAGGATTGCTCAGCAATAGATGACAATTTTGAAGAAACATTTTGTTTTGAGTAAGAAAACTTGATGACAAATTATGGACAAGAGTTATTTCCGCTTCAGTGTGATGGTGTTGTCTGGGGCATAGGTAGGAGGCCCTCTCATCCCGACTCTATACTCCATCCTTTTACTCTAGCCCGAAACACAGAGACCCATTCCCTGCCAATATCTCTAACGTGAAACATCCACCTCTGATCTTTCACCTTTAATGCTTCAGCAAAAGTGATATTGGACTGTTCAGTAGCAATCTAACAATTTTTCTGCCAAAATGTTTAGATTGTTTAATGGGGAAAGCATTACATTTGCTTTCAATTATGGATGTACGGTCCCTTGCCCATTCAACCATCCCCATCTCCCATCCCCACACTCATCCCACTCCCAATTGTCCCCCAATCCACCCCTGGGAAGTTGATACAGGCATGACTTATCCACATTTATTTTTGTAAGGAAGGAGGAGTGTCATGCAAGGTAACAAGTGTCCCAGGAGGGAAAAAAGTAAATGACAAACAATTGGATAAAGGCATGAGGTTGTAGGGAAGGAGAAGTTGGAGCATTCCTATTTTGAAACAGCCAGTTGGATATAAATTCTAGTGTTTAAAAACAAATAATAGTCTGATTTTAAACTATGTTTAATTAGCTGATCATTTGAGTCAGTAGCGATGTTAATGTTTAATTGTTTTATTCCGTCTGTCAGAAATGTCGGCATGAAATGACAAAAAACTCAGTTTTAAACATGTCTTTGTTTGTGGATAATTAGATCTCCTAAAGTAGTACAGATCTATGTATATATCTTGCACCTTAGTCTTGGAAGAAACATTTTTGGCATCTTCTTTTTCTGATGTGCATTTCAGTAACATACTTAATTTCCTTTAGTATCGAGTTCATTGATTTATGCCCTCACTGCATTGAGTCTGGAATTTGAATCGTTCCGTGGCTATAAAATATCGCATTTTGAGGTACATCGACATTTTAGCTTGAGTTGCCAAAAAATTATATCATAATAATCTAGAGTCTGTTTGCCTTCAAAAACAAAAATGAGAAATAAAAAAAAAACTTGTTACCTCTAGCAGAGCTGGGAAAGGCCCCTCTGGAAGAGGAGAATCGACTGCTCGTTCTAGTGGCAACAATTTAATGTACATAGACCGGAACAAAAGGGCAATTATCACTGCCAACTGATGATATTCCACCTCAGTACAACACATTTTACTGATGCCTCAAGATGTAACCATTAAATATTGTGTTTTTTACCCGTACTGATGAATGGCCCCTTACCCTCAGTCCAACATAACAATGTTCGTAGTGAAAAATATAAGCCATTGATGATTATTCATTGCAGTGGTTAAACCACAAGGCAGTTTTGATGCAATAGTGTATACATTATTGATCATAGGTTGTTTGTTAAATCGAATTGCATGAATCATGATTGTTGCATGTATAAACAGATCGGGGTTGATGGAAAATAATCCTGTATAATGGCTCCGGACCTTTATTAATACACATAATAAACAGGGACGGCTCCTCCATTAGGGTGGAAGAGCCTTGCCCCCGCCAGCAGTGGCAGCAGCAAAACCTTTACAAGAAAACAATAATAAACTGAGTTTATTGTCGTTTTCTTGTAAAGGGGCAGGGCCACAGGGGTGACGAGCAATGATGGGGAGTGCCCAGCACTCACCCTCAGAGCACGTGTGTTTGGCCGGCCGTCTCGGGCCGGCCAAACACACATACGCAGTAGGCTCTCTCCAGCCCAGCGACACAGTTGCCGGGCTGGAGAGAGCTTGCACAGGCTCCCAGTCTGCCTGGGAGCTCCCTGGCAGTGCGCTCCCAGCCAATCCTGATGCTGCTCCAAGCAGCATCAGGATTGGCCGCAGGGTGGGCTGGGAGCCTGCTCCTGCAGCCTGCAACGGAGGAGCATAGCGGCGCAACAGTCAGTGAAGTTAATGTTTTTTTTTAAAATTTAAATAATTATTATTCCCCTGCCTTTCCCCCTCTGTGCGCCGCTCCGCCCCTTCTGCACCCCATGAGCTGCGACTGATAAAAACTAGAGCAAGATTTAGGCCAGTGGTTCTTAAACTGTGGTCCAGAAACCGATGAAGATCCGCAACTCTTAATCAGGGGTCCGGGCAGGCTTAGAAAATAAAAAATATTATCAGACTGATAAGGTGTGTATAAATGTAAAATTTAGATTTTTAACCTTTCTGTAAATGTGAAGGAATTTACAATTGGAGGCTAACATTTAGGGTGGTATCTTCAAACTGATTTATGGGAGGGGTCGAACAGAATATTCTACTGATGTTGGCTAATCGCAACTGAATTTAGAAACGCTCCAAACTTCCCATTAAAATAAAATTTTGATTTGTTTATATTTGTGTGTGAATTAAATAAAGAATTTTATAATTTGTTCATTTTTTGATGAATGCTTGTTTCTATATGATGTGTGTTGTTTTGCAGTTTACATCATTTAAATTGCTAGGGCAGGGGTGCCCCTTTTCCAATAATCACTCACTGGAGGTCCCCAGATTCCAATAATGAGTTAGTGGGGGTTCCCCGTATTCCACTATTGATTGAGTCGGGGTCCACAGAAGTCAACTGGTGAAGAACTGATCTAGGCTATTACTGCTTATTTCTAAAGCTTGTGATATAACTGTTGAATTTAAATGCCAGAGGAAATTAGAGTTTAATCCAAAAATACGTTTTACTCTTGAAGTAAATATTTAAGAAATTCCGTCTCAAAAGATTCTGTTCATTAAAAATTAAGGAGGCCTTTATTGTGTTGATTGCCTATATGTTTACGCATATATGGAATACTTTATTCATTATGTGTGTTGAATGAACATACACTTTCAGCCAGACTACGCTGGTTGTGAATGTTTTTATTCAGTGTATCTCTGCAAGAAGAAGGTTACTTCCACCTCTGCTGTTAAATAATGTATTCCTTGTGTTATTTTACTGATTGTAAAGCGGTCGTGAAGTAAATAATTAACGAATGTGAATTCGAATATAATTATTATTGTACGCAAGGGAAAATGGGCATTGCTTTCGAACCCTTGATGGTTACTTCGTCATCAAAAATGTATGCAGTCAGTATATTAATGTGTAATTGCCGTTGTGCAAACGTAAGCTTCTCGTTTCACTGCAGTGTTCTTACACTGAGGTCAGAGTTTTATGTAATGCACTTGTATGCCCAGAAGAACTCAAGTTACTTTTTGATATCCTAGATTTTTCTTTAGTGTATAATTTACTGTGGGCTGTCTGCAATATAGATTGCCACCCAGCTGGCAATGCCATTGACTGAATGTCCACGATACATCTATGTTATTCCCTTTTCCCATCTACTTAAGATGCTGATGCCATGAATACAAGCACACATGTCTACCCAAGGGGCCTGTGTCAGCAAGACCTTAACCCTTACTGTCATGGCACAGATCATGTCTGTGGCACATACTGGCATTTACGCCACACCACCTCCTGTCATACCTGTCCAGAAACCTTAAGTTTGAAGCTTTCCCACACTCATGCCCCACCACCAGAGGCTGAAGCTCGGAAATGAGAGAAGAATCTAGAAAGAATGCAGTGAACAGCCATGTGTGCCATATTTACCAATATGACTTAAATCACATGGTAAATCATAAAGTCAAACCCATACTTAAAAAGAAAAACCTAAAGGACACACACCGAGGAAAAGGAGTACATAATCCTAGCAATTTCTAAAACTAATGTGATGACAGCATGATGTGACTCATTTTTTTGTCGGAAAGTTAATTTGCACCTTGGTTTACCCCACACCCCAAATAAAAGTAAATCAATAATATTTATGGGTTTCTACAGTAATGTTAGTGTTCAAATGGCCGTGGTCCTAAAAAGTAAGATTTGTTTCAAAAAGTTTCGCATGTTACTTAGGACTATTCAAGAGGTAGAGATTGCTGTATAAAAATGTATGAAATTTACTCAGAAGCTTTAAAACGTTAAGATCATTTGTGCATAAGTTAAAACCCTTAGTTAATGATTTTAAAAGTAATTCTTAAACACAACATAACAGCAGGGCAGCATTATTACAGTGGTGAGGAAGTAGAGGCTAGCGAGGGGGCAAGAAAGAGAAGTGACAACAGGAAAGACTGGGGAAAGAGGGAGGGGCAGTAGCATGGCCAGTTGGAAAGAGAGCAAGGAAGGTCACAACGTGAAGGAAAAGAAGGGTTATGGACTTCCATGATTGCAAACGTCAAATGAAATAGAAATATGCACAAGGGTTAGTAGTTCCCAGATGCTGAAGTAAAACAATTACTGCTCACTCAATCAAAACACAAAAAGAACAACATACTCAATAAGTGGGACAAACACAAGAACAAGGATGAAAACATATGATCAGAAGCAGGGAGGTGAGACAGACAAGCTCTTAAAATTATGTACAAGGGGCTGGGCCAAAGCCTACTCATATTATTAGATACATTATTAGTTTAAAAAGTGAGGTATTAGTTGAGAGGGGTGGAAGTCCCACTCCAATAATAAACACAATCCTTGTCAGGGGAACCACAAATGTCACTAAATTAACCTGGGGTTAGCCCTCTCATAGTTTGACACAAAACATTCAGCCTTAACCTAAAGACAATTTGTAAAGTAGTTATGCAGAACCCAACCAGAAATAAAGTGAAAAAAAAAAAAAAAAAAAAGCCCAAACCAATGTAGACAAATAGGGATTATTTTACTGAATGAATGACACCACAATGGCAAAAATCAAATTAGTAGAACTGGAAATATGATTTTTCAAAACTTTAGGTGAAAATAGTGCTAAAAGTGACACTCATGTTATCTGGATGCACTAGACTGGGGTAACGTCACAAATTCAGGCTGACCATGATGGAGCATGGGTAGGCACAAAGTCCAAGTTGGTCCTCCTGAAGAGTGACCTTCTCAAGACCATGAGAGAATCTGCTGCTCATGTTGACCGCAAGGAGTTTATTTTTGGCAGTAGGAGCAGATTTTGATCTCAAGATCTGTTTTCCACACATGCTTTTAGGGGCTATATATACATGTTTTTTTTATCATTAAGCTCAACAGTCTATGCTCAGCTTAATTACCTTTATGGTGCAGAGTTGCAGAGCTGCCCACAGCTACCTGGCACACAGGTAGCTGTGAGCAGTCACACACCTTACACCTTGAAGGGAGTTGATAATCTGACACTCTATAAAGGCATTTGAATAAAATGGTCTTTCTATCACATTTGCCTGCTAATGAAGACTGTAACGAGGGCTGATAACAGTTGCTTTCTTTGAGGGAAAGAGGTTTGGTTAATAATTAAGTTGTATCCTTAACTATGAAAAGTAGGCTCAGTATTCCTCACAGAAACCTATCAGAGATCATTGTTTTTGCTTTATAAGAACTCAAACAATTCATATCAAGACTGAGGGCTCTCTCCTCCGAAGTTCAACAACCTGGTTTCTCACTATCACATTCAAGAAAAAGACAAGAACATCATTTAGAGCCAGACCTAAATTGGTGGCAAGGAAAATTACTGAGGTAGAATGGTCAAGGATTTAAAAATGCAGGAAACCTAAATGAGTGATACTGTCACCCGAGACAAAAGATATGCCTTTCTTAGAAGTAAAAGTTAATTTGATTTAATAATAATTTTAAAACTAACACAGATAAGTATTTTTATGTGATCATAGAGAAAAGTATTTTTTTATTGCTGATGCACCTATTTGTCAAACAAGAGTCTTGCATGGGGTAGTAGGCACTGTTTTCATATGGAATCAGAAGTCAATATTTAGAAGATTGTTTAAAGAGGAGATGAAGATGTAGTTTACTTTGCAGGTATTTTCCTGTCTACAGAATAATGTAGTTATCTGGATTTGAGGTTTAACAGACCAGGAAAATGAGAGAAACCAAGAGTCTGAAGGTCTATACTAACGTCGCACGCATCCTGTTTTAGGAGTAGATGTTGTATCTCTATCAGCTTCAATTTTAACATGCCAGGGAAAAGTAGAGCCAAGTATTTTATGTGGTGCTGAACTCTGAAGGGCTGGAAATACAATATCCGTAATAACTCCACATAATTTGTGGAATGTGTCTCTAAATCAGCACCTCTAATTCCAGTAAGTAACTGTTTAGGAGTTACCAGTACTGATTGTTGACTATCATGAAACCAGTATAGTTCTGGGTCACTTTGTGGTCTTCTCCTAAAGAGGCAATATATCAGGTTGAGCTTAGATAGCTAATGGAACTAGACAACTGCTTGCAATTGTTATTTTTCAAATACATTTAATCTACACCAATAGGTATTGGGCCAACCTGCTATTGGTTAGAACCGGATAGGCTGAAGAGGTGGTGGAGGAAGGACAACTCAGAAATTAAGAGTGTATGCAACTCCAGTTGTCCAATAACTAATTTCATATGTTAACTGAATCAATCATTTTTGTTGAATAATAGGAGAAGGGGTTTAGCCTCGAGAGGGGTATTTGGGGTGTTGCACCCCCTATAATAAATGTATCTTGTGGTAAATAGTTGGGTACAGGTGCTTTCAGTCGGGTATGGTGAGGTGTCTGCAGGATTTCACCAGGATTTTTCCCTGGCAGTGAGAAACCACCTGATTGTGCTAAATGTCACTACTAGGTACACTTTGTATGACTTTTGGCAGGGGATTCTGACTGAACTTACTGCATTTACCTGTAGGTGGAGCACAGGACCTTCCCCCGACAAGCCACTGTAATGATGTAAATGTAGGAGACAAGAGTAATTTTGTCTTTCTAGTCTGACATTGTACAATATTGGTTTAAACTAATTCATTTTTCTGAACAATGTGAGGAACCACTGGGATAACTTGCAACCAAAAATTTTAAATGGTGTGTTTGGTGTAGAAGAAAAAAATATACTGAATTCCTATTTATTATGTCTGACTTAGATTTGTTTATAGGTAGCCAGTTCTAAAGAGATGCAGTGAATTGCTATTATTAATAATTTTGAATATTAGGGATTTTTAAGTCCAAGGGCCTGATTATGAGCTTAGTGGAAGGGATTACTCCGTGTCTCAAATGTGACAGATATCCCGTTCGCCATATTACAAGTTCCATAGGATATGGTGGAACTTTTAACACTGCGGATGGGATATCCGTCACATTTGTGACGGAGTAATCCCCTCCGCCAAGGTCGTAATCAGTCCCTAAATAATACAAATATTTATGATTGTGAAAGATGTTTGTGACCAGCTGTCAAAACATTTTGTCATTTTCCTTATCAATAATTCTAAACGGTCAGAAATCTATACTCAGTAAAGCTAGTCAACTGCAGACCTCTTTTATATTCTGCCTTCAGGCTGTTCAAGACAGCTGATGTTTCGTTTTATGAATAGATTCCTAATACCAGCATTGTGCTGGGAAGGGGAATCAGATAATTGCATAGTTTGCTAAAACTGAACTTAAACTCCACCTGCCAAGTTTCATATAATAATAATTGGTTGTGTAAAGCCTTATTCTCTACTTTCCTTAGACATTTGGATTGTAAAGTAGCTATCCACGTATTGAATATGGGACTGCATGTTCCAACCATTTATTTCTCTTCACAAAGACATTCCTTTCGACATAATCATTTTGACAAAAACAAGTTTACCAGTATATTTAGCCCAAGTCAAATCAAAATTATGGTACACCTGATTATTCTAGGAGTAATGCCAATTTGAAAAGCCTGAGAGTAGATGGATACACATTACTCTGACATCTAAAATCTAAAATAACTGAGTGGGCCCATGAATTATGAGCAAACCAGAGAAGGTAGTGTAGCAGGCTACAGCTATTGTGAGAGAGGTTATAGATATTCTGAAGAAGGTTTGGGATAACTGTACCCCTGGGATCTACCCTCTGAGATTAGGTTGATATTTTTGGAACAAACAGGAGGTTGTGTATTTAAATAGAAGGACCTGGTAAATCTGTTTTTTACTTCATACGTTTGTTAAAATCGACTTTTTGAATCATGACATAAGGAAGTTGATACATAACTTGGAGATCATCAAAAAGCATGACATGTTTATTTAGAACTCAAGACAGAAGGGGAAAGATATACATTAATTATCAATATACTGTTTAGACAGCAAGGTAAGGGAGGACTGTAGTGGAGCCAGAAATGTAAACGGCTTGTGCAGCTTGTAATATAGATACATTTGCCATAAGGCCAGTACTAGCCATGCTTAAAAAGCCTCATTTGGTCTCCTAGAGGGCCTGTAGTCAAAACTCTAAATTATCTGAGCTTAAGCAAACCTTATTAAAACATATTATTTGTTAAAGCTTTGATGTCCTAACATGCAGAGAGCATGCCTCAGATCAATGTGGTCCATAACATACTTGTTAGAAACATCAATAGAGGAAAGATAACATTCACAAACAAGTGGTATTCTTTTAGAAACAAATTAGTTTAGCTGGATTTAAAATTCTAGTGATCCATCTCCAGTCATAGCTTGACCTACTGATATCCAGGTTCATTAAAGTTGCATTGCTCTTACTGTTGCACTATTTACATATGATACAGTCAAACTTAATTCCGATTTCTTCATTTCATTGATTGTATTTGGCTGTAGATCTTTTGGGGGTGTGCAAAGTGGAAACTTCCATACTGCTTTGCTCCATATTAATACTGGGCCTCAGTAAAAGTATTGCAGTTCAACACCATACTCGTGTTGAAAGTTGGACCACCACACTCTGGGCAATTGAATCGCCCAATTACGACTTAGGTGGGCGGACCTGCCTAAAGACCGCCGGCCCTGTCAGGATCACAGATCAAGACAGGGTGAGGGCGGTTGGGCTTGTAATCAGCCATGGGGGCGCTGAACTCAGTGCTGCCTGGCAGATTACAACCCCACTATCCCTCATGAAAAGTCTGTCAGAAAGCCAGTGGTGGGGCCACAGTGGGGTCCCTGCACTGCCCATACCTATGGGCAATGCAGGGGCCTCCCAGCCCAGCACTCTCGGAATGCACACTGTCTGCTTTGCAGATAGTGCATATTCCAAGGGTGCTGGATGTCCCTCTCTGTGCTACAATGAAGGACCTGGCTCCCTTAAGTGAGCTGAGTTCTCTATCATAGCAAGGTTCCCGCCAGACTGACCGTCGGAAACATGTTTTACAATGTTCCCACCGGTCAGCCCAGCAGGAACATTGCAATACGCACAGTGGGGACATCACCGCCCTGGCGATGGCGTCCTCCGCATGAATTTGGTGGTCCCGCGGTGGGACGACCAAACTTGTAATGAGGCTAACTGTCTTTATTATTGGAAGCCATACTATGTATTTCACTGACAGCAGGGACCATCTAAATTCTTAGTTCAAATCTATTGTTTTTTCAGCTTTAAGTAATTTTCTTAAACTTTTTTTAAAAAATTCATGCAAGAAATGAAGGAAGCCTCAGTGGTAGGGACATTATTGGGGTGAATTTAGCCATAATTGTTCATAGTTTTGTAGGCTTCCACAGGATTTTGTCACTATTATTTATACACACCACTTTGGTTACAACAGTAGCACTCCATAGCTATAAGCACGTTGTTAGAAATAAGGTCTTTGACTGGCAGTCAGGTTATCCCCTGTCCAAGCAAGGACCCTCACTCTAGTCAGGGAAAAGGAAAATCACACTCAGTTAACCCTCGCTCACCCCCTTGGTAGCTTGGCACGAGCAGGCAGGCTTAACTTCATAAGCAATGTGTAAATTATTTGTACCAACACACACAGTAACTCAGTGAAAACACTACAAAATGACACAAAACAGTTTTAGAAAAATAGGTAATATTTATCTAAACAAAACAAGACCAAAAGACAAATATCCGACATATCAAGACAAGTTATGAATTTTAAATAGAATAAGAGTCTTAATCCTTAGAAAACAGTGAGCACGCTGTTATTTCACAAAAGTACCTGGGTAGCGTCAAAATAAAGCCGCACGGGCGAGTGTGCGTTGAAAAAGGCAAGTGATGTGTTGATTTCTCACTCGCAAGAGAGACCGTGCATCGTTCCTCCTCCAGTCGGGTCGGTGTGCGTCGTTTCTTCTCTCCCGCAAGACAGCGATGCGTCGATCCGGACAGGCACCTCACATCCGGGCAGGATTTGTGTTGTAATCCGGTCACCCGGTGTTAAGAAACTGCACTGCTTGGGGGATGGCGTCATTAACAGCAGCCACTGCAGGTGTTGCTCGTTGTTTCTCCAGCCACTTTGCATCAATCGTCCAGCCGTGATGCAGGTGGAGCATCGATTTAGCTGCAAGGCTGCCAGCTTGTTGTTTATCAGCTGAGAGGTGGGTGGTGCGTCAAATGTTCCCAGTCTTTGCGTGGATTTCTGTCCTTTTCCACCAACTGTACCTTTCAAGGGCCCAGAGACTGGTTAGGGCACCACTTGGCAGGCAGGACTCTCAGCAGAAGCCCAAGTGCTGGCTGAGAGAATTCTTTGTTGTCCCTGAGACTTCAACAACAGGCGGCAAGCTCAGTCCAAGCCCCTGGAGATTCTTCTCAAGCAGGAATGCACAACAAAGTTCAGTCTTTGTCCACTTTAACAGGCAGAAGCAGCAACAGCAGGATAGCCCAACAAAGCTCAGTCACGGGCAGGGGCAGCACTTCTCCTGAAGAGCTCTTCTCCTTGGCAAAGGTTCCACTTGAGTCCAGAAGTGATCTAATTTTCAGGGGTTTTGGGTGCTCTGCTTATACCTCTTTCTGCCTTTGAAGTAGGCCTACTTCAAAGCGAAGTTCCCAGGCCAGGCCACAGACACACATCAGGGAGTTGGAGGGAGTTGGAGACTGCATTGTGTGAGGGGAGGCACAGCCCTTTCAGTTGTAAGTGAACACTTCTCCCCTCCCCTCAGCCCAGATGGCCCATCAGGATATGCACGCTGCACCCAGCTCCCTTTGTGTCACTGCCTAGACGAGAGGTGCAAACAGCCCAACTGTCAAACTGACCCAGACAGGGAATCCACAAACAAGCAGAGTCACAGAATGGTTTAAGCATGAAAATGCCTACTTTCTAAAAGTGGCATTTTCAAACATCAAAAAGATGTATTTTTAAATTGTGAAAAACTCCATATTTCAATCTGCTCCCAAAGGGAATCTGCACTTTAATAATATTTAAAGACAGCCCTCATGTTAACTTATGAGAGAGATAGGCCTTGCAACACTGACAACCGAATCTGGCAGTATTTCACTGTCAGAACATGTAAAACACACATGTTCATGTCCCACCTTTTACATACACTGCACCCTGCCCATGGGGTAACTAGTGCCTTACATGTATAAGAAGAGAAGGTTTAGGCCTGGCAAGTGGGTACACTTGCCAAGTCGAATTGGCAGTTTAAAACTGCACACACAGATACTGCAGTGGCAGGTCTGAGCCATGTTTACAGGGCTACTAATGTGGGTTGTACAACCAGTGCTGCAGGGCGGCTATTAGCATTTGATTTACAGGCCCTGGGCACCTCTAGTGCACGGTACTAGGGACTTACTAGTGAATCAAATATGCCAATCATTGAAAGTCAATTACACATACATTTTACATAGGAGCACTTACACTTTAGCACTGGATAGCAGTGGAAAATTGCCCAGAGTAACAAAAACAGCAAAAACAGAGTCCAGAATACACCAACAATCTGGGAAACAGAGGCAAAAAGACCACGCCAAGGATGCCAAGTCAAACACACGCTATTTCATTATGTGCTGATGACATGATACGGTATCTCATGAATGCTGATGAGGATCCACTGGCTTTCTTGTTTTTTGAATAAGCTGGCCTTCTCTACAATGAGCAGACTGGCACTATCTAACATGCCTCTCTTACCCCCTCTTTTATATTTTTTGCAAATGTGATACTACCTAGAAGGCTCTTTCAGAACTGGAATAATAGGCCCCTAGAACTGGTTTGCGGTGGAGGTAGAAACAATGTAGTTCTACACAAGATGCAGATGAGTGTGCCCTAATATACATATATGTTATCTGATGCCACAGCTTCAGTGAGTGGTGAGGTGGATGTGTGATTATTGAGTGGATGTAATAAAATACGTTTGACCCAAAAACGGAGACATTTTAGTTAGAGAAGTGCTAGAATGATGACAATGTTGAGACAGAGATTAATGCAATTTCAAATGCTTAATATAGCACAACTCAACCCCATAGACTACACAAAAAGCATGCAACAGCCTCGGTTTTATGCCCAAGGTGCTTAGGTGCTTAGCTGTAGGAGAAGATTTAGTTCACAGTTTTTGAGCTATCTGGAATTTTGCACACTAGTGGAAGGCAGTTAAGAATATTGTGGTAGAGGTCACAGAAGTCATATGCACTTGGTAGAAGTTGACATCCAAGGCTTATGTAATAGATCAAAGCCTGCAGAAATATAGCATATATTTGGAGATTAGGCAATGATGTTAGCCAAGCAGCACATAGCCATGATGTGGACATTAATACAGGTACTATCAATTGATATGTAGTGGAGGGACTTGATAAACTAGGCCAAGGGTGATGCTTTGACGTCTTTACAGAGACAGCCAGGGGGCCTGAGAAAAGTCACAGTGTGGGGAAACGATTGTAACATTGAAGCATAAAGACACACTAGGCTCCCCAGAGCATTGCATTAATATTTTTTTTCGGTCTACATACAGCCACTGGACTTTAAGAGGAAAGGGTTTGCCTGAATTAATAATTCAACAGACACATGTACCGCATACAGTAGTTTATACCCCAATTAACCATTCACTTATGGTAAGGGAGTTTCTAACCTGGCTTTGATTATAAGCTGGCTTTGATGACCTAACTACTACCGAGGTATTATAGGTAATGCTGGATAGAACCTAAAGGTTCAGCCCAATCTACAAGGGATGCGTTCCTTGCTTCATTCTGTTTGTAACCATAAATTGTTACTTTATATGATGCAAAGCTAATGCTGTTTGTTTGTTTTAAATTTTGTCTCCAGCAGCTGAGATGTACATGAAGCATGTTGCCTCAATTACTGCTGAAGAGTCTTGTTTGTGAAATGTAAGAAATTGGGTTATTAGTTGTTCAGGCTGTGAGGCCTGCACAAGTAATAGGCCCATAATGTTCTCCTTACTGGGAACTGAGTACTCAATTGTAGCACTTGACTCTCCCAGGGTAGCAAAGCAAAGCAGTCCAAGCCCTCTAAGGGAAGGCGGTGTGGGCTAATAATCTCCATTCCCAGATACACAAAAAGAACACTCAATAAATCATTTCCCAGTGAATGCCTTTTCTTTGGAAAAGGAAAGGTGGGTTTATCACACACACACACCGCTGCATACTATGCATTGGTGTACAAGTAAATACATAAGGTAGAAAGAAATACCTCTAGGGACATTCTGAAATCACATTCGACCCATAGTGTGTCCTGACCCCAAAATCCCAATAATACCAGATGAAACATCACAATATAGGGAGATGACCTGACAACTAAAATTGGCATATTGGCTTTTCCAAGGTGTCACCACATCAATATATAATAGCCAACGGGTTCTCCACCTTATGAGAACAATAACCATATATTAAAAAACCACCATCTTCTCACTGTAATCAGAAATGCTGTTTAACTACAATTATTATTGTTACTAAAGACATTTCAATGTTTACTAAAAGTCATTGTCGGCAATATACTTTAAATAAAGGTCTGACAAGCAATATAACATGTTTGAACCTTTCTTTACATTCTTTAGGCCAAATAAAATGTAACCATAGGACCAACCACGAGAGGTCCTGAGCTGTTGTATGAAAGCACCAGCTCTGGAATGCTTTAAAAACAATGAAAACGTCTTCTAGGTTCATGATTACCTAGGAGACTTATGTCTAGTTTTTAAATTGCTTCTCAGGGGGGCGGCTGCATCCAAGAGAACCACTAAAACATATGTACGTATGGTGGTGGTGCCCTACAGGTTTTATTGAATGTTGCTTCATGGCTGGTCATGCTCAATGTCCCCTCTTTCCATGCTGTTCACAGTTATGGTGTAAGGGCAGAAAAAGGTTTGATTTGGTCTAAAATCAGAACCACTGTCACCATGAACATTTCCTAAATCTACCCCAAGTGTACCAATGGCAAATGGAATATGAGTACTAATAGTTTAAAAAAGACACCTTTATTTTGAATTTGGCTAACTGCCAATTAAATAGTGCCTTTTTTGTGTCAAGCATCTTTGACATTGCATTCACCAAGTTTAAAATGGGGTTAATGGGAGGAGTATTATCACATTGCAGAAAGTCCTAGACAGAATAGTTAATTACAGGAGGTGTTGTTTGTAAATGATCATCAATCAAAAACAGGTGATTGAGTAATACCGCTTGAGAGTGCTTAGCCCCATCAGTGTTTCCAGTACTTCTATGAAACACTGACAATCTGTGATGTTGATAATTCCCATCAGTACTTGATAGAAAATGTGATCAAACATTTCTCGGACCTGCTATTGCAGCCTGTGTGTGCAGTTTTAAACTGCCATTTTGAAATGGCAAAATAAACCTTTTGACAGGCCTTTCTCTTTCTTTTTAATGCATAAAGGTTACAGGTAGGGTTGACCCTGGACAGCCCAGAGGGCAGGATGCACTGTATTTTAAAAGTAGGGCATATACTTTTAATATTTACTTACTTTGGTAGTTAAACATTCTTGATTTTGTTTTTCATTACTGCAAGCCTACCTCTCCCATAGGATAACATTGGAAATACCTTATTACATTTAATCAGCTGTAAATTCCAATTAGGACCAGGTAAAGGTAAAGAGTTTCAGTTTGGTGTCTAAAGAATTGTAGTTGAAAGCCCTCACAATCACAATTCTGAAAATGGCATTTTCTTGTTCTAACCATTTGGTGCCTGCAAACTGATTGTGGGTTACATGGCTAGGTGTCACTGCCAGTTAGTCTTTGTGTATCATTCCCAGACAGTGAGACAAAGGGAAAATAGTTGTTGGTAGGATGGGCCAATCTGAGTTTATGAGGGAGAGAAGCTGTCACCTAAAACAAGTGCACACCACAAAGGCTCTTCCTGAGCACTCACTCTTATACAGGGCTTGTCATCAGTCTATTGCTACTGCAGACAAGCTGGGGCCAGGACAGGTAAGAAGAGGATGCCTGATAACCTAGGGGGGTGGAAAGCTCTAGAAGCTTCGCCAGCTTCAAAGGCGGCACCTGCTACACATATTGGACAGCAGACACCTACTCTTCAGTACACATCTGGACCTGGGGATGTTCTACCAGAAAGAAGGACTGCTGTGCTACTGAAAGGGCTGCCACTCTGCTGGACTGCTGGTCTGAAGGGCTGCTGCCCTGCTGTGCTGGCCTGCTTCTTGTTGCCCTCGTGTCTGGTTGACAAATATTGGGCCTGCATCTGTTAAACCCAGAACCCCAAAGCGACTCCAAGGGTCAGTTGGCTTGCCTCCTGACTAGAGTCTCAGGGACAAAAGGCTCCAACAACCATGAACCCAGCACCTGTACTCTGCCATCTGTTAGTCCTACCCTGCCAAGTGGTGTCACCGCAGTCCTGGACCATTGGAAGTGGTCCTGAATGTGTTCTGCCAGCCTGTGAGTGAATCCAGCAGAACTGACGCATCTCCTCTGCTGCGTGGTGCGACCCTGAGCAGAATCAACACATTGCCTCTGCTGCAAGTATTCTGTCAGCGCAAGGGCTTTGTATCTACCTCACAGACCAGAATGGAACCACTGCTGTGAGGAGCTTCACTGATACTGGCCCTCACATTGCAAATCTCTTGTCAGCAGCGGGCTCGATGGCAACACAGGTTCCTGCATTCCAGCCTCGCAGCTCTTTAGAACCGACACACCGCCTTCACTGTGCAATGCGTCCTCCACACCAGACTTCGCATCACACGCCCTTGTGGATGGGATCCTCTACATGACACAGAACCTCACACCGCAGCTCAAAAATGCTGAAAACTTTAAACTTATATGTCTTCATTTCTATTGATATGATTTTTGTTGTTTTGGTCTTGTTTTATGGATTAAAATGTACTCTAGTTTTCTAAATTGGTGTGGGATTTGTCTTGTGTTGTCTTTTCACTTTATTACTGTTAAGCAACCAGAAGGCTGAGCGCATGTTAATTTGGGTTTTGCTTGTATCTCACCTGACAAGGATTGTGGTTACTGCTTTAGTATGGTTCCCCCGCCCAATCAACACCCCTATTTCTCACAGGCCGTGTATCTCTTTCCATGTTACCGCCTCTGCACGAGTGTCAGTTCAGATGATCAGTCAAGCTGAGTTGAGTCAGTGGGACAACTGTGCACTTTAAGACTTAAAGGCTTCCCTTCTTATAACCAGTGAGAAAAGTGCACATTCAAAATTCAACACCCCCATTTCCACAAAGAAGGTACCACCTGGCCTATCAATATAGAATATATCTTTTCATCAGGGACAGATATGCCATTTCATGTTATTTTAATTGAATGAGAGCAAACATAGGGCCTCATTATGACCCTGGCGGGCGGCGGAGGCCGCCCGCCAGGATCCCGCCCTCCAAATTACCGCGCCGCGGTCAAAAGACCGCGGCGGGTATTACGAGTTTTCCCCTGGGCTGGCGGGCGGTTCCAGTAAAACCGCCCGCCAGCCCAGGGGAAAACGACCTTCCCACGAGGATGCCGGCTCGTAATCGAGCCGGCGGAGTGGGAAGGTGCGACGGGTGCAGTGGCACCCGTCGCGTATTTCAGTGTCTGCAAGGCAGACACTGAAATACTTTTCGGGGCCCTCTTACGGGGGCCCCTGCCGTGCCCATGCCGTTGGCATGGGCACGGCAGGGGCCCCCAGGGGCCCCGCGACCCCCCCTACCGCCATCCTGTTCATGGCGGCTTTCCCGCCATGAACTGGATGGCGGTAGGGGGGGTCAGAATCCTCATGGCTGCGGAGCGCGCTCCGCAGCCATGGAGGATTCCAAAGAGCAGCGGAAAGTCAGCGGGATACCGCTGACTTTCCGCTTCTGACCGCGGCTGAACCGCCGCGGTCAGAATGCTCATTGGAGCACCGCCAGCCTGTTGGCGGTGCTCCCGTGGTCGGTGGCCCTGGCGGCCACCGGCCGCCAGGGTCAGAATGACCCTCATAATGTGCAAAGTTTTCCAATAACGATCATGAATATTAAGTGTGTATGGGGACGCCTGACTGAGATGGTGTGTGCACCCCTTTTCCAGGTTGAACATAACTTTTACTTGAACCCAGTGGTCTTATATCTGGCTTGACAGAAGCCCTTTAAGAGAGGGCTTTTAGCTAAAGCATTTCAATTAGCATAAATTGTATGCTATCACTCAAAGGGAGTGATTGCATTATACGCAATGCTTTTTGGAAAGCTTATGCTCAGTACACTAAGCCTGAACTGATTATGGTCACATGCCAAAGATGCCACTGGTCAGATGCCATGGGTTTGATCTGTTAATATAATGTTATAGCAAAGGACTGATGATATTTATCGTGAAAATAATATGTCAAATCAATAGGCCAACAAGAGTGGATTGCTATTACACTTTGGTAAGGTTTGTACACATGTATTTTGCTAAATTTACTTTCACAGATTATCTCACTAAGCAGAGATTTTGGTGTTGGTTAACCTCATTTAATAACCCTTATGTAGAAGATTTGCACTGAGAATCCCTGTATTGGCTACTTAGAAGACCGTATATATTGCTTTTCTGACTGTAATTTTGCATATATTTGTAATAATATGACAATATGTAAATGGTTGCCTTACGAGTAAGCTTATGTTCAAAACTGTAGGTCTATGTTGGTTATGGAGAAAACCCAGGCATGAAGGCTATAGGCCTAATTGGTACACTGGTAAAAAGTAAGTCAGATGCCACATGATGTTTGTTACTATGTTACAATAAAGACAATAAGGCACACTTATTTATAGTGACAAACATGTTAAAGCTAATATGCCTTGAAAGGTGTATTAGTCTGTGTTAAAGCTTGTAGACAGGTATACTCACAGGTTACCATAGCAAGCAAGGGTTTTATTGTGGGTTACACAAGATTAGAAGATTTGCAGCTTGACAATCATTGATATTCACTCCTAGTGGGACTTGTATATTGTTTTGTTAGCTGCAATTTTGCATACTTGTGTAATTTTATAGTGGTGCATTGAGTTGGTAATTTAGCCATTTAGGGCCAGATGTATGATGCTTTGGTACTGCAACTCGCAATTTGCGATTCTTTGCGACTCGCAATATCAAATGCACAACAGAGTAACTCACACTGTTTGCAATTCCCAGTTGGGTTGCAAATGACCCACCTCATTAATATTCATGAGGTAGGTCATAATTTGCAACCCCATTGGGAATGGCCGCACTCACAGGGATGGTGGCCTATTGGGGACAGCAGCCCACCATGTCTGTGACTGTTTTTAAATGAAGCTATTTTTTTTTTAAATGCAGCCCATTTTCCTTAAAGGAAAACGTAATGCATTTCAAAAACAAAAATGAAAAGTTTTCTCTTAATTTTTTCAGAGCAGGCAGTGGTCTGTGGGACAACTACCTGCTATGAAAAAATATTTTTGCATTCATTCACAAAAGGTTAGCACCATTTTGAAATTGGTGCTGATTGTGATCGCATTCACAGTCACCAAACAATCATACATCACACTGCGACTCACAATTAGGAAGGGAACACCCCTTCTTAATTGTGACTTGCAAACCCTTTTTGAGATTCATTAATGAGATTACCCAATCACGAAATTGGGTTTGTGCAATGCAAAATGCTTTTTTCTTGTCGCAAATGGCCTGATTCTGCAATTTGGGCTGTTTGCAATGAGAAAAAAGCTTTGGGCATGTGGCCCTTAGTCATTTAGGCAATATCAAATGTTATCCATTTGTAAAATGTATTTATGATGCCAGAGGTCTTATATGTTTATTATGAAATGTTACAAAAACAGCAGTAACTCTGCCTCATTTTTTGTAGAAAGTATGTCTTAAAGTAAATAGGCTTCAATGAGTGGATCGATATTAGCAAAACAACAAGATGATGGACAGAGTGCTGAAACTTTTAAAACACTCACCCCCAGCCACAGATCTGGGTTTAATCCAGTGTTCTTTTTCTCACCCTGCTACCCCAGTTTGGACCCAGCCATATGCAAATTAGTCTTGACCCTGTTCCCCATGGGAACTGTCCAGCCCGAGCTGCCAGTCCAGGTCCTCCCCTTCCTGGACTGGAAACAAGCATCCTCTGACAAGTTTCCCTCATCAGCCAGATGGACTTGAATCCAATTGCAGAGTGAGCAAGGGACCCACTTCTGGGCATACCCTTGCTACTTAGGGTGGATATAGCAACACAACAAGATGATTGATGGAATGCCGAAACTTTTCAAACTCTCACCCCCAGTCACAGATCTGGGTTAATCCATTGTTCTATCGCTCACCATGCCACCCAAGTTGGGACCCAGCCATATGCAAATCAGTCTTGACCTTGTTCCCCATGGGAACAGTCCATTCTGAATTGCCAGGCCAGGCTGTCCCTGTACCGGAAACAAGCATCCTGGGACCAGTCTCGGGATAGCTTGAATCCAGTGGCACAGTGAGAAAGGGATCGACGTCTGGGCACACCCTTGCACCTTAGGGCAAACATAGCAACACAAAAAGATGATGGACGGAGTGCAGAAACTTTTCAAACACTAATCCCCAGTCACAGATCTGTGTTAAATATATTGTTCTTTTATTCACCATTCCACCCCAGTATGGACCCAGCTATATGCAAATCAGTCTTGGCCCTGTTCCCCATGGAAACAGTCCAGCTTGAACTTCCAGGCCAGGTCCTCCCTGGACTAGAAACAAGTATCCTTGGATCAGTTTTGGGGTATCACCCCTCATCAGCCAGTCTAACTTCAATCCAGTGGCACAGTGAGCAAGGGACACATGTCTGGACATTGCCTTGCCACTTAGGGTGGACATAGCTACACCATAAGATGATGGATGGAGTGCTTAAACTTTTCAAGCACTCACCCCCTGGCACATATCTGGGTTAAATCAATCATTCTTTTGCCCACCATGCCACCCCATTTTGGACCCAGCCATATGCAAATCAGTCTTGACCCTGTTCCCCAAGGGAACAGTCCTGCCCGAACTGCCAGGCTTATATTACACATGTAACCTGTTTTTTGTCACCCGGCATCTTAGAAATTACTGCAGTGAACAGGAGATTTCATTTTGCTTTCACCCACGACAAACCTGGGGATAGAAGATTGTCACTGTGATAATCCTTGTAAGGCACTTGCAGGAGGGGTTGTATATTTCTGACCACTGTCATTTTGTACTGATTTAAAGTTTTTTGCCTGAATGCCTGATGATTGCTTTGTAGGAAAGCTTGGGCTCAGTACAGAAGGGCTGAGCCTTTTCATGGTGAAACCCAGTGATAAAGGCTATCAACCTAATTGCTTCATTGGGAAAAGTAAATCCACTGCCATACATCTAATCCATGTATAGTGAAATTATACGAAAAGACAGTAAGCCTGATATTTATTGTGAAAAGGGTATGTTAAAGTCTGTAGGGCTATAAGGGCGGGCATTATTACACTAGCCGGGTATCTCATACGTTATTGTAGTAGGTAAAGGTTTTGATATTGGGTACCCTTTCTGGCAGACCTGGGCTCGAAGATTTGTACTGTGACCCTCCTATTAGGCGGTCTTATGAGTGGGAGCATATTTTTGCCAAATTAAATGTTTTACTGATTTATAATTTAATAATAATAATGTTTGTTAGATATCTGCCTTGTAAGAGAGTTTATGCTCAATTCAGTAGGACTTAGTTGGTTATATTGAGAAGTCAGTAATAAAATATGTGGGCCTCATTGGTTCATTGAGAAACTTTTGGCCACATTCTAAAGCTCTGATCTGTTTATTATTAAAAGATACAACAAAGGGAGTGGGACTGGCTCATGTATTGTGAGAAGCATAGGTTAAAGTCAAAAGGCCTGTGGTGGATTACACTATGGTAAAGCCTGTTGGCAGGTAATATCACAGATTATTGTGTGAGGCAAGGTTTTTGGTAGTGGGTACTTCTCTAACAAACCCTCAAGTTAAAGACGTGTACAATGTGATTATTTCCTAGGCTCACTTACAAGAGGTAGTATATGTTTTACCAACTCTATATATTTGTATATGTTGTTACATTTATCAATGCACACCTAGTGGATGCTGGTTGCCTTGTGGTATATTCTCACTAGAACAATCTAGCATTGGTTATGATGACAAGCCTATAATAAAGGCTACAGATTTGATTGCTATATTGGAAAATTTGTGTCAGGTGCCTTACACCTGTTCTGTTTATCACAAAATGTTATGCTAGAGGAAGGAGGGAAAATCTTTTATAGTGAAAAACATATGTTAAACACAGTAGTCTTTAAACCACTTGGCTCCAAGGCCCCACCCTACCTCCCTGCCCACTTCATACCCACTGCTGAGCTATTTTTTGATGCTTAAGACTTCATACCTTTTTTACTCTAAGGTATTCAGGCCAAATGTAAGTCCTTCTTTCTCACATCTTGGGGATTATGAAGGCACTCATGGCTTGTGTACTGTTTGGGGGATCTGAAAAAATTCCCATGATATAGCAACATTTTTGTTATTTTCTTTTTGTTTTAATTGAAAAACGTGCTGTGCAAGTAAATCATCAAAACGTTTGCTGTGCTAAAATGATTCTGTTCCAATCTTTTAGAAACAAAGATGTGAAAAATTATTTTTACCCCAGTTTTGACTTTTTTTCCTAAGTGGTTGTCGATTTTTTCCTGTTTTCTTGTGGTTTCAAGCTACTATTACAGCAACAGTTTGTGGTGGAAACAGGTGTGAAATCCATGGGTGAACTCTGAAGTTTATACATTTCTGAGTGATAGACATTTAAAATTCAGTGAGGGGTCATTTGTGTAGAGCTTCTGTTGCTTAGAATTTTACTAAAGAAACTAATTGTTGAGGTCAACAAATGATGAAAATAAGTAAGAAAAAATAGAAATGGGTGACAACAATTTCATCCGTAATTGTTTACCCAATGGTTGATTTAATAAAGGTAATCTACTGTTATGTTTGTCAGACTCATCAGACTCTTCGGGTTGCAGGTACATATATTCTTTTTTTGGTTGTCCATAAACGTGCTACTCAGAGCCAACAATCAAGCTGCAGGTTATAATGATATTTTCAGTCTATACCAGCTATGCATCAATTCGTATGGGAAAATCTAATTAATGAGAAATAGCTATGCAGGAAGCCTATGCATAATTGAAGTGGGCCCAAGGCACTGAGTTTAGAAACAGTGTTTTTTGTAGATTTGGGGTTTTCCATGCTGTTATGATTCAGAGAGCATTTTGCAAAATGGTGTCTGGCTTACATGTGGAAGCCAAATATAAAATTAATAATAGCAAATGTTCTATTCCTCTATGTTTCCATACTTCTCCTGATAAAAACTGCACCTCATTTATGTGACTGGGGCAATTACAATTAAAAGTGTCAACTTTCAGACTGACAATTTACAAAATAACTTTACCAAAAGAAGTATTTTTCAATTGTGAGTACACTATCTGGACATGTTAAATTTGAAAGTACATGTCTAACTTTTTAAATACACTCCACCCTGCCTTTGGGGATAATTTGGGCGTACCTTAGACGTGACTTAGATGTAATAAAAAGGAAGGTTTCGGTTTCCCAGTGGGTACACTTTCCAGGTAGAAGTAGCAGTTTAAACTGAACACACGGGCTCTGCAATGGCATACCTGAGACACGTTTGAAAGGCTAGTAGATGGCACAATTAGTGCTGCAGGCCCACTAGTAGCATTTGATTTACAGGCCCTGGGAACACAGTGCACTTTACTCGGGACTTACTAATAAATCAAATATGCCAATCATGTAGAAGACAATGTTGCCATGTTTTAAACACAGAGCACATGCACTTCTGCACTGGTCAGCAGTGAAAAATTGCAGAGCCCTAAAGCCAGCAAAATCAAAGTTCAGCCCACAGTCAAAACAGGAGGTCAGAGAGAATAAAGTCAGGGGAAACCACACCAAAAGAAGCCAGATCTAACAAAAACTTTTTTACTACACTATGAATAAATTACTTTGAGTAACACTGGATGCAAGTTTATCATATAAAGAGCATCTGCTGCAAACACGAGAGGTGGCTCACAAATTATGCTTTGCCTTTTTACACTTACAAAAAAAGTTAGGCAGCACATCACAAAGTAATCTTCTGCAGGTTATTGGGGCAAAATTCCTTCCATCGCTTACCTGCGGCTTGGAGTTATT
This sequence comes from Pleurodeles waltl, assembly GCF_031143425.1. Taxonomy (NCBI): domain Eukaryota; kingdom Metazoa; phylum Chordata; class Amphibia; order Caudata; family Salamandridae; genus Pleurodeles; species Pleurodeles waltl. The sequence continues at coordinate 797,278,993 of NC_090443.1, read as the reverse complement.
TAAAGGGTGTGATGCCCTTCTGCTCGACCAGCTCTAGTCAGTTCTGTTTAAGACTATTTTCCATCTACCGAAGCATGTATCACAAGCTCATGTGAGATTGCAAATTGGGTTGTTTCGTCTAGCCCCAATTTATTGGGGAGCAATAACAAAAGCATGGTGGAAATTAAGAGCAACTCCTGCTGACATGCTGGCTTCTCTATGTTGGATGGCAATGGGGTTGCAACCAGATAATTGAACTTGTTGGCTGTCTGTACTTAGACAAGCTTTGACCAACCTAAATGTACATGAAGCATGGGACAACAATTTTGCTTTTCCTTTGTTCAAAAAAATTATCAACAAGGCTTCTAAACTTTATTCTTGGACATCAGACAAAGCAGACATGGCTTGACAACGGCACAGTTGGTTCGTCCTACATACATACTCCTCCTGGTTCCCCCAGCTATTTCTTATGACTCACCTTGCAGGCACTAGTCAACACTTCTTTCTTCAAATCCGTATGGGAGTTTTTCCATCTAAAGATCTGGCCCCATCCTGGAAGCAAACTTAGCCAGATTCTTCCTTCCGCCTTTGTGGTTTGTTGACCGAAAGTGTTCTACATTTCTTGTGTATTTGTCCAGCAGTTATGCCTATGAGAAAGAAATTGTTATGTCTCTCATTGAAAGCGCTACAAATCAGGGGCCAGTTGTATCAAGATTTTGCTTTGCGAGTCCCAAATAGCAAACTTTAAGAAATCATTATTTCCGGCATGCAACATGTGATGTATCAAAATTGCGAGTCGGAAATAGCGATTTCTTAAAAATCGCTAATGCAATTTGCGAGGTCCAAATACCGAATCACAAATAAAATTGCGATGTGGTATTTGAAAATCGCGAATTGTGAAAACAGCTATCCGGCACAGCCTGATGACATCACAAGCAGGAAGTGAGTCAGCCCATGCTGTTTCCAGGTACCACACCCACAGGAGCAGTCAGAGAGTCACAGACCAGCCCCAGGGAGGCTATTGTGGGAGCAAGCCAGGACCTAACACCAACTTGGCCAATGCTGGCAATGGGAAGGAAAAGGGAGACAGGAAGAGGAAGCTGAAATTCAGTGAGCAAGAATTGGAGGTGCTCACTGAGGAGGTGGTCCGGAGCCATGACCGGCTCTTTGGGAAGAGCTCACTCCAGGTACCAGAGAGTGAGAAGCGGAAACTTTGGGCTGACATCCAGACCAAAATCTGCGCAATGGGGGTTGCGCAGCGCTTGGTGAAAGGGATACACAAGCGGTGGTACAACCTGCATTCCTGTGCTAAGGAGAGGGTGGCCAGTAGGCTAAAGGAGGCAACAAGCACCGGAGGCGGACCATCCACCCAGACACCCTGCACCCCCCGGAAGACCTGGTGGAGTCCACACTGCTTCCAGAAGCTGTCAGTGGGGTCACTGACATTGACACTTCCGGCACACCCAGCACCAGCAAAGGTAAGCCCAATAATGATGTATATCCCCATATGTGCATGTACAAATGCCCCTTAGGAAATAGCAATTCGTGCAAAGCATTGTGATAAGTAGTCCATTCCACATCTTACATGCGGCACAACAATGCCTTATGGAAGTGGAAGTCCACAACCCTGAGCTGAAAATAGCACATAGATAGCAATTAAGTATACAGACACACAGAGGAACAACACACACAACTCACAGTGATACGATGTAAGTGTACATTTATTACCATTGTGCAACATTTGGTGATACATTCATAAATGACATGCTACACATTGTCGTTGAAGATGTCTCAGGCCCAGCAGCATCAGAATGTGCCAATATGGGGGATGCAGAAACACATCCACTGTCTGACTCAAACACCAGTGAGTCATTGTGTATAGCACCAATCAGACGCAGGGCAAGGGTGTTACCTCTCCATGAGTTAAACCTGGACTCCGATGAAATGCCGGGTGAAGGCCACACACCACCCCCAGAAGCTAGATCCACAGGTAGGCAGCAGTCCTTGCCCCAGCGTCACTCAACTCCCCACAGGAGGCCTCACTATGCAGGCACACAGCACACATACGAAGACGAGGGCCCATCAATCTTTGGCGGCCTTGAAGCGTCCATGCTCAAAGTGCAGCGCCTGCAATGCAAAAACATGAGGGCAATACACAGGCAGTTGCAGTCACACAATGACAATATGGGAGGAATGCACAAGCAGTTGGAGTCTCTGAATGCAAACATCTGCAAGCTGCATGAGGGACAGCAAACAGCAGCAGATAACACGAAGGAGCTGACAAATGCCATTAAGGAGCTCTGTATTGAGATCAGGCATGAGCGTGTGAGCCACCGCAGGCGCCAACGGCAATTCATGGGAATGTTCAATGGCTTCTGCAGATCCGTAAATCGGCTCGCTACTCCAACCGCCCTGATAACACAGCGTGTTGTGGCCGCACAGGTGGAGGCAGCACATAGCAGTCTGGACGTTGCACAGGGATTGGTGCAAATAACCAACGTTCTGGATGCTATGCAGACAGCATGCAGTGCTACATCCAGCGAACTGGGTGTTGGGGATACTGAGGAGTCCTCTAGCCTCAGATGTCTTGCAGTCTCCGTGATAGATCTTAGGCGTCGCAGTGCCAGGCCATTACTGCCTGTGAGCCTGATACAAGAGGTGCCGGCGCAGCCACTGCGCACTCAAGTGGAATAAGTGGACGTAAGAAGTTACATTGAGGGCTGCAGGGGACTACCTTCACATGTAGCAATACAGTAAAACTATGATGCTAATAGTGTGACACTGTTAATGGCTCATGTCTGCCTATTGTGCATAGCTTTGTCCTAGTGACACAGATGTTACCTGAAGTCAGGGTAATAAAGGTGCTAA